>NC_082344.1:13758210-14447465 GCF_027477595.1 Haemorhous mexicanus
CTGATTATATCCTCATATTTTGCCTTTGCTATGGATTCCAGAAGCACTCTTCTTTCTTATTTAAGCTACTAGTTGTTTTCAAATAGCCGCTCTCCATGTCCCCTCCTACCCCGTGCAAATAGACAGAGGCACTTTACCTTGTAGGTATTAAATCCAGGCAATAGGAGAATCCAAGAAGAATACATCTTGAGTTTTAGAAGCAATTCCTATTGAATAGAAAAAAGATAATCCCTTCTTTGAGACCCATTATCAGACATCTCTGTGTGGGGGGGGGAGGTGTATCTGTGTGTGTGATTGGGAAGTGTACTCACCCACAAACCAGAGGCAATATTTAGTAACCAACATATCGTAAGGGTGGATGCATATAATTTCCTGCTCTTTATTGAACTTTTTTTTCCAAGGTTCATTTGTTTTTACAGATTTTCTAGTCAGTTGAAAAATTCTTCTGTGTTTGTGTGAGAATAGAAACATCCATAAAACTTACTGTGTGAGGAGAGTCCTTTGGACTAGATGATGACTATTTAGAAGATGATATTTTCATCTGCATCAATCCATTTCCTTGTTTTGGAAATATTTTTGGTTTTCAAAGTAACAATTTTCAAGATGTATTTTTCGAAGGTGAACAAAACGAGATCCTAATTGGTATCACAGAAATACAAAAAAAAATCCCTTAAAATCATCCGTTGCATCTTTTCAATGTTGTCTTTTTGTATTTTCAATAGCTACCTCTAAATCTGATGTTAAAATCTTTTAAAATGCTCTGTCTTCACACAATTTTCTTCTTGATCCATTTCTAAGCTTTAAAATGATATTCAGGTAGGAGTCAAATACTGACACTACTTCACATTTTACAAATTGACATCACAGTACAGAGAGGGAGGGAGGGAGGAAGGGAAAGGAGGAAGAAAAGACAAAGAAAGAAAGAAAGAAAGAAAGAAAGAAAGAAAGAAAGAAAGAAAGAAAGAAAGGAAGAAAGGAAGAAAGAAAGAAAGGAAGAAAGGAAGAAAGGAAGAAAGGAAGAAAGGAAGAAAGGAAGAAAGGAAGAAAGGAAGAAAGGAAGAAAGGAAGAAAGAAAGAAAGAAAGAAAGAAAGAAAGGAAGAAAGGAAGAAAGAAAGAAAGGAAGAAAGGAAGAAAGGAAGAAAGGAAGAAAGGAAGAAAGGAAGAAAGGAAGAAAGAAAGAAAGAAAGAAAGAAAGAAAGAAAGAAAGAAAGAAAGAAAGAAAGAGAAAGGAAATTCCCAAATGTCCGGAACCTTAAAAATTATAAAATATTTGTGTGGATGATATTTAAGTGCTGAGACTGTTCCTACATATAATAATGCTAAAAGGAACTTCTATGTGAATCCAAAACAGTTAAACTGGATGGCAGTTTCTCAGAATCAATAGTCTGTTTTTTCTATCTTCAGCTAGTTACTGCTACTGCACAGAATGACTATTACCACAGAATAATAGAATGGTTGGGATTGGAAGGGACCTTAAAATTCACCTAAATTCACCCCACATGTCATTGGCAGGGACACCTTCCACTAGACTGCCTTAAGCTCAAAGACCCATTCAAGCTGGCCTTGAACACTTCCAGGAATGGGTCACCCACAACATGTTCCAGTGTCTCACCAGGCCTCCTGGCAAGGAATTTCTTCCCAATACCCAAAGGAAACATATACTCTTCAGGTTTTAAAGCCATCAACACTTTTCCTATCGCTCCATGCCCTTGTGTAGCTCATCTGCCTCCTTCTGCTAGGCTGCCTTCAGATACTGGAGGACTGCTCTAACATTTGCTCAGAGTCTGCTCTTCTCCAGGTTGAGAAGATGCCTGGAGGACTCTGGCTTGATGACAGACTCCCTGAGCTACACTGGGGGCTCAGACCATTCTTCTTCTTGGACTTGTTGAAGGATGCACAAGCACTGCCGATTGTGCTTCCTTGTGGTACAGGTAATAAATAGTTGATTGTTTTAATAAAAACACACTTGAAATGATAAGAGCCAAATTTTAAAGCAAAATTAATTGGAGAAAGATTCCTAAACTTGTGGCCTCTTTCCCCAACCCATCTATTGATTGTAAACGACATTCCTTGCTGTTGTTATGGTGCATGAACCAAAGCCAAGTGATGTCTACTACTTAAGACAGACGTTCTACCTTCTTACTAGAATATGTTCTTACGGTTTTAAAGCAATCCCCCGAACATCAAGAACAAGAGATTACCTCATGAAGTAATGAAGTGCTTTGGTTGAAAGTAAATTGCATTTGAAGGAAATGGGTTTGGGGGCGAGCACAGGAAGATCTCAGAAGTAGAGTGCCAGCTTAGTTCTCTGCTTCAGAGATAAGTGAAGCAATTCAGGAATGTCTTTCCGTGAAAATTGTTTACAGATCTTTCTGCACAACAGTTAACAAACAGCATCAGAAATGTGTGCAAATAATAGACTAGTCACTACAAGGTTGTCATCCATGAGTGGTAAGGAAATTCTGACTTATAGCAATGGTTTTGCTGTTGTGCCTCTTAGAATAGACAAAAAAGAATGAGGAAAACTAATTTTTCCATCTAGTTTCTTTCAGTTTTGGTTCCAAGACTATTTTCCTGCCCTCAGGAGACAGCAAAAACTCTCAAAAACTGAAATGCTTCAGAACTGGAAATGATCTGAATCACAAATATTTCTCCAAAAATAAAATTTAAAACGTAAGTCATAACGGTAAAACAGATCGAGCTATTTAAAGATGAATGTTCTATACATACTAAAACATTCCCAGAGATAACTCTTGTGTCCTAAGTCTGTTTAAAAGTCCAGAGTTCCTGGTAAAAAACTTATATGCAGATGAGGTAGCTACGTGATAGTCTCTTTCCAGCTTAATTATACTCTTCACTCTCACCACCTCTACCAGTTGATTTTCGTAAGTTCTTAGAAAACAGTAATTTAACTTTTTTAGTTCTATGAAGAAAAATGACAGTGATCAGAGTTCTTTGCACTCCCTGTTTTCTGAGAAGCCTGACCATCAAGCCTTAGGAACTTGATCATGAGTTTTATTTCATCTCAAAGTAAATTTTAAGGGAGTGGCAGAGAGAATGGGAGCCTCAAGAAAAACAATTTAGGCTTCTAATTCTTGTGTTGTCCTACTTACCTACGACAAGAACTGGAAAGAGGATAGATTAGAGTTAGCAGCTGTTGAACATTTGCACATACTCTTCCACTAAAGAAGAGGTCAAGGATGGTTTTCTGGCCCTCCCTCCACAAGCTGCAGCTTCCTTCAAGGCACTTTCACCTGCTGTGGCATGGAGCCCTTTACCAGCTGCACTGTAGCTATGTGTTCCTCCATGGTTCTCTAGGGACTGCTGGGAGACAAGCTGCTTCACTAGGATATCTCCAGGGACTGCGGGGGATTCTTTGCTCTGTCAACTGAACACCTCCTCCTCCTCCTTCTTGTCTCACTTTAGTATCATGGAGCTGCTTCCCATACTCTTTTTTCCCCTCACTTGCCACTGCCTATTCGTATGTTTTGGGCTTTTGACCATATATTCTCACAGAGACTGATGGGCTCAGTTGCAAAAATGTGTCTTGCTAGAAAATGACATGCGCTACAAAACCATGATATTATAGAAAAGAGTAGTGGAGGTACAAATATACTGCTAAAGGTCCAGAAAATTGACAGTGCTTCATTGTAATACATCCCCTGATTTTGCCTTCTTTCTCCTTAAGATCTGGAAAGAATACTGGGCAGGAGACAGTGTTGTTTCAATGAAAAGACTTTTTTAGGATTCTAGGGTGCATGATCAACTTTCTTGAGAACATTGAGGAAAGGCACTTTGTCTTTTGTGGTAAATATCATTAGGCAGTAGTGACAAATTCCGACCAACAAGAGCAGGTCAAAATCTGGTGAGACCAAGCAATATACCTTGAGTGGCCAGGACAGAACCATAGAGTCGTAGAATCAGTTGAATTGAAAGGAGCCCGTCAGGAGCATCAAGTCCAACTTCTGGCCCTTCATGGGACCTTCCTCGAGAATCACACCAGATGCCTGAGAGCAATGTCCAAAAGCTTCCTGAACTTTAGATAGGCGTGATGCTGTGACCACTCCCTGGAGAGACTCTTCCAGTGCCCAGCCAACCTCTGGTTAAAAGACTTTTTCCTGATAGCCGACCTAACCCTCCCCTGACTCAGCTGCATGCCCTTTCCTCGAGTTCTGTCCTTGTAAACCTCATTTGAGAACTTTCTGATACCTTCATGTCTTTTTTCATTGTGGCACCCAAAGCTGCCCCCAAGCACTCAAGGTGAGGCCGCCCCAGAGCAGAGCAGAGCAGGAAAATGCCCTCTCTTGCCCAGCTGGTGATACTGTGCCTGATGCACCCCAGGACAGGCTTGGCCCTCTGGGATACATCAGGCCAGGGAACTGCTGATGCACATTCAGCTTGCCATTGGCCAGGAGCCTGGCTTCCTTTCTGCACTGCTTCTCTCCAGCCTCTGGCTCCCTAGTCTATACACACACGCACCACGATTGCCCAGTCCCAGGTGCTGAATTCAGCACTCACTCTCGTTCAATGCCATATGCTTGGGGATTACCTGTGGGAAACCTTGTGAACAGCAGATTTTGGGAAAGCTGCAAAAGGCAGGCCTCAGAGACAGCAGAACTGTGATTGGAGCTAAGCAGTACTCATAAGGTTTGTCAGCAGAAAAATGATAGAAGAAGTAGAGAAGTAAGGACAAATAGAACAATGGCCTGTGTATTAACGCTTGACCAGAAGAACTCCCTAAGCTACAGCAAAGTATATCCAGCCAGATGTTAGGAAGTTCTAAGCTTAATAATGGAGCTCTTTGCATTGTATCTTAAGGCTTACAAGCAGGTCTTGTATTCAAAAGAAGCAAGCATTCTTTTAACCAAAGTTATGTGTGCTTCTAGGGATTGGATAGAACTACTGTCAATATGCTTTTGCTTTGTGGGATTGGTCAAAAAACTTTTCAAGTAAGTTGTAACATCAAGTTCTTTGTCTGCTGCTGGGGACATGAGCTGCTGGCATCTTCCCACTGTCATAACCATGTCATGAGACTGATGCTGGAAAATACAACAGCCCCTTTCGTGATTTGTGCATAGACTCCTGGCCTGCCATAAATGCCCATCTCTCTTATTTGTCCAGATCTCTCTTGTAGGGTCTCACTGGCCTCAAGGGAGTTAGTTCACAGCTCCTCCCAATGTAGTGTCTCTGGCAAACTTGCTTAATATTCCTTCAAGTGCCGAGTCCAAGTGGTTCCAAAGATGTTGAAAAAAACTGACTCAAGGATGATACTGTCTTAGCCACTGAAATTAGCGCTTCATGCTTCTTCTTGCTCCTTAGTGCAGAAATCACAACAAATATCTTCTTTGTTTCTTTTCTATCCACGCAGATATCTTTGCTTATGCTCATGCTTTTTATCCCAACAGCAGCTGACACAACATTTACATACACAGCAGGAGCACGCTTTTCCTGCTCTTACTAGACTTAACAATTTTGCAATCTGTCAATTAGTGACCTTTGCAACTGAATTCAGACCTTCAGCATTCCTCATCAAAATAATAGAATGTCCTCAGAAGAAGAGAAAACTTTGCTGCATACTCTGTAAGCCTGCAGAATATATCATAAGGAGTTAGCATCACAATCATTTCACCACTGACCCTATACTTGAGCAGGGAAAAAACTTCAAAGAAGAGCTATTTAATGCAGCAACATATCTGAGAAATGAAACAACTAGGATCTTCCAAACTGGTCCCTGCAGTGGAAATGTACTTGTAAGAATACAGAAGATAATAGATATGGTTTGGAAAGGCTATATCCTTGCAAAGCTAAATTGGATCTCATCCCATAGATGAAAGATCAAGAAGCTCAAAGTGGAGCTAGAGAGACACATCCACATAATGAGATATAGCAAAGCATTTTTCAAGATAATTAGGCATTCTGGTGTGTGGCATTGTGTGTTTTTAGAATCAGTTATTCCTTTTGTAACTCAATAATGGTTCGGGGTATTCGGTTCCCCACCATGTACTTCCCTCACAATGCTTTCTCCCTGTTAGAGCTGCTCCCCCCTCCCCTGCCTGTCATGGTAACCACCCTTCTTATCGCGAGAATTCTCTCTGCCAGTCATTCCTTAATTTGATGTATGATTTGCCCCTGGAGTTTTTCCCCTCCCCTGTGTGATCCTCAGTGGCTTAGCTGTAACCCACGCTCCTCCCTGGGTCCTTGCTATTGGTAAGCTTTGTGTCTCCTCCTATCACACCCACTCCCTTTATCAGCGTCCCCCCGGGACTCTGCCTTTGTCACCTCTCCCTGAACCCACCGGGGAAGAAGAACAAGATTAAAAGGTCCTTGGTACTTATACAGGCGTCCTTCCTCCTTCCTTTGCTTTGGTACCTTGTAGCCGAAAATCCCGCCTGCGTCACCCATGCCGCAGATGGTACACAACTCCTCAGGGTTCCGGAGGGAATCTGGGAGTGGCACTTTGTGTGGCCATCTTCGGCTGGGCCGTGGTCAGCCTAGCCGGACACCCGCACAGCCCCGCGGCCGTGGGAGAGAGGCTACACTGGTGGACTGGGCAGTTAGATTAAATCTGCCGCACTTACTCACTTTTGGGGACTGAATTGTGGAGTGCTAAACCATATCTGCTGCTATATAAAGTAAAAGAGAGTCATCCAAATTGTATGGTTGGTGTGAACACTCTCACTCTATTGTAAAACACTTCATAAGCTATTAACCGGTCATAGGAACAAAATGAAATAAAGCTGTCATGCCATCCTGGAATGGGAAAATATGTTCCAAATTTTTTTTTTTTTTTTTTTTTTTTAAATCCCACAAGATGTGATTCATAATTTCAACCAGTCTGGAATGCTTTCAACAGATGAAGCCAGCATAGAATTTTTCTTTCACGCCCCTTACATTTTTCATTACTGTTTTGGAATATACTCCACAGTCATTTGGTCTCAGTCAGTTTTTTATCTCTTTCCCCTGAGACAAATTTTAAAGGACTACCTAACCCCTAAAAATCATCATTTCTCTGGATTCTCAAAGCTTTTTGAGAACGTGGTTTTGTTTTGGTTTTTTCATATTGCATCATTCCTAATGTCTTCAGACCTACTACAAGTGGAAGTTAAAAGTAAATCTTATCTTAAAGAGACTGAGCAAGATAATGAACTGCCAGTCTTGGTATTTGTATGTTTCTAAATCCTTTTGATTTCAAGGTTGCCTTCCTGAATGCTCAGTTTAATTAAAAAAACATTGTGTTTCTAAAGGAGACCTAGTTCAATTGCTTCTGCAAATTCACCTTCATTTTATAGGATTGTACTTCAAGAAATCTTGTTTCATTCAAACATCAGAAGTATAGATTTGACATCATATGTGACCCTTTCATCTGTCGGAACTCTATTTCATTGCATGAGTTTCACAGTTGCCTCCAAGAAGATTCCTTTCCATTCGCATAGCATGTTATCTGAAGATCTGTCTGCTTTCTTCACTTGCAATAATGGGAGGACATGGGAAATACATTCTTAATGTTATCTTTTATAGTCTACTTTTACCTACCAGTGTGCTTCTATTGACTAGAACCAATTTCAGCTGGAAAGAACATATTGTCATACCAAGGGGGTGGTGATGTTTTCTTAACTGATCTCGGAGTGCAAAAGACAAGATGGAAAGGGGATTGCAGTATCACTCAAAACAAATGCACCTTTCTAGAATGACCACAGCAAATGCCCTAAAGGAATTAGGGAGAGGAAAAGAATAGAAAAGAGGGGGAGAAAGAGAGAGGGAGTATAGCTACCAAATGGAGAGAGAAAAAGTCCTCGCAGTTGAGCCGATGGAGTTCTCCTAGAGGAGATCTCCAAGTCCTGGTTAACTCAAGGCTCTATTATAGTCCATTGCTGAGGGGGGAAACAGATCTAGAAATGGCTGAGGGGGAGCAGATGCAATAAAGAGCAAGTCTATTGAAAGTGCTGAGGGGGAGAAAGGTATTGAAGACGGGTACAGACAGTCCATGGTCTTAGCAGGATAAGTCAATATCAATATCAGCGGTGAGTGGGACCCGTGGTTTCAGGACTGGTTTCTATGGGAAACCAGTCTAGGTCCAGCGAACACATCTGTAGCAACACTTAGTAGGCATCCTGCTTCGGTCACGCCAGCACCCCTGGATCAGAATTACAGGGGTCTCAGCCTCAGTCCTTGGGAGGGGGGGCTTCAATCTCCATCCCTCACGGTGGTAGTGGAGCAGATGAAGGATTTTCCATGGGGCGGCTACCACAGTTGCCCCAGCGAGTTCATCTGGCCAAGAGGTGGGAAAATTCCTGGGCTGGTGTTGCCAAGCAGGTGGGAGCATATAGGGCGCATCACCCCTTGGCAGGCCCTGCTAGAAGCAGTCACTGTAGACACAGCTGCAAACAATCACTTGGCAGGCCAGAATTCTGCTCAGGGGCCTCAGGATTTCTGGCATTCCTCCACCACCAGCAGGCCAGCATTCCAATCAGGGTCCTCAGGGTCCCGATGTCTGTCCTGGGGACGGTCGTGAGGCAAATGCAGGGAACTTCGGACCATCTTTCACATATATCAGAAAATCTGTTTACTAAAATGGCCAAAAAGAATGCGTAGCACTTAGAATTGAGGAAAAATAAAAACCCAAAACTAAAGCCAAAGTGCTGGAGCAATATCATTCTATAGAATGTTATGTGTCTATGAGAAGTACAAAACAACTTCTATTTTCAAATGCACTTACAAATAACCATTTTGCATCTGGTTTTTTGTTTGTTTGTTTGTTTGAAAGCTCTGGCACTTATCTGATTCCTTTTTGAGCTAATTCAGCTCAATAATCTGGTAAGAAAGCAGCTAAAAGAAAAGAGAAAAACCTATGGGGACCAGGATGCCACTTCAGCCACGTTGTCGTGAAGCATTAGGTCAGCCTTCTGGGTTGTAGAAATATGTCTGTCCTAGATGAAAATCAATGCATAGCACTATCTTCTTTTGAACTTTGTCCTTGGTACTGGGTTCCTGAATGATTAAGGTGCTTTCAAAGCAAACAACATCCAGCTCTCTAAGATACTCCCCAAAGTATTGTGATGGAAAAAGTTGATCAGGTGAAGAGCTCACAATGCAAAACCTGAATATGATGTCAAGAATGCTTTGTTGTGGATTACCATTGTGTGGGACTGTTTATCCCTTACCCACTGTCCTAGGGTGATTGTTATCCCCATTGGTGTGTGTAATTTATGCTGGATATTTTGTTCTGTGCCTTTTAGATGGGAAGAGTGAAAGTTTTGTTTTGGGCCTCTTATCAGCCACTCGGCGGGACATACAGAGAGCACCAGTACTTACTGTTGCATTTTTGCTTTTTGCGCTGCTTTTTGCCTTTGCTCTTGCTTCTGCTTTGCTTCTGCTTTGCTTGCTCTTGCTTTTTTCCCCCTCTTCTCATTAGTTAACTTAGCTAAACAGTCCAAATTCCTTTCTGGACTGTTTCCCCTGTGTGGACCTGCGGAACCTGCTCCGGACTGGGATTGGAACCACCGATTTGGAAACACCGAGCAGCAGCCCCTGCGCCAGAGGGACTGATAACAGCGACCACCCCCAGGAGAGACTTTCTGAATTTGTCATCTTTTTTCAGAGTGGTGAAAGAGTGGTGTCATCTGGTATTGTTCATTTTGTGTGCCGGGGGTTGCTGTGCTTGTCAAATAAATAGGTTCTTTCCACCTCTCTCCGAGGAATTCTTCCCGAACCGGTTGGGGGGAGGGGCCGTGTGGATTTGTTTTTTGGAGAAGCCCTTTTTGGGGATTCTCTCCCAAATTTGCCCTAAACCAGGACACCCACCATGTAGGTATAGGAAAAAACTAGGTAGCCACAAGGCTTTTACAGCTGTTCTTGTATTTTGGGATAGTAAGGATTTAGGGGAGTAAACAAAACTGAGGTGAGTTTTACTATTGACTTGATTGCTCTTTCACTTTGAATTAACTGCTCTGCATGTCAGCTTACCCATCAGTATAAATGAGAAGAATAATATCTTCCTTCCTGCCCAAAGGATGTTTCATTATGCCTGTGATGTCAGGGACTTAAAAATGAAGAACATTGGGATTGAAAGGAAGCACTGGCATGCCACAAGGTAACTGTAGTGAGCTGTGTTTCCTCCTCAGCTTCACTGTGAGAGTAGAATTTTAATGAGCAGTACCAAAACTTGGTCTTAGCATAGTCTGGTGACATATCTCAATAGAGCAGTGTCCTAGGGTGACTTTATGATGCTTGTATCCCCAGTCATCTGTTCTGTTAATGCTTGATATGATATTCTCTGCCTTCAAGACTGGTTCTGAGAGCAAAGGTGGGGAGAAGAAGAAGCACGGAGTTTGTTACCAGAGGCTGCACCCCTTAAAAAGCAACACTCCACATTCTGCGCTGCACTGTGTTGTCTGAGCACTGACGGAGCAGAACAGAGCGCTCATTTGCTTTTTAGTTGGTTTAGCTGCCTGAGGCAGAGTTTTCCCTGGACTGTTTTTTTTTTATTTTCCTTACCCTTTTCTTGGAACGTTTCGAATCTGCCCCGTACTGGGACCTGGGGAGCACTGAGAGCTTGCACTTTGTTGCCTATGGACACCTGCTCTGGGCAGCAGCCTTCCCCATTGGTGGAGGCATTGAAAACAGAGCGAGCACCCACAGGAGAGACTTTCTGATTTGTTGTCTCTTCAGAGTGGCAATTGAGTTTTGTCATCTGGTATTGTTCATTTTTTGTACTGGGGATTGCTTTGCCTTTTAAATAAACAGCTTTTTCCCACTTCTCTCTGAGGAAATTTTCCCCAAACCAGTTGAGGGGAGGGGCCGTGTGGGTGGGTTTTCTGGGGGGGGACCCTTTTTGAGGTTTTCTGCCAAATTTGCCCTAAACCAGGACAATTGGGATGTGCGACTTAGAGAATGATGGAATCACTTTGGTTGGAAAAGACCTTTAAGAACATTGGGTCTAAATGGATTTAGCAAATGCAACCATCAAGAAATGTTTTGCTGTTTGAAGAGACCATGGTTTATCTGATAAGCTTTGCAAGTATTTGTGTCATCACAAGCACACATGTCCAATGCTTTAGATGGGAATATAATAGGAAACCTGTGCAGATCAACAGAATGATTCTCAGGGTAGGATATTTGCATGTTTCATCTTTCTTCCTGACTTCTTCAAATGAATTCTTTTTAGAAAGTAATGATTGGAATTGTTACTCTTTTGACAGTTCTGAGTGTATTACTAACCTTTTTGGCATATGAATGCCAAACAGGTTAATTCACCTAGTTTTTTAGATAAAGACTAAGATTCAGTTTTGCTTCAGCTGGAGGCAGAAACATTGAAATCCTCTGGCCTCCTTCTTAGTACCTAATTTCTATTACAAAATTAGTGCCCAATCTTGTCCCTTAAGGTCCAGTTAGCTCAGTGTATAGCAACAGGGTGACGTTAGTAGGGCTCACATGATGCTGCACACAGAAGCCCTCAGTGTGCAGCTCTAGCAGACAGTAATTCCATGCAGTTGGACAATCCCAGTGCTGACTTTGGCTCACCAGAAGTGTTCTTAGTAGAACGAGACAGATTTAATGGAGAGGTCTCTGCAGGAAGTGGCCTGAAGAAGACAGCAGAAATCCCAGCTGTGTGTTTATAGAAATCATTTGAAGGCCATTTCCAGAAAAAGATCTTTAAATCTAGCTAGCTTTTTCTGCAGATTATTTGTAAACTATATGCATTACATGGACAGTTTCACTGAGCATCTGAAATACAGCTGCATTTAAGGGGATTGAATCAGGGTTGGGAAGCAGTGAAATAAAGCTTTTCAGGAATCCCTGACATCCAAGACCTGCAGGAATGTCTCCATTTTTTATGTCCAGATGCTTTTTAAAATAATGGGTGACCATTTAGCATAGTTTTAATCAGAAATACAAAGAAAATTTTAAATTCACATTTTTTATGGCTTGAATATTTTTCTTTGTTTATTTCCTGCTTTCCAATTCAGTTCTCCAAATCATATGATTAGGTAATGCGAAGTCATGCTATATAAAAATATTTAATGCTATGCTTCCAAGTTAAGGCCATGTATTTCCTGGAACTGTTCCAAAAAAAAAAAGAAGTCTATCTGGATTCTCTCTTCCCCACGCTCATTATTAGATGAAAATCATTTCAATATTCTATTTTGACTTTAGATGGTGCAAGATTATATTCAGAAATTCAAAGCTCTACTGTTAGGTTGTTTACATGGTTTTCTGGCCTTTCTAACTTTGCACAATCACCACTCTTTGCAGCTATATCTTTTTGCAGTAAGGCATCACAGGGGTCTGTGAGAAGTTTTAATATGAAGCAGGACTAACATGCAAACTACACGTGACATACTCGACATATTTCACTTCAGAAAGTTACAGTATGCTTAGACGGGGTGAAATACGAAAGAAATAGACCTAACACAATATTTCTAAATCTTTGAAATCTACTACCTGAACTTTGAGTCAGTTTGCAGGACTCTGTAGAAATGCAAACGTGAAGTCCAAGGAGTAGAGCAGAAGGCGTATTGGGCAGGGGGACAGAAGATTGCTCTGAAGGCTGATGTAAGCAAGATTGCATCCTATAAAGAGAGCAGCTGCTTCTGCTGGTGCCAACATAGAGAATTTGTGCCACTGGCCTAGTTTTCTGGGGACTTTTGACCTGTACGCTCTTGAGGGCTTGCAGATGTGAATTAATCTGTCCTTTGATCTTTTATTCATTTGAATGTCTATGACCTGTTTTGGTCTTGTACTGTACTGTATTGTTTTATAAACAGACATGTTTCCACTCTTTGAAAGCTGTAGTTGAAAGTTAGGTTGCAGTTATGAGTTGGCTGTCAAAAGAATTAATTGTCTGCTTTAAGCAAAATATCAATAGAAACATTCAATCCACTCCTGTGACACAGATTCATTTTGAATTTACAGGGTAATTTACATCAGTGGTTGTACTGCTTGTGCAATAAATATGACTTGCTTGGTTTCTAATGATGATAATAGTCCTCTTTGTATTACTGTAAGAATTGAATCCACCATCATTCTTTTCCTCTTATTATTGTGCTGTAAAGGAAAAACAGTTTTGCATTAACCAAGGAGTAAAATGCATGCATTGAGCATGATTCTTGCAGGTAGTCCTCAATTCTGAAAAGACCTCTCAGAAGCTGCATCAAACGGGGAAGCTAGAGAGATGGCAGAATGCAGAATTTGCCGTTTAGGATCGTGTACAAAATGACACCCAAGAAATTCTTCATGGGTGATGCAGAAGTAGAAAGACGCCCCCCTTATTTCAAGGTGAAAGATAGTCAATGTGAAACTTGTTCAATGAATAAAAAACTATGCTAATCAGGACACTAGAGTACCAAGCGTGCTAGAAGGCTTTTTTGTAATTAACATCATTTCCAGCATGAAAAAGTACTCATTTTATTGTAGATCGTTTAAAAGTGCACAACAGTTTGGAAAAAAGTGCTTTTCTTTTTTCTATTAAAAGGAACTGTGTATCATTCTAAGAGATACTGGAAACAGGTTTTTGAAAACAATGTTATTTTAAAGGTTAATTCTATTCATAAATACTTCACAGGAAAAAAATCTGATCTGCTGTTCATCTTGAGGACTCTTAAAGGAAAATGCCATGGTTGCGTTCTCTTCTCACTACTTCAGGAGCTCAGTCTTACCGGCATTCTAATGCTTTTTTATGCTGCTGATGGCACGGCTTAGACATCCTTGTCTCCATTACCATCATGATTTCCATTTCAAGTGATGAGAATTTTTCTTCATGATTGGTGAAGTTAAGTGTCATAACATTAATGTCGAGTCAATTTGAAGGGTTTTTTCCAAAGGAATTTCTTCCTTCCTAATGAAAACCATTGGCACTAGCAAACCTACTCAGTTTTTCAGAAAGTGATATAATACACCTGTAGAGTACAATGTCCTCAGAGTTGCTTTTTCACCAGAAGAAGAAAACTGCTGTTTTCTTCTTCTATCACCTTAGACTTTATTCAAAACCTTTTTAAACCGTTGAATTTCTATTTATAGCTAATTACTACTCTACTAAGAAATGGCTGTACTGCTATTAGGGAAACATCAAGGGGCAGTAATATTTTATCTAATACAAAATTTAAAAAACCCCAACTCTTAAAAATGATACCTGAAAATGACATCTGAAAGACTGTGGCAGGAGGCTTTTTCCTGAACAATGTGCAGTTCTTCCCAATTCAATTTTCCCCTCCGATTACTTTGTACACAAAGATTTTTACACAGTCTTCTAACAGTGGCATGTTACTTCTGGGGTAGAGTATTGCCCTGCCAGCATTGGAATTGACTCGAATGCAGTTGTGTTCAAATTTGCTGATGGGACAAGGGTTTTTTGCTGAACACACTTTAGCAAGCAAGAGAGCTTCTTGGTCTTTAGATGCTGAGTCCCAGAAAAAGATGAATGAGGTGGTGACATGCCTTGTGTTTTGAAGAGAGATCAAAACCTTATTTCTGGGGTCACCTCCCTTTTGGTACAGAAAGCGCACAGAGGGCTTTGAAGCAGCACTTTCACCCTCTTTGCATTCACTAGTAAATCTGAGACAGAGCTTGCCCCAAGGTATATGCAAAAATACTCTTTTGATGCAACTGTTCACCAGACAATATCTCTGGGAAAATTTGCAGGGGCAGAAAGCAAGCCCTTCCTGGGAAATCCACTGAAATGGTTCAGAAGTTATTCCCATTCACTGTTGCTAACCTCTGCTGTCTAGCTGTCGGATATGCTTGGGACCATGTTGAAATAATTCTAAACAGTGTACTGAGGCTGCAGTATTGAGTAAACATAGGTATTTTCCATAGGTGTCAGGGGAAAATATTTCTGTTGGTAAAAATGAGTTCCATAGAAACAAGAACAGCATGGTAGAAAAAACATTACATCCATAGAATGAAGATGCCCAGAATTCTTCTTTTGAAGTTACACAGAATCAATATTTTCTAAAGAAGGTTGTGAAACTTATGAAGAAGTAGGAGTACATTCCACCTGACTGGTGCACAAGTTCATGTTTCCAACTTACAAAAAACCATATTATTAAAAGAAAAATGTTCCGCCTTGTGGAAAAGTAGCCCATTAGTAATTTTATCAAAAGTAGGATTAGATCAAGTATTCCTACAAGACAGTAGTAGTACTATGAAAAGCCTTTTGGCATCTATTTGACTACTTGAGCAAGCAGAAGTGTCTTTCCCTGCCGGAAGCTGTACTTCCTATTTGCTACTGCTGCTTAAACATTGTCAAAAGAAAACTTGTCAAAATAAGACTACTCTATACAAGCAACTAGAACTATCCATTGCGTTCCAGCCAATTTTAACTAGAAAATATCAGACACACACTCCAGTTGAATATTCTAATGCATAGATGGAGTATACCATCACAAAGAAATGGGAACGCTGGAGAAAGGAGCAAATGCAGATGAATTTCAGGGAAGGAAATTATTGGAGAGCTAACTGCAGTCCCTCGACTTTACAAGAAATGATGTCCAGTAAATCCCAACCAGAAACCTACATAACTCCATTTTGAAGTGAGTTGCATCTATGGTCCTCTGTTCTTCCTAGATGAAGAAACTGTGTTTTGAATCAGTCTTCCAAGTGGTATGGCTAAAGACTTTAGATACTTCAAAATTTTTTTTTTTTTTCCAGAAGCAACTGTCTCAAAACCTCTGTAAAGCTGACTTTTTCCCTTAAGATACCATATTCAAAAAGAACCTTGTCATTTAACAGGGTATTCCAAACATCATTTCCAAACTTAGACTAAAAATAACACTCTTCCTAGTTATCTTTCTATTTTTTTTTTGCAGCTTCCTCCTAACTTCGGCAGCAAAGTAGAGAACAGACCACAGCTCTTTCTGGAGCATCTTGAACAAATGCCCTTGCTTGTGTTCCAATCATTCAATTTGCCAAAATCCCTAACGATGAAGAAAAGGTTGTGAAGGCATTACTACTAGTATGATATGACAATGTATGGGTGTGATTTATCAAGTAGAATTTGTATCACATAGATGATACTTGGCAAACAGCAAATGAAGGGATTTCTTTCAGCTCTCAGACTGATGTTGGATGTCAATAATTTAATCAAAAGTTAACAAGAAGGATATTTTTTAACAGTGAACTTAATTACACCCCTACCCATGGACATCTGAATCTTAGGAATAGACAGTGTCTGATTTAGAAAAAAATAAAGAATTATCACAGTTTAAAGAAGCATATGATCATGAACACTTTGCTGATGGAACGTAGCCTATTCATTGGCTGAAATGAAGCAGGTAGACATGACATAGGAAATACTGTTTTGTGGATCAAACATTTATTTTTTTAAAGTGATGCTTACAGATGGTGAACTCACCAACTTCGATATTGCACAGTCGATAAGGGTACCAAACTTGCGCCATCAAGTTATCCCTTGGAATCATCATCCAAGGGCATTTCCCCCTGCCTCTGTGAAAATGTGCCTACCTTTTTCACAACACTTTTGCAGCAGCATTGCTAGGCCTGATCTGCTGGTATGGAGGGTGAATTATCAGCAGCAAGGTGACTGGCCAGGGTCATTTGCTTCAATGGATTTTGATCTACCGGATATTTTGAAGACCTGCTTCAGCCCTCTTGGTCAAACACAGCCTTCAAATGGTGCTAAACAATTCTTCGGGCTGTGGACCACATGAAAAAGTACCTTCTGGTGCCTGTACTGGGCCATATGCTCTTTATTCTCTCCCTCAACTTCTCCATCACCTCTCATCTGTTTCACATGAGCTATGTTCAAGGTCCACAGGATACTTTTCACAGAATCTTCAGGCCTGATGCAGTAAGAATGATGATGAACAGAACACAGCTGGGATGAATTTTCCAGTTTGGATAAAACCTCTTGTGCACACAAATCCCCCTATGCCCAGAAAAACCTTCACTAAGTACTCGTGTTCTCCCTAAACTGCAATTTAGTCTGAAAGAAAAGCTTTTGTCTGAGAGTATCTGAGAGATCTGCATGAAGCACAGATATCTGGCCTATGCAATTTTGAATATCAGAGGAAAAAGAAAATGTCAAGAAGTTTTTAATTTTGCCGGTTTTAATTTTCAATTCCATGCACTTTTTCAAAAAGTGTCAATCTCAAATGGCCATCAACATACTTCAGTCATCTGTAAGTTAGTATTCCTATCAAATGTGTTTCAAATCAAAAGAATTTCAAACCTTTCCTCAAAGTTCATATACCTAGATTTAGTATTTCTGATCTCCATTAGATGAAAGGAAGACATTTTTTGCTGTTGGGGTGCTGGAGCGCAGCTTGCCCAGAGAAGTTGTGGATGTCCCATCCCTGAACGTATTCAAGGTCAGCTTGTATGGGGCTTTGAACAGCAACGAATGCGACCCTTGATGGTAGATAAACAAAGCTTGAATATAGAAGAAACTCAGATTGAAGTATACGAGCAAATTTTCTCTCAGCTCTTGGGGTAAATTCAAAGTTGTACAAAATTTCATTTCTCTGTGATTTTCACTATTGTAACAGAAAGCTTCATGAAAACTGTGCAGAAGATATCAAATTTTGAAAGAGATAAGAACTACAACATCAAACACATGGGATGGGTTTCAACATGGGACACTCTCTGAGAGAAAATCTCTGTATTTCAACACTTCATCCCAATCATTAGGATTTCAAGAAGTGCCAAAGAAGGCGGCAAAATATCCTTCAGGACAATATTTACTGTAGTTCAGCCTGGCCATTAGTTGGAATTGGTGTTTGAACTAATGTAGATGTACCACACACACTTTCCATGCACTGAAAACTTACTGTTTACAATGAATAAGCAATGAGGATCAAAATTGATTGAAAGCGTCTTAAAAATGTCAAGTATTTCACTGTAAATGATCTATGATCAAAATACTTATTCCTCCTTAGTGAGGGACAAATAAATTCTTCCATACCATGATGGTTTAAAATTGTCTAAACCAATGTTTTCTTCTGAAAAGACATCATCTAATTTTTTCTATTTGTAGAAGAAAATATTCCTAGACATAGAACAAAGTAATTTTAAAGGAACAAATGAAAGGAAAATATTCTGCAAACAGAATTCAATGAAAACCTGTGTTTTAAATATGAGGTAGATATTCAACAGAGTTTTTGTACCAGATATTTGAAATAGTGTACCGGCTATTTTGTCCACAAAGAGAGGTATTTAGCATTTCAGTCTTTTCCAAGGTGTTCATGATCTGCTATGCTGATCTCTGTGCATGCCTAGGTGTGTGCGGAAGGGGGGGGCATGTGAAGGGGAGTGTCTATGTTTGCTTAGCACTCGTAGTGGCAGATTCATGCCTCAGCTCCATCATTTCTTTTAGAAACTTCCCAGAGAGTGGATATGAAGTTTCATATCCAAAAGAGATCAATTCCCAAGTCATCCATTTTACTCTACCTTGTAAATCACATGCTTTGTTGCATATTTTATCAAATATACTTTCAAGCCGCATGGAGGAAGGAGAATGTGGAGAATCCCTCCAATGTCTTGCAACTTTTACGCAAATAGATTTTCAAGAAAATCATCATTTCTCTTTTAAATACGTCTGGGACAGGCATGATGGTGGTGTCAATCTGTTGAAGTTTTTGTTGCTGGGGGAAGTTGTACGAAAAGATTGGTTTTTACATTGACCAGTTACTGAATCAAGTGCATGAACACATTTGAAATTCAACTGGGGTTTCCTTTTTCTAGCAGACTACTTCTAGAACTAGCTAGCAGACTCAAGATGACTCTTTTTCTCTGTTTTTGTTTCTTTCCTATTTTCTTCGCTTCTTTGCAACTGTCTACACAGTTTTAGGACTTTTTTCCCAACAAAAATTTTTTCATAGACCGATAATTAAGATACGCTTTTTACAAGGAATGTTTTAAATCTTTGTAAAGTTAAGTTAAGGACATAGGTCCTTTTCTTCCCTTATGAATATTGCAATGAAATAGTTAAATAAAGACCAACTCTTCATTTTTATTTGGAATCCAAGTAGATAATTCCCATACAGTAATGCATTTTGTGGACCCAATATTTGCCATTCTGATGTAAGTTGTCGCTTCTTAACAATATGCCTTCTGTGACTACGTTGACAACACTTTTGGTAAAGATCCTAACTGGTCTTAGACACACATAGGGAGAAATTTGCTCAGCCAGTGTCAGTCTTAAGCATGCGTTTTAGAAGATCTTTCTAGAGCTGGGGAATTTTCTCATGAAAGGGATTCAGTTATGGAAGAGACAGTTATCCCGGAGTTTTACATTCTTCTTGAACATTACTTAAGGAAGTTAAATCCCATGTCCATTTGAATCTCGCTCTGCACAGACCTTTGTCATGCCAGTCCTTGAAATGCATCTCTAAGAGAATTCACTAGCACAGAATGAATGAGGGTGGAAGGGGTCTGTGGGGCTCACCAAGTCCCATACCCCTGCTTCAATCAGGATACTAGAGCCTGTTGCCCAGGATTATATCTGGGCCTACTTTAATGTCTTCAATGATCCAGACTCCACCATCTTTCTGGACACTCTGTGCCATGGTTCGGTCACCGTCACGGTAAAAAATAATTTTGTGATGTTCAGAGGCAATCTCCTGTATTTCAGTGTATGCCCACTGCCTCTTGTCTTTTCACTGAGCATCATTGAAAAGACACTGGTTCCCTGCTCTTTGCACTATTCCTTCCTGTAGGTATGTGTGCTGCCATGTAGACAAATGTCAAAAACTTCCCTGAAGCCCAGGCAGACGATATTCTCTTCATCTGCCAGGCAAGTTCATTCACTGGAGGAGTTTAAAAAGTTGTCAAGCACGAATTTCCCCTTGTAAATCCATGCTGACTACATTTGTTCTGTCCTCCTTCATGTGCCTGGCAATGCTTTCCAGGAATAGCTACTCCATCCACTAACTTACTGGGGATAAAAAGGAGGCTGGCTTGCTTGGGCTTTTCTGAGTCCTCCTAGTTGCCTTTTTTTGAAGATGGGTAACATTTGCTTTCATCCAGTCTTTGCGCACTTTCCTCAGTCACCATGATCCATCAAACGTGATCAGGAGTGGCCTCAGAATAACATCTGTTAACACCCTTGAGAGCTGTGCATCCATCTCAACAAGGCCTGTGGACTTAATGGAATACTTTCCAATTCAGCGACTATGCCCATAAAAATTTGCATGGGATAAGAGGACATTTTAACAGGTACCTGAAGAGTGAGTGAAAAGCTATGGAAGCAATCCAAAAGACAAAGACTAGAGTTCCCTTTGAAGACAAAGCATCCTATCATGGAGCTGAGAAGCTTTAGATCCAGGTAAGCTTCCTCTCTGAGAGGATGCAGAAGACTTGATTTTACCTTATCCAGTAATAAAATGTGTTGACCATTCACTTGCAAAACAAAAAATTAAATGATTTCCAAAATTATTGCCTCCTCACTAGACAATAATGTACTGGCTGGGTATTCCCCTAACAGACGAGAGCACCTGCTTGATGTCTCGTATGCGTACAGACTATTTGAATTAGGTCATTTGAGTGGGGATTACTGGTCTTTGAATTTTCTTTCTGATGAATTTGGAATATTTTCTGAAGCAAGGACCGGAAGATGAGAACCTTATTTCCCATCAGCGCACTCTAACATCCATGGCCGTAATTCCATTGTTTCTCCCTGAGTCAAGAATTGATGACTACAAAGTGAATCAGCTCCAAAGGAAAGATCAAGGCTGGATAATATTCTTTCTTGGTAAAGCTATTTATCTCAAATGAAGTGACCGACTTCAGTGATCTCTCCCTGGCCTAAAGCTTCAAGGAGGAGGAGATGGACCAGGTTTCCTTCCACTGTTGCTCTCTTTGTCACCTCAGTGTTTAATATGGGTATGAAGACGTTGAAAAAGAGAGCTTTGCCGAATTCATAAAATTCAGTCTTAAGAAAATCATTTTTTAGCAGGTGAAATAAAAATAGCAAGTAAAATGCAATTAATTCCATGGAAGATTGAAATGACTATTTCTTCATTTTGCATTGGAGGATGTATATTGTAAAGGTTTGTCTTGCCTTGTTCTCCAGGTTTTATAACTGGCACACCTTTCCTTATGAACGCGCTGTCCTTTCCTAAATACTCTCATATGGAGAAACATGCTTCTGATAAGAAGAGCACTAGGATGTCTTTACTTGACCTTTTATTTTTATTGATGCTTGGTCCTCTGAAATGAATGGTTTTCTAAAATTGAAATGTGCTACTATTGTTCCCACGGGGAAAGCCGCAGACTCTTCCTGTCGGAGCTGTCACTAATCAGCTATTCTCCTATCTGCTTTTATGTAGTTGAATGTTCTGGTCTAAAAGTAGCACCTTCTGTGTAGCCATGCTCTTAGTTGCCAGTGTCATCCTAAATCCAAACACCCTCCTGCAAAGGACCGCTGGTTCTGTAGTCAACAAAGGAAAAAAGACACGTCTATCCATGCTTTCTGATTTAAAATATTAGGGTATGACGTACGCAGCTCTCAAACTGAGACAAGACAGGAACTAACCACCTTCCAGCAGTTTCAACTTAGCTTACCATAAGTAGGGAAAAAGTTCGAGGACAACTTTCTTCTGGATCCTTCTACACCTTATGCAGCACTCAGTGTTGAATATTTTTCTTTTCTCCATTAGATGTTAAGGACTCAACTACCTTCACATAAAACGTCGTGGGACGCTTGCTGTGCTGGCACAGTTTCTTTTTGAGAAAATGTGTGGAAAAACATTTTGCCATGATGTAGGCGGCAAGAGATGCAGAAGACGGGCATACGCACCTGTCTGAAGGTAGGTGCCGGTCCCGGGCGTCTTTCGGCAGAAGCCGCGGTCCGGAGCGCACCGCGACTGGCAGAAAGCTCTATGCGCGAAAAAGCCGCTTCTTCGCCTCCGGCAGCCGGAGAGCTCGGCAGATGCTGAGACGCCAAGAACGAAGCTGCAGAGCACCGGGATAAGGTGCCCAGTTCTGAAACTGAGAGAAGACAGGAACTAACCACTTTCGAACAGTTTAAACTTACATTACCATAAGTAGAGAAAAAGTTCTTGGACAACTTTCTTTTACATCCTTCTAAACCTTATGCAGCACTCAGTGGCGAATCTTTTTCATTTCTCCAGGAGATGGTAAGAACTCGAGTACCTTCATGAAAAACGTCGTGGGACGCTTGCTGTGCTGTCACAGTTTCTTTTTTTTGAGAGAAAGCGTTGAAAAGCTTTTTCGCTAAGGTGTAGGCGGCAAGAGACGCAGAAGACGGGCATATGCAGCTCTCCGAAGGTAGGTGTCGGTCTCCTGGCGTCTTTCGGCAGAAGCCGCGGTCCGGAGGGCACCGCGACCGGCAGAAAGCTCTGTGCGCGAAAAAGCCGCTTCTTCGCCTCCGGCAGCCGGAGAGCTCGGCAGATGCTTAGACGCCAAGAACGAAGCCGCACAACACTCAGGATAAGTACGCAGCTCTGAAACGGAGAGAAGACAGGAACTAAGCACTTTCCAACAGTTTAAACTTAGATTACCATAAGTAGGGAAAAAGTTCTTGGACAACTTTCTTTTGCATCCTTCTAAACCTTATGCAGCACTCCCTGGCCAATCTTACTTTTCCTTGTGCAGCTCTGAAACTGAAAGAAGACATGAACTAACTGGTTTCCAACGGTTTAAACTTACTGTACCATAAGTTGGGTAAAAGTTTTAGGGCAGGTTTCCTTTGCATCTTTCTAAACCTTATGCAGCACTCCCTGGCCAATCTTACTTTTTTGTGTTCTCCAGGAGATGGTAAGAACTCGAGTATCTTCATGAAAATCGTCCTGAGACGCTTGCTGTGCTGGCACAGTTTCTTTTTGAGAGAAAGCGTGAAAAACCTTTTCGCTAAGGTGTAGGAGGCAAGAGACGCAGAAGACGGGCATAGGCAGCTCTCTGAAGGTAGGTGCCAGTCCAGGGCGGCTTTCGGCAGAAGCCGCGGTCGGGAGCACACCGCGACCGGCAGAAAGCTCTGTGCGCGAAAAAGCCGCTTCTTCGCCTCCAGCAGCCGGAGAGCTCGGCAGATGCTTAGACGCCAAGAACGAAGCCGCACAACACTCAGGATAAGTACGCAGCTCTGAAACGGAGAGAAGACAGGAACTAAGCACTTTCCAACAGTTTAAACTTAGATTACCATAAGTAGGGAAAAAGTTCTTGGACAACTTTCTTTTGCATCCTTCTAAACCTTATGCAGCACTCCCTGGCCAATCTTACTTTTCCTTTTCTCCTCGGAGTTGGTAAAAACTCGAGTACCTTCATGAAAAACGTCGTGGGACGCTTGCTGTGCTGGCACAGTTTCTTTTTGAGAGAAAGCGTGAAAAAGCTTTTCGCTAAGGTGTAGGCGGCAAAAGACGCAGAAGACTGGCATACGCAGCTCTCCGAAGGTAGGTGCCGGTCCCCGGGCGTCTTTTGGCTGAAGCCGCGGTCCGGAGCGCACCGCGACCGGCAGAAAGCTCTGTGCGCGAAAAAGCCGCTTCTTCGCCTCCGGCAGCCGGAGAGCTCGGCAGATGCTGAGACGCCAAGAACGAAGCCGCACAGCACCGGGATTATGTGCGCAGCTCTCATACTGAGAGAAAATGATCACTAACCACTTTCCAACAGTTTAAACTTAGATTACCATAAGTAGGGAAAAAGTTCTAAAACAACTTCCTTTTGCATCTTTCTATACCTTATGCAGCACTCCCTGGCCAATCTCACTTTTTGTTTTCTCCAGGAGATGGTAAGAACTCGAGTACCCTCATGAAAAACGTCGTGGGACGCTTGCTGTGCTGGCACAGTTTCTTTTTTGAGAAAATGGGTGAAAAAGCTTTTCGCAAAGGTGAAGGCGGCAAGAGACGCACAAGACGGGCATACGCAGCTCTCCGAAGGTAGGTGCCCGTAGCCGGATTCTTTTAACAGAAGCCGCTCTTCGGAGGGCTCTGTTGCCTTCATAATGGTTTTTGCTGGAGGAAGCCGCTTTTTCGTTCCCGGGAATACCTAGAGAGCAACAGTAGCTAAAGACGCGATTGGCACCATTATGGAGAGTTTTGCTCGTTCCAGCAGGAATAACTGCGTTCTTCCTGACGCTAGGTGTCGCTGCTTATCAAGGTTTGGCTGCTTTCAACCACTTGGGGTGCTGGATGTTCAAACAACTTATCGTAACTTCTTCTATTTTAAGTCAGGTGCTCACTGCCGTAGATGCTATTAAATATAGAACACTGCAAATAAGAGCTGTAATAATAATTGTTATTAGCACATGGGCACGAGTGTTAGGAATTTTATAAGGAATATGTTGCATGAATCTTTTTGACCATTCTGCAGCCATTCATACGAAACTCACACAAGAATAATAAGAAATTGGGAACGAGTGGGGTTTGCATCAATGGTTTGAGGGATGGGAAAGAACTGGGTGGTTGAAAGATCTCGTAAATGGAGCTTTGTTTTTACTAGTAGTCATTATTTCATTGCTTTGTGTTATTCCATGCATCGTGAAACTGGTGTGCCTCTTGCTAAAAATGACATTGGAAAAGATCTGGCTGGTGCAAGAAGAAGGGGCAATTGTGACAATGTATCTGAACCGCTTAGACTACGGGCTGCACCAGCATTCCAGCTTGGAACGGTTCTTCTCAGAATTTTCTCAGGTCCCTCTGGAATTCATCAAGACATAAGCCATGCTAAAACAAGAGAGGAAAAGCTGAGAAACTAAATTCCAAGACCACAAGAACTCCAAAAAGGGGGGGGGGGGGGGGGAGGGGCAAAGTACCTGGACTGTAAGGAAACACATCTTCTGAGAGGTACACGCAGAATGCGTGGACAAGACAAAGGCACCAATAAGAAAAGCGTGACTAGCGTGTGCAGAGAGTCAGAATGTGTAAGTGCATCATGTAAACCATAAACGGCTTCTGCTTAATCCTCTTGGTCCATTGTGCAGGTGTCCTGAATTTCCCATAAGTGATACTAAAAGGGTTCTGATTTTAATGCTAGATTTACTGTCTATATGATGATTCATGGGAATAGTTCTTTCAAATCCTTCCCTTGCTGACATCAGTCAGCTTCATCTTTTCCTGAATGTACTGCTGGCTATACATAAGTTATGAATAGAAGGGAATGAGTTTTAGGGATATGTTGCAAGGAAACAGATTGGTAGCTCTGCTTCCATTTCCATTGTCTAAGAAGAATTCCAAATATTTTTGGCCCTTTCATAGACCTCTGACTCTATTAGCATCAGCAGAGAGGGACATTTGATTGGTTTTTCTCCTTTTTAGAGAGAAGCTAATGAAAAACTTTCACCAGAATCAGAGCAGGCTGTGTAACAAGAAGAGCGTCATGAAAAGAGGCCAATCCTATCCTCTTAGTATTGCTAGTTGTGATTGGAATTCAATGAAATGTGTCAACTCTGTGTTCCTGGGTATCACATCAGTAATAGGTACTTCACCTGCTGTACTTCTCTCCTAAAGCTAAGAACAGAATCCCAAATAATCTTGATTCCAAGGTCCCAATTCACCCTGTGATGCTGACAGGTGAAAAAGGAGTGGAAGGTGCACCAGTAAATGAACTTGAATGGCCTATCTAAATCAGCGGCCACTGATTTCCTGAAGGCTTAAACAGGTCAGTTGCCCCTTTTTTTCTTGGGGTTCTTTTATTCTTTGGTCATGTTTTTCTTGGGATTCTTTGAATCCTTCCCCATGAGTTCAGCCTCTGCTCTCAAATCCTTTGCTGTCATTTAAAGTATCTCGATAGCCTGGAAACGTGTTGTCTTTATTTATCAACCCATTATTCCCTTCAAAAGGTTGTTTGCCTCAAGTCTCATTCTTGCTGATTTTCTGCTAGTTCATTGTCAGATGGCAGCTGGTGTTCTGTAAGAGCAAGTACACAATCCTATAGCTTGCTTTTCTTTTGATTTGGCCTGTCTAGAAAATGGAATGACTGAACATCTCCGACAGCATTTTCTCTCCCCATTGTGTTTCACCGCAAGGGCAGATGCAAATCATCTACCTAAACTCTTGGTGGTGAAGAAACTTGTGGTATGCTGTTGCATATAGTTAGAACTTTCCGAAAGGAAGGCCTTGTAAAACCATGGCTGAGGCCCGTTAATTTGGCTAAGTAGAAAATGACTAGGGGAAAGTGAGACAGCTGAATTAGAGGTAGATCAAGAAGTTCTAGAACCATTGCGTGTTCACAGCGTGGTGTATGATGGTTGGTTGAATTATGTTTGTTGTGGCTTAAAGCTATGCAAGTGATAAAGGCCTGACTGCTTCAAAAGCCTGGCTTTTGCAAGAAAGCGGCTCTCCTTTGCACCTGCCTGGGGACTCTGCGTCACTATGGACCCTCACGCCCAGTTTTCCAAGGAGATGATGAGTAGGAATGTTGCAGAGCTGCTGTGTGCATATTAAAGGAATGGCAGAGAGTGAAGCGGTGGACATTTCTGGGCTTTAGTACAATGCTGCTGCATTGGTGCCAGTTCAGTCGGTTTTCCATCAGTGGCATTTCTGTCTAGAAGTACACTGCCCAGAGTCTTTCCAGCATTTGATGCCATTTCCTTACTGCCATTAATACCTTCCTTCAGTTTAAAGGATGATAGAATCTTTACATTTTGAAGATCCCTGTTAGGAAACACTATGCCAGAGGAGTCATCACTCCCTTTTCTTTTGCCACCTTTGTAATTTTTATAGACTCATTTCACATTTCTGCTAATGGCAATAAGAATACTTAGCAAGGTTGACACTCTCAGATGCTTTCCTCTTTCCTACTGCTTCATACCGTATGTGACTTGATGGCCTCGTTTTGCAATCAGCATTTTGCTGTGGTTTGCTAAAACCTGGCATGCACTGCCAACTCACAACTTGTGTGTTGGCATTTCAGGGGCTTTGATGGGTTCCTTTCTGAGATTGCCATGCACTGGACTTTCACAGTCACAAAGACTTCATCCACCATCGGTCAAATTTCAGTATTTAATACTCTTTCCTGGAATGTAGGCAACCTAGCAGCAAGTACTAAATTTGCTGCAAGCCCTGTCTTCCCAAAGGACCATTTAAAAAGTTTGCTTTTCCCCTCTGACCAACCTGCCAGTATTTTGATGGAGAATTTGGTACCTTAATAGAACCTCTTAGAAGGGATCTCATCACAGACAACATCTCAGGCTTTCTTGAAATACTGGTTCCTTTGGATCTCAATTCCATTCAGAGTGCATTTAAGATTTTTTTTCCACTGAAGCCATTCAACAATGCCTCTTCTCTTATAAAATGTGATGCACGTGACAAAGATGGATCCCCGTGAAAGGTTCTATAGATATCAAAATTTGTGCCCAATGGACTGTGCTGGTGGAAATCAAATACTACTCTAGTATTTTGAATCCAAATAATTCCTCCCAATGAGGCCCGACAGGATTGTTTGGCTTTGAATCTCGGCACGTGGACAGTAGTGGATGGTCCACAGGTTGAAAACAGTGTAGATTCTTCTTCTTTTCATTGATGGCTCAGAGACTGAAAAGGCAGCTACAAAATGGTAAATACATCCCTACAGATTCAAAAATTGTTCTTCTTAATTTGCATCTCCACCATAACAACAGATGGTTAGAACTAAATTACCAATGGGAATTTTATAGCTTCTCAGAAATGAAATAGGACCTTGCCAATGGGCCTTAGCAGTAGCTACAAGTTTTTCAGCACAAGGCATCTCAACCTGTATTTTAACCTTACAGTACTTTTCTGTCTTATGCTTTCATCTCAAGGATGCAGACAGAAAAAACAAACAAAAACAAAACAACAAAACAAGAAACCCCACCAAATAGATAATAAGCAAAATCAGTGACATATATAGAAACAGATCCCATGGTTTTTAACTTCCAAACTTGTCTTCTCAGCACACTCTCTACAATGGAATTGTTTCCCTATCTGCCTTGAAACATTTTGCAGCAAAACCACTCTAAGGTCCTGATAGGTGTTTTGTTCAAAAATCACTTCTTCTAGCTTTCTGTCCATAAGCGGAGTAATGTGGCTGTGCTGGCAGCTGGCCAAAGGAGGTAGGAAGAGTAATCATCATCCACAACACTGGGGCTAAAGAAATTTCCACAGAAAATTACCTGCCCTATTACTTGTTCACGTGTTGGGATGAACGTTCAGAATCTGTTTCCATTTTCCCCATTCATAGAATGTTCTATTTCACAGAATGCCAGCCCCTCAAACATCAGTCCTGCCAGAACAGCCCGCCATAGGGGGCTGTCGTAGGGGATCTGCTAATGTCCACTGACTCTTTCCGGTATAGTGCTTGTCACTGTTGCAGATCAAGAACTTCTGAATAGTTTGGATTCATGCTCTTTGAGGGGTTGAAAACAAGAAAAGAATGACTAGACATTTCCATGATCAAATCCCCTGATGGAATATAAATAGGAGCATAATAAATGTATTCATTGTTCTAAGAAGGGAGATGAAGGGTCCAAAAGATTACTTGCATACTTCCTGTTCTAAATCCCTTGTTATCCGGCAAATTGCAAAAGATTCCTGGCTTTTGCCAAAATGCAAACCAGATTAAAATGTGAAGCCTTACAGTTTACTGGATATAAAACTTCATCATCCATTTTTAAATCTTTGAGATTGTTATGTACTTCCTATTAATACCCTGAGGATTAGAGCTGTAATTCAGAGACAGAAAAGAATGCTGTCTTGAATTCATTCTAGTAAATCGGCACTCTCATCTTGTCGGCACTCTCTCCTCTTGGTTTTCACTTCTGAAACTCTGTACGAAAGAGTGTATTAATGCATAGAGCTCTGCATCAATTCTTTTCATCTGTTTCCCCTGTAATTCTTCCTTCAAGGCAAACCTATCAAAATCCACACTTTCTTACCCCACCACTTCTAAAATTCTATTGAGAAGCAAAAAAAAAACCCCATCAAACCACTAAATCACTGCTCCAATAAAAAAAGCAGTCCATTAACTGCTTTCTTAGCAGGTTCTTTAGCTTCTATTATTATGGCAACCTTTTCTTGCTCTTCTAGATTAGAACCAAATTCTTACAGCATATAAGAAAACATAGGTTTACTGTATCTGATTCTCAGATACAGAAGTCCAGCAAGGAGTTCAGATCTCAAAAGAAGTGTCTGTACAACAAGATTCAGCACAACGTTGAGACATATTAGCTATTTTTCAAGAAAAGCGGCCAAACTGAAACTTTTTAGACTTCTCTACAATCATGTGTGCCTGCTTCCAGAACCTGACCTTCGTTGCTGGAAACTAGCTGCAATGTTACTGTAAACAATGCTGTGAAGGTAGGACATCGTCATTCTTCTCTTCCATTGAAAACCTCAAGTGGAGTCGCGTCACTTCTCTTCAAAATTCTGTATTTCCTTGCAAACTGGTAAAATAAGGATAAAATAAAGTGTTCTGCTCATTCAGTTTAAACCTAAAGTTCAAAATGAAAAAAAAAATCCATTCAGATATGGTCTACAATAATACAGTAGAAGAGAAGATGAACCAGACTGGCCTACAAAAGAAAGACGTGAAGCAGAATTTGGGAATTTGGAAGACCTTATGATGAATAATTCAAATAAATAAATAAAAAAAAATATAACCTACCCAAATTCAATCAGTGATGCACAGACAGAGAAAAAGAACTAATTACTACTAATATTTCTTTCATTCTCAGACAAGAAGTTCAATGATCCTCTTGAATGCACGGAAGATTCTTGGAAAAGACAGCAGCCTTCTTCTTCACCACATACTCCTCAGAACTCCAGGAGACAAATCATTTGAGCTAGGAGGATCTTTCTCTCTGTAAAACTCCCAGAGCATAGCCAATATTCTATTCCTTTAGGGATCCTCGCCTCCCTGGGGGAGTGGTGGATAGTCTACATCCCGGTACATCAGCCAGACACTCCACCTTATTTCCCATGGCTACTGCAGCAAGGACATCATCTACACTGGCCTTCTAGCCAAAATATATGCAAGGCACAACAAAGAACATAGCCAAAACCTGGAGCACAGCTTATGGGTTTCGAAACAAAAATCTCAGGATGGCAATACTGGATCTTCTGATCCAAACCATCAGGAAACATTTCTTTAGAGGTGTTGGGAAAGAGGAAAGTTTGACAAGAAAGTCTCACAGATATGTATGCTTGGCAGAAAGATTTTTGAATGTGGAGTCTGAAGAAGGAATAGAGTTGGAAGCAAGTTTTGATCTAGAAGAAAAGAATTGCTGAGCCAGTCTTACTGGATAACCGAGGATACGTTAGTTAGAAGAGGGTTTTATGACTTACAGCAAAGGATAAACCCACCCCAAACAAAAAGATGTTTTTACCAAGCAGGAAGCTAGCACAGGCAAACAAGTCAGCAAATGCTGCAAGCAGAAAAAGGGGTCTCCAACTCTTCCACTGCCAAGAAAACTGAAAAACAACTTTCTGCTTCAACTGTAATGTACTGACTTTTAGTGAGTGGAGAATAGCAACATATGGTAATTAGAGTAGTTATGATAGGCTATAGATAATAGTTGAGGCATAGAGTGGTTCTACTGTATGAAGATGCTCGGCAAAATACCAAAACGAAAGGGTCTCCAGGCCTGCCTGCAGCTAGAGCTGACAGCTGTAGGCACAGGCTCTGTCACCCATGACCCTGGACTGCTGTAACACCTTGGATGGAATAAACTGCATTTTGGAGAGCCGCCTGGACTCCCACATCCCTCATTTAGGCTCTTACATGGAGGTGAAAAAAGCCTCTGGGTATGGTACAAAAAAATAGCTATGTAGTCTAGAGTTGCATGACCCAATATTTCTATTGAACTGGAACAATTTTTATCAATATTATGGATCCACTTCTTTTCAGTGCGTTTGGTAAAAAACATAAAGCATCGTTTAAAAGAAATGATTGGATGCGTACTAAGTACTACGGATTAGTTAAGGTGTTGGTTTGGCATGGCTTGGTTTTTGGTGGGGAGGGAAGAAGCCAGCCACAGAAGTGATTTTTTGTGCAAAGCTCCTGGAAGCTTCCTCCATGCCTGGCATAGTGAATCCCTGCTTGGCACTAAGAACAGACATGCTGCTGAGCCAATTACAGAAGCTGGTAGCGCCTTGGTGATATATTTAAGAAGGAAATCAAAAGGGCAGCCAGTTAACTTTGAAGTTGGGAAATTTTTAGGTTGGTGCCTCTTCTGGTTTGAAAGCCAAACCAGTGAGACACTCTGTTGCAGTGTGTGTTTATTATTGTACTGCAGTTCTAGTAGTCCGTTTTCTAGGCCTTCCTATTTTGTGCTGTTATAGCATATGTTATTATTAATGGATTGTTCCTTTCCCCCCAGTATTGTTGGCTTTTGCCCTAGCTGTCCATCTCCCCAAAGACCTGCCCTTTTGTTCCCTGTTCCTTCTCCCATTGAACATCAACCCCTCCCCAAGCCTGCCCCTTTCTCTAGAAACTTCCCTCTCAATTTTGTACCCTTGGAAACCCCATTAGTTTGTTCAAGTTATTCTCCTCCCCTGTAGTCCCCCTACTGGTTTCAACATTGTATTCCCCTCGTGTTCCACCCCCAGTTTCTCCCAGTTGGTTAAAGATTGTATCCTCCCCTGGGACCTTCCCCCCATTTAGAAGTTGATGGATGCCTTTGAATCAGTGTCTTTCTGTCCTTGACCCTCCAGGGAGTAAACTGAAAAATATACAGAAGACCTCTCCCTGTTCCTTGTCCCTGCCCTCAGCGCAGTTCTATCCCCAAGGCAGTCCACCTGTGCCATAGAGCAGCTGTGCCCTACAGCTGCAGCCCGGATTCGACAGCTCTCTTGGGGCGGCCCATTCTCGCTGTCGGTGTTGGGAGCTAGTTGGGCTGAAGAAATCCAGCACCGCAGCAAGACTCCAAGTCAGAAATACAGTTTATTAGGAAAAGGGGGAAAAACCCAAATCCATGCAAGAATACAAAAGAAAAACCACTGACAGAGTCAGAATACAAGCTGACGTCCTGCTAGTTAGGGTGGTGAAAGCAGTTTGGATGAAATGGTCTTGTTGAAGTGGTGATTCTGTAGAAACCATCTGGTAGCTCTTGTCCTCTGGAAAACCAGTGGCTAAGGGTGGCCGTTCCTCTGGCAATGCGGTAGAAATAGTGCTTCTTGCCTTCATAAACCCAGATTATATCCAGGTGGGGATGCTTAGCTCCTACCCCCTGGGCAGAGCATCTCCCAATGGGCTGATATCGTTCTGAGTCATGATGTGGGTCCTTGATTACCCGTGAAACAGAAATGGCTCCTGGAGGGAGTTATCTCTGAGTCATGTGGCAAGACATTGATGGGCCCATTAACAGGAGAGAAGGAAAAAGCGATGCCACCCCTGCTTTCCGCAGTTCTTGAGGGTGGGAATAGGATGCATTTTTATATTGTAAGCTAGGACAATACAGGATGCAGGTTTTTGCATTTGCAGGAAGTTTGTATGGATTTGAAAAGTATCCTCATAGCAGAGGCACAAAAGTATTCTCATACCCCTTTTAATCATCTTCAAATGAAGCAATTCTCCCAATAACCTAACGCATGAATGACTTGCAAGTGAGTTGAACAAACACGCCAAAGATAAGTAGTGTTCAACGGCAGAGAATTGTTTAGGGACATCATACCCTAATATTTTAAATCAGAAAGCATGGATAGACGGGTCTTTTTTCCTTTGTTGACTACAGAACCAGCGGTCCTTTGCAGGAGGGTGTTTGGATTTAGGATGACACTGGCAACTAAGAGCATGGGTTCACAGAAGGTGCTACTTTTTTAGACCAGAACATTCAACTATTAAAGGCAGATAGGAGAGTAGCTGATTAGTGACAGCTCCGACAGGAAGAGTCTGCGGCTTACCCCGTGGGAACAATAGTAGCACATTTCAATTTTAGAAAACCATTCATTTCAGAGGACCAAGCATCAGTGAAAAGAAAAGGTCAAGTAAAGACATCCTAGTGCTCTTCTTATCAGAAGCACGTTCCTCCATATGAGAGTATTTACGAAAGGACAGCACGTTCATAAAGAAAGGTGTGCCAGTTACAAAACCTGGAGAACAAGGCAAGACAAACTTATACATTTTATTTGATATTTTTATTTCACCTGCTAAAAAATTATTTTTTTAAGACTGAATTTTATGAATTCTGCAAAGCTCTCTTTTTGAACGTCTTCATACCCATATTAAACACTGCGGTGACAAAGGGAACGGCAGTGGAAGGAAACCTGGTCCATCTCCCCCTCCTTGTAGCTTTAGGCCAGGGAGAGATCACTAAAGTCGGTCACTTCATTTGAGATAAATAGCTTTACCAAGAGAGAATATTATCCAGCCTTGATCTTTCCTTTGGAGCTGATCCACTTTGTAGTCATGAATTCTTGACTCAGTTGGGGAGAAACAATGGCATTACGGCCATGGATGTTAGAGTGCGCTGATGGGAAATGAAGTTCTCATCTTCCGGTCCTTGCTTCAGATAATATTCCAAATTCATCAGAAAGAAAATTCAAAGACCAGTAATCCCCACTCAAATGACCTAATTCAAATAGTCTGTACGCATACGAGACATCACGCAGGTGCTCTCGTCTGTTAGGGGAATACCCGGCCAGTACATTATTGTCTAGTGAGGAGGCAATAATTTTGGAAATCATTGAATTTTTTGTTTTGCAAGTGAATGGTCAACACATTTTATTACTGGATAAGGTAAAATCAAGTCTTCTGCATCCTCTCAGAGAGGAAGCTTACCTGGATCTAAAGCTGCTCAGCTCCATGATAGGATGCTTTGTCTTCAAAGAGAACTCTAGTCTTAGTCTTTTGGATTGCTTCCATAGCTTTTCACACACTCTTCAGGTACCTGTTAAAATGTCCTCTTATCCCATGCAAATTTTTATGGGCATAGTCACTGAATTGGAAAGTATTCCATAAAGTCCACAGGCCTTTTTGAGATGGATGCACAACTCTTAAGGGTGTTAACAGATATTATTCTGAGGCCACTCCTGATCATGTTGGGTGGATCATGGTGACTGAGGAAAGTGCCCAAAGACTGGATGAAAGCAAATGTCACCCATCTTCAAAAAAGGCAACCAGGAGGACTCAGAAAAGTACAAGCCAGCCAGCCTCATTTTGATCCCCAGGAAGTTGATGGAGTAGCTATTCCTGGAAAGCATTGCCAGGCACATGAAGGAGGACAGAACAAATGTAGTCAGCATGGATTTACCAGGGGAAATTCGTGCTTGACAACTTTTTAAACTCCTCCGGTGAATGAACTTGCCTGGTAGATGAAGAGAATATCATCTGCCTGGGCTTCAGGGAAGTTTTTGACGTTTGTCTACATGGCAGCACACATACCTATGGGAAGGAATGGTGCATAGAGCAGGGAACCAGTGTCTTTTCAATGATGCTCAGTGAAAAGACAAGAGGCAGTGGGCACACACTGAAATACAGGAGATTGCCTCGGAACATCACAAAATTATTTTTTACCGTGACGGTGACCGAACCATGGCACAGAGTGTCCAGAAAGATGGTGGAGTCTGGATCATTGAAGACATTAAAAGTAGGCCCAGATATAATCCTGGGCAACAGGCTCTAGGTATCCTGGTTGAAGCAGGGGGATGGGACTTGGTGAGCCCCACAGACCCCTTCCACCCTCATTCATTCTGTGCTAGTGAATTCTCTTAGAGATGCATTTCAAGGACTGGCATGACAAAGCTCTGTGCAGAGCGAGATCCAAATGGACATGGGATTTAAGTTCCTTAAGTAATGTTCAAGAAGAATGTAAAACTCCAGGAAACCTGTCTCTTCCATAACTGAATCCCTTTCATGAGAATAATCTCCAGCTCTAGAAAGGTCCTCTGAGACGCATGCTTAAGACTGACACTGGCTGAGCAAATTTCTCCCTATGTGTGTCTAAGACCAGTTAGGATCTTTACCAAAAGTGTTGTCAACGTAGTCACAGAAGGCATATTGTTAAGAAGTGACAACTTACATCAGAATGGCAAATATTGGGTCCACCAATGAATTACTGTATGGGAATTATCTACTTGTATTCCAAATAAAAACAAGGAGTTGGTCTTTATTTAACTATTTCATTGCAATATTCATAAGGGAAGAAAAAGACCTATGTCCTTAACTTTCTTAACTCTAACAAAGATTTTAAAAATTCCTTGTAAAAAGCGTATCTTAATTATCGGTCTATGAAACAATTTTTGTTGGGAAAAAGTCATAAAATTGTGTAGACAGTTGCAAAGAAGCCAAGAAAATAGGAAAGAAACAAAAACAGAGAAAAAGAGTCATCTTGAGTCTGCTAGCTAGTTCTAGAAGTAGTCTGCTAGAAAAAGGAAACCCCAGTTGAATTTCAAATGTGTTCATGCACTTGATTCAGTAACTGGTCAATGTAAAAACCAATCTTTTCGTACAACTTCTCCCAGCAACAAAAACTTCAACAGATTGACACCACCATCATGCCTGTCCCAGACGTATTTAAAAGAGAAATGATGATTTTCTTGAAAATCTATTTGCGTAAAAGTTGCAAGACATTGGAGGGATTCTCCACATTCTCCTTCCTCCATGCGGCTTGAAAGTATATTTGATAAAATATGCAACAAAGCATGTGATTTACAAGGTAGAGTAAAATGGATGACTTGGGAATTGATCTCTTTTGGATATGAAACTTCATATCCACTCTCTGGGAAGTTTCTAAAAGAAATGATGGAGCTGAGGCATGAATCTGCCACTACGAGTGCTAAGCAAACATAGACACTCCCCTTCACATGCCCCCCCCCCCCCCGTTCCGCACACACCTAGGCATGCACAGAGATCAGCATAGCAGATCATGAACACCTTGGAAAAGACTGAAATGCTAAATACCTCTCTTTGTGGACAAAATAGCCGGTACACTATTTCAAATATCTGGTACAAAAACTCTGTTGAATATCTACCTCATATTTAAAACACAGGTTTTCATTGAATTCTGTTTGCAGAATATTTTCCTTTCATTTGTTCCTTTAAAATTACTTTGTTCTATGTCTAGGAATATTTTCTTCTACAAATAGAAAAAATTAGATGATGTCTATTCAGAAGAAAACATTGGTTTAGACAATTTTAAACCATCATGGTATGGAAGAATTTATTTGTCCCTCACTAAGGAGGAATAAGTATTTTGATCATAGATCATTTACAGTGAAATACTTGACATTTTTAAGATGCTTTCAATCAATTTTGATCCTCATTGCTTATTCATCGTAAACAGTAAGTTTACAGTGCATGGAAAGTGTGTGTGGTACATCTACATTAGTTCAAACACCAATTCCAACTAATGGCCAGGCTGAACTACCGTAAATATTGTCCTGAAGGATATTTTGCCGCCTTCTTTGGCACTTCTTGAAATCCTAATGATTGGGATGAAGTGTTGAAATACAGAGATTTTCTCTCAGAGAGTGTCCCATGTTGAAACCCATCCCATGTGTTTGATGTTGTAGTTCTTATCTCTTTTAAAATTTGATATCTTCTGCACAGTTTTCATGAAGCTTTCTGTTACAGTAGTGAAAATCACAGAGAAATGCAATTTTGTACAACTTTGAATTTACCCCAAGAGCTGAGAGAAAATTTGCTCGTATACTTCAATCTGAGTTTCTTCTATATTCAAGCTTTGTTTATCTACCATCAAGGGTCGCATTCGTTGCTGTTCAAAGCCCCATACAAGCTGACCTTGAATACGTTCAGGGATGGGACATCCATAACTTCTCTGGGCAGCCTTTTGCAGCGTTCCAGCACCCCAACAGCAAAAAATGTCTTCCTTTCATCTAATGGAGATCAGAAATGCTAAATCTAGGTATATGAACTTTGAGGAAAGGTTTGAAATTCTATTGATTTGAAACACATTTGATAGGAATACTAACTTACAGATGACTGAAATATGTTGATGGCCATTTGAGATTGACACTTTTTGAAAAAGTGCATGGAATTGAAAAATAAAACCGGCAAAATTAAAAACTTCTTGACATTTTCTTTTTTCTCTGATATTCAAAATTGCATAGGTCAGATATCTGTGCTTCATGCAAATCTCTCAGATACTCTCAGACAAAAGCTTTTCTTTAAGACTAAATTGCGGTTTAGGTAGAACACTAGTACTTAGTGAAGGTTTTTCTGGGCATAGGGGGATTTGTGTGCACAAGAGGTTTTATCCAATCTGGAAAATTCATCCCAGCTGTGTTCTGTTCATCATCATTCTTACTGCATCAGGCCTGAAGATTCTGTGAAAAGTATCCTGTGGACCTTGAACATAGCTCATGTGAAACAGATGAGAGGTGATGGAGAAGTTGAGGGAGAGAATAAAGAGCATATGGCCCAGTACAGGCACCAGAAGGTACTTTTTCATGTGGTCCACAGCCCGAGCAATTGTTTAGCACCATTTGAAGGCTGTGTTTGACCAACAGGGCTGAAGCAGGTCATCAAAATATCCGGTAGATCAAAATCCATTGAAGCAAATGACCCTGGCCAGTCACCTTGCTGCTGATAATTCACCCTCCATACCAGCTAGTCAGGCTTAGCAATGCTGCTGCAAAAGTGTTGTGAAAAAGGTAGGCACATTTTCACAGAGGCAGGGGGAAATGCCCTTGGATGATGATTCCAAGGGATAACTTGATGGCGCAAGTTAGGTACTCTTATCTACTGTGCAATATCGAAGTTGGTGAGTTCACCATCTGTAAGCATCACATTAGAAAATAAATGTTTGATCCACAAAACGATACTTCCTGTGTCCTGTCTACCTGCTTTATTTCAGCCAATGAATAGGCTACGTTCCATCAGCAAAGTGTTCATGATCATATGCTTCTTTAAACTGTGATAATTCTTTAATTTTTTTAAATCAGACACTATCTATTCCTAAGATTCAGATGTCCATGGGTAGGGGTGTAATTAAGTTCACTGTTAAAAAATATCCTTCTTGTTATCTTTTGTTTAAATTATTGACATGTAACATCAGTCTGAGAGCTGAAAGAAATCCCTTCATTTGCTGTTTGCCAAGTATCATCTATGTGATACAAATTCTACTTGATAAATCACACCCATACATTGCTATCTAATACTACTAGTAATGCCTTCACAACCTTTTCTTCATCGTTAGGGATTTTGGAGAAGTGAAAGATTGGAACATAAGCAAGGGCATTTGTTCAAGATGCTCCAGAAAGAGCTGCGGTCTGTTCTCTTCTTTGCTGCCTATGTTGGCGGGAAGCTGCAAAAAACCCAAAGATAACTAGGAAGAGTGTTATTTTAGTCTAAATTTGGAAATGATGTTTGGAATACCATGTTAAATGACAAGGTGCTCTTTGAAAATATGGCATCTTTAGGGGAAAAGTCAGCTTTAAAGAGGTTTTGAAACAGTTGCTTCTGGAAAAAAAAAAAAAAAAAAAATTGAGCTCTCCAAGGTCTTTAGCCATACCACTTGGAAGATTGATTCAAAACACAGTTTCTTCATCTAGGAAGAACAGAGGACCATAGATGCAACCCATTTCAAAACAGAGTTCTTTATGTTTCAGGTTGGGATTTACTGGACATCATTTCTTGTAAAGTCGAGGAACTGCAGTTAGCTCTCCAATAATTTCCTTCCCTGAAATTCATCTGCATTTGCTCCTTTCTCCAGCGTTCCCATTTCTTAGTGCTGGTATACTCCATCTATGCATTAGAATATTCAGCTAGAGTGTGTGTCTGATATTTTCTAGTTAAAATTGGCTGGAACGCAATAGATAGTTCCAGTTGCATGTATACAGTAGTTTTATTTTGGCAAGTTTTCTTTGAACAATGTTTAAGCAGCAGTAGATAATAGGAAGCACAGCTTCCGGCAGGGAAAGACACTTCTGCTTGCTCAAGTTTCCTGTAGTCAGATAGATGCCAAAAGGCTTTTCATAGTACTACTACTGTCTTGTAGGAATACTTGATCTAATCCTACCTTTGATAAAATTACTAATGGGCTACTTTTCCACAAGGTGGAATATTTTTCTTTTAATAATATGTTTTTTGTAAGTTGAAGACATGAACTTGTGCACCAGTCAGGTGGAATGTACTCCTCCTTCTTCATAAGTTTCACAACCTTCTTTAGAAAATATTGACTCTGTGTAACTTCAAAAGAAGAATTCTGGGCATCTTCATTCTATGGATGTAATTTTTTTTCTACCATGCTGTTCTTGTTTTCTATGGAACTCATTTTTACCAATAGAAATATTTTCCCCTGACACCTATGGAAAATACCTATGTTTACTCAATACTGCAGCCTCAGTACATTCTTTAGAGTTATTTCAATATGGTCCCAAGCATATCCGACAGCTAGACAGCAGAGGTTAGTAACAGTGAGTGGGAATAACTTCTGAACCATTTCAGTGGATTTCCCAGGAAGGGCTTGCTTTCTGCCCCTGCAAATTTTCCCAGAGATATTGTCTGCTTAACAGTTGCATCAAAAGAGTATTTTTGCACAAACCTTGGGGCAAGCTCTGTCTCAGATTTACTAGTGAATGCAAAGAGGGTGAAAGTGCTGCTTCAAAGCCCTCTGTGCGCTTTCTGTACCAAAAGGGAGGTGACCCCAGAAATAAGTTTTTGATCTCTCTTCAAAACACAAGGCATGTCACCACCACATTCATCTTTATCTGGGACTCATAGCCTATGAAGACCAAGAAGCCCTCTTGCTTGCTAAAGTGTGTTCAGCAAAAATCCCTTGTCCCATCAGCAAATTTGAACACAACTGCATTCGAGTCAATTCCAATGCTGGCAGGGCAATACTCTACCCCAGTAGTAACATGCCACTGTTAGAAGACTGTGTAAAAATCTTTGTGTACAAAGTAATCGGAGGGGAAAATTGAATTGGGAAGAACTGCACATTGTTCTGGAAAAAGCCTCCTGCCACAGTCTTTCAGATGTCATTTTCAGGTATCATTTTTAGGAGTTGGGGTTTTTTAAATTTTGTACAAGATAAAATATTACTGCCCCTTGATGTTTCCCTAATAGCAGTACAGCCATTTCTTAGTAGAGTAGTAATTAGCTATAAATAGAAATTCAAAGGTTTAAAAAGGTTTTGAATAAAGTCTAAGGTGATAGAAGAAGAAAACAGCAGTTTTCTTCTTCTGGTGAAAAAGCAACTCTGAGGACATTGTACTCTACAGGTGTATTATATCACTTTCTGAAAAACTGAGTAGGTTTGCTAGTGCCAATGGTTTTCATTAGGAAGGAAGAAATTCTTTTGGAAAAAACCCTTCAAATTGACTCGACATTAATGTTATGACACTTAACTTCACCAATCATGAAGAAAAATTCTCATCACTTGATATGGAAATCATGATGGTAATGGAGACAAGGATGTCTAAGCCGTGCCATCAGCAGCATAAAAAAACATTAGAATGCCGGTAAGACTGAGCTCTTGAAGTAGTGAGAAGAGAACGCAACCATGGCATTTTCCTTTAAGAGTCCTCAGGATGAAGAGCAGATTAGATTTTTTTCCTGTGAAGTATTTATGAATAGAATTAGCCTTTAAAATAACATTGTTTTCAAAAACCTTTTTCCAGTATCTCTTAGAATGATACACAGTTCCTTTTAATAGAAAAAAGAAAAGCACTTTTTTCCAAACTGTTGTGCACTCTTAAACGATCTACAATAAAAAGAGTACTTTTACATGCTGGGAATGATGTTCATTACAAAAAAGCCTTGTAGCACGCTTGGTACTCTAGTGTCCTGATTAGCATAGTTTTTTATTCATCGAACAAGTTTCACATTGACTATTTTTCACCTTGAAATAAGGGCGTCTTTGTACTTATGCAGCATCCATGAAGAATTTCTTGGGTGTCATTTTGTACTCGATCCTAAACGGCAGCTTCTGCATTCTGCCATCTGTCTAGCTTTCCCGTTTGATGCAGCTTCTGAGAGGTCTTTTCAGAATTGAGGACTACCTGCAAGAATCATGCTCAATGCATGCATTTTACTCCTTGGTTAATGCAAAACTGTTTTTCCTTTACAGCACAATAATAAGAGGAAAAGAATGATGGTGGATTCAATTCTTATAGAATTACAAAGAGGACTATTATCATCATTAGAAACCAAGCAAGTCATATTTATTGCACAGGGAGTACAACCACTGATGTAAATTACCCTGCAAATTCAAAATGAATCTGTGTCACAGGAGTGGATTGAACGTTTCTATTGATATTTTGCTTAAAGCAGACAATTAATTCTTTTGACAGCCAACTCATACCTGCAACCTAACTTTCAACTACAGCCTTCAAAGAGTGGTAACATGTCTGTTTATAAAACAATACAGTACAGTACACAAGACCAAAACAGGTCATAGACATTCAAATGAATAAAAGATCAAAGGACAGATTAATTCACATCTGCAAGCCCTCAAGAGCGTACAGGTCAAAAGTCCCCAGAAAACTAGGCCAGTGGCACAAATTCTCTATGTTGGCACCAGCAGAAGCAGCTGCTCTCTTTATAGGATGCAATCTTGCTTACATCAGCCTTCAGAGCAATCTTCGGTCCCCCTGCCCAATACGCCTTCTGCTCTACTCCTTGGACTTCACGTTTGCATTTCTACAGAGTCCTGCAAACTGACTCAAAGTTCAGGTAGTAGATTTCCAAGATTTAGAAATATTGTGTTAGGTCTATTTCTTTCGTATTTCATCCCGTCTAAGCATACTGTAACTTTCTGAAGTGAAATATGTCATGTATGTCACGTGTAGTTTACATGTTAGTTCTGCTTGACATTAAAACTTCTCACAGACCCCTGTGATGCCTTACTGCAAAAAGATATAGCTGCAAAGAGTGGTGGTTGTGCAAAGTTAGAAAGGCCAGAAAACCATGTAAACAACCTAACAGCAGAGCTTTGAATTTCTGAATATAATCTTGCACCATCTAAAGTCAAAATAGAATATTGAAATGATTTTCATCTAATAATGAGCGTGGGAAAGAGAGAATCCAGATAGGCTTCTTTTTTTTTTTTGGAACAGTTCCAGGAAATACATGGCCTTAACTTGGAAGCATAGCATTAAATATTTTTATACAGCATGAGTTCTCATTACCTAATCATATGATTTGGAGAACTGAATTGGAAAGCAGGAAATAAACAAAGAAAAATATTCAAGCTATAAAAAATGTGAATTTAAAATTTTCTTTGTATTTCTGATTAAAACTATGCTAAATGGTCACCCATTATTTTAAAAAGCATCTGGACATAAAAATGGAGACATTCCTGCGGGTCCTTGATGTCAGGTATTCGTGAAAAGCTTTATTCCACTGCTTCCCAACCCTGATTCAAGCCACTTAAATGCAGCTGTATTTCAGATGCTCAGTGAAACTGTCCATGTAATGCATATAGTTTACAAATAATCTGCAGAAAAAGCTAGCTAGATTTGAAGATCTTTTTCTGGAAATGGCATTCAAATGATTTCTACAAACACACAGCTGGGATTTCTGCTGTCTTCTTCAGGCCACTTCCTGCAGAGACCTCTCCATTAAATCTGTCTCGTTCTACTAAGAACACTTCTGGTGATCCAAAGTCAGCACTGGGATTGTCCAACTGCATGGAATTGCTGTCTGCTAGAGCTGCACACTGAGGGCTTCTGTGTGCAGCATCATGTGAGCCCTACTAAAGTCACCCTGTTGATACACTGAGCTAACTGGACCTTAAGGGACAAGATTGGGCACTAATTTTGTAATAGAAATTAGGTACTAAGAAGGAGGCCAGAGGATTTCAATGTTTCTGCCTCCAGCTGAAGCAGAACTAAATCTTAGTCTTTATCTGAAAAACTAGGTGAATTAACCCGTTTGGCATTCATATGCCAAAGAGGTTAGTAATACACTCAGAACTGTCAAAAGAGTAACAATTCCAATCATTACTTTCTAAATAGAATTCATTTGAAGAAGTCAGGAAGAAAGATGAAACATGCAAATATCCTACCCTGAAAATCATTCTGTTGATCTGCACAGGTTTCTCATTATATTCCCATCTAATACATTGGACATGTGTGCTTGCGATGACACAAATACTTGCAAAGCTTATCAGATAAACCATGGTCTCTTCAAACAGCAAAACATTTCTTGATGGCTGCATTTGCTAAATCCATTTAGACCCAATGTTCTTAAAGGTCTTTTCCAACCAAAGTGATTCCATCATTCGCTAAGTCGCACATCCCAATTGTCCTGGTTTAGGGCAAATTTGGCAGAAAACCTCAAAAAGGGTTCCCCCCCCAGAAAACCCAACCACACGGCCCCTCCCCTCAACTGGTTTGGGGAAAATTTCCTCAGAGAGAAGTGGGAAAAAGCTGTTTATTTAACAGGCAAAGCACTCCCCAGCACAAAAAATGAACAATACCAGATGACAAAACTCAATTGCCACTCTGAAGAGACAACAAATCAGAAAGTCTCTCCTGTGGGTGCTCGCTCTGTTATCAATGCCTCTGCCAATGGGGAAGGCTGCTGCCCAGAGCAGGTGTCCATAGGCAACAAAGTGCAAGCTCTCGGTGCTCCCCAGGTCCCAGTACGGGGCAGATTCGAAACGTTCCAAGAAAAGGGTAAGGAAAATAAAAAAAAAACAGTCCAGGGAAAACTCTGCCTCAGGCAGCTAAACCAACTAAAAAGCAAATGAGCGCTCTGTTCTGCTCCGTCAGTGCTCAGACAACACAGTGCAGCGCAGAATGTGGAGTGTTGCTTTTTAAGGGGTGCAGCCTCTGGTAACAAACTCCGTGCTTCTTCTTCTCCCCACCTTTGCTCTCAGAACCAGTCTTGAAGGCAGAGAATATCATATCAAGCATTAACAGAACAGATGACTGGGGATACAAGCATCATAAAGTCACCCTAGGACACTGCTCTATTGAGATATGTCACCAGACTATGCTAAGACCAAGTTTTGGTACTGCTCATTAAAATTCTACTCTCACAGTGAAGCTGAGGAGGAAACACAGCTCACTACAGTTACCTTGTGGCATGCCAGTGCTTCCTTTCAATCCCAATGTTCTTCATTTTTAAGTCCCTGACATCACAGGCATAATGAAACATCCTTTGGGCAGGAAGGAAGATATTATTCTTCTCATTTATACTGATGGGTAAGCTGACATGCAGAGCAGTTAATTCAAAGTGAAAGAGCAATCAAGTCAATAGTAAAACTCACCTCAGTTTTGTTTACTCCCCTAAATCCTTACTATCCCAAAATACAAGAACAGCTGTAAAAGCCTTGTGGCTACCTAGTTTTTTCCTATACCTACATGGTGGGTGTCCTGGTTTAGGGCAAATTTGGGAGAGAATCCCCAAAAAGGGCTTCTCCAAAAAACAAACCCACACGGCCCTTCCCCCCAACCGGTTTGGGAAGAATTCCTCGGAGAGAGGTGGAAAGAACCTATTTATTTGACAAGCACAGCAACCCCCGGCACACAAAATGAACAATACCAGATGACACCACTCTTTCACCACTCAGAAAAAAGACGACAAATTCAGAAAGTCTCTCCATGGGGTGGTCGCTGTTATCAGTCCCTCTGGCGCAGGGGCTGCTGCTCGGTGTTTCCAAATCGGTGGTTCCAATCCCAGTCCGGAGCAGGTTCCGCAGGTCCACACAGGGGAAACAGTCCAGAAAGGAATTTGGACTGTTTAGCTAAATTAACTAATGAGAAGAGGGGGAAAAAAGCAAGAGCAAGCAAAGCAGAAGCAAAGCAGAAGCAAGAGCAAAGGCAAAAAGCAGCGCAAAAAGCAAAAATGCAACAGTAAGTACTGGTGCTCTCTGTATGTCCCGCCGAGTGGCTGATAAGAGGCCCAAAACAAAACTTTCACTCTGCCCATCTTAAAGGCACAGAACAAAATATCCAGCATAAATTACACACACCAGTGGGGATAACAATCACCCTAGGACAGTGGGGTAAGGGATAAACGGTCCCACACAATGGTAATCCACAACAAAGCATTCTTGACATCATATTCAGGTCTTGCATTGTGAGCTCTTCACCTGATCAAGTTATTCCATCACAATATTTGGGGAGTATCTTAGAGAGCTGGGTGTTGTTTACTTTGAAACCACCTTGATCAATCAGGAACACAGTAGCAAGGACAAAGTTCAAAAGAAGATAGTGTTATGCATTGATTTTCATCTAGGACAGACATATTTCTACAACCCAGAAGGCTGACCTAATGCTTCACGACAACGTGGCTGAAGTGGCATCCTGGTCCCCATAGGTTTTTCTGTTTACTTTTAGCTGCTTTCTTACCAGATTATTGAGCTGAATTAGCTCAAAAAGGAATCAGATAAGTGCCAGAGCTTTCAAAAAAAAAAAAAAAAAAAAAAACAAAACAGATGCAAAATGGTTAGTTGTAAGTGCATTTGAAAATAGAAGTTTTTTTGTACTTCTCATAGACACATAACATTCTCTAGAATGATATTGCTCCAGCGCTTTGGCTTTGGTTTTGGGTTTTTATTTTTCCTCAATTCTAAGTGCTACGCATTCTTTTTGGCCATTTTAGGAAACAGATTTTTTTAATATATGTGAAAGATGGTCGGAAGTTCCCTGCATTTGCCTCACGACCGTCCCCAGGACAGACATCGGGACCCTGAGGACCCTGATCGGAATGCTGGCCTGCCGGTGGTGGAGGAATGCCAGAAATCCTGAGGCCCCTGAGCAGAATTCTGGCCTTCCAAGTGATTGTTTGCAGCTGTGTCTACAGTGACTGCTTCTAGCAGGGCCTGCCAAGGGGTGATGCGCCCTATATGCTCGCACCTGCTTGGCAACACCAGCCCAGGAATTATCCCACCTCTTGGCCAGATGAACTCGCTGGGGCAACTGTGGTAGCCGCCCCATGGAAAATCCTTCATCAGCTCCACTACCACTGTGAGGGATGGAGATTGAAGCCCCCCCTCCCAAGGACTGAGGCTGAGACCCCTGTAATTCTGATCCAGGGGTGCTGGCGTGACTGAAGCTGGATGCCTGCTAAGTGTTGCCTGCAGATGTGTTCGCTGGACCTAGACTGGTTTCCCATAGAAACCAGTCCTGAAACCACGGGTCCCACTCACTGCTGATATTGATATTGACTTATCCTGCTAAGACCATGGACTGTCTGTACCCGTCTTCAATACCTTTCTCCCCCTCAGCAATTTCAATAGACTTGCTCTTTATTGTATCTGCTCCCCCTCAGCCATTTCTAGATCTGTTTCCCCCCTCAGCAATGGACTATAATAGAGCCTTGAGTTAACCAGGACTTGGAGATCTCCTCTAGGAGAACTCCATCGGCTCAACTGCGAGGATTTCATCTCTCTCCATTTGGTAGCTATACTCCCTCTCTCTTTCTCCCCCTCTTTTCTATTCTTTTCCTCTCCCTAATTCCTTTAAGGCATTTGCTGTGGTCATTCTAGAAAGGTGCATTTGTTTTGAGTGATACTGCAATCCCCTTTCCATCTTGTCTTTTGCACTCCGAGATCAGTTAAGGAACCATCACCACCCCCTTGGTATGAGCGGATCAGAACAATATGTTCTTTCCAGCTGAAATTGGTTCTAGTCAATAGAAGCACTCTGGTAGGTAAAAGTAGACTATAAAAGATAACCTTCAGAATGTATTTCCCATGTCTTCCCATTATTGCAAGTGAAGAAAGCAGACAGATCTTCAGATAACATGCTATGCGAATGGAAAGGAATCTTCTTGGAGGCAACTGTGAAACTCACACGATGAAATACAGTTCCGACAGATGAAAGGGTCACATATGATGTCAAATCTATACTTTTCATGTTTGAATGAAAGAAGTTTTCTTGAAGTACAATCCTATAAAATGTAGGTGAATTTGCAGAAGCAATTGAACTAGGTCTCCTTTAGAAACACAATGTTTTCTAATTAAACTGAGCATTCAGGAAGGCAACCTTGAAATCAAAAGGATTTAGAAACATACAAATACCAAGACTGGCAGTTCATTATCTTGCTCAGTCTCTTTAAGATAAGATTTACTTTTAACTTCCACTTGTAGTAGGTCTGAAGACATTAGGAATGATGCAGTATGAAAAAACCAAAACAAAACCACGTTCTCAAAAAGCTTTGAGAATCCAGAGAAATGATGATTTTTAGGGGTTAGGTAGTCCTTTAAAATTTGTCTTGGGGGAAAGAGATAAAAAACTGACTGAGACCAAATGACTGTGGAGTATATTCCAAAACAGTAATGAAGAATGTAAGGGGCCTGAAAGAAAAATTCTATGCTGGATTCATCTGTTAAAAGCATTCCAGAATGGCTGAAATTATGAATCACATCTTGTGGGATTAAAAAAAAAAAAAAAAAAAAGTAGAAGAAAACAGAAGGAAAAAAATATTTGGAACATATTTTCCCATTCCAGGATGGCATGACAGCTTTATTTCATTTTGTTCCTATGACCGGTTAATAGCTTATGAAGTGTTTTACAATAGATTGTGAGTGTTCACACTAACCATACAATTTGGATGAATCTCTTTTACTTTATATAGCAGCAGATATGGTTTAGCACTCCACAATTCAGTCCCCAAAAGTGAATAAGTGTGGCAGACTTAATCTAACTGCCCAGTCCACCATTGTAGCCTCTCACCCACGGCCGCGGGGCTGTGTGGGTGCCCGGCTAGGCTGACCGCGGCCCAGCCGAAGATGGCCACACAAAGTGCCACTCCCAGATTCCCTCCGGAACCCTGAGGAGTTGTGTACCATCTGCGGCATGGGTGGCGCAGGCGGGATTTTCGGCTACAGGGTACCAAAGCAAAGGAAGGAGGAGGGACACCTGTATAAGTACCAAGGACCTTTTAATCTTGTTCTTCTTCCCCGGTGGGTTCAGGGAGAGGTGACAAAGGCAGAGTCCCGGGGGGACGCTGATAAAAGGAAGTGGATGTGATAGGAGGAGACACAAAGCTTACCAATAGCAAGGACCCAGGGAGGAGCGTGGGTTACAGCTAAGCCACTGAGGATCACACAGGGGAGGGGAAAAACTCCAGGGGCAAATCATACATCAAATTAAGGAATGACTGGCAGAGAGAATTCTCGCGATAAGAAGGGTGGTTACCATGACAGGCAGGGGAGGGGGGAGCAGCTCTAACAGGGAGAAAGCATTGTGAAGGAAGTACATGGTGGGGAACCGAATACCCCGAACCATTATTGAGTTACAAAAGGAATAACTGATTCTAAAAACACGCAATGCCACACACCAGAATGCCTAATTATCTTGAAAAATGCTTTGCTATATCTCATTATGTGGATGTGTCTCTCTAGCTCCACTTTGAGCTTCTTGATCTTTCATCTACGGGATGAGATCCAATTTAGCTTTGCACGGATATAGCCTTTCCAAACCATATCTTTTATCTTCTGTATTCTTACAAGTACATTTCTACTGCAGGGACCAGTTTGGAAGATCCTAGTTGTTTCATTTCTCAGATATGTTGCTGCATTAAATAGCTCTTCTTTGAAGTTTTTTCACTGCTCAAGTATAGGGTCAGTGCTGAAATGATTGTGATGCTAACTCCTTATGATATATTCTGCAGGCTTACAGAGTATGCAGCAAAGTTTTCTCTTCTTCTGAGGACATTCTACTCTTTTGATGAGAAATGCTGAAGGTCTGACTTCAGTTGCAAAGGTCACTGATTGACAGATTGCAAAATTGTTAAGTCTAGTAAGAGCAGGAAAAGCGTGCTCCTGCTGTGTATGTAAATGTCGTGTCAGCTGCTGTTGGGATAAAAAGCATGAGCATAAGCAAAGATATCTGCATGGATAGAAAAGAAACAAAGAAGATATTTGTTGTGATTTCTGCACTAAGGAGCAAGAAGAAGCATGAAGCGCTAATTTCAGTGGCTAAGACAATATCATCCTTGGGCCAGTTCTCTTCAACATCTTTGGAACGACCTGGACTCGGCACTTGAAGGAATATTAAGCACGTTTGCCAGAGACACTACATTGGGAGGAGCTGTGAACTAACTCCCTTGAGGCCAGTGAGACCCTGCAAGAGAGATCTGGACAAATAAGAGAGATGGGCATTTATGGCAGGCCAGGAGTCTATGCACAAATCACGAAAGGGGCTGTTGTATTTTCCAGCATCAGTCTCATGACATGGTTATGACAGTGGGAAGATGCCAGCAGCTCACATCCAGCAGCAGACAAAGAACTTGATGTTACAACTTCCTTGAAAAGTTTTTTGACCAATCCCACAAAGCAAAAGCATATTGACAGTAGTTCTATCCAATCCCTATAAGCACACATACCTTTGGTTAAAAGAATGCTTCCTTCTTTTGAATACAAGACCTGCTTGTAAGCCTTAAGATACAATGCAAAGAGCTCCATTATTAAGCTTAGAACTTCCTAACATCTGGCTGGATATACTTTGCTGTAGCTTAGGGAGTTCTTCTGGTCAAGCGTTAACACACAGGCCATTGTTCTATTTGTCCTTACTTCTCTACTTCTTCTATCATTTTTCTGCTGACAAACTTTATGACTACTGCTTAGCTCCAATCACAGTTCTGCTGTCTCAGAGGCCTGCCTTTTGCAGCTTTCCTAAAATCCTCTGTTTTCAAGGATTCCCACAGGCAATCCCCGACCATATGGAGTTGTACGAGAGTGAGTGCTGAATTCAGCAACTGGGACAGGGCAATCGTGGTGCGTGTGTGTATATACTAGGGAGCCAGAGGCTGGAGAGAAGCAGTGCAGAAAGGAAGCCAGGCTCCTGGCCAATGGCAAGCTGAATGTGCATCAGCAGTGCCCTGGCCTGATGCACCCCAGGAGAGCCAAGCCTGTCCTGGGGTGCATCAGACACAGTATTACCAGCAGGGCAAGGGAGGGCATTGTCCTGCTCTGCTCTGCTCTGTTCTGCTCTGCTCAGCTCTGGGGCGGCCTCACCTTGAGTGCTTGGGGGCAGCTTTTGGTGCCACAATGAAAAAAGACATGAAGGTATTAGAAAGTTCACGAATGAAATTTACAAGGACAGAGCTCAAGGAAATGGCATGCCGCTGAGTCAGGGGAGGGTTAGGTCGGGTATCAGGAAAAAGTCTTTTAACCAGAGGTTGGCTGGGTTGGAAGAGTCTCTCCAGGGAGTGGTCACAGCATCACGCCTATCTAAAGTTTAGGAAGCTTTTGGACATTGCTCTCAGGCATCTGGTGTAATTCTCGAGGAAGGTCCCATGAAGGGCCAGAAGTTGGACTTGATGCTCCTGACGGGCTCCTTCCATTTCAACTGATTCTACGACTCTATGGTTCTGTCCTGGCCACTCAAGGTATATTGCTTGGTCTCAACAGATTTTGACCTGCTCATGTTGGTCGGAATTTGTCACTACTGCCTAATGATATTTACCACAAAAGACAAAGTGCCTTTCCTCAATGTTCTCAAGAAAGTTGAACACGCACCCCAGAATCCTAAAAACGTCTTTTCCTTGAAACAGCATTGTCTCCTGCCCAGTATTCTTTCCAGATCTTAAGGAGAAAGAAGGCAAAATCAGGGGATGTATTACAATGAAGCACTGTCAATTTTCCGGACTTCAGCAGTATATTTGTACCTCCACTACTCTTTTCTAGAAAATCATGGTTTTGTAGCGCATGTCATTTTCTAGCAAGACACATTTTTGCAACATTTTTGCCCATCAGTCTCTGTGAGAATATATGGTCAAAAGCCCAAAACATATGAATAGGCAGTGGCAAGTGAGGGGAAAAAAGAGTATGGGAAGCAGCTCCATGATACTAAAGTGAGACAAGACGGAGGAGGAGGAGGTGTTCCAGTTGACAGAGCAAAGAATCCCCCGCAGTCCCTGGAGATATCCTAGTGAAGGAGGTTGTCTCCCAGCAGCCCCTAGAGAACCATGGAGGAATACATACCTACAATGCAGCTGGTGGAGGGCTCCATGCCACAGCAGGTGAAAGTGCCTTGAAGGAAGCTGCAGCTTGTGGAGGGAGAGCCAGAAAAGCATCCTTGACCTCTTCTTTAGTGGAAGAGTATGTGCAAATGTTCAACAGCTGCTAACTCTAATCTGTCCTTTTTCCAGTTCTTGTCGTAGGTAAGTAGGACAATACAAGAATTAGAAGCCTAATTTGTTATGCCTGAGGCTCCCATTCTCTCTGCCACTCCCTTAAAATTTACTTTGAGATGAAATAAAACTCATGATCAAGTTCCTAAGTCTTGATGGTCAGGCTTCTCAGAAAACAGGGAGTGCAAAGAACTCTTATCACTTCCATTTTTTTTCATAGAACTAAAAAAGTTAAATTACTGTTTTCTAAGAACTTACGAAAATCAACCGGTAGAGGTGGTGAGAGTGAAGAGTATAATTAAGCTGGAAAGAGACTATCATGTAGCTACCTCATCTGCATATAAGTTTTTTACCAGGAACTCTAGACTTTTAAACAGACTTAGGACACAATAGTTATCTCTGGGAATGTTTTAGTATGTATAGAACATTCATATTTAAATAGCTCGATCTGTTTTACCGTTATGACTGACGTTTTAAATTATATTTGAAAATAAATATTTGTGATTCAGATCTTTTCCAGTTCTAAAGCATTTCAGTTGTTGACAGTTTTTGCTGTCTCCTGAAGGCAGGAAAATAGTCTTGGAACCAATACTGTTAGGGTTGAGGAACACATAATCACGAGAAATGATTATATGCCGGTGCTTTTATTGAAGAGCTCTGGGTGTCAGGGGTAAAGACCCAAATCTGACTCCGACATAGGTTCGGGATGGATATGCTTTTATATTCTATCGTTATATAACTTTTATGTTAATTATTAAACTTACATTGTTCTATAGTATACATAGATTTCAGCCAAGCATGGCCACCTTAGACTAGGAACATACAGTTTCTCATTGTTCTTCTTATGATTATACAATAATTATTTTAATCACAAAACAATCATTTCAGCTAGCAATTATACTACTTACGCAGGTAAAACACAAGGCTTAACATTTCAGAGTTTATCTTAGCATTTTCCAGGGCGCCACTATCATTATCACCCCTTTGAAAGCATTTTCTCTTCACTATAGGTGTAAATGTTTTCACTTGATACAGTCCTTTACTTCTCAATTTATCTTTGATGTTCTTCAAATCCAGGGTCGATGTAAAATTTGTCGTGGATGCTATCACGGGCCGGAGAACCAGAAGATAGTGGGCATGGATCTCATGTCAGTGCCTTTATTATTTTCTGGTTCCAGGAAGTTTTCTTCTGTATTTCTCTCCTTAAAATGCTGTAAACTAGCCAAATTGCTAAGAATACAATTAGTAAGATTATCACACTCTCAATGATAGATTTAATCCATGAACTCACATTCCACTCTAACCTTTTAAAGATTTTTCCTCATCAGCTTGTAGTCAAATCTTTTTGCTCTTCTTGTGCTTCATGCTCTATTTGTTTCAACTGATTGATGTCATATTCTACATCTGCAGTTACATTTGGGATGTGAACGCAGCAATGATCAACTCGTCTCTTTAAAAATCCACATACTCCATGCTCCTTCAGGAGTAACAAATCTAAGGCTAATCGATTTTGCAAAGTCATTTTTGTGGTGGCTTGTAATTGTACGTTTAATTTTTAAATCTTTCCCGGGTGATTCTTGCTAGTCTATCTACTTGGCCTGTAAGTTTGTACAGCATCTCTCTATTCTGATAGTTTGCTATAGGACCGAGTAAAGACTTTAGGGCCCACCTAAGTTTCACTCCACTAGAGGGTTCTTGCCAAGTGTCATCTGGATTTTTGTTGTCTAGAACTTCTCGTCTTGCTCTTATCTGCAGAAGTTCATGTTTTCCATTAAATGGGGACTTTTTCCAAATTGGACATAAGGTTGGGAGGCCCAAAGTAATTTCCTTTACTTTCCCATCTACAGGCAGATGTGTTGTCCAGGTACCATCGCTTGTTACCCATACAAATTGTCCTGGACTTTTAATTGTACTCTTGGTACATCCTATAATCACTTTATAATTCATTTTGCCTTGTTTATGTTTGATCTCTCTGCAAGCACAACCAATCTTTAGGGCTATTGCCAGGGGTGGTATCTGTTTTATCTCTGCATCATCAGAAGGGCAGTCATAAGTTTTATTGCATGCCCACTAACTTACTTTGTCTGCCCACGTTCTGCTACTAGTGGCAGTGTATGTTACTGCTGGATCTGTTTCACTCTCAGAACTTTCCCACTTAATACACCAAGGGGTGTTTGCCATATATTGGAATTTTTGAAGTATACTCACAGACTACGCACTGTCCTAAGGCTCTATCTGATCTTTCTGATCTTCGGCCTCTCACTTCCATACCAGAGTAGTTTCTGTAACATTTTCTATGATCTTTTTATAATGTGGCAAATAGCATTGCCATTGTGTGATGCCTGCTGACTGTCTCAAAGGGGTTCCTAGTATGCCATCACTTAGAATACAGTCTTTCTGGCTCATAGGTCTCATCTATGTTCTTACTTTCTCCCAAGTTTCTTTGACTACCTGTCTCGGTTCAAGTACCAGTTTGCATGCAATTGTTTTGTTCTTTTGTATTTCAGGTAGTTTGATGTTATGATTCCTCAATTTACTGGATCTCCTGCTGCCTTAGGTATTGGCAGACAGGCAGTTATTTTACTGCTGTTTTGTATTTTGGCAAAATCTTTGACTAATCTAATCATTACATTCTCAGCTCGAACTGCGTTAGAAATTTTTATCACTTGTGTTTCTGCCTCTCTCTTCATTCTAGAATGAAGAGTGGTTAGTTGATCTTTTTGCATTCCACATCTCAAAGACATTAATGACCATAATATTAGCACAATTACTAATAGCATTCTCAAAGTAGTTAAACACATCTTATCTGCAGTCTTGGTTCCACAGTTTACACAGTCTGTGATCCAGGATGGACTTTCTTCACTCGGGTATAGTGAATCCAGGGGTCCACACCGGCTACTTTCACTGCCATAAAGGTGGTCAGCAGTACCTGATAGGGTCTATTCTACTTTTCTTTCAGCGGTTCTTCATTCCAGTTTTTAATGTACACCTCGTCTCCTGGAAGTATGTTATGAACTGGGTTCTCGAGAGTTATTGGTCTATTCCACACGAGGATGCTCCGGAGCCGAGCTAAAGCTTTCCCAAGAGACATAACATAATTATACACTTCCTGTTTTCCTGTAACGTGTACATTAGGGTTTGGCTCAGGAGATTTATATGGTTTCTCATACAATATCTCATAAGGACTGACTGACATCCCGCTCTTAGGTTTTATCCTAATCCTCAACAGTGCTATTGGCAAAGCCTGGGGCCACTGCAGCTTGGCTTCTTGGCATATTTTACTGATTTGCCTTTTTAGTGTCTGATTCATCCTCTCTACTTGTCCACTTGACTGGGGTCTCCACGGTGTGTGGAGGTCCCAAGTTATCCCCAGCAATCTACTTACTTCTTTTACTACTGTAGCTATGAAATGGGGCCCCCTATCTGATGATACCCCTAGGGGTACCCCAAACCTGGGAATAATTTCCTGTAGTAACCACTTAACTGTTTCTTTTGCTTGGTTTGTGCGACAGGGAAGGGCTTCTGGCCATCTGGAAAATGTGTCAACCCCTACTAACAGGTATTTGTATCCTCGAGTTCTTGGCAATTCTACGAAATCTACCTGCCAATAATCTCCTGGCTCTATTCCTATCCGAATTCTTCTTAGCTGTGCCTGTTGCCTAGCCACTGGGTTGTTTTTCAAGCAGACATCGCATTTTGACATGACTGATTTTGCCATTGTTAACATCCGTACCGAAATTAAATTCTGCTTTAGCAATTTTACCAATGCCTCTGCCCCTCAATGACATTCGTTATGTTTAATTCGTAGAACTTCTCTCATTATCAAGGGGGGGTACCACTATTTGTCCTTGTGCAGTCAAATACCATCCTTCCTAGTTCTTTTGTGCATTCAGTAAACGTGCCAGTCTCTCATCTTCTACTGAATATCTTGGTTTTGGAGGCAGATTAAACTGGGATATATTGAGCTTTGAAGATATCAATGCCATTGTTGTTTGCACCTCTCGAGCAACTTGTCGGGCTGCCCAGTCTGCCTTTCGATTTTCTTCACAGATTTTGGAGCTTTCTGATTGGTGTGCTTTACAATGTATAATTGCCACTTGCTCAGGTTTTTGTACTGCTTTTATCAGTTGCAGGACTGCCTCTTGGTGTTTAATGTGTGTACCTCGAGAAGACAATAATCCTCTTTCTTTCCACAGTGCTCCGTGTACATGCACTACCCCAAAGGCATATTTTGAGTCAGTCCATATATTTACCTTTTTCCCTTCACTTAATTCTAGTGCTCTGGTTAGAGCAACCAGTTCTGCCTTCTGGGCAGATGTATTTGGTGGTAATGCCTTTGCTTTCACTACTGTGCTGACTGTTGTTACTGCATATCCAGCGTATCTGGTTCTGTTTTCCACCAAGCTGCTCCCATCTGTAAATAGCTCCCACTCCGGCTGCTCTAGCGGGACGTCTTTCAAGTCTTCTCTTGCTGAATAAGTGTACTCTATTACCTCTACACAGTCATGTTCCAATGGGCTTTCTTCAGTTGTGGTACCTAGGAACAAAGCTGGATTCAAAAGGTTAGTTGTTTTTAATGTGACATCATCTTGCTCAGTCAGGACTACCTGGAATTTTATCATCCTGCTTGGAGATAGCCAATGGCCCCCCTTCTGTTCTAAGACAGTGGTTACCATGTGTGGTACATAGACATCTATGTGTCTTCCCATAGTAAGCTTCCTGGCTTCTTGTATCAGCATCACGGTGGCTGCGACCGCCCGCAGACACGGAGGCCACCCCGCACTTATGTTGTCAAGTTGTTTGGAAAAGTAGCCCACCGGCCTTTTCCAACTTCCCAGACGTTGGGTCAGGACTCCTAGTGCTAGGCATAGCCTTTCATGTACAAACAGCTGAAAATCTTTAGACAGATCAGGTAACCCTAATGCTGGAGCAGTTGTCAGTGCCTCTTTTAGTTTTAGGAAGGCTTCCTTCTGTGGCTTGCCTCAGGTGAATGGCTGCTTCTTCTGAGCTTTGTACAGGGGTTTCGCAATCAGTCCATAGTCCATGATCCACAAGCGACACCATCTTGCCATCCCGAGGAAGACTCGCAGCTCCTGTAAGTTCTGGGGCTCTGGAATAGCACAGATAGCTTGGATACGGTTAGTACCTAGTTTTCGTTGCCCTTGTGAAATTTCACATCCCAGGTAGATCACAGTCTGTTGGGCAATTTGTGCCTTTCCTCTGGATACTTGGTAACCTCCCATTCCCAGTGAATTTAAAATCTCAATGGTTACCTTTATACAGGTTGCTTTTTCTTCTGTAGCTATTGGTATATCATCAACATACTGCAACAATAGGTATTGGTCTCTTGGTACTTGCCCATTTTTGGTCCAAATTTCCAGCTCCTTTGCCAGTTGGTTTCCAAATAAAGTCGGACTGTTCTTAAATCGTTGTGGTAATCGTGTCCAGGTGAGCTGGGTCTTTCTTCTGTTGCCTGGGTTTTCCTACTCAAAGGCAAACAGTTTCCTACTTTCTTTGTCAAGGGGAATGCAGAAAAAGGCATCTTTTAAATCAATTACAGTAAACCATTTATAGATCTCCTTTACGGATGTTAGCAATGTGTAGGGATTTGTTACCACTGGATAAATGTCTTTTGTTATTTTATTTATTGCTCTCAAATCCTGCACTAATCTATATTCTCCATTTGGTTTCTTTACTGGAAATATTGGTGTGTTAAATTCTGATTCACATTCTTCTAAAATTTGGTACTTCAAGAATTTCTCAATAGTCTTTACTATTCCTTGCCGTGCTTCTGGTTTTATGGGATACTGTTTGATTTGTACAGCTCTTGCCCCTTCCTTTAATTCTACATGCACTGGTTGTGCCAATTTAGATTTCCCTGGTATATCCATTTCCCATACAGAAGGAATCACTGCATCATCTACCTTCCTAGGGATAGAGGGAACTGGTTTTTCTTTGATCATTAAAATCTGTCCCGTCTTTGATTCAGGTATTTTCATTACAAGTTCCCCGTTTTCAAAGGTTATTACCGCATCAAGTTTCGCCAGCAGATCCCTCCCTAAAAGCGGAATTGGACACTCAGGTACATATAGGAATTCATGCGTTAAAGTCTTGTTCCCAAAGCACAAATCTAGGGGTTGCAAGAATGGCCGATTTTCCTCCTTCCCTGTAGCCCCAACTATTGTTGTTTGCTTATTTCCAATTTTTCCTTGTAGATCATTCAGCACAGAGTAGGTAGCTCCAGTATCCACTAGAAATTTGACTTCCTTATGCCCTAGCTGTATAGTTATGACAGGTTCTTTAACCTGTTTTACGGGTTCCATGTCTAGTCAGCAATTATATTCACCTAACACCATTGCCTTGGCAATGTTTTCCTGCTGGAACTGATTGCCCTGGTGAAACGGGTTGTTTGGCTTGTTTGGGCACTGTCTCTTCCAATGCCCCTCTCGCTTGCAATACGCACATTGATTTAGGCTTAACCCTTGCATAACTGGTCCTCTACCACAACTACCTCCGCCACGTCCCCCGAAACTTGGGTTCCCTTTTCCTTCTACTACTTCCAAAGATTTTGCTGCTGCCCCCCACCAGCTTCTCTTTCGCAATTATTATACACCCTCCAGGCCACCCTCAGGATTCTGAGTTTTCATAACTATTTTCACTACTCATGCTACCTTACCAGGACCTTCGCTACAAGTTCTAGCTGACCGCCTCTAAATAATTAAATCTGCAGGAAAAAAGGCACTTCTACAAACACTGACCCCTCCACTCCCACACCTTTTCGCAAGGGAGCAATCACAGTCCATTTTTGTCTGCCTATGTCTTTTCTTTCTACAACTAGGGCAAGCACCGACCGGCTTCAGGTTCTGCGGGCCACTGGGATCGCTGATTCATTACCATCACCATCTTTTTCACCTGCATCCCTCTCCCTCCTTTCTATCATGGCCAGGCTTTGCCCAACTTTCGAGGAAGAGGAATCAGGTGATGATGGGAGAGGAGGATAAAGAGAGAAAGGTGTACTAGATGAGACAGGCTTAGGATCAGGTGAGGTAGGGGCAGGCAGTGGGACAAGGACAGATGAAGCAGGTGGATAGGGTAAGGTTCTCTTAGTCTTATTAGAGCTACCTGTAAATCAATATCTGTATAATTTTCCCTATTCAATGCCAAATGTTTTAGAAAATGTTTCTCGCAAACTCCACACTTATCATTTGCAGATGTTCTAACCACCATTAATCTACATTCATCTGGCCATTCTGGCTTTCCCGCAAATAGAAAAACAAATCAACATACGAAACCTCATCCATTGTGGGGTGTTTTTTTTGTTTTTTTTTTTTTTTTTCCTTCTTGCTTACGAAACAACATTAAGTGTGAAATACTGTTATATTGCAAAGTCCCGTATTTTGGCTATTTTTCACCATTCTCCAAGACACATTCTGGCCAGCATGTATTACAGTAATTAATCAACTTAGCTTTACATAATTCTTCCCCAAAATTACCCTGTTTCCAATGTGCTATTAAGCACCCCAAAGGAGAAGTTTGTGGAATAGAGGCATTGCTGCCCAAAATTCCTTTGAGCTTCTCCAACCAAAAATACCAAAGCTGAACCAGCAACGCTTTCGCTATTGTCTTACGGACGGCGCCTAGGCAATACCACCAGGAATTCCTTAGCCCAACCAAGCGTAGCTTTCGCTCCGTCTTACTGGCAGGCACCCAAACCAAAATAAAAGCACCTTACCTCTCTCCCGGGGACATTGTGAGCGGCAGAAGCGGTCGTGGCCGATGGGCTCCTCGAGAATCCCTCGGTGCCGGCTGGAGCGTGATCGAGTCGCGAACTCGCACAGCATCACTCTCAGGGTCCCATCTGGGTCGCCAATACTTGTTAGCGTTGAGCAACACATAATCACGAGAAATGATTATATGCAGGTGCTTTTATTGAAGAGCTCTGGGTGTCAGGGGTAAAGACCCAAATCTGACTCCGACATAGGTTCGGGATGGATATGCTTTTATATTCTATCGTTATATAACTTTCATGTTAATTATTAAACTTACATTGTTCTATAGTATACATAGATTTCAGCCAAGCATGGCCACCTTAGACTAGGAACACAGAGTTTCTCATTGTTCTTCTTATGATTATACAATAATTATTTTAATCACAAAACAATCATTTCAGCTAGCAATTATACTACTTACGCAGGTAAAACACAAGGCTTAACATTTCAGAGTTTATCTTAGCATTTTCCAGGGCGCCACTTTCAATACTGAAACAAACTAGATGGAAAAATTAGTTTTCCTCATTCTTTTCTGTCTATTCTGAGGCACAACAGCAAAACCACTGCTATGAGTCTGAGTTGCCCTACCACTCACGGATGACAACCTTGTAGTGACTAGTCTATTATTTGCACACATTTCTGATGCTGCTTGGTAAACATTGTGCAGAAAGATCTGTAAACAATTTTCACGGAAAGACATTCCTGAATTGCTTCACTTATCTCTGAAGCAGAGAACTAAGCTGGCACTCTACTTCTGAGATCTTGCTGTGCTCGTCCACAAACCCATTTCCTTCAAATGCATTTTACTTCCAACCAAAGCACTTCATTACTTCATGAGGTAATCTCTTGTTCTTAATGTTCAGGGGATTGCTTTAAAACTGTAAGCACATATTCTAGTAAGCAGGTAGAACATCTGTCTTAAGTAGTATACATCACTTGGCTTTGGTTCATGCATCATAACATCAGCACGGAAGGTCATTTACAACCAATAGATGGGTTGGGGTAATAGGCCACACGTTTAGGAATCTTTCTCCAATTAATTTTGCTTTAAAATTTGGTTCTTAGCATTTCAAGTGTGTCTTTATTGAAACAATCAACTATTTATTACCTGTACCACAATGAAGCACAATCAGCAGTGCTTGTGCATCCTTCAACAAGTCCAAGAAGAAGAATGGTCTGAGCCCCCAGTGTAGCTCAGGGAGCCTGTCATCAAGCCAGAGTGCTCCAGGCATCTTCTCAGCCTGGAGAAGAGCAGACTCTGAGCAAATGTTAGAGCAGTCCTCCAGTATCTGAAGGCAGCCTAGCAGAAGGAGGCAGATGAGCTACACAAGGGCATGGAGCAATAGGAGAAGTGTTGATGGCTTTAAAACCTGAAGAGTATATGTTTCCTTTGGGTATTGGGAAGAAATTCCTTGCCAGGAGGCTGGTGAGACACTGGAACATGTTGTGGGTGACCCATTCCTGGAAGTGTTCAAGGCCAGCTTGAATGGGTCTTTGAGCTTAAGGCGGTCTAGTGGAAGGTGTCCCTGCCAACGACATGTGGGGTAAATTTAGGTGAACTTTAAGGTCCCTTCCAATCCAAACCATTCTATTATTCTGTGGTAATATTCATTCTGTGCAGTAGCAGTAACTAGCTGAAGATAGAAGACTATTGATTCTGAGAAACTGCCATCCAGTTAAACTGTTTTGCTCTCACATAGAAGCTCCTTTTAGCATTATTATATGTAGGAAAATTTGGGCACTTAAATATCATGAACAAAAATATTTTATTCTTTTTAATGCTTCTGACATTTGGGAATTTCCTTTCACTCTCTGTTTTTTTCTTCCTTCCTTCCTTCCTTCCTTCCTTCCTTCCTTCCTTCCTTCCTTCCTTCCTTCCTTCCTTCCTTCCTTCCTTCCTTCCTTCCTTCCTTCCTTCCTTCCTTCCTTCCTTCCTTCCTTCCTTCCTTCCTTCCTTCCTTCCTTCCTTCCTTCCTTCCTTCCTTCCTTCTGCCACTTCCTTCCGCCACTTCCTTCCTTCTTTCTTTCTTTGAATATCTTCTTCCCTTCCATTCCTCCCTTTCTCCCTCCCTCAATTGTAATGTCAATTTGTTAAACAGGAAGTAGTTTCAGGAATTTTCTCTTACCTGAATATAATTTTGAAGCTTAGAAATGGATCAAGAAGAAAATTGTGTGAAGACAGAGCATTTTAAAAGATTTTAACATCAGATTTAGAGTTAGCTATTGAAAATTCAAAAAGACAACATTGAAATGATGGAATGGATGAATTTAAGGGTCTTTTTTTTTTATTTCTTTGATACCAATTATGATCTCAATTTTTCACCTTCGAAAAATACATCTTGAAAATTGCTACTTTGAAAACTCAAAATATTTCCAAAACAAGGAAATGGATTGATGCAGATGAAAATATCATCTTCTAAATAGTCATCATCTAGTCCAAAGGATTCTCCTCACACAGTAAGCTTTATGGAGATTTCTATCCTCACACAAACACAGAAGAATTTTTCAACTGACTAGAAAATCTTTAAAAACAAATGAACCTTTGAAAAAAAACATCCATAAAGAGCAGGAAATTATATGCATCCATCCTTACGATATGTTGGTTACTAAATATTGCCTCTGGTTTGTGGGTGAGTACATTTCCCATTCACACACACACATACACCTCCCCCCTGCACACGTCTGATATTGGATCTCAAAGAGGGGATTTTCTTTTTTCTATTCAGTAGACATTGCTTCTCAAAGTCAAGGCCTATTCTTTTTTGATTCTCCTATTGCCTGGATTTATTACCTACAAGGTAATGTGCCTCTGTCTATTAGCACGGGGTAGAAGGGGACATGGAGACCTGCGATTTGAAAACAACTAGCAGCTTGAGAAAGAGGAGTACTTCTGGAATACACTGTAAAGGCAAAATATGAGGCCATAATCAGGGGCAGTTTGCTGTGCTGGCACAGTTTCTTCTGGAGAGAAAGCATGGAAAACCTTTTCGCTAAGATGTTTGCGGCAAGAGACGCAGAAGACGAGCAGACGGCAGCTCTCCGAAGGTAGGTGCTGGTCCCGGGCGTCTTTCAGCAGAAGCCGTGCTCTGGAGCGCACCGCGACCGGCACAATGCTCTGTGAGTGAAAAAGCCGCTTCTTCACCTCCAGGAGACGGTGATCTCGGCAGATGCTGAGATGTAAAGAACAAAGCCGCACAGCACCGGGATTGAGTGCACAGCCTTCAAACTGAGAGATGAAAGAAACTAACCAATTTCCAGCAGTTTATATATATATTAACATACATAGGGAAAGAGTTTTTAGACAACTTTCCCTTTGCATACTCCTAAGTCTTATGCAGCATTCCGTGCACAATCTTACTTTTTGCTTCCGCCCCGGAGATGGTAAGAACTCGACTACCTTCATGAAAAAAGTTTCAGGGATGCTTGCTGTGCTGGCACAGTTTCTTCTTGAGAGAAACCGCGGAAAACCTTTTCGCTAAGATGTAGGTGGCAAGAGACGCATAAGATGGGCAGACGCAGCTCTCCGAAGGTAGGTGCCGGTCCCAGGCGTCTTTCGGCAGAAGCCGTCCTCCGTAGCGCACCGCGACTGGCAAAATGCTCTGTACGCGAAAAAGCCACTTTGTCGCCTCCAGGAGACGGTGACGTCAGCTAATGCTTAGACGCAAAGAACAAAGCCACACAGCACCGGGATTGAGTGCGCAGAAGCCGTGCTCAAAAGCGCTCCGTGACCTTCACAATGGTTTTTACACGAGCAAACCGCTTTGTGGTTTCGGGGAATACCGAAAGAACAAGCAGAAGCTTTAGACACGATTGCCACCATTGTGTAGAGTTTTGCTCGTTCCAGCAGGAATAACTGCTTCAGTTCTAACACTAGGTGTCCCTGCTTATCAAGGTTTGGCTGCTTTTAATCAGTTGGGATGCTGGATGTTCAAACAGCTAAACGTAACATCTTTTTTAAATCAGGTGTTCATGACGTAGATACTATTAGACATAGCACACTGCAAATAAGAGTTGTAATAGGTTTATTGTTAGGATTACACATGGGCACGAGTGTAAGGAATTTGAAGGAATGTGTTGTATGAATCTTTTTCCAGTCGATTTCTTCATATTATCTTGTCCTTGTGTGAGTTTCTTATGAATGGCTGCAGAATGGTCAAAAAGATTCATACAACACATTCCTTCAAATTCCTTACACTCGTGCCCATGTGTTAATAACAATAAATCTATTACAGCTCTTATTTGCAGTGTGCTAGGTCTAATAGTATCTACGTCAGTGAGCACCTGATTTAAAACAGAAGATGTTATGTTTAGTTGTTTGAACATCCAGCATCTCAAATGATTAAAAGCAGCCAAACCTTTATAGGCAGCGACACCTAGCGTAAAAAATGAGGCAGTTATTCCTGCTAGAACGAGCAAAACTCTACACAATGGTGGCAATCAGGTCTTAAACTTGTGCTTGTTCTTTTGGTATTTCCGGACACGTGCAAAGACCATTGTGAAGGTCACAAAGTGCTCCGGACCACGGCTGCTGCAGAAAGAAGCCCGGGACCGGCGCCTACCTTCAGAGAGCTGCGTAGGCCCATTTTCTGCATGTCTAACCGTCTACATCTTAGCGAAAAGCTTTTCCACGCTTTCTCTCAAGAAGAAACTCTGCCAGCACTGCAAGCGTCCAAAAACATTTTTCATGAAGTTAGTTGAGTTCTTACCAGCTCCGAGGCAAAAAGAAAAAGTAAGATTGACAACGGAGTACTAGATAAGGTTTAGAAGGATGCAAAGGGAAAGTTATCCAAGAACTCTTTCCTTTTGAATGTTAATGTAAGTATAAACTGCTGGAAATTGGTTACCTCCTGTCCTCTCTCAGTCTGAAAGCTGCACAATCAATCCCGGTGCTGTGAGGCTTTGCTCTTCGCGTCTCATCATCTGCCGAGCTCTCCATCTCTCGGGGGCGAAGAAGCAGCTTTTTCACGCACTGAGCATTGTGCACGTCACGGTGCGCTCCGGAGCACGGCTTCTGACGAAAGACGCTGGGGACCAGCACCTACCTTCGGAGAGCTGCCGTCTGCCAGTCTTCTGCATCTCTTGTCGCCTACATCTTAGCGAAAAGCTTTTCCAAGCTTTCTCTCCAGAAGAAACAGTGCCAGTACAGCAAACTGCCCCTGATTATGGCTTCATATTTTGCCTTTGCAATGGATTCAAGAAGTACTCCTCTTTCTTAAGCGGCTAGTTGTTTTCAAATCGCCGCCCTCCATGACCCCTCCTACCCCGTGTGAATAGACAGAGGCACATTACCTTGTAGGTAATAAATCCAGACAATAGGAGAATCCAAGAAGAATACACCTTGACTTTGAGAAGCAATGTCTACTGAATAGAAAAAGGATAACGCCCTTCTTTGAGACCCAATATCAAACATCTGTGTGCAGGGGGGGAGGTGTATGTGTGTGTGAATGGGAAGTGTACTCACCCATAAACCAGAGGCAATATTTAGTAACCAACATATCGTAAGGATGAATGCATATAATTTCCTGCTCTTTATGGATGTTTTTTTTCAAAGGTTCATTTGTTTTTAAAGATTTTCTAGTCAGTTGAAAAATTCTTCTGTGTTTGTGTGAGGATAGAAATCTCCATAAAGCTTACTGTGTGAGGAGAATCCTTTGGACTAGATGATGACTATTTAGAAGATGATATTTTCATCTGCATCAATCCATTTCCATGTTTCGGAAATATTTTGAGTTTTCAAAGTAGCAATTTTCAAGATGTATTTTTCGAAGGTGAAAAAATTGAGATCATAATTGGTATCAAAGAAATAAAAAAAAAAATCCCTTAAAATCATCCATTGCATCATTTCAATGTTGTCTTTTTGAATTTTCAATAGCTAACTCTAAATCTCATGTTTTTTATTCTTTTAACATGCTCTGTCTTCACACAATTTTCTTCTTGATCTATTTTGAAGTTTCAAAATGTTATTCAAGTAAGAGTAAATTTCTGAAACTACTTCACATTTTACAAAATGACATCACAGTGCAGGGAGGGAGGAAGAGAGGGAGGAAGGGAAGGGAGGAAGAAAAGAAAGAAAGAGAGAAAGAGAGAAAGAAAGAGCAAAGAGAGAAAGAGAGAAAAAGAAAGAAAGAAAGAAAGAAAGAAAGAAAGAGAGAAAGGAAAATCCCAAATGTCAAAAATCCTAAAAAGTATAAAATATTTGTGTGGATGATAATTAAGTGCCGAGACTGTTCCTACATATAATAATGCTAAAAGGAACTTCTATGTGAGACTAAAACAGATAAACTGGATGGCAGTTTCTCAGAATCAATAGTCTTCTATCTTCAGCTAGTTACTGCTACTGCACAGAATGAATATTACCACAGAATAATAGAATGGTTTGGATTGCAAGGGACCTTAAAGTTCACCTAAATTTACCCCACATGTCGTTGGCAGGGACACCTTCCACTAGACCGCCTTAAGCTCAAAGACCCATTCAAGCTGGCCTTGAACACTTCCAGGAATGGGTCACCCACAACATGTTCCAGTGTCTCACCAGCCTCCTGGCAAGGAATTTCTTCCCAATACCCAAAGGAAACATATACTCTTCAGGTTTTAAAGCCATCAACACTTCTCCTATCGCTCCATGCCCTTGTGTAGCTCATCTGCCTCCTTCTGCTAGGCTGCCTTCAGATACTGGAGGACTGCTCTAACATTTGCTCAGAGTCTGCTCTTCTCCAGGCTGAGAAAATGCCTGGAGCACTCTGGCTTGATGACAGACTCCCTGAGCTACACTGGGGGCTCAGACCATTCTTCTTCTTGGACTTGTTGAAGGATGCACAAGCACTGCTGATTGTGCTTCATTGTGGTACAGGTAATAAATAGTTGATTGTTTTAATAAAGACACACTTGAAATGCTAAGAGCCAAATTTTAAAGCAAAATTAATTGGAGAAAGATTCCTAAACTTGTGGCTGCTTTCCTCAACCCATCTATTGGTTGTAAATGACCTTCCGTGCTGATGTTATGATGCATGAACCAAAGCCAAGTGATGTATACTCCTTAAGACAGATGTTCTACCTTCTTACTAGAATATGTGCTTACAGTTTTAAAGCAATCCCCCAAACATTAAGAGCAAGAGATTACCTCATGAAGTAATGAAGTGCTTTGGTTGACAGTAAAATGCATTTGAAGGAAATGGGTTTGTGGACGAGCACAGCAAGATCTCAGAAGTAGAGTGCCAGCTTAGTTCTCTGCTTCAGAGATAAGTGAAGCAATTCAGGAATGTCTTTCTATGAAAATTGTTTACAGATCTTTCTGCACAACAGCTAACAAACAGCATCAGAAATGTGTGCAAATAATAGACTAGTCACTACAAGGTTGTCATCCATGAGTGGTAAGGCAACTCTCACTCATAGCAGTGGTTTTGCTGTTGTGCCTCTTAGAATAGACAGAAAAGAATGAGGAAAAGTAATTTTTCCATCTAGTTTCTTTCGGTATTGGTTCCAAGACTATTTTCCTGCCCTCAGGAGACAGTAAAATCTGTCGACAACTGAAATGCTTTAGAACTGGAAATGATCTGAATCACAAATATTTCTTTTCAAATAAATTTTAAAACACCAGTCATAACTGTAAAACAGATGGAGCTATTTAAAGATGAATGTTCTAGACATACTAAAACATTCCCAGAGATAACTATTGTGTCCTAAGTCTGTTTAAAAGTCCAGAGTTCCTGGTAAAAAACTTATATGCAGATGAGGTAGCTACGTGATAGTCTCTTTCCAGCTTAATTATACTCTTAACTCTCACCACCACTACCAATTGATTTCCATAAGTTCTTAGAAAACAGTAATTTAACTTTTTTAATTTTATGCAAAAAAATTACAGTGACAAGAGTTCTTTGCACTCCCTGTTTTCTGAGAAGCCTGACCATCAAGACTTAGGAACTTGATCATGAGTTTTATTTCATCTCAAAGTAAATTTTAAGGGAGTGGCAGAGAGAATGGGAGCCTCAGGCATAACAAATTAGGCTTCTAATTCTTGTATTGTCCTACTTACCTATGACAAGAACTGGAAAGAGGATAGATTAGAGTTAGCAGCTGTTGAACATTTGCACATACTCTTCCACTAAAGAAGAGGTCAAGGATGCTTTTCTGGCTCTCCCTCCACAAGCTGCAGCTTCCTTCAAGGCACTTTCACCTGCTGTGGCATGGAGCCCTCCACCAGCTGCAGTGTAGGTATGTGTTCCTCCATGGTTCTCTAGGGACTGCTGGGAGACAAGCTGCTTCACTAGGATATCTCCAGGGACTGGGGGGATTCTTTGCTCTGTCAACTGGAACACCTCCTCCTCCTCTTTCTTGTCTCACTTTAGTATCATGGACCTGGTTCAGGGCAAATTTGGGAGAGAACCCCCACAGGGCCCCCCTAGGAAATCGGATTCTACCACCCCTCCCCCAACCGGTCCAGGAGAAAATACTTCCTTGGAGAAAAGTGGAAAAAAACTGTTTATTAAACAAGAAAACTTAATATTAAACAATAAAACCCCTTGCTGCTCCAAAGGAGATGACAAACCCAGAAAGTCCCCTCCCCAGATTTCAGTTCAGCTCACTCAGTCCCTTATCAGTCCCTCCGGCGCTGGAAATGCCGTGGCCCAGGCCCGGCCTGGCCCACCGATGAGAGCTGCTGGTGCTCTTATGGTTGTTCAGTCCAGAGCAGGTGTGAACAGGTCCAGAGAAAGGGGAAAAAAAGGAAAAAAAAGCACAGTCCAGGGAACTTCTTTGCCTCAGCTAGCTAAACTAACTAAAAAAAAGCAAGAAAAAAAAAGTGAGCCCTGTCCCGCCGTCTGTTCATCCGCAGAAAACACGCAGTCCAGAAGCAGGAATGTGTAGGAGTGAGTTCAGTGTCTGAAAACAAACTGCGCGCCTCCTCTCCCCCCCTCAATCTTTGAAGCAAGTCTTAAAGGTGCAAAACTTGCTATTCAGCATAAACGGAATGAGACGATTGGGGATAAAAGCATCATATAGTCAACCTAGGACATTCCACCCCTTATCCCCATATCGTCAGCTTACTACTAAAACTAATATATATATTCTAACTCTATAAACACATACATCAGGCATTCAATATACAGCTATACACAGACAATGGTAGTAACAATTAGCAAACAGTGATATTTACACGTAGGTCTCACCCAACAATGAGATCTCCCTGACGTACACATAGTGTTCTTCCATCTCTTTGCATTATCCACCATGTGGAACCTGGTCCCTGAGCAATGACAACCCCACGAATGGGTTTGTCTGTACTTGAGGCAGAATTGATCCAAACTGTCTTCCCTAATAAACCTCTGACATGTACCACTGGGACTTTGTCTCCATCTACTCTATGCAAAGGCTCAGATTGGGCAGGGCCCACTCGGTTAGTAGAGCCTCAGGTGTTAACTAGCCAGGTGGCTTTTGCCAGATGCTGCTCCCAGTTTTTGAAAGATCCCCCACCTAATGCTTTCAAAGTTGTTTTCAACAGTCCATTGTACCTCTCCACTTTCCCTGCAGCTGGTGCATGGTAGGGAATATGGTACACCCACTCAATGCCATGTTCCCTAGCCCAGGTGTTGATAAGGCTGTTCTTGAAATGAGTCCCATTGTCTGACTCAATCCACTCAAGGGTTCCATGTCTCCACAGGACTTGCTTTTCAAGACCCAGGATGGTGTTCCGGGCAGTAGCATGAGACACAGGATAGGTTTCCAGCCATCCCGTGGTGGCTTCTACCATGGTCAGCACGTAGTGCTTGCCTTGGCGTGTTTGGGGCAGCGTGATGTAGTCGATCTGCCAGGCCTCCCCATACCTGTACTTGGACCACCGCCCACCATACCACAGGGGCTTCACTCGCTTGGCTTGCTTGATGGCAGCACACGTCTCACAGTCATGGATAACCTGAGAAATACTGTCCGTGGTTAGATCCACCCCTCGGTCTCATGCCCACTTATAGGTGGCATCTCTACCCTGATGACCTGAGGCATCGTAGGCCCACCGAGCTAGGAATAACTCTCCCTTGTGTTCCCAATCTAGGTTTATCTTTGACACCTCTATCTTTGCAGCCCAGTCTACCTTCTCACTGTTTTGGTGCTCCTCATTAGCTCTGCTCTTGGGGACATGGGCATCTACATGGCGGACCTTCACAGGTAGCTTCCCTACCCTAGCAGCGATGTCTTTCCACTCATCAGCAGCCCAAATCGGTTTTCCTCTACGTTGCCAGTTAGCTTCTTTCCACCTCTCCAGCCATCCCCACAGAGCATTGGCTACCATCCATGAATCAGTGTAAAGGTAGAGCCTTGGCCACTTCTCTCTCTCAGCAATGTCCAGGGCCAGTTGAACGGCCTTGAGCTCTGCAAGTTGGCTTGATCCACCTTCTCCTTCGGTAGCTTGAGCGACCTGTCGTGTGGGGCTCCATACGGCTGCTTTCCACTTTCGTTTCATTCCCACAATGCAACAAGAACCGTCAGTGAAAAGAGCGTAGCGCGTTTCTTCCACTGGCAGTTCATTGTATGGTGGAGCTTCTTCAGCACGTGTCACTTCTTCTTCCTCTTCATCACCAAGACCAAAGTTTTCACCTTCCGGCCAGTTTGTAATTATTTCCAGAATCCCAGGGCGATTCAGTTGTTCAATATGGGCGCGCTGTGTGATCAGAGCAATCCATTTGCTCCATGTGGCACTGGTGGCATGGTGCGTAGAGGGAACCTTTGCTTTGAACATCCACCCCAGTACTGGTAGTCCGGGTGCCAGGAGGAGTTGTGCTTCAGTGCCTATTACCTCTGAGGCAGCTTGGACTCCTTCATAGGCTGCTAAAATTTCCTTCTCTCTTGGGGTATAGTTGGCTTCAGACCCTCTGTAGCTTCGACTCCAAAATCCAAGTGGTCAGCCTCGAGTCTCCCCAGGCACCTTCTGCCAAAGGCTCCAGGACAAGCCATGGTTCCCAGCTGCAGAGTAGAGCACATTCCTCACCTCTGGTCCTGTCCTGACTGGGCCAAGGGCAACTGCATGTGCGATCTCCTGCTTGATCTGGGTGAAGGCTTGTTGCTGCTCAGGGCCCCAGTGGAACTTGTTCTTCTTACGGGTGACCAGGTAGAGAGGGCTCACAATCGGACTGTACTCAGGAATGTGCATTCTCCAAAAGCCTATGGCACCTAGGAAAGCTTGTGTTTCCTTCTTGCTGGATGGTGGAGACATTGCTGTGATCTTGTTGATGACATCAGTGGGAATCTGATGCCTTCCATCTTGCCACTTCACTCCCAGAAACTGGATCTCTTGAGCAGGTCCCTTGACTTTGCTCTTTTTGATGGCGAAGCCGGCTTTCAGGAGAATCTGGATAATTTCCCTTCCTTTCTCAAACACTTCTGCTGCCGTCTTCCCCCATACAATGATGTCATCAATGTATTGCAGATGTTCTGGAGCCTCACCCTTTTCTAGTACACTCTGGATCAGTCCTTGGCAGATAGTGGGGCTGTGCTTCCACCCCTGGGGCAGTCGGTTCCAGGTATACTGCACTCCCCTCCAGGTGAAAGCAAACTGAGGCCTGCAATCTGCTGCCAGAGAAATGGAGAAAAATGCATTGGCAATGTCAATGTTGGCATATCACTTTGCTGCCTTGGACTCTAGCTCATACTGGAGTTCCAGCATGTCTGGCACAGCAGTGCTCAGTGGTGGAGTCACTTCATTCAATGCACGGTAGTCCACAGTCAATCTCCATTCTCCCTCAGACTTACGCACAGGCCAGATGGGGCTGTTGAAGGGTGAGTGGGTCTTGCTGACCACCCCTTGGCTCTCCAGCTCACGGATCATTTTGTGAATGGGGATCACGGCATCTCGATTCGTCCGATACTGCCGGCGGTGCACTATCGAGGTGGCAATTGGCACCTGTTGCTCTTCCACCTTCAGAAGTCCTACTGCAGATGGGTCTTCTGACAGTCCAGGCAAGGTGTTCAATTGCTTGACGCCCTCTGCCTCTACAGCAGCTATTCCAAATGTCCATCTGAATCCCTTTGGGTCCTTGAAATACCCACTTCGGAGGAAGTCTATGCCTAAAATGCATGGGGCCTCTGGGCCAGTCACAATAGGGTGTTTCTTCCACTCATTTCCAGTCAGGCTCACCTCAGCTTCCACCAAAGTGGAATCCTGGGATCCCCCTGTCACACCGGCAATAGAAACAGACTCTGCCCCCACATGTCTCGATGGGATTAATGTGCATTGTGCACCAGTGTCGACCAAAGCTTCGTATTCTTGTGGTTCAGATGTGCCAGGCCAACGAATCCACACAGTCCAAAAAACACGGTTTTCCCTAGCCTCTACCTGGCTAGAGGCAGGGCCCCTCTAAGCCTGGTTATCCTTCTTTCCCTGGACATATGTCTTGGAGGTTCCTTCAAGGGCATCAAAAATGTTGTCATTATCATCATATATGACAGTTCGGTTACTGGCTACTGGAGCTGCTTCCCTTTTGGAACTTCCTCTCTGAGTCTTCAGTTCACGCACCCGTTGTACCAGAGCAGCAGTAGGTTTTCCATCCCATCTCCTCATGTTTTCTCCACAATCACGCAGGAAGAACCACAGCTCAGCTCGTGGGGTGTACCTTCTCTCTCCATCTGGGGAGCATCTGCGTTGGGCACCAGAACCTCTGATCTGTACTGCTGAGATTTGAAGAAGGTCTTCCTTAATCTCCTCTCTGAGCTTCTTGTGATTCTCCTCTATCTTATCCTCTAACCTCTGCAGACGTGTTTCCACTGCTGTGATTCTGGCATGTGTTGGGCCATGCACAGCGTCTGCATATGCTCGGAGTTTTTTTGCCATATCCAGCACGGTCTCCTCACCATCATTATTGCTAGAGCAGAAGCATATTCATGTGGCCCGAGTCGTACAAGTTTTGTCCACATTACAGATGTGCATGGTACCAAGTCTGGATTTACAGTGTTTACATCATCCGAGAAGACAATCTCTGCCACTGCCATTTCCCTCAAGCGTTGGATCCCTTGCTCTATGGTCTTCCACTGTGTTTGCTGCATATAGAGATCGTCTGCACACAGGTATCTTTGTGCAACACTTCCCAGGACCCGTGCCTAGAGGCTGTGAGGGTTAGCCCCCCCTCATCATTCCTTGGTCAATGACAGGATCATGTGACAGGGATCCCAAATGCCTGGCTTCACTACCATCCAAAACTGTAGCCTCACCTGCAGCATCCCAGAGACGGACTAACCAACTAATTATGGATCCATCAGGCCGCCGGGTATAATCCTTCCTTAGGCCACGAAGGTCCTTCAGGGAATAGGACTCAATATTGGCTTCTGAGGCTGTGTCAGTTTCATTAACTTTGGGCTTTTTGTCAGTAGTTGGGGGTGAGGGTCCTTCCCCTGGATCATCATCGTCAGTCACTGGCCGATTGGTTTTGCTCGTGTACTTCTTTCCTGCAGCAACTGCCAGTGGCTTAGGCTTACTGTCTGGTTCAGTTCCAGCCTGAGCAGTTGGAGTGTTGGCTGCAGCCTGAGTGATTGGAGTAGCTGCTGCTTTATCTCCCTGCCTGCCTGCCTCTGTCTGCTGCCCTACAATATCTAGCAGGGTGCGATAAGCACAGGCCAGGGCCCAGCTTATTGCAATGAGACTTTTTTCCTTACAGTCACCATGGCATTTCTCTTTCAGGTATTTTCCCACCTCAGCTGGGTTCTGAATTTGTTCACATGGAAAATCCCAGTCTACAGGATCAGAAAATTCCTTCAGGGTTTGGCCCATATTTTCCCATTCTCCACACCACTCATCATTTTTCATGCCTGAGTCTACTTCTGGGTTAGGGGTCTTGTCAGCTCCTCTGGACATCTCAGCCCTCATTCTAGAGAAGCTGCAGACCATATAGAGGAAGCTTACCACATTAAATGCCAGAAACATGGTCTCCTTACCATTCAGGGGAAACTGAACATTCTCAAAAAGTGACATAACAGATTCAGAGGAGAAGAAGGAAAGGAAAGGCTGGAAAGTCTCATTCCCTGCTCCTCCTCTAACAAACTGGGTGCAATTACTAACAAATTCCCAAAACATACTGCCGGAACTAGGACGCGGGGTAGGACGAAGAAACCATAAACCATACATATTGTAAGCAGACTCCAGCAACCTTGTAAATGCCCCATAAATCATTATCACCAAGGCCAGCAAAATAGCTATTCCAATCCGTGCCCCTGTACTGTGAAACTTACGTCTTAGGGACAATAATCCTAGTGACCAGAAAGGTACTGAAACCTCAAAAAGGCTTATAGACCAGAACCACATGAAGGCCTCCACCCCAAGAGACATTACAAAATCGAGCAACATGGCTACTGACTGCTTTAACTCACTACAGAGCAAGCACAACCAACATGCAATCAATAATGCTTTTTTCCACTTTCTCGAGCCTCACGTTGGGCGCCAATTGATGTGTTTGTCCTGGTTCAGGGCAAATTTGGGAGAGAACCCCCAAAGGGCCCCCCTAGGAAATCGGATTCTACCACCCCTCCCCCAACCGGTCCAGGAGAAAATACTTCCTTGGAGAAAAGTGGAAAAAAACTGTTTATTAAACAAGAAAACTTAATATTAAACAATAAAACCCCTTGCTGCTCCAAAGGAGATGACAAACCCAGAAAGTCCCCTCCCCAGATTCCAGTTCAGCTCACTCAGTCCCTTATCAGTCCCTCCGGCGCTGGAAATGCCGTGGCCCAGGCCCAGCCTGGCCCACCGATGAGAGCTGCTGGTGCTCTTATGGTTGTTCAGTCCAGAGCAGGTGTGAACAGGTCCAGAGAAAGGGGAAAAAAAGGAAAAAAAAGCACAGTCCAGGGAACTTCTTTGCCTCAGCTAGCTAAACTAACTAAAAAAAAGCAAGAAAAAAAAAGTGAGCCCTGTCCCGCTGTCTGTTCATCCGCAGAAAACACGCAGTCCAGAAGCAGGAATGTGTAGGAGTGAGTTCAGTGTCTGAAAACAAACTGTGCGCCTCCTCTCCCCCCCTCAATCTTTGAAGCAAGTCTTAAAGGTGCAAAACTTGCTATTCAGCATAAACGGAATGAGACGATTGGGGATAAAAGCATCATATAGCCAACCTAGGACATTTCCATACTCTTTTTTCCCCTCACTTGCCACTGCCTATTCATGTTTTGGGCTTTTGACCATATATTCTCACAGAGACTGATGGGCTAAGTTGCAAAAATGTGTCTTGCTAGAAAATGACATGCTCTACAAAACCATGATATTATAGAAAAGAATATTGGAGGTACAAATATACTGCTAAAGGTCCGGAAAATTGACAGTGCTTCATTGTAATACATCCCCTGATTTTGCCTTCTTTCTCCTTAAGATCTGGAAAGAATAGTGGGCAGGAGACAATGCTGTTTCAAGGAAAAGACGTTTTTAGGATTCTGGGGTGCGTGTTCAACTTTCTTGAGAACATTGAGGAAAGGCACTTTGTCTTTTGTGGTAAATATCATTAGGCAGTAGTGACAAATTCCGACCAACATGAGCAGGTCAAAATCTGTTGAGACCAAGCAATACACCTTGAGTGGCCAGGACAGAACCATAGAGTCGTAGAATCAGTTGAATTGAAAGGAGCCCGTCAGGAGCATCAAGTCCAACTTCTGGCCCTTCATGGGACCGTCCTCGAGAATCACACCAGATGCCTGAGAGCAATGTCCAAAAGCTTCCTGAACTTTAGATAGGCGTGATGCTGTGACCACTCCCTAGAGAGACTCTTCCAGTGCCCAGCCAACCTCTGGTTAAAAGACTTTTTCCTGATACCCTCCCCTGACTCAGCTGCATGCCATTTATTCGAGTTCTGTCCTTGTAAACCTCATTTGAGAACTTTCTGATACCTTCATGTCTTTTTTCATTGTGGCACCCAAAGCTGCCCCCAAGCACTCAAGGTGAGGCCGCCCCAGAGCAGAGGAGAGCAGGACAATGCCCTCCCTTGCCCAGCTGGTGATACTGTGCCTGATGCACCCCAGGACAGGCTTGGCCCTCTGGGATACATCAGGCCAGGGAACTGCTGATGCACATTCAGCTTGCCATTGTCAGGAGCCTGGCTTCCTTTCTGCACTGCTTCTCTCCAGCCTCTGGCTCCCTAGTCTATACACACACGCACCACGATTGCCCTGTCCCAGGTGCTGAATTCCGCACTCGCTCTCGTACAACTCCATATGCTTGGGGATTGCCTGTGGGAAACCTTGTGAACAGCAGATTTTGGGAAAAGGCAGGCCTCAGAGACAGCAGAACTGTGATTGGAGCTAAGCAGTAGTCATAAGGTTTGTCAGCAGAAAAATGATAGAAGAAGTAGAGAAGTAAGGACAAATAGAACAATGGCTTGTGTATCTAAAAAGTATATCTAGCCAGATGTTAGGAAATTCTAAGCTTAATAATGGAGCTCTGTGCATTGTATCTTAAGGCTTACAAGCAGGTCTTGTATTCAAAAGAAGCAAGCATTCTTTTAACCAAAGGTATGTGTGCTTATAGGGATTGGATAGAACTACTGTCAATATGCTTTTGCTTTGTGGGATTGGTCAAAAAACTTTTCAAGGAAGTTGTAACATCAAGTTCTTTGTCTGCTGCTGGATGTGAGCTGCTGGCATCTTCCCACTGTCATACCCATGTCATGAGACTGATGCTGGAAAATACAACAGCCCCTTTCGTGATTTGTGCATAGACTCCTGGCCTGCCATAAATGCCCATCTCTCTTATTTGTCCAGATCTCTCTTGCAGGGTCTCACTGCCCTCAAGGGAGTTAGTTCACAGCTCCTCCCAATGTAGTGTCTCTGGCAAACGTGCTTAATATTCCTTCAAGTGCCGAGTCCAGGTCGTTCCAAAGATGTTGAAGAGAACTGGCCCAAGGATGATATTCTTTTAGCCACTGAAATTAGCGCTTCATGCTTCTTCTTGCTCCTTAGTGCAGAAATCACAACAAATATCTTCTTTGTTTCTTTTCTATCCATGCAGATATCTTTGCTTATGCTCATGCTTTTTATCCCAACAGCAGCTGACACGACATTTACATACACAGCAGGAGCACGCTTTTCCTGCTCTTACTAGACTTAACAATTTTGCAATCTGTCAATCAGTGACCTTTGCAACTGAAGTCAGACCTTCAGCATTTCTCATCAAAAGAGTAGAATGTCCTCAGAAGAAGAGAAAACTTTGCTGCATACTCTGTAAGCCTGCAGAATATATCATAAGGAGTTAGCATCAGAATCATTTCAGCACTGACCCTATACTTGAGCAGGGAAAAAACTTCAAAGAAGAGCTATTTAATGCAGCAACATATCTGAGAAATGAAACAACTAGGATCTTCCAAACTGGTCCCTGCAGTAGAAATGTACTTGTAAGAATACAGAAGATAAAAGATATGGTTTGGAAAGGCTATATCCATGTAAAGCTAAATTGGATCTCATCCCGTAGATGAAAGATCAAGAAGCTCAAAGTGGAGCTAGAGAGACACATCCACATAATGAGATATAGCAAAGCATTTTTCAAGATAATTAGGCATTCTGGTGTGTGGCATTGTGTGTTTTTAGAATCAGTTATTCCTTTTGTAACTCAATAATGGTTCGGGGTATTCGGTTCCCCACCATGTACTTCCCTCACAATGCTTTCTCCCTGTTAGAGCTGCTCCCCCCTCCCCTGCCTGTCATGGTAACCACCCTTCTTATCGCGAGAATTCTCTCTGCCAGTCATTCCTTAATTTGATGTATGATTTGCCCCTGGAGTTTTTCCCCTCCCCTGTGTGATCCTCAGTGGCTTAGCTGTAACCCACGCTCCTCCCTGGGTCCTTGCTATTGGTAAGCTTTGTGTCTCCTCCTATCACACCCACTCCCTTTATCAGCGTCCCCCGGGACTCTGCCTTTGTCACCTCTCCCTGAACCCACCGGGGAAGAAGAACAAGATTAAAAGGTCCTTGGTACTTATACAGATGTCCCTCCTCCTTCCTTGGCTTTGGTAACCTGTAGCCGAAAATCCCGCCTGCGCCACCCATGCTGCAGATGGTACACAACTCCTCAGGGTTCCGGAGGGAATCTGGGAGTGGCACTTTGTGTGGCCATCTTCGGCTGGGCCGCGGTCAGCCTAGCCGGGCACCCACACAGCCCCGCGGCCGTGGGAGAGAGGCTACACTGGTGGACTGGGCAGTTAGATTAAGTCTGCCACACTTACTCACATTTGGGGACTGAATTGTGGAGTGCTAAACCATATCTGCTGCTATAGAAAGTAAAAGAGATTCATCCAAATTGTATGGTTGGTGTGAACACTCTCAATCTATTGTAAAACACTTCATAAGCTATTAACCGGTCATAGGAACAAAATGAAATAAAGCTGTCATGCCATCCTGGAATGGGAAAATATGTTCCAAATATTTTTTTCCTTCTGTTTTCTTCTACTTTTTTTTTTTTTTTTTTTTTTTTTTTAATCCCACAAGATGTGATTCATAATTTCAGCCATTCTGGAATGCTTTTAACAGATGAATCCAGCATAGAATTTTTCTTTCAGGCCCCTTACATTCTTCATTACTGTTTTGGAATATACTCCACAGTCATTTGGTCTCAGTCAGTTTTTTATCTCTTTCCCCCAAGACAAATTTTAAAGGACTACCTAACCCCTAAAAATCATCATTTCTCTGGATTCTCAAAGCTTTTTGAGAAAGTTGTTTTGTTTTGTTTTTTTCATATTGCATCATTCCTAATGTCTTCAGACCTACTACAAGTGGAAGTTAAAAGTAAATCTTATCTTAAAGAGACTGAGCAAGATAATGAACTGCCAGTCTTGGTATTTGTATGTTTCTAAATCCTTTTGATTTCAAGGTTGCCTTCCTGAATGCTCAGTTTAATTAAAAAACATTGTGTTTCTAAAGGAGACCTAGTTCAATTGCTTCTGCAAATTCACCTACATTTTATAGGATTGTACTTCAAGAAATCTTCTTTCCTTCAAACATCAAAAGTATAGATTTGACATCATATGTGACCCTTTCATCTGTCGGAACTGTATTTCATTGTGTGAGTTTCACAGTTGCCTCCAAGAAGATTCCTTTCCATTCGCATAGCATGTTATCTGAAGATCTGCTTTCTTCACTTGCAATAATGGGAAGACATGGGAAATACATTCTGAAGGTTATCTTTTATAGTCTACTTTTACCTACCAGAGTGCTTCTATTGACTAGAACCAATTTCAGCTGGAAAGAACATATTGTTCTGATCCGCTCATACCAAGGGGGTGGTGATGGTTCCTTAACTGATCTCGGATGCAAAAGACAAGATGGAAAGGGGATTGCAGTATCACTCAAAACAAATGCACCTTTCTAGAATGACCACAGCAAATGCCTTAAAGGAATTAGGGAGAGGAAAAGAATAGAAAAGAGGGGGAGAAAGAGAGAGGGAGTATAGCTACCAAATGGAGAGAGATGAAATCCTCGCAGTTGAGCCGATGGAGTTCTCCTAGAGGAGATCTCCAAGTCCTGGTTAACTCAAGGCTCTATTATAGTCCATTGCTGAGGGGGGAAACAGATCTAGAAATGGCTGAGGGGGAGCAGATGCAATAAAGAGCAAGTCTATTGAAATTGCTGAGGCGGACAAAGGTATTGAAGACGGGTACAGACAGTCCATGGTCTTAGCAGGATAAGTCAATATCAATATCAGCAGTGAGTGGGACCCGTGGTTTCAGGACTGGTTTCTATGGGAAACCAGTCTAGGTCCAGCGAACACATCTGCAGGCAACACTTAGCAGGCATCCTGCTTCAGTCACGCCACCACCCCTGGATAAGAATTACAGGGGTCTCAGCCTCAGTCCTTGAGAGGGGGACTTCAATCTCCATCCCTCACGGTGGTAGTGGAGCTGATGAAGGATTTTCCATGGGGCGGCTACCACAGTTGCCCCAGCAATTTCATCTGGCCAAGAGGTGGGATAATTCCTGGGCTGGTGTTGCCAAGCAGGTGGGAGCATATAGGGCGCATCACCCCTTGGCAGGCCCTGCTAGAAGCAGTCACTGTAGACACAGCTGCAAACAATCACTTGGCAGGCCAGAACTCTGCTCAGGGGCGTCAGGATTTCTGGCATTCCTCCACCACCGGCAGGCCAGCATTCCGATCAGGGTCCTCAGGGTCCCGATGGCTGTCCTGGGGACGGTCGTGAGGCAAATGCAGGGAACTTCGGACCATCTTTCACATATATTAAAAAATCTGTTTCCTAAAATGGCCAAAAAGAATGCGTAGCACTTAGAATTGAGGAAAAATAAAAACCCAAAACCAAGGCCAAAGTGCTGGAGCAATATCATTCTAGAGAATGTTATGTGTCTATGAGAAGTACAAAAAAACTTCTATTTTCAAATGCACTTACAAATAACCATTTTGCATCTGTTTTTTTTTTTTTTTTTTTTTTTTTGAAAGCTCTGGCACTTATCTGATTCCTTTTTGAGCTAATTCAGCTCAATAATCTGGTAAGAAAGCAGCTAAAAGTAAAGAGAAAAACCTGTGGGGACCAGGATGCCACTTCAGCCACGTTGTCGTGAAGCATTAGGTCGGCCTTCTGCGTTGTAGAAATATGTCTGTCCTAGATGAAAATCAATGCATAGCACTATCTTCTTTTAAACTTTGTCCTTGCTACTGTGTTCCTGAATGATCAAGGTGGTTTCAAAGTAAACAACACCCAGCTCTCTAAGATACTCCCCAAAGTATTGTGATGGAATAACTTGATCAGGTGAAGAGCTCACTATGCAAGACCTGAATACGATGTCAAGAATGCTTTGTTTTGGATTACCATTGTGTGGGACCGTTTATCCCTTACCCCACTGTCCTAGGGTGATTGTTATCCCCACTGGTGTGTGTAATTTATGCTGGATATTTTGTTCTGTGCCTTTAAGATGGGCAGAGTGAAAGTTTTGTTTTGGGCCTCTTATCAGCCACTCGGCGGGACATACAGAGAGCACCAGTACTTACTGTTGCATTTTTGCTTTTTGCGCTGCTTTTTGCCTTTGCTCTTGCTTCTGCTTTGCTTCTGCTTTGCTTGCTCTTGCTTTTTTCCCCCTCTTCTCATTAGTTAATTTAGCTAAACAGTCCAAATTCCTTTCTGGATTGTTTCCCCTGTGTGGACCTGCGGAACCTGCTCTGGACTGGATTGGAACCACCGATTTGGAAACACCGAGCAGCAGCCCCTGCGCCAGAGGGACTGATAACAGCGACCACCCCCAGGAGAGACTTTCTGAATTTGTCATCTTTTTTCAGAGTGCTGAAAGAATGGTGTCATCTGGTATTGTTCATTTTGTGTGCCGGGGGTTGCTGTGCTTGTCAAATAAATAGGTTCTTTCCACCTCTCTCCGAGGAATTCTTCCCAAACCGGTTGGGGGGAAGGGCCGTGTGGGTTTGTTTTATGGAGAAGCCCTTTTTGGGGATTCTCTCCTAAATTTGCCCTAAACCAGGACAACCACCATGTAGGTATAGGAAAAAATTAGGTAGCCACAAGGCTTTTACAGCTATTCTTGTTTTTTTGGATAGTAAGGATTTAGGGGAGTAAACAAAACTGAGGTGAGTTTTACTATTGACTTGATTGCTCTTTCACTTTGAATTAACTGCTCTGCATGTCAGCTTACCCATCAGTATAAATGAGAAGAATAATATCTTCCTTCCTGCCCAAAGGATGTTTCATTATGCCTGTGATGTCAGGGACTTAAAAAAGAAGAACATTGGGATTGAAAGGAAGCACTGGCATGCCACAAGGTAACTGTAGTGAGCTGTGTTTCCTCCTCAGCTTCACTGTGAGAGTAGAATTTTAATGAGCAGTACCAAAACTTGGTCTTAGCATAGTCTGGTGACATATCTCAATAGAGCAGTGTCCAAGGGTGACTTTATGATGCTTGTATCCCCAGTCATCTGTTCTGTTAATGCTTGATATGATATTCTCTGCCTTCAAGACTGGTTCTGAGAGCAAAGGTGGGGAGAAGAAGAAGCACGGAGTTTGTTACCAGAGGCTGCACCCCTTAAAAAGCAACACTCCTCCACATTCTGCGCTGCACTGTGTTGTCTGAGCACTGACGGAGCAGAACAGAGCTCTCATTTGCTTTTTAGTTGGTTTAGCTGCCTGAGGCAGAGTTTTCCCTGGACTGCTTTTTTTTTATTTTCCTTACCCTTTTCTTGGAACGTTTCGAATCTGCCCCGTACTGGGACCTGGGGAGCACTGAGAGCTTGCACTTTGTTGCCTATGGACACCTGCTCTGGGCAGCAGCCTTCCCCATTGGTGGAGGCATTGATAACAGAGCGAGCACCCACAGGAGAGACTTTCTGATTTGTTGTCTCTTCAGAGTGGCAATTGAGTTTTGTCATCTGGTATTGTTCATTTTTTGTGCTGGGGAGTGCTTTGCCTGTTAAATAAACAGCTTTTTCCCACTTCTCTCTGAGGAAATTTTCCCCAAACCAGTTGAGGGGAGGGGCCGTGTGGGTGGGTTTTCTGGGGGGGGAACCCTTTTAGAGGTTTTCTGCCAAATTTGCCCTAAACCAGGACAATTGGGATGTGCGACTTAGCGAATGATGGAATCACTTTGGTTGGAAAAGACCTTTAAGAACATTGGGTCTAAATGGATTTAGCAAATGCAACCATCAAGAAATGTTTTGCTGTTTGAAGAGACCATGGTTTATCTGATAAGCTTTGCAAGTATTTGTGTCATCGCAAGCACACATGTCCAATGTATTAGATGGGAATATAATAAGAAACCTGTGCAGATCAACAGAATGATTCTCAGGGTAGGATATTTGCATGTTTCATCTTTCTTCCTGACTTCTTCAAATGAATTCTTTTTTGAAAGTAATGATTGGAATTGTTACTCTTTTGACAGTTCTGAGTGTATTACTAACCTCTTTGGCATATGAATGCCAAACGGGTTAATTCACCTAGTTTTTTAGATAAAGACTAAGATTTAGTTCTGCTTCAGCTGGAGGCAGAAACATTGAAATCCTCTGGCCTCCTTCTTAGTACCTAATTTCTATTACAAAATTAGTGCCCAATCTTGTCCCTTAAGGTCCAGTTAGCTCAGTGTATCAACAGGGTGACTTTAGTAGGGCTCACATGATGCTGCACACAGAAGCCCTCAGTGTGCAGCTCTAGCAGACAGCAATTCCATGCAGTTGGACAATCCCAGTGCTGACTTTGGATCACCAGAAGTGTTCTTAGTAGAACGAGAGAGATTTAATGGAGAGGTCTCTGCAGGAAGTGGCCTGAAGAAGACAGCAGAAATCCCAGCCTGTGCAATAAATATGACTTGCTTGGTTTCTAATGATGATAATAGTCCTCTTTGTATTACTGTAAGAATTGAATCCACCATCATTCTTTTCCTATTATTATTGTGCTGTAAAGGAAAAACAGTTTTGCATTAACCAAGGAGTAAAATGCATGCATTGAGCATGATTCTTGCATGTAGTCCTCAATTCTGAAAAGACCTCTCAGAAGCTGCATCAAAGGGGAAAGCTAGACAGATGGCAGAATGCAGAAGCTGCCGTTTAGGATCGTGTACAAAATGACACCCAAGAAATTCTTCATGGATGCTGCATAAGTACAAAGACGCCCTTATTTCAAGGTGAAAAATAGTCAATGTGAAACTTGTTCAATTAATAAAAAACTATGCTAATCAGGACACTAGAGTACCAAGCGTGCTACAAGGCTTTTTTGCAATGAACATCATTCCCAGCATGTAAAAGTACTCTTTTTATTGTAGATCGTTTAAAAGTGCAAACAATTTGGAAAAAAGTGCTTTTCTTTTTTCTATTAATAAGAACTGTGTATCATTCTAAGAGATACTGGAAAAAGGTTTTTGAAAACAATGTTATTTTAAAGGCTAATTCTATTCATAAATACTTCACAGGAAAAAAATCTGATCTGCTCTTCATCCTGAGGACTCTTAAAGGAAAATGCCATGGTTGCGTTCTCTTCTCACTACTTCAAGAGCTCAGTCTTACCGGCATTCTAAAGTTTTTTTATGCTGCTGATGGCACGGCTTAGACATCCTTGTCTCCATTACCATCATGATTTCCATATCAAGTGATGAGAATTTTTCTTCATGATTGGTGAAGTTAAGTGTCATAACATTAATGTCGAGTCAATTTGAAGGCTTTTTTCCAAAGGGATTTCTTCCTTCCTAATGAAAACCATTGGCACTAGAAAACCTACTCAGTTTTTCAGAAAGTGATATAATACACCTGTAGAGTACAATGTCCTCAGAGTTGCTTTTTCACCAGAAGAAGAAAACTGCTTTTTTCTTCTTCTATCACCTTAGACTTTATTCAAAACCTTTTTAAACCTTTGAATTTCTATTTATAGCTAATTACTACTCTACTAAGAAATGGCTGTACTGCTATTAGGGAAACATCAAGGGGCAGTAATATTTTATCAGGTACAAAATTTTAAAAACCCCAACTCTTAAAAATGATGCCTGAAAATGACATCTGAAAGACAGTGGCAGGAGGCTTTTTCCAGAACAATGTGCAGTTCTTCCCAATTCTATTTTCCCCTCCGATTACTTTGTACACAAAGATTTTTACACAATCTTCTAACAGTGGCATGTTACTACTGGGGTAGAGTATTGCCCTGCCAGCATTGGAATTGACTCGACTGTAGTTGTGTTCAAATTTGCTGATGGGACAAGGGTTTTTTGCTGAACACACTTTAGCAAACAAGAGAGCTTCTTGGTCTTCAGAGGCTATGAGTCCCAGAAAAAGATGAATGTGGTGGTGACATGCCTTGTGTTTTGAAGAGAGATCAAAAACTTATTTCTGGGGTCACCTCCCTTTTGGTACAGAAAGCACACAGAGGGCTTTGAAGCAGCACTTTCACCCTCTTTGCATTAACTAGGAAATCTGAGACAGAGCTTGCCCCAAGGTTTGTGCAAAATTGCTCTTTTGATGCAACTGTTAAGCAGACAATATCTCTGGGAAAATTTGCAGGGGCAGAAAGCAAGCCCTTCCTGGGAAATCCACTGAAATGGTTCAGAAGTTATTCCCATTCACTGTTGCTAACCTCTGCTGTCTAGCTGTCGGATATGCTTGGGACCATATTGAAATAATTCTAAAGAATGTACTGAGACTGCAGTATTGAGTAAACATAGGTATTTTCCATAGGTGTCAGGGGAAAACATTTCTATTGGTAAAAATGAGTTCCATAGAAATCAAGAACAGCATGGTAGAAAAAAAATTACATCCATAGAATGAAGATGCCCAGAATTCTTCTTTTGAAGTTACACAGAGTCAATATTTTCTAAATAAGGCTGTGAAACTTATGAAGAAGGAGGAGTACATTCCACCTGACTGGTGCACAAGTTCATGTCTTCAACTTACAAAAAAACATCTTATTAAAAGAAAAATATTCCACCTTGTGGAAAAGTAGCCCATTAGTAATTTTATCAAAGGTAGGATTAGATCAAGTATTCCTACAAGACAGTAGTAGTACTATGAAAAGCCTTTTGGCATCTATCTGACTACAGGAAACTTGAGCAAGCAGAAGTGTCTTTCCCTGCCGGAAGCTGTGCTTCCTATTTGCTACTGCTGCTTAAACATTGTTCAAAGAAAACTTGTCAAAAGAAAACTACTCTATACAAGCAACTGGAACTATCTATTGCGTTCCAGCCAATTTTAACTAGAAAATATCAGACACACACTCTAGCTGAATATTCTAATGCATAGATGGAGTATACCAGCACTAAGAAATGGGAACGCTGGAGAAAGGAGCAAATGCAGATGAATTTCAGGGAAGGAAATTATTGGAGAGCTAACTGCAGTCCCTCGACTTTACAAGAAATGATGTCCAGTAAATCCCAACCTGAAACATAAAGAACTCTGTTTTAAAATGGTTGCATCTATGGTCCTCTGTCCTTCCTAGATGAAGAAACTGTGTTTTGAATCAATCTTCCAAGTGGTATGGCTAAAGACCTTGGATAACTCAATTTTTTTTTTTTTTTTTTTCCAGAAGCAACTGTCTCAAAACCTCTTTAAAGCTGACTTTTCCCCTTAAGATGCCATATTTTAAAAGAGCACCTTGTCATTTAACATGGTATTCCAAACATCCTTTCCAAATTTAGACTAAAATAACACTCTTCCTAGTTATCTTTGGGTTTTTTGCAGCTTCCCGCCAACATAGGCAGCAAAGAAGAGAACAGACCGCAGCTCTTTCTGGAGCATCTTGAACAAATGCCCTTGCTTATGTTCCAATCTTTCACTTCTCCAAAATCCCTAACGATGAAGAAAAGGTAGTGAAGGCATTACTAGTAGTATTAGATAGCAATGTATGGGTGTGATTTATCAAGTAGAATTTGTATCACATAGATGATACTTGGCAAACAGCAAATGAAGGGATTTCTTTCAGCTCTCAGACTGATGTTACATGTCAGTAATTTAAACCAAAGATAACAAGAAGGATATTTTTTAACAGTGAACTTAATTACACCCCTACCCATGGACATCTGAATCTTAGGAATAGATAGTGTCTGATTTAGAAAAAATTAAAGAAATATCACAGTTTAAAGAAGCATATGATCATGAACACTTTGCAGATGGAACGTAGCCTATTCATTGGCTGAAATAAAGCAGGTAGACAGGACACAGGAAGTATCGTTTTGTGGATCAAACATTTATTTTCTAATGTGATGCTTACAGATGGTGAACTCACCAACTTCAATATTGCACAGTAGGTAAGAGTACCTAACTTGCGCCATCAAGTTATCCCTTGGAATCATCATCCAAGGGCATTTCCCCCTGCCTCTGTGAAAATGTGCCTGCCTTTTTCACAACACTTTTGCAGCAGCATTGCTAAGCCTGATCAGCTGGTATGGAGGGTGAATTATCAGCAGCAAGGTGACTGGCCAGGGTCATTTGCTTCAATGGATTTTGATCTACCGGATATTTTGAAGACCTGCTTCAGCCCTGTTGGTCAAACACAGCCTTCAAATGGTGCTAAAAAATTGCTCGGGCTGTGGACAACATGAAAAAATACCTTCTGGTGCCTTTACTGGGCCATATGCTCTTTATTCTCTCCCTCAACTTCTCCATCACCTCTCATCTCTTTCACATGAGCTATGTTCAAGGTCCACAGGATACTTTTCACAGAATCTTCAGGCCTGATGCAGTAGGCATGATGACCAGAATGCAGCTGGGATGAATTTTCCAGTTTGGATAAAACCTTTTGTGCACACAAATCCCCCTATGCCCAGAAAAACCTTCACGAGTACTCGTGTTCTACCTAAACCGCAATTTAGTCTGAAAGAAAAGCTTTTGTCTGAGAGTATCTGAGAGATCTGCATGAAGCACAGATATCTGACCTATGCAATTTTGAATATCAGAGGAAAAAGAAAATGGCAAGAAGTTTTTAATTTTACTGGTTTTAATTTTCAATTCCATGCACTTTTTCAAAAAGTGTCAATCTCAAATGGCCATCAGCATATTTCAGTCATCTGTAAGTTAGTATTCATATCAAATGTGTTTCAAATCAATAGAATTTCAAAACTTTCCTCCAAGTTTATATACCTAGATTTAGTATTTCTGATCTAGATTAGATGAAAGGAAGACATTTTTTGCTGTTGGGGTGCTGGAACGCTGCAACAGGTTGCCCAGAGAAGTTGAGGATGTCGCATCCCTGAACGTATTCAAGGTCAGCTTGGATCGGGGCTTTGAACAGCAACGAATGCGACCCTTGATGGTAGATAAACAAAGCTTGAATATAGAAGAAACTCAGATTGAAGTATACGAGCAAATTTTCTCTCAGCTCTTGGGGTAAAATCAAAGTTGTACAAAATTGCATTTCTCTGTGATTTTCACTACTGTAACAGAAAGCTTCATGAAAACTATGCAGAAGATATCAATTTTTAAAAGTGATAAGAACTACAACATCAAACACATGGGATGGGTTTCAACATGGGACACTCTCTGAGAGAAAATCTCTGTATTTCAACACTTCATCCCAATCATTAGGATTTCAAGAAGTGCCAAAGAAGGCAGCAAAATATCCTTCAGGACATTATTTACTGTAGTTCAGCCTGGCCATTAGTTGGAATTGCTGTCTGAACTAATGTAGATGTACCACACACACTTTCCATGCACTGAAAACTTACTGTTTACGATGAATAAGCAATGAGGATCAAAATTGATTGGAAGCATCTTAAAAATGTCAAGTATTTCACTGTAAATGATCTATGATCAAAATACTTATTCCTCCTTAGTGAGGGACAAATAAATTCTTCTATACCATGATGGTTTAAAATTGTCTAAACCAATGTTTTCTTCTGAAAAGACATAATCTAATTTTTTCTATTTGTAGAAGAAAATATTCCTAGACATAGAACAAAGTAATTTTAAAGGAACAAATGAAAGGAAAATATTCTGCAAACAGAATTCAATGAAAACCTGTGTTTTAAATATGAGGTAGATATTCAACAGAGTTTTTGTACCAGATATTTGAAATAGTGTACCGGCTATTTTGTCCACAAAGAGAGGTATTTAGCATTTCAGTCTTTTCCAAGGTGTTCATGATCTGCTATGCTGATCTCTGTGCTTGCCTAAGTGTGTGCGGAAGGGGGGGGGGGCATGTGAAGGGGAGTGTCTATGTTTGCTTAGCGCTCGTAGTGGCAGATTCATGCCTCAGCTCCATCATTTCTTTTAGAAACTTCCCAGAGAGTGGATATGAAGTTTCATATCCAAAAGAGATCAATTCCCAAGTCATCCATTTTACTCTACCTTGTAAATCACATGCTTTGTTGCATATTTTATCAAATATACTTTCAAGCCGCATGGAGGAAGGAGAATGTGGAGAATCCCTCCAATGTCTTGCAACTTTTACGCAAATAGATTTTCAAGAAAATCATCATTTCTCTTTAAAATACGTCTGGGACAGGCATGATGGTGGTGTCAATCTGTTGAAGTTTTTGTTGCTGGGGGAAGTTGTACGGAAGGATTGGTTTTTACATTGACCAGTTACTGAATCAAGTGCATGAACACAATTGAAATTTAACCGGTGTTTCCTTTTTCTAGCAGACTACTTCTAGAACTAGCTAGCAGACTCAAGATGACTCTTTTTCTCTGTTTTTGTTTCTTTCCTATTTTCTTGGCTTCTTTGCAACTGTCTACACAATTTTAGGACTTTTTTCCAAACAAAAATTGTTTCATAGACCGATAATTAAGATACGCTTTTTACAAGGAATCTTTTTTAAATCATTGTTAGAGTTAAGAAAGTTAAGGACATAGGTCTTTTTCTTCCCTTATGAATATTGCAATGAAATAGTTAAATAAAGACCAACTCCTTTTTTTTATTTGGAATACAAGTAGATAATACCCAAACAGTAATACATTGGTGGACCAATATTTGCCATTCTGATGTAAGTTGTCGCTTCTTAACAATATGCCTTCTGTGACTACGTTGACATCACTTTTGGTAAAGATCCTAACTGGTCTTAGACACACATAGGGAGAAATTTGCTCAGCCAGTGTCAGTCTTAAGCATGCGTCTCAGAGGATCTTTCTAGAGCTGGGGAATTTTCCCATGAAAGGGATTCAGTTATGGAAGAGACAGGTTTCCTGGAGTTTTACATTCTTCTTGAACACTACTTAAGGAACTTAAATCCCATGTCCATTTGGATCTCGCTCTGCACAGACCTTTGTCATGCCAGTCCTTGAAATGCATCTCAAAGAGAATTCACTAGCACAGAATGAATGAGGGTGGAAGGGGTCTGTGGGGCTCACCAAGTCCCATCCCCCTGCTTCAACCAGGATACCTAGAGCCTGTTGCCCAGGATTATATCTGGGCCTACTTTTAATGTCTTCAATGATCCAGACTCCACCATCTTTCTGGACACTCTGTGCCATGGTTCAGTCACCGTCACGGTAAAAAATAATTTTGTGATGTTCAGAGGCAATCTCCTGTATTTCAGTGTGTGCCCACTGCCTCTTGTCTTTTCACTGAGCATCATTGAAAAGACACTGGTTCCCTGCTCTATGCACTATTCCTTCCCGTAGGTATGTGTGCTGCCATGTAGACAAACATCAAAAACTTCCCTGAAGCCCAGGCAGATGATATTCTCTTCATCTACCAGGCAAGTTCATTCACCGGAGGAGTTTAAAAAGTTGTCAAGCACGAATTTCCCCTGGTAAATCCATGCTGACTACATTTCTTCTAGCAATGCTTCCCAGGAATAGCTACTCCATCAACTTCCTTCATGTGCCTGGCAATGCTTTCCAGGAATAGCTACTCCATCAACTTCCTGGGGATCAAAATGAGGCTGGCTGGCTTGTACTTGTCTGAGTCCTCCTGGTTGCCTTTTTTGAAGAAGGGTGACATTTGCTTTCATCCAGTCTTTGGGCACTTTCCTCAGTCACCATGATCCATCCAACATGATCAGGAGTGGCCTCAGAATAATATCTGCTAACACCCTTGAGAGCTGTGCATCCATCTCAACAAGGCCTGTGGACTTTATGGAATACTTTCCAATTCAGTGATTATGCCCATAAAAATTTGCATGGGATAAGAGGACATTTTAACAGGTACCTGAAGAGTGAGTGAAAAGCTATGGAAGCAATCCAAAAGACAAAGACTAGAGTTCCCTTTGAAGACAAAGCATCCTAACCATGGAGCTGAGCAGCTTTAGATCCAGGTAAGCTTCCTCTCTGAGAGGATGCGGAAGACTTGATTTTACCTTATCCAATATTAAAATGGGTTGACCATTCGCTTGCAATACAAAAAATTCAATGATTTCCAAAATTATTGCCTCCTCACTAGACAATAATGTACTGGCCGGGTATTCCCCTAACAGACGAGAGCGCCTGCTTGATGTCTCGTATGCGTACAGACTATTTGAATTACGTCATTTGAGTGGGGATTACTGGTCTTTGAATTTTCTTTCTGATGAATTTGGAATATTTTCTGAAGCAAGGACCGGAAGATGAGAACTTCATTTCCCATCAGCGCACTCTAACATCCATGGCCGTAATGCCATTGTTTCTCCCCAACTGAGTCAAGAATTCATGACTACAAAGTGGATCAGCTCCAAAGGAAAGATCAAGGCTGGATAGTATTCTCTCTTGGTAAAGCTATTTATCTCAAATGAAGTGACCGACTTTAGTGATCTTTCCCTGGCCTAAAGCTACAAGGAGGGGGAGATGGACCAGGTTTCCTTCCACTGCCGTTCCCTTTGTCACCGCAGTGTTTAATATGGGTATGAAGACGTTCAAAAAGAGAGCTTTGCAGAATTCATAAAATTCAGTCTTAAAAAAATCATTTTTTAGCAGGTGAAATAAAAATAGCAAATAAAATGTATAAGTTTGTCTTGCCTTGTTCTCCAGGTTTTGTAACTGGCACACCTTTCCTTATGAACGCACTGTCCTTTCCTAAATACTCTCATATGGAGGAACGTGCTTCTGATAAGAAGAGCACTAGGATGTCTTTACTTGACCTTTTCTTTTCACTGATGCTTGGTCCTCTGAAATGAATGGTGTTCTAAAATTGAAATGTGCTACTATTGTTCCCACGGGGTAAGCCGCAGACTCTTCCTGTCGGAGCTGTCACTAATCAGCTATTCTCCTATCTGCCTTTAATAGTTGAATGTTCTGGTCTAAAAAAGTAGCACCTTCTGTGAACCCATGCTCTTAGTTGCCAGTGTCATCCTAAATCCAAACACCCTCCTGCAAAGGACCGCTGGTTCTGTAGTCAACTAAGGAAAAAAGACCCGTCCATCCATGCTTTCTAATTTAAAATATTAGGGTATGTCCCTAAACAATTCTCTGCCGTTGAACACTACTTATCTTTGGCGTGTTTCTTCAACTCACTTGCAAGTCATTCATGCCTTAGGTTATTGGGCGAATTGCTTCATTTGAAGATGATTAAAAGGGGTATGAGAATACTTTTGTGCCTCTGCTATGAGGATACTTTTCAAATCCATACAAACTTCCTGCAAATGCAAAAACCTGCATCCTGTATTGTCCTAGCTTACAATATAAAAATGCATCCTATTCCCACCCTCGTGAACTGCGGAAACCAGGGGTGGCATCGTTTCTTCCTTCTCTCCTGTTAATGGGCCCATCAATGTCTTGCCACATGACTCAGAGATAACTCCCTCCAGGAGCCATTTCTGTTTCACGGGTAATCAAGGACCCACATCATGACTCAGAACGATATCAGCCCATTGGGAGATGCTCTGCCCAGGGGGTAGAAGCTAAGCATCCCCAACTGGATATAATCTGGGTTTATGAAGGCAAGAAGTACTATTTCTACCGCATTGCCAGAGGAACGGCCACCCTTAGCCACTGGTTTTCCAGAGGACAAGAGCTACCAGATGGTTTCTACAGAATCACCACTTCAACAAGACCATTTCATCCAAACTGCTACCACCACCCTAACTAGCAGGAAGTCAGCTTGTATTCTGACACTGTCAGTGGTTTTTCTTTTGTATTCTTGCATGGATTTGGGTTTTTCCCCCTTTTCCTAATAAACTGTATTTCTGACTTGGAGTCTTGCTGCGGTGCTGGATTTCTTCAGCCCAACTAGCTCTCAACACCGACAGCGAGAATGGGCCGCCCCAAGAGAGCTGTCGAATCCGGGCTGCAGCTGTAGGGCACAGCTGCTCTATGGCACAGGTGGACTGCCTTGGGATAGAGCTGTGCTGAGGGCAGGGACAAAGAACAGGGAGAGGTCTTCTCTATGTTTTCAGGTTTACTCCCTGGAGGGTCAAGGACAGAAAGACACTGATTCAAAGGCATCCATCAACTTCTAAATGGGGGGAAGGTCCCAGGGGAGGATACAATCTTTAACCAACTGGGAGAAACTGGGGGTGGAACACAAGGAGGGGAATACAATGTTGAAACCAGTAGGGAGACTACAGAGGAGGAGAATAACTTGAACAAACCAATGGGGTTTCCAAGGGTACAAAATTGAGAGGGAAGTTTCTAGAGAAAGGGGCAGGCTTGGGGAGGGGTTGATGTTCAATGGGAGAAGGAACAGGGAACAAAAGGGCAGGTCTTTGGGGAGATGGACAGCTAGGGCAAAAGCCAACAATACTGGGGGGAAAGGAACAATCCATTAATAATAACATATGCTATAACAGCACAAAATAGAAAGGCTTAGAAAATGGACTACTAGAACTGCAGTACAATAATAAACACACACTGCAACAGAGTGTCTCACTGGTTTGGCTTTCAAACCAGAAGAGGTGCCAACCTAAAAATTTCCCAACTTCAAAGTTAACTGGCTGCCGTTTTGATTTCCTTCTTAAATATATCACCGAGGCGCTACCAGCTTCTATAATTGGCTCAGCAGCATGTCTGTTCTTAGTGCCAAGCTGGGATTCACTTTGCCAGGCATGGAGGAAGCTTCCAGGAGCTTTGCACAAAAAATCACTTCTGTGGCTGGCTTCTTCCCTCCCCACCAAAAACCAAGCCATGCCAAACCAACACCTTAACTAATCCGTAGTACTTAGTACGCATCCAATCATTTCTTTTAAACGATGCTTTATGTTTTTTACCAAACGCACTGAAAAGAAGTGGATCCATAATATTGATAAAAATTGTTCCAGTTCAATAGAAATATTGGGTCATGCAACTCTACACTACATAGCTATTTTTTTGTACCATACCCAGAGGCTTTTTTCACCTCCATGTAAGAGCCTAAATGAGGGATGTGGGAGTCCAGGCGGCTCTCCAAAATGCAGTTTATTCCATCCAAGGTGTTACAGCAGTCCAGGGTCATGGGTGACAGAGCCTGTGCCTACAGCTGTCAGCTCTAGCTGCAGGCAGGCCTGGAGACCCTTTGGTTTTGGTACTTTGCTGAGCATCTTCATACAGTAGAACCAATCTATGCCTTAACTATTATCTATAGCCTATCATAACTACTCTAATTACCATATGTTGCTATTCTCCACTCACTAAAAGTCAGTACATTACAGTTGAAGCAGAAAGTTGTTTTTCAGTTTTCTTGGCAGTGGAAGATTTGGAGACCCCTTTTTCTGCTTGCAGCATTTGCTGACTTGTTTGCCTGTGCTAGCTTCCTGCTTGGTAAAAACATCTTCTTGTTTGGACTGGGTTCATCCTTAGCTCTAAGTCATAAAACCCTCTTCTAACTAACGTATCCTCGGTTATCCAGTAAGACTGGCTCAGCAATTCTTTTCTTCTAGATCAAAACTTGCTTCCAACTCTATTCCTTCTTCAGACTCCACATTCAAAAATCTTTCTGCCAAGCATACATATGTGTGAGACTTTCTTGTCAAACTTTCATCTTTCCCAACACCTCTAAAGAAATGTTTCCTGATGGTTTGGATCAGAAGATCCAGTATTGCCATCCTGAGATTTTTGTTTCGAAACCCATAAGCTGTGCTCCAGGTTTTGCCTATGTTCTTTGTTGTGCCTTGCATATATTTTGGCTAGAAGGCCAGTGTAGATGATGTCCTTGCTGCAGTAGCCATGGGAAATAAGGTGGAGTGTCTGGCTGATGTACCGGGATGCAGACTATACACCACTCCCCTAGGGAGGCGAGGATCCCTAAAGGAATAGAATATTGGCTATGCTCTGGGAGTTTTACAGAGAGAAAGATCCTCCTAGCTCAAATGATTTGTCTCCTGGAGTTCTGAGGAGTATGTGGTGAAGAAGAAGGCTGCTGTCTTTTTCAAGAATCTTCCGTGCATTCAAGAGGATCATTGAACTTCTTGTCTGAGAATGAAAGAAATATTAGTAGTAATTAGTTCTTTTTCTCTGTCTGTGCATCACTGATTGAATATGGGTAGATTATATTTTTTTTATTTATTTATTTGAATTATTCATCATAAGGTCTTCCAAATTCCCAAATTCTGCTTCACGTCTTTCTTTTGTGGGCCAGTCTGGTTCATCTTCTCTTCTACTGTATTATTGCAGACCATATCTGAATGGATTTTTTTTTTTCATTTTGAACTTTAGGTTTAAATTGAATGAGCAGAACACTTTATTTATCCTTATTTTACCAGTTTGCAAGGAAATACAGAATTTTGAAGAGAAGTGACGCGACTCCACTTGAGGTTTTCAATGGAAGAGAAGAATGACGATGTCCTACCTTCACAGCATTGTTTACAGTAACATTGCAGCTAGTTTCCAGCAACGAAGGTCAGGTTCTGGAAGCAGGCACGCATGATTGTAGAGAAGTCTAAAAAGTTTCAGTTTGGCCGCTTTTCTTGAAAAATAGCTAATATGTCTCAACGTTGTACTGAATCTTGTTGTACAGACACTTCTTTTGAGATCTGAACTCCTTGCTGGACTTTTGTATCTAATAATCAGATACAGTAAACCTATGTTTCCTTATATGCTGTAAGAATTTGGTTCTAATCTAGAAGAGCAAGAAAAGGTTTCCATATTAATAGAAGCTAAAGAACCTGCTAAGAAAGCAGTTAATGGACTGCTTTTTTTATTGGAGCAGTGATTTAGTGGTTTGATGGGTTTTTTTTTTTTTGCTTCTCAATAGAATTTTAGAAGTGGTGGGGTAAGAAAGTGTGGATTTTGATAGGTTTGCCTTGAAAGAAGAATTACAGGGGAAACAGATGAAAAGAATTGATGCAGAGCTCTATGCATTAATACACTCTTTCGTACAGAGTTTCAGAAGTGAAAACCAAGAGGAGAGAGTGCCGACAAGATGAGAGTGCCGATTTACTAGAATGAATTCAAGACAGCATTATTTTCTCTCTCTGAATTACAGCTCTAATCCTCAGGGTATTAATAGGAAGTACATAACAATCTCAAAGATTTAAAAATGGATGATGAAGTTTTATATCCAGTAAACTGTAAGGCTTCACATTTTAATCTGGTTTGCATTTTGGCAAAAGCCTGGAATCTTTTGCAATTTGCCAGATAACAAGGGATTTAGAACAGGAAGTATGCAAGTAATCTTTTGGACCCTTCATCTCCCTTCTTAGAACAATGAATACATTTATTATGCTCCTATTTATATTCCATCAGGGGATTTGATCATGGAAATGTCTAGTCATTCTTTACTTGTTTTCAACCCCTCAAAGAGCATGAATCCAAACTATTCAGAAGTTCTTGATCTGCAACAGTGACCAGCACTATACCGGTAAGAGTCAGTGGACATTAGCAGATCCCCTACGACAGCCCCCTATGGCGGGCTGTTCTGGCAGGACTGATGTTTGAGGGGCTGGCATTCTGTGAAATAGAACATTCTATGAATGGGGAAAATGGAAACAGATTCTGAACGTTCATCCCAACACGTGAACAAGTAATAGGGCAGGTAATTTTCTGTGGAAATTTCTTTAGCCCCAGTGTTGTGGATGATGATTACTCTTCCTACCTCCTTTGGCCAGCTGCCAGCACAGCCACGTTACTCCGCTTATGGACAGAAAGCTAGAAGAAGTGATTTTTGAACAAAACACCTCTCAGGACCTTAGAGTGTTTTTTGCTGCAAAATGTTTCAAGGCAGATAGGGAAACAATTCCATTGTAGAGAGTGTGCTGAGAAGACAAGTTTGGAAGTTAGAAACCATGGGATCTGTTTCTATATATGTCACTGATTTTGCTTATTATCTATTGAGATTAGAGCATTAGACAGAAAAGTACTGTAAGGTTAAAATACTTTTGAGATGCCTTGTGCTGAAAAACCTTGTAGCTACTGCTAAGGCCCATTAGCCAGGTCCTGTTTCATTTCTGAGAAGCTATAAAATTCCCATTGGTAATTTAGTTCTAACCATCTGTTGTTATGGTGGAGATGCAAATTAAGAAGAACAATTTTTGAATCTGTAGGGATGTATTTTCCATTTTGTAGCTGCCTTTTCAGTCTCTGAGCCATCAATGAAAAAAAGGAGAAGAATCTACACTGTTTTCAACCTGTGGTCCATCCACTACTGTCCACGTGCCAAGATTCAAAGCCAAACAATCTTGTTGGGCCTCATTGGGAGGAATTATTTGGATTCAAAATACTAGACTAGTATTGGATTTCCACCAGCACAGTCCATTGGGCACGAATTTTGATATCTATAGAACCTTTCACGGGGATCCATCTTTGTCACGTGCATCACATTTTATAAGAGAAGAGGCATTGTTGAATAGCTTCAGTGGAAAAAAAATCTTAAATGCACTCTGAATGGAATTGAGATCCAAAGGAGCCAGTATTTCAAGAAAGCCTGAGATATTGTCTGTGATGAGATCCCTTCTAAGAGGTTCTATTAAGGTACCAAATTCTCCATCAAAATACTGGCAGATTGGTCAGAGGGGAAAAGCAAACTTTTTAAATGGTCCTTTGGAAAGACAGGGCTTGCAGCAAATTTAGTACTTGCTGCTAGGTTGCCTACATTCCAGGAAAGAGTATTAAATACTGAAATTTGACGGATGGTGGATGAAGTCTTTGTGACTGTGAAAGTCCTGTGCATGGCAATCTCAGAAAGGAACCCATCAAAGCCCCGGAAATGCCAACACACAAGTTGTGAGTTGGCAGTGCATGCCAGGTTTTAGCAAACCACAGCAAAATGCTGATTGCAAAACGAGGCCATCAAGTCACATATGGTATGAAGCAGTAGGAAAGAGGAAAGCAGCTGAGAGCGTCATCCCTGCTAAATAGTCTCAGTATTCTTATTGCCATTAGCAGAAATGTGAAATGAGTCTATAAAAATTACAAAGGAGGCAAAAGAAAAGGGAGTGATGACTCCTCTGGCATAGTGTTCCCTAACAGGGATCTTCAAAATGTAAAGATTCTATCATCCTTTAAACTGAAGGAAGGTATTAATGGCAGTAAGGAAATGGCATCAAATGCTAGAAAGACTCTGGGCAGTGTACTTCTAGACAGAAATGCCACTGATGGAAAACCGACTGAACTGGCACCAATGCAGCAGCATTGTACTAAAGCCCAGAAATATCCACCGCTTCACTCTCTGCCATTCCTTTAATATGCACACAGCAGCTCTGCAAAATTCCTACTCATCATCTCCTTGGAAAACTGGGCGTGAGGGTCCGTAGTGACGCAGAGTCCCCAGGCAGGTGCAAAGGAGAGCCGCTTTCTTGCAAAAGCCAGGCTTTTGAAGCAGTCAGGCCTTTGTCAGTTGCATAGCTTTAAGCCACAACAAACATAATTCAACCAACCGTCATACACCACGCTGTGAACACGCAATGCTTCTAGAACTTCTTGATCTACCTCTAATTCAGCTGACTCACTTTCCCCTAGTCATTTTCTACTTAGCCAAAGTAACGGGCCTCAGCCATGGTTTTACAAGGCCTTCCTTTCGGAAAGTTCTACCTATATGCAACAGCATACCACAAGTTGCTTCACCACCAAGAGTTTAGGTAGATGATTTGCATCTGCCCTTGCGGTGAAACACAATGGGGAGAGAAAATGCTGTCGGAGATGTTCAGTCATTCCATTTTCTAGACAGGCCAAATCAAAAGAAAAGCAAGCTATAGGATTGTGTACTTGCTCTTACAGAACACCTGCTGCCATCTGACAATGAACTAGCAGAAAATCAGCAAGAATGAGACTTGAGGCAAACAACCTTTGGAAGGGAATAATGGGTTGATAAATAAAGACAACACGTTTCCAGGCTATCGAGATACTTTAAATGACAGCAAAGGATTTGAGAGCAGAGACTGAACTCATGGAGAAGGATTCAAAGAATCCCAAGAAAAACATGACCAAAGAATAAAAGAACCCCAAGAAAAATAGGGGCAACTGACCTGTTTAAGCCTTCAGGAAATCAGTGGCCGCTGATTTAGATAGGCCATTCAAGTTCATTTACTGATGCACCTTCCACTCCTTTTTCACCTGTCAGCATCACAGGGTGAACTGGGACCTTGGAATCAAGATTATTTGGGATTCTGTTCTTAGCTTTAGGAGAGAAGTACAGCAGGTGAAGTACCTATTACTGATGTGATACCCAGGAACACAGAGTTGACACATTTCATTGAATTCCAATCACAACTAGCAATACTAAGAGGATAGGATTGGCCGCTTTTCATGATGCTCCTCTTGTTATACAGCCTGCTCTGATTCTGGTGAAAGTTTTTCATTAGCTTCTCTCTAAAAAGGAGAAAAACCAATCAAATGTCCCTCTCTGCTGATGCTAATAGAGTCAGAGGTCTATGAAAGGGCCAAAAATATTTGGAATTCTTCTTAGACAATGGAAATGGAAGCAGAGCTACAAATCTATTTCCTTGCAACATATCCCTAAAACTCATTCCCTTCTATTCATAACTTATGTATAGCCAGCAGTACATTCAGGAAAAGACGAAACTGACTGATGTCAGCAAGGGAAGGATTTGAAAGAACTATTCCCATGAATCATCATATAGACAGTAAATCTAGCATTAAAATCAGAACCCTTTTAGTATCACTTATGGGAAATTAAGGACTCCTGCACAATGGACCAAGAGGATTAAGCAGAAGCCGTTTATGGTTTACATGATGCACTTACACATTCTGACTCTCTGCACACGCTAGTCACGCTTTTCTTATTGGTGCCTTTGTCTTGTCCACGCATTCTGCGTGCACCTCTCAGAAGATGTGTTTCCTTACAGTCCAGGTACTTTGCCCCTCCCCCCCCCCCCCCCCCCCCCCCTTTTTGGAGTTCTTGTGGTCTTGGAATTTAGTTTCTCAGCTTTTCCTCTCTTGTTTTAGCATGGCTTATGTCTTGATGAATTCCAGAGGGCCCTGAGAAAATTCTGAGAAGAACCGTTCCAAGCTGGATGGCTGGTGCACCCTGTAGTCTAAGCGGTTCAGATACATTGTCACAATTGCCCCTTCTTCTTGCACCAGCCAGATCTTTTCCAATGTCATTTTTAGCAAGAGGCACACCAGTTTCACGATGCATGGAATAACACAAAGCAATGAAATAATGACTACTAGTAAAAACAAAGCTCCATTTACGAGATCTTTCAACCACCCAGTTCTTTCCCATCCCTCAAACCATTGATGCAAACCCCACTCGTTCCTAGTCAATTTCTTATTATTCTTGTGTGAGTTTCATATGAATGGCTGCAGAATGGTCAAAAAGATTAATGCAAAATATTCCTTATAAAATTCCTAACACTCGTGCCCATGTGCTAATAACAATAAATCTATTACAGCTCTTATTTGCAGTGTTATATATCTAATAGCATCTACGGCAGTGAGCACATGACTTAAAATAGAAGAAGTTACGATAAGTTGTTTGAATATCCAGCACCCCAAGTGGTTAAAAGCAGCCAAACCTTGATAAGCAGCGACACCTAGCGTAAGGAAGAACGCAGTTATTCCTGCTGGAACGAGCAAAACTCTCCATAATGGTGCCAATCGCGTCTTTAGCTACTGTTGCTCTCTAGGTATTCCCGGAAACGAAAAAGTGGCTTCCTCCAGCAAAAACCATTTTGAAGGCAACAGAGCCCTCCGAATAGCGGCTTCTGTTAAAAGAATCTGGCTACCGGCACCTACCATTGGAGAGCTGCGTTACCCGTCTTCTGCGTCTCTTGCCGCCTACACCTTAGCGAAAAGCTTTTTCACGCTTTCTCTCAAAAAGAAACTGTGCCAGCACAGCAAGCGTCTCAGGACGATTTTCAGGAAGGTACTCGAGTTCTTACCATCTCCTGGAGAAAAGAAAAAGTAAGATTGGCCAGGGAGTGCTGCATATGATTTAGAAGGATGCAAAAGAATGTTGTTTGAGAACTTTTTCCCTACTTATGGTAATCTAAGTTTAAACTGTTCGAAAGTGGTTAGTTATCATTTTCTCTCACTTTGAGAGCCGCGCACTAACACCCAGTGCTGTGCAACTTCGTTCTTGGCGTCTCAGCATCTGCCGAGCTCTCCGGCTGCCAGAGGCAAAGAAGCGGCTTTTTCGCGCAAAGGGCTTTCTGCCGGTCGCGGTGCCCTCCTGACCGCAGCTTCTGCCGAAAGACGCCCGGAGACCGGCACCTACCTTCGGAGAGCTGCACATGCCCGTCTTCTGCGTCTCTTGCCGCCTACACCTTAGCGAAAAGCTTTTTCACGCTTTCTCTCAAAAAGAAACTGTGCCAGCACAGCAAGCGTCTCAGGACGATTTTCATGAAGGTACTTGAGTTCTTACTATCTCCGAGGAGAAAAGGAAAAGTAAGATTGGCCAGGGAGTGCTGCATAAGGTATAGAAGGATGTACTAGAAAGTTGTTTGAGAACTTTTATCATACCTATTGTAATCTAAGTTTAAACTGTTGGAAAGTGCTTAGTTCCTGTCTTCTCTCAGTTTCAGAGCTGCGTACTTATCCTGGGTGCTGTGCGGCTTCTTTCTTGGCGTCTCAGCATCTGCCGAGCTCTCCGGCTGCTGGAGGCGAAGAAGCGGCTTTTTCGCGCACAGAGCTTTCTGCCGGTCGCGGTGCCCTCCGGACATCATCTTCTGCCGAAAGACGCCCGGAGACCGGCACCTACCTTCGGAGAGCTGCATATGCCCGTCTTCCGCGTCTCTTGCCGCCTACACCTCAGCGAAAAGCTTTTTCACGCTTTCTCTCAAAAAGAAACTGTGCCAGCACAGCAAGCGTCTCAGGACTATTTTCATGGAGGTACTCGGGTCCTTTCTATCTCCTGGAGAAAAGAAAAAGTAAGATTGGCCAGGGAGTGCTGCATAAGGTATAGAAGGATGTAAAAGAAAGTTGTTTGAGAACTTTTTCCCTACTTATCGTAATCTAAGTTTAAACCGTTGGAAAGTGGTTAGTTATCATTTTCTCTCAGTTTCTGAGCTGCGCACTCAATCCCGATGCTGTGCGGTCTTGTTCTTGGCGTCTCAGCATCTGCCGAGCTCTCCGGCTGCCGGCGGCGAAGAAGCGGCTTTTTCGCGCGCAGAGCTTTCTGCCGGTCGCGGTGCGCTCCGGACCGCGGCTTCTGCCGAAAGACGCCCGGAGACCGGCACCTACCCTCGGAGAGCTGCATATGCCCGACTTCTGCGTCTCTTGCCGCCTACACCTTAGTGAAAAGCTTTTTCACGCTTTCTCTCAAAAAGAAACTGTGCCAGCACAGCAAGCGTCTCAGGACGATTTTCATGAAGGTACTGGAGTTCTTACCATCTCCTGGAGAACACAAAAAGAAAGATTGGCCAAAGAGTGCTGCATAAGTTTTAGAAGGATGTAAAAGAAAGTTGTTTGAGAACTTTTTCCCTACTTATGGTAATCTAAGTTTAAACTGTTGGAAAGTGGTTAGTTATCATTTTCTCTCAGTTTGAGAGCTGCGCACTCAATCCCGATGCTGTGCGGTCTTGTTCTTGGCGTCTCAGCATCTGCCGAGCTCTCCGGCTGCCGGCGGCGAAGAAGCGGCTTTTTCGCGCGCAGAGCTTTCTGCCGGTCGCGGTGCGCTCCGGACCGCGGCTTCTGCCGAAAGACGCCCGGAGACCGGCACCTACCCTCGGAGAGCTGCATATGCCCGCCTTCTGCGTCTCTTGCAACCTACACCTTAGCGAAAAGCCTTTTCACGCTTTCTCTCAAAAAGAAACTGTGCCAGCACAGCAAGCGCCTCAGGACGATTTTCATGAAGGTACTCGAGTTCTTACCATCTGCTGGAGAAAAGAAAAAGAAAGATTGGCCAGGGAGTGCTGCATAACTTTTAGAAAGATGTAAAAGAAAGTTGTTTGAGAACTTTTTCCGTACCTATGGTAATCTAAGTTTAAACTGTTCAAAAGTGGTTAGTTATCATTTTCTTTCAGTTTCTGAGCTGCGCACTCAATCCCGATGCTGTGCGGTCTTGTTCTTGGCGTCTCAGCATCTGCCGAGCTCTCCGGCTGCCGGCGGCGAAGAAGCGGCTTTTTCGCGCACAGAGCTTTCTGCCGGTCGCGGTGCGCTCCGGTCCGCGGCTTCTGCCGAAAGACGCCCGGAGACCGGCACCTACCCTCGGAGAGCTGCATATGCCCGCCTTCTGCGTCTCTTGCTGCCTACACCTTAGCGAAAAGCTTTTTCACGCTTTCTCTCAAAAAGAAACTGTGCCAGCACAGCAAGCGTCTCAGGACGACCTTCATGAAGGTACTCGAGTTCTTACCATCTCCTGGAGAAAAGGAAAAGTAAGATTTCTCAGGGAGTGCTGCATAATTTTTACAAGGATGAAAAAGAATGTTGTTTGAGAACTTTTTCTCTACTTATGGTAATCTAAGTTTAAACTGTTGGAAAGTGGTTAGTTATCATTTTCTCTCAGTTTGAGAGCTGCGCACTCAATCCCGATGCTGTGCGGTCTTGTTCTTGGCGTCTCAGCATCTGCCGAGCTCTCCGGCTGCCGGCGGCGAAGAAGCGGCTTTTTCGCGCGCAGAGCTTTCTGCCGGTCGCGGTGCCCTCCAGACCGCGGCTTCTGCCGAAAGACGCCCGGAGACCGGCACCTACCCTCGGAGAGCTGCATATGCCCGTCTTCAGCGTCTCTTGCCACCTACACCTTAGCGAAAAGCCTTTTCACGCTTTCTCTCAAAAAGAAACTGTGCCAGCACAGCAAGCGTCTCAGGACGATTTTCATGAAGGTACTCGAGTTCTTACCATCTGCTGGAGAAAAGAAAAAGAAAGATTGGCCAGGGAGTGCTGCATAAGTTTTAGAAGGATGTAAAAGAAAGTTGTTTGAGAACTTTTTCCCTACTTATGGTAATCTAAGTTTAAACTGTTCAAAAGTGGTTAGTTATCATTTTCTTTCAGTTTCTGAGCTGCGCACTCAATCCCGATGCTGTGCGGTCTTGTTCTTGGCGTCTCAGCATCTGCCGAGCTCTCCGGCTGCCGGCGGCGAAGAAGCGGCTTTTTCGCGCACAGAGCTTTCTGCCGGTCGCGGTGCGCTCCGGACCGCGGCTTCTGCCGAAAGACGCCCGGAGACCGGCACCTACCTTCGGAGAGCTGCATATGCCCGCCTTCTGCGTCTCTTGCCGCCTACACCTTAGCGAAAAGCTTTGTCACGCTTTCTCTCAAAAAGAAACTGTGCCAGCACAGCAAGCGTCTCAGGACGATTTTCATGAAGGTACTCGAGTTCTTACCATCTGCTGGAGAAAAGAAAAAGAAAGATTGGCCAGGGAGTGCTGCATAACTTTTAGAAAGATGTAAAAGAAAGTTGTTTGAGAACTTTTTCTCTACTTATGGTAATCTAAGTTTAAACTGTTGGAAAGTGGATAGTTATCATTTTCTCTCAGTATGAGAGCTGCGCACTCAATCCCGATGCTGTGCGGTCTTGTTCTTGTCGTCTCAGCATCTGCCGAGCTCTCCGGCTGCCGGCGGCGAAGAAGCGGCTTTTTCGCGCACAGAGCTTTCTGCCGGTCGCGGTGCGCTCCGGACCGCGGCTTCTGCCGAAAGACGCCCGGAGACCGGCACCTACCTTCGGAGAGCTGCATATGCCCGCCTTCTGCGTCTCTTGCAACCTACACCTTAGCGAAAAGCTTTGTCACGCTTTCTCTCAAAAAGAAACTGTGCCAGCACAGCAAGCGTCTCAGGACGATTTTCATGAAGGTACTCGAGTTCTTACCATCTCCTGGAGAACACAAAAAGAAAGATTGGCCAAAGAGTGCTGCATAAGTTTTAGAAGGATGTAAAAGAAAGTTGTTTGAGAACTTTTTCCCTACTTATGGTAATCTAAGTTTAAACTGTTGGAAAGTGGTTAGTTATCATTTTCTCTCAGTTTGAGAGCTGCGCACTCAATCCCGCTGCTGTGCGGTCTTGTTCTTGGCGTCTCAGCATCTGCCGAGCTCTCCGGCTGCCGGCGGCGAAGAAGCGGCTTTTTCGCGCGCAGAGCTTTCTGCCGGTCGCGGTGCGCTCCGGTCCGCGGCTTCTCCCGAAAGACGCCCGGAGACCGACACCTACCCTCGGAGAGCTGCATATGCCCGTCTTTAGCGTCTCTTGCCGCCTACACCTTAGCGAAAAGCTTTTTCACGCTTTCTCTCAAAAAGAAACTGTGCCAGCACAGCAAGCGTCTCAGGACGATTTTCATGAAGGTACTCGAGTTCTTACCATCTCCTGGAGAAAACAAAAAGAAAGATTGGCCAAAGAGTGCTGCATAAGTTTTAGAAGGATGTAAAAGAAAGTTGTTTGAGAACTTTTTCTCTACTTATGGTAATCTAAGTTTAAACTGTTGGAAAGTGGTTAGTTATCATTTTCTCTCAGTTTGAGAGCTGCGCACTCAATCCCGATGCTGTGCGGTCTTGTTCTTGGCGTCTCAGCATCTGCCGAGCTCTCCGGCTGCCGGCGGCGAAGAAGCGGCTTTTTCGCGCGCAGAGCTTTCTGCCGGTCGCGGTGCCCTCCAGACCGCGGCTTCTGCCGAAAGACGCCCGGAGACCGGCACCTACCCTCGGAGAGCTGCATATGCCCGTCTTCAGCGTCTCTTGCCACCTACACCTTAGCGAAAAGCCTTTTCACGCTTTCTCTCAAAAAGAAACTGTGCCAGACCAGCAAGCGTCTCAGGACGATTTTCATGAAGGTACTCGAGTTCTTACCATCTGCTGGAGAAAAGAAAAAGAAAGATTGGCCAGGGAGTGCTGCATAAGTTTTAGAAGGATGTAAAAGAAAGTTGTTTGAGAACTTTTTCCCTACTTATGGTAATCTAAGTTTAAACTGTTCAAAAGTGGTTAGTTATCATTTTCTTTCAGTTTCTGAGCTGCGCACTCAATCCCGATGCTGTGCGGTCTTGTTCTTGGCGTCTCAGCATCTGCCGAGCTCTCCGGCTGCCGGCGGCGAAGAAGCGGCTTTTTCGCGCACAGAGCTTTCTGCCGGTCGCGGTGCGCTCCGGACCGCGGCTTCTGCCGAAAGACGCCCGGAGACCGGCACCTACCTTCGGAGAGCTGCATATGCCCGCCTTCTGCGTCTCTTGCCGCCTACACCTTAGCGAAAAGCTTTGTCACGCTTTCTCTCAAAAAGAAACTGTGCCAGCACAGCAAGCGTCTCAGGACGATTTTCATGAAGGTACTCGAGTTCTTACCATCTGCTGGAGAAAAGAAAAAGAAAGATTGGCCAGGGAGTGCTGCATAACTTTTAGAAAGATGTAAAAGAAAGTTGTTTGAGAACTTTTTCTCTACTTATGGTAATCTAAGTTTAAACTGTTGGAAAGTGGATAGTTATCATTTTCTCTCAGTATGAGAGCTGCGCACTCAATCCCGATGCTGTGCGGTCTTGTTCTTGTCGTCTCAGCATCTGCCGAGCTCTCCGGCTGCCGGAGGCGAAGAAGCGGCTTTTTCGCGCACAGAGCTTTCTGCCGGTCGCGGTGCGCTCCGGACCGCGGCTTCTGCCGAAAGACGCCCGGAGACCGGCACCTACCTTCGGAGAGCTGCATATGCCCGCCTTCTGCGTCTCTTGCAACCTACACCTTAGCGAAAAGCTTTGTCACGCTTTCTCTCAAAAAGAAACTGTGCCAGCACAGCAAGCGTCTCAGGACGATTTTCATGAAGGTACTCGAGTTCTTACCATCTCCTGGAGAACACAAAAAGAAAGATTGGCCAAAGAGTGCTGCATAAGTTTTAGAAGGATGTAAAAGAAAGTTGTTTGAGAACTTTTTCCCTACTTATGGTAATCTAAGTTTAAACTGTTGGAAAGTGGTTAGTTATCATTTTCTCTCAGTTTGAGAGCTGCGCACTCAATCCCGCTGCTGTGCGGTCTTGTTCTTGGCGTCTCAGCATCTGCCGAGCTCTCCGGCTGCCGGCGGCGAAGAAGCGGCTTTTTCGCGCGCAGAGCTTTCTGCCGGTCGCGGTGCGCTCCGGTCCGCGGCTTCTCCCGAAAGACGCCCGGAGACCGACACCTACCCTCGGAGAGCTGCATATGCCCGTCTTTAGCGTCTCTTGCCGCCTACACCTTAGCGAAAAGCTTTTTCACGCTTTCTCTCAAAAAGAAACTGTGCCAGCACAGCAAGCGTCTCAGGACGATTTTCATGAAGGTACTCGAGTTCTTACCATCTCCTGGAGAAAACAAAAAGAAAGATTGGCCAAAGAGTGCTGCATAAGTTTTAGAAGGATGTAAAAGAAAGTTGTTTGAGAACTTTTTCTCTACTTATGGTAATCTAAGTTTAAACTGTTGGAAAGTGGTTAGTTATCATTTTCTCTCAGTTTGAGAGCTGCGCACTCAATCCCGATGCTGTGCGGTCTTGTTCTTGTCGTCTCAGCATCTGCCGAGCTCTCCGGCTGCCGGCGGCGAAGAAGCGGCTTTTTCACGCACAGAGCTTTCTGCCGGTCGCGGGGTGCTCCGGACCGCGGCTTCTGCCGAAAGACGCCCGGAGACCGGCATCTACCTTCGGAGAGCTACATATGCCCGTCTTCAGCGTCTCTTGCCGCCTACACCTTAGCGAAAAGCTTTTTCACGCTTTCTCTCAAAAAGAAACTGTGCCAGCACAGCAAGCGTCTCAGGACGATTTTCATGAAGGTACTCGAGTTCTTACCATCTCCTGGAGAAAAGAAAAAGAAAGATTGGCCAGGGAGTGCTGCATAAGTTTTAGAAGGATGTAAAAGAAAGTTGTTTGAGAACTTTTTCCGTACCTATGGTAATCTAAGTTTAAACTGTTCAAAAGTGGTTAGTTATCATTTTCTTTCAGTTTCTGAGCTGCGCACTCAATCCCGATGCTGTGCGGTCTTGTTCTTGGCGTCTCAGCATCTGCCGAGCTCTCCGGCTGCCGGCGGCGAAGAAGCGGCTTTTTCGCGCACAGAGCTTTCTGCCGGTCGCGGTGCGCTCCGGTCCGCGGCTTCTGCCGAAAGACGCCCGGAGACCGGCACCTACCCTCGGAGAGCTGCATATGCCCGCCTTCTGCGTCTCTTGCTGCCTACACCTTAGCGAAAAGCTTTTTCACGCTTTCTCTCAAAAAGAAACTGTGCCAGCACAGCAAGCGCCTCAGGACGATTTTCATGAAGGTACTCGAGTTCTTACCATCTGCTGGAGAAAAGAAAAAGAAAGATTGGCCAGGGAGTGCTGCATAACTTTTAGAAAGATGTAAAAGAAAGTTGTTTGAGAACTTTTTCCGTACCTATGGTAATCTAAGTTTAAACTGTTCAAAAGTGGTTAGTTATCATTTTCTTTCAGTTTCTGAGCTGCGCACTCAATCCCGATGCTGTGCGGTCTTGTTCTTGGCGTCTCAGCATCTGCCGAGCTCTCCGGCTGCCGGCGGCGAAGAAGCGGCTTTTTCGCGCACAGAGCTTTCTGCCGGTCGCGGTGCGCTCCGGACCGCGGCTTCTGCCGAAAGACGCCCGGAGACCGGCACCTACCTTCGGAGAGCTGCATATGCCCGCCTTCTGCGTCTCTTGCAACCTACACCTTAGCGAAAAGCTTTGTCACGCTTTCTCTCAAAAAGAAACTGTGCCAGCACAGCAAGCGTCTCAGGACGATTTTCATGAAGGTACTCGAGTTCTTACCATCTCCTGGAGAACACAAAAAGAAAGATTGGCCAAAGAGTGCTGCATAAGTTTTAGAAGGATGTAAAAGAAAGTTGTTTGAGAACTTTTTCCCTACTTATGGTAATCTAAGTTTAAACTGTTGGAAAGTGGATAGTTATCATTTTCTCTCAGTTTGAGAGCTGCGCACTCAATCCCGATGCTGTGTGGTCTTGTTCTTGGCGTCTCAGCATCTGCCGAGCTCTCCGGCTGCCGGCGGCGAAGAAGCGGCTTTTTCGCGCGCAGAGCTTTCTGCCGGTCGCAGTGCGCTCCGGACCGCGGCTTCTGCCGAAAGACGCCCGGAGACCGGCACCTACCCTCGGAGAGCTGCATATGCCCGTCTTCAGCGTCTCTTGCCGCCTACACCTTAGCGAAAAGCTTTTTCACACTTTCTCTCAAAAAGAAACTGTGCCAGCACAGCAAGCGTCTCAGGACGATTTTCATGAAGGTACTCGAGTTCTTACCATCTCCTGGAGAAAAGGAAAAGTAAGATTTCTCAGGGAGTGCTGCATAATTTTTACAAGGATGAAAAAGAATGTTGTTTGAGAACTTTTTCTCTACTTATGGTAATCTAAGTTTAAACTGTTGGAAAGTGGTTAGTTATCATTTTCTCTCAGTTTGAGAGCTGCGCACTCAATCCCGATGCTGTGCGGTCTTGTTCTTGGCGTCTCAGCATCTGCCGAGCTCTCCGGCTGCCGGCGGCGAAGAAGCGGCTTTTTCGCGCACAGAGCTTTCTGCCGGTCGCGGTGCGCTCCGGACCGCGGCTTCTGCCGAAAGACGCCCGGAGACCGACACCTACCCTCGGAGAGCTGCATATGCCCGTCTTTAGCGTCTCTTGCCGCCTACACCTTAGCGAAAAGCTTTGTCACGCTTTCTCTCAAAAAGAAACTGTGCCAGCACAGCAAGCGTCTCAGGACGATTTTCTTGAAGGTACTCGAGTTCTTACCATCTCCTGGAGAAAACAAAAAGAAAGATTGGCCAAAGAGTGCTGCATAAGTTTTAGAAGGATGTAAAAGAAAGTTGTTTGAGAACTTTTTCTCTACTTATGGTAATCTAAGTTTAAACTGTTGGAAAGTGGTTAGTTATCATTTTCTCTCAGTTTGAGAGCTGCGCACTCAATCCCGATGCTGTGCGGTCTTGTTCTTGTCGTCTCAGCATCTGCCGAGCTCTCCGGCTGCCGGCGGCGAAGAAGCGGCTTTTTCACGCACAGAGCTTTCTGCCGGTCGCGGGGTGCTCCAGACCGCGGCTTCTGCCGAAAGACGCCCGGAGACCGGCATCTACCTTCGGAGAGCTACATATGCCCGTCTTCAGCGTCTCTTGCCGCCTACACCTTAGCGAAAAGCTTTTTCACGCTTTCTCTCAAAAAGAAACTGTGCCAGCACAGCAAGCGTCTCAGGACGATTTTCATGAAGGTACTCGAGTTCTTACAATCTCCTGGAGAACACAAAAAGAAAGATTGGCAAAAGAGTGCTGCATAGCTTTCAGAAGGATGTAAAAGAATGTTGTTTGAGAACTTTTTCCCTACTTATGGTAATCTAAGTTTAAACTGTTCAAAAGTGGTTAGTTATCATTTTCTCACAGTTTGAGAGCTGCACACTCAATCCCGATGCTGTGCGGTCTTGTTCTTGTCGTCTCAGCATCTGCCGAGCTCTCCGGCTGCCGGAGGCGAAGAAGCGGCTTTTTCGCGCACAGAGCTTTCTGCCGGTCGCGGTGCGCTCCGGACCGCGGCTTCTGCCGAAAGACGCCCGGAGACCGGCACCTACCCTCGGAGAGCTGCATATGCCCGCCTTCTGCGTCTCTTGCCACCTACACCTTAGCGAAAAGCTTTTTCACGCTTTCTCTCAAAAAGAAACTGTGCCAGCACAGCAAGCGTCTCAGGACGATTTTCATGAAGGTACTGGAGTTCTTACCATCTCCTGGAGAAAAGGAAAAGTAAGATTTCTCAGGGAGTGCTGCATAATTTTTACAAGGATGAAAAAGAATGTTTTTTAAAAACTTTTTCTCTACTTATGGTAATCTAAGTTTAAACTGTTGGAAAGTGGTTAGTTATCATTTTCTCTCACTTTGAGAGCTGCGCACTCAATCCCGATGCTGTGCGGTCTTGTTCTTGGCGTCTCAGCATCTGCCGAGCTCTCCGGCTGCCGGCGGCGAAGAAGCGGCTTTTTCGCGCACAGAGCTTTCTGCCGGTCGCGGTGCGCTCCGGTCCGCGGCTTCTGCCGAAAGACGCCCGGAGACCGGCACCTACCCTCGGAGAGCTGCATATGCCCGCCTTCTGCGTCTCTTGCTGCCTACACCTTAGCGAAAAGCTTTTTCTCGCTTTCTCTCAAAAAGAAACTGTGCCAGCACAGCAAGCGTCTCAGGACGATTTTCATGAAGGTACTCGAGTTCTTACCATCTCCTGGAGAAAAGGAAAAGTAAGATTTCTCAGGGAGTGCTGCACAATTTTTACAAGGATGAAAAAGAATGTTGTTTGAGAACTTTTTCTCTACTTATGGTAATCTAATTTTAAACTGTTGGAAAGTGGTTAGTTATCATTTTCTCTCAGTTTGAGAGCTGCGCACTCAATCCCGATGCTGTGCGGTCTTGTTCTTGTCGTCTCAGCATCTGCCGAGCTCTCCGGCTGCCGGAGGCGAAGAAGCGGCTTTTTCGCGCACAGAGCTTTCTGCCGGTCGCGGTGCGCTCCGGACGTCGGCTTCTGCCGAAAGACGCCCGGAGACCGGCACCTACCCTCGGAGAGCTGCATACGCCTGTCTTCAGCGTCTCTTGCCGCCTACACCTTAGCGAAAAGCTTTTTCACGCTTTCTCTCAAAAAGAAACTGTGCCAGCACAGCAAGCGTCTCAGGACGATTTTCATGAAGGTACTCGAGTTCTTACCATCTGCTGGAGAAAAGAAAAAGAAAGATTGGCCAGGGAGTGCTGCATAACTTTTAGAAAGATGTAAAAGAAAGTTGTTTGAGAACTTTTTCCGTACCTATGGTAATTTAAGTTTAAACTGTTCAAAAGTGCTTAGTTATCATTTTCTTTCAGTTTCTGAGCTGCGCACTCAATCCCGATGCTGTGCGGTCTTGTTCTTGTCGTCTCAGCATCTGCCGAGCTCTCCGGCTGCCGGCGGCGAAGAAGCGGCTTTTTCGCGCACAGAGCTTTCTGCCGGTCGCGGTGCGCTCCGGACCGCGGCTTCTGCCGAAAGACGCCCGGAGACCGGCACCTACCTTCGGAGAGCTGCATATGCCCGCCTTCTTCGTCTCTTGCAACCTACACCTTAGCGAAAAGCTTTGTCACGCTTTCTCTCAAAAAGAAACTGTGCCAGCACAGCAAGCGTCTCAGGACGATTTTCATGAAGGTACTCGAGTTCTTACCATCTCCTGGAGAAAAGGAAAAGTAAGATTTCTCAGGGAGTGCTGCATAATTTTTACAAGGATGAAAAAGAATGTTGTTTGAGAACTTTTTCTCTACTTATGGTAATCTAAGTTTAAACTGTTGGAAAGTGGTTAGTTATCATTTTCTCTCAGTTTGAGAGCTGCGCACTCAATCCCGATGCTGTGCGGTCTTGTTCTTGTCGTCTCAGCATCTGCCGAGCTCTCCGGCTGCCGGAGGCGAAGAAGCGGCTTTTTCGCGCACAGAGCTTTCTGCCGGTCGCGGTGCGCTCCGGACTGCGGCTTCTGCCGAAAGACGCCCGGAGACCGGCACCTACCCTCGGAGAGCTGCATACGCCCGTCTTCAGCGTCTCTTGCCGCCTACACCTTAGCGAAAAGCTTTTTCACGCTTTCTCTCAAAAAGAAACTGTGCCAGCACAGCAAGCGTCTCAGGACGATTTTCATGAAGGTACTCGAGTTCTTACCATCTGCTGGAGAAAAGAAAAAGAAAGATTGGCCAGGGAGTGCTGCATAACTTTTAGAAAGATGTAAAAGAAAGTTGTTTGAGAACTTTTTCCGTACCTATGGTAATCTAAGTTTAAACTGTTCAAAAGTGCTTAGTTATCATTTTCTTTCAGTTTCTGAGCTGCGCACTCAATCCCGATGCTGTGCGGTCTTGTTCTTGGCGTCTCAGCATCTGCCGAGCTCTCCGGCTGCCGGCGGCGAAGAAGCGGCTTTTTCGCGCACAGAGCTTTCTGCCGGTCGCGGTGCGCTCCGGACCGCAGCTTCTGCCGAAAGACGCCCGGAGACCGGCACCTACCTTCGGAGAGCTGCATATGCCCGCCTTCTGTGTCTCTTGCAACCTACACCTTAGCGAAAAGCTTTGTCACGCTTTCTCTCAAAAAGAAACTGTGCCAGCACAGCAAGCGTCTCAGGACGATTTTCATGAAGGTACTGGAGTTCTTACCATCTCCTGGAGAACACAAAAAGAAAGATTGGCCAAAGAGTGCTGCATAAGTTTTAGAAGGATGTAAAAGAAAGTTGTTTGAGAACTTTTTCTCTACTTATGGTAATCTAAGTTTAAACTGTTGGAAAGTGGTTAGTTATCATTTTCTCTCAGTTTGAGAGCTGCGCACTCAATCCCGATGCTGTGCGGTCTTGTTCTTGGCGTCTCGGCATCTGCCGAGCTCTCCGGCTGCCGGCGGCGAAGAAGCGGCTTTTTCGCGCGCAGAGCTTTCTGCCGGTCGCGGTGCCCTCCAGACCGCGGCTTCTGCCGAAAGACGCCCGGAGACCGGCACCTACCCTCGGAGAGCTGCATATGCCCGTCTTCAGCGTCTCTTGCCACCTACACCTTAGCGAAAAGCCTTTTCACGCTTTCTCTCAAAAAGAAACTGTGCCAGCACAGCAAGCGTCTCAGGACGATTTTCATGAAGGTACTCGAGTTCTTACCATCTGCTGGAGAAAAGAAAAAGAAAGATTGGCCAGGGAGTGCTGCATAACTTTTAGAAAGATGTAAAAGAAAGTTGTTTGAGAACTTTTTCCGTACCTATGGTAATCTAAGTTTAAACTGTTCAAAAGTGGTTAGTTATCATTTTCTTTCAGTTTCTGAGCTGCGCACTCAATCCCGATGCTGTGCGGTCTTGTTCTTGGCGTCTCAGCATCTGCCGAGCTCTCCGGCTGCCGGCGGCGAAGAAGCGGCTTTTTCGCGCACAGAGCTTTCTGCCGGTCGCGGTGCGCTCCGGACCGCGGCTTCTGCCGAAAGACGCCCGGAGACCGGCACCTACCTTCGGAGAGCTGCATATGCCCGCCTTCTGCGTCTCTTGCAACCTACACCTTAGCGAAAAGCTTTGTCACGCTTTCTCTCAAAAAGAAACTGTGCCAGCACAGCAAGCGTCTCAGGACGATTTTCATGAAGGTACTCGAGTTCTTACCATCTCCTGGAGAACACAAAAAGAAAGATTGGCCAAAGAGTGCTGCATAAGTTTTAGAAGGATGTAAAAGAAAGTTGTTTGAGAACTTTTTCCGTACCTATGGTAATCTAAGTTTAAACTGTTCAAAAGTGGTTAGTTATCATTTTCTTTCAGTTTCTGAGCTGCGCACTCAATCCCGATGCTGTGCGGTCTTGTTCTTGGCGTCTCAGCATCTGCCGAGCTCTCCGGCTGCCGGCGGCGAAGAAGCGGCTTTTTCGCGCACAGAGCTTTCTGCCGGTCGCGGTGCGCTCCGGTCCGCGGCTTCTGCCGAAAGACGCCCGGAGACCGGCACCTACCCTCGGAGAGCTGCATATGCCCGCCTTCTGCGTCTCTTGCTGCCTACACCTTAGCGAAAAGCTTTTTCACGCTTTCTCTCAAAAAGAAACTGTGCCAGCACAGCAAGCGTCTCAGGACGATTTTCATGAAGGTACTCGAGTTCTTACCATCTGCTGGAGAAAAGAAAAAGAAAGATTGGCCAGGTAGTGCTGCATAACTTTTAGAAAGATGTAAAAGAAAGTTGTTTGAGAACTTTTTCCGTACCTATGGTAATTTAAGTTTAAACTGTTCAAAAGTGCTTAGTTATCATTTTCTCTCAGTTTGAGAGCTGCGCACTCAATCCCGATGCTGTGCGGTCTTGTTCTTGGCGTCTCAGCATCTGCCGAGCTCTCCGGCTGCCGGCGGCGAAGAAGCGGCTTTTTCGCGCACAGAGCTTTCTGCCGGTCGCGGTGCGCTCCGGACCGCGGCTTCTGCCGAAAGACGCCCGGAGACCGGCACCTACCTTCGGAGAGCTGCATATGCCCGCCTTCTGTGTCTCTTGCAACCTACACCTTAGCGAAAAGCTTTGTCACGCTTTCTCTCAAAAAGAAACTGTGCCAGCACAGCAAGCGTCTCAGGACGATTTTCATGAAGGTACTCAAGTTCTTACCATCTCCTGGAGAACACAAAAAGAAAGATTGGCCAAAGAGTGCTGCATAAGTTTTAGAAGGATGTAAAAGAAAGTTGTTTGAGAACTTTTTCCCTACTTATGGTAATCTAAGTTTAAACTGTTGGAAAGTGGTTAGTTATCATTTTCTCTCAGTTTGAGAGCTGCGCACTCAATCCCGATGCTGTGCGGTCTTGTTCTTGGCGTCTCGGCATCTGCCGAGCTCTCCGGCTGCCGGCGGCGAAGAAGCGGCTTTTTCGCGCGCAGAGCTTTCTGCCGGTCGCGGTGCCCTCCAGACCGCGGCTTCTGCCGAAAGACGCCCGGAGACCGGCACCTACCCTCGGAGAGCTGCATATGCCCGTCTTCAGCGTCTCTTGCCACCTACACCTTAACGAAAAGCCTTTTCACGCTTTCTCTCAAAAAGAAACTGTGCCAGCACAGCAAGCGTCTCAGGACGATTTTCATGAAGGTACTCGAGTTCTTACCATCTGCTGGAGAAAAGAAAAAGAAAGATTGGCCAGGGAGTGCTGCATAACTTTTAGAAAGATGTAAAAGAAAGTTGTTTGAGAACTTTTTCCGTACCTATGGTAATCTAAGTTTAAACTGTTCAAAAGTGGTTAGTTATCATTTTCTTTCAGTTTCTGAGCTGCGCACTCAATCCCGATGCTGTGCGGTCTTGTTCTTGGCGTCTCAGCATCTGCCGAGCTCTCCGGCTGCCGGCGGCGAAGAAGCGGCTTTTTCGCGCACAGAGCTTTCTGCCGGTCGCGGTGCGCTCCGGACCGCGGCTTCTGCCGAAAGACGCCCGGAGACCGGCACCTACCTTCGGAGAGCTGCATATGCCCGCCTTCTGCGTCTCTTGCAACCTACACCTTAGCGAAAAGCTTTGTCACGCTTTCTCTCAAAAAGAAACTGTGCCAGCACAGCAAGCGTCTCAGGACGATTTTCATGAAGGTACTCGAGTTCTTACCATCTCCTGGAGAACACAAAAAGAAAGATTGGCCAAAGAGTGCTGCATAAGTTTTAGAAGGATGTAAAAGAAAGTTGTTTGAGAACTTTTTCCCTACTTATGGTAATCTAAGTTTAAACTGTTGGAAAGTGGATAGTTATCATTTTCTCTCAGTTTGAGAGCTGCGCACTCAATCCCGATGCTGTGTGGTCTTGTTCTTGGCGTCTCAGCATCTGCCGAGCTCTCCGGCTGCCGGCGGCGAAGAAGCGGCTTTTTCGCGCGCAGAGCTTTCTGCCGGTCGCAGTGCGCTCCGGACCGCGGCTTCTGCCGAAAGACGCCCGGAGACCGGCACCTACCCTCGGAGAGCTGCATATGCCCGTCTTCAGCGTCTCTTGCCGCCTACACCTTAGCGAAAAGCTTTTTCACACTTTCTCTCAAAAAGAAACTGTGCCAGCACAGCAAGCGTCTCAGGACGATTTTCATGAAGGTACTCGAGTTCTTACCATCTCCTGGAGAAAAGGAAAAGTAAGATTTCTCAGGGAGTGCTGCATAATTTTTACAAGGATGAAAAAGAATGTTGTTTGAGAACTTTTTCTCTACTTATGGTAATCTAAGTTTAAACTGTTGGAAAGTGGTTAGTTATCATTTTCTCTCAGTTTGAGAGCTGCGCACTCAATCCCGATGCTGTGCGGTCTTGTTCTTGGCGTCTCAGCATCTGCCGAGCTCTCCGGCTGCCGGCGGCGAAGAAGCGGCTTTTTCGCGCACAGAGCTTTCTGCCGGTCGCGGTGCGCTCCGGACCGCGGCTTCTGCCGAAAGACGCCCGGAGACCGACACCTACCCTCGGAGAGCTGCATATGCCCGTCTTTAGCGTCTCTTGCCGCCTACACCTTAGCGAAAAGCTTTGTCACGCTTTCTCTCAAAAAGAAACTGTGCCAGCACAGCAAGCGTCTCAGGACGATTTTCATGAAGGTACTCGAGTTCTTACCATCTCCTGGAGAAAACAAAAAGAAAGATTGGCCAAAGAGTGCTGCATAAGTTTTAGAAGGATGTAAAAGAAAGTTGTTTGAGAACTTTTTCTCTACTTATGGTAATCTAAGTTTAAACTGTTGGAAAGTGGTTAGTTATCATTTTCTCTCAGTTTGAGAGCTGCGCACTCAATCCCGATGCTGTGCGGTCTTGTTCTTGTCGTCTCAGCATCTGCCGAGCTCTCCGGCTGCCGGCGGCGAAGAAGCGGCTTTTTCACGCACAGAGCTTTCTGCCGGTCGCAGGGTGCTCCGGACCGCGGCTTCTGCCGAAAGACGCCCGGAGACCGGCATCTACCTTCGGAGAGCTACATATGCCCGTCTTCAGCGTCTCTTGCCGCCTACACCTTAGCGAAAAGCTTTTTCACGCTTTCTCTCAAAAAGAAACTGTGCCAGCACAGCAAGCGTCTCAGGACGATTTTCATGAAGGTACTCGAGTTCTTACAATCTCCTGGAGAACACAAAAAGAAAGATTGGCAAAAGAGTGCTGCATAGCTTTCAGAAGGATGTAAAAGAATGTTGTTTGAGAACTTTTTCCCTACTTATGGTAATCTAAGTTTAAACTGTTCAAAAGTGGTTAGTTATCATTTTCTCACAGTTTGAGAGCTGCACACTCAATCCCGATGCTGTGCGGTCTTGTTCTTGGCGTCTCAGCATCTGCCGAGCTCTCCGGCTGCCGGAGGCGAAGAAGCGGCTTTTTCGCGCACAGAGCTTTCTGCCGGTCGCGGTGCGCTCCGGACCGCGGCTTCTGCCGAAAGACGCCCGGAGACCGGCACCTACCCTCGGAGAGCTGCATATGCCCGCCTTCTGCGTCTCTTGCCACCTACACCTTAGCGAAAAGCTTTTTCACGCTTTCTCTCAAAAAGAAACTGTGCCAGCACAGCAAGCGTCTCAGGACGATTTTCATGAAGGTACTGGAGTTCTTACCATCTCCTGGAGAAAAGGAAAAGTAAGATTTCTCAGGGAGTGCTGCATAATTTTTACAAGGATGAAAAAGAATGTTTTTTAAAAACTTTTTCTCTACTTATGGTAATCTAAGTTTAAACTGTTGGAAAGTGGTTAGTTATCATTTTCTCTCACTTTGAGAGCTGCGCACTCAATCCCGATGCTGTGCGGTCTTGTTCTTGGCGTCTCAGCATCTGCCGAGCTCTCCGGCTGCCGGCGGCGAAGAAGCGGCTTTTTCGCGCACAGAGCTTTCTGCCGGTCGCGGTGCGCTCCGGTCCGCGGCTTCTGCCGAAAGACGCCCGGAGACCGGCACCTACCCTCGGAGAGCTGCATATGCCCGCCTTCTGCGTCTCTTGCTGCCTACACCTTAGCGAAAAGCTTTTTCACGCTTTCTCTCAAAAAGAAACTGTGCCAGCACAGCAAGCGTCTCAGGACGATTTTCATGAAGGTACTCGAGTTCTTACCATCTCCTGGAGAAAAGGAAAAGTAAGATTTCTCAGGGAGTGCTGCATAATTTTTACAAGGATGAAAAAGAATGTTGTTTGAGAACTTTTTCTCTACTTATGGTAATCTAATTTTAAACTGTTGGAAAGTGGTTAGTTATCATTTTCTCTCAGTTTGAGAGCTGCGCACTCAATCCCGATGCTGTGCGGTCTTGTTCTTGTCGTCTCAGCATCTGCCGAGCTCTCCGGCTGCCGGAGGCGAAGAAGCGGCTTTTTCGCGCACAGAGCTTTCTGCCGGTCGCGGTGCGCTCCGGACGTCGGCTTCTGCCGAAAGACGCCCGGAGACCGGCACCTACCCTCGGAGAGCTGCATACGCCTGTCTTCAGCGTCTCTTGCCGCCTACACCTTAGCGAAAAGCTTTTTCACGCTTTCTCTCAAAAAGAAACTGTGCCAGCACAGCAAGCGTCTCAGGACGATTTTCATGAAGGTACTCGAGTTCTTACCATCTGCTGGAGAAAAGAAAAAGAAAGATTGGCCAGGGAGTGCTGCATAACTTTTAGAAAGATGTAAAAGAAAGTTGTTTGAGAACTTTTTCCGTACCTATGGTAATTTAAGTTTAAACTGTTCAAAAGTGCTTAGTTATCATTTTCTTTCAGTTTCTGAGCTGCGCACTCAATCCCGATGCTGTGCGGTCTTGTTCTTGTCGTCTCAGCATCTGCCGAGCTCTCCGGCTGCCGGCGGCGAAGAAGCGGCTTTTTCGCGCACAGAGCTTTCTGCCGGTCGCGGTGCGCTCCGGACCGCGGCTTCTGCCGAAAGACGCCCGGAGACCGGCACCTACCTTCGGAGAGCTGCATATGCCCGCCTTCTTCGTCTCTTGCAACCTACACCTTAGCGAAAAGCTTTGTCACGCTTTCTCTCAAAAAGAAACTGTGCCAGCACAGCAAGCGTCTCAGGACGATTTTCATGAAGGTACTCGAGTTCTTACCATCTCCTGGAGAAAAGGAAAAGTAAGATTTCTCAGGGAGTGCTGCATAATTTTTACAAGGATGAAAAAGAATGTTGTTTGAGAACTTTTTCTCTACTTATGGTAATCTAAGTTTAAACTGTTGGAAAGTGGTTAGTTATCATTTTCTCTCAGTTTGAGAGCTGCGCACTCAATCCCGATGCTGTGCGGTCTTGTTCTTGTCGTCTCAGCATCTGCCGAGCTCTCCGGCTGCCGGAGGCGAAGAAGCGGCTTTTTCGCGCACAGAGCTTTCTGCCGGTCGCGGTGCGCTCCGGACTGCGGCTTCTGCCGAAAGACGCCCGGAGACCGGCACCTACCCTCGGAGAGCTGCATACGCCCGTCTTCAGCGTCTCTTGCCGCCTACACCTTAGCGAAAAGCTTTTTCACGCTTTCTCTCAAAAAGAAACTGTGCCAGCACAGCAAGCGTCTCAGGACGATTTTCATGAAGGTACTCGAGTTCTTACCATCTGCTGGAGAAAAGAAAAAGAAAGATTGGCCAGGGAGTGCTGCATAACTTTTAGAAAGATGTAAAAGAAAGTTGTTTGAGAACTTTTTCCGTACCTATGGTAATCTAAGTTTAAACTGTTCAAAAGTGCTTAGTTATCATTTTCTTTCAGTTTCTGAGCTGCGCACTCAATCCCGATGCTGTGCGGTCTTGTTCTTGGCGTCTCAGCATCTGCCGAGCTCTCCGGCTGCCGGCGGCGAAGAAGCGGCTTTTTCGCGCACAGAGCTTTCTGCCGGTCGCGGTGCGCTCCGGACCGCGGCTTCTGCCGAAAGACGCCCGGAGACCGGCACCTACCTTCGGAGAGCTGCATATGCCCGCCTTCTGCGTCTCTTGCAACCTACACCTTAGCGAAAAGCTTTGTCACGCTTTCTCTCAAAAAGAAACTGTGCCAGCACAGCAAGCGTCTCAGGACGATTTTCATGAAGGTACTCGAGTTCTTACCATCTCCTGGAGAACACAAAAAGAAAGATTGGCCAAAGAGTGCTGCATAAGTTTTAGAAGGATGAAAAAGAAAGTTGTTTGAGAACTTTTTCCCTACTTATGGTAATCTAAGTTTAAACTGTTGGAAAGTGGTTAGTTATCATTTTCTCTCAGTTTGAGAGCTGCGCACTCAATCCCGATGCTGTGCGGTCTTGTTCTTGGCGTCTCAGCATCTGCCGAGCTCTCCGGCTGCCGGCGGCGAAGAAGCGGCTTTTTCGCGCGCAGAGCTTTCTGCCGGTCGCAGTGCGCTCCGGACCGCGGCTTCTGCCGAAAGACGCCCGGAGACCGGCACCTACCCTCGGAGAGCTGCATATGCCCGTCTTCAGCGTCTCTTGCCGCCTACACCTTAGCGAAAAGCTTTTTCACACTTTCTCTCAAAAAGAAACTGTGCCAGCACAGCAAGCGTCTCAGGACGATTTTCATGAAGGTACTCGAGTTCTTACCATCTGCTGGAGAAAAGAAAAAGAAAGATTGGCCAGGTAGTGCTGCATAACTTTTAGAAAGATGTAAAAGAAAGTTGTTTGAGAACTTTTTCCGTACCTATGGTAATTTAAGTTTAAACTGTTCAAAAGTGCTTAGTTATCATTTTCTCTCAGTTTGAGAGCTGCGCACTCAATCCCGATGCTGTGCGGTCTTGTTCTTGGCGTCTCAGCATCTGCCGAGCTCTCCGGCTGCCGGCGGCGAAGAAGCGGCTTTTTCGCGCACAGAGCTTTCTGCCGGTCGCGGTGCGCTCCGGACCGCGGCTTCTGCCGAAAGACGCCCGGAGACCGGCACCTACCCTCGGAGAGCTGCATATGCCCGTCTTCAGCGTCTCTTGCCACCTACACCTTAGCGAAAAGCCTTTTCACGCTTTCTCTCAAAAAGAAACTGTGCCAGCACAGCAAGCGTCTCAGGACGATTTTCATGAAGGTACTCGAGTTCTTACCATCTGCTGGAGAAAAGAAAAAGAAAGATTGGCCAGGGAGTGCTGCATAACTTTTAGAAAGATGTAAAAGAAAGTTGTTTGAGAACTTTTTCCGTACCTATGGTAATCTAAGTTTAAACTGTTCAAAAGTGGTTAGTTATCATTTTCTTTCAGTTTCTGAGCTGCGCACTCAATCCCGATGCTGTGCGGTCTTGTTCTTGGCGTCTCAGCATCTGCCGAGCTCTCCGGCTGCCGGCGGCGAAGAAGCGGCTTTTTCGCGCACAGAGCTTTCTGCCGGTCGCGGTGCGCTCCGGACCGCGGCTTCTGCCGAAAGACGCCCGGAGACCGGCACCTACCTTCGGAGAGCTGCATATGCCCGCCTTCTGCGTCTCTTGCAACCTACACCTTAGAGAAAAGCTTTTTCACGCTTTCTCTCAAAAAGAAACTGTGCCAGCACAGCAAGCGTCTCAGGACGATTTTCATGAAGGTACTCGAGTTCTTACCATCTCCTGGAGAACACAAAAAGAAAGATTGGCCAAAGAGTGCTGCATAAGTTTTAGAAGGATGTAAAAGAAAGTTGTTTGAGAACTTTTTCCCTACTTATGGTAATCTAAGTTTAAACTGTTGGAAAGTGGTTAGTTATCATTTTCTCTCAGTTTGAGAGCTGCGCACTCAATCCCGATGCTGTGTGGTCTTGTTCTTGGCGTCTCAGCATCTGCCGAGCTCTCCGGCTGCCGGCGGCGAAGAAGCGGCTTTTTCGCGCGCAGAGCTTTCTGCCGGTCGCAGTGCGCTCCGGACCGCGGCTTCTGCCGAAAGACGCCCGGAGACCGGCACCTACCCTCGGAGAGCTGCATATGCCCGTCTTCAGCGTCTCTTGCCGCCTACACCTTAGCGAAAAGCTTTTTCACACTTTCTCTCAAAAAGAAACTGTGCCAGCACAGCAAGCGTCTCAGGACGATTTTCATGAAGGTACTCGAGTTCTTACCATCTCCTGGAGAAAAGGAAAAGTAAGATTTCTCAGGGAGTGCTGCATAATTTTTACAAGGATGAAAAAGAATGTTGTTTGAGAACTTTTTCTCTACTTATGGTAATCTAAGTTTAAACTGTTGGAAAGTGGTTAGTTATCATTTTCTCTCAGTTTGAGAGCTGCGCACTCAATCCCGATGCTGTGCGGTCTTGTTCTTGGCGTCTCAGCATCTGCCGAGCTCTCCGGCTGCCGGCGGCGAAGAAGCGGCTTTTTCGCGCACAGAGCTTTCTGCCGGTCGCGGTGCGCTCCGGACCGCGGCTTCTGCCGAAAGACGCCCGGAGACCGACACCTACCCTCGGAGAGCTGCATATGCCCGTCTTTAGCGTCTCTTGCCGCCTACACCTTAGCGAAAAGCTTTGTCACGCTTTCTCTCAAAAAGAAACTGTGCCAGCACAGCAAGCGTCTCAGGACGATTTTCTTGAAGGTACTCGAGTTCTTACCATCTCCTGGAGAAAACAAAAAGAAAGATTGGCCAAAGAGTGCTGCATAAGTTTTAGAAGGATGTAAAAGAAAGTTGTTTGAGAACTTTTTCTCTACTTATGGTAATCTAAGTTTAAACTGTTGGAAAGTGGTTAGTTATCATTTTCTCTCAGTTTGAGAGCTGCGCACTCAATCCCGATGCTGTGCGGTCTTGTTCTTGGCGTCTCAGCATCTGCCGAGCTCTCCGGCTGCCGGCGGCGAAGAAGCGGCTTTTTCACGCACAGAGCTTTCTGCCGGTCGCGGGGTGCTCCGGACCGCGGCTTCTGCCGAAAGACGCCCGGAGACCGGCACCTACCCTCGGAGAGCTGCATATGCCCGTCTTCAGCGTCTCTTGCCGCCTACACCTTAGCGAAAAGCTTTTTCACACTTTCTCTCAAAAAGAAACTGTGCCAGCACAGCAAGCGTCTCAGGACGATTTTCATGAAGGTACTCGAGTTCTTACCATCTCCTGGAGAAAAGGAAAAGTAAGATTTCTCAGGGAGTGCTGCATAATTTTTACAAGGATGAAAAAGAATGTTGTTTGAGAACTTTTTCTCTACTTATGGTAATCTAAGTTTAAACTGTTGGAAAGTGGTTAGTTATCATTTTCTCTCAGTTTGAGAGCTGCGCACTCAATCCCGATGCTGTGCGGTCTTGTTCTTGGCGTCTCAGCATCTGCCGAGCTCTCCGGCTGCCGGCGGCGAAGAAGCGGCTTTTTCGCGCACAGAGCTTTCTGCCGGTCGCGGTGCGCTCCGGACCGCGGCTTCTGCCGAAAGACGCCCGGAGACCGACACCTACCCTCGGAGAGCTGCATATGCCCGTCTTTAGCGTCTCTTGCCGCCTACACCTTAGCGAAAAGCTTTGTCACGCTTTCTCTCAAAAAGAAACTGTGCCAGCACAGCAAGCGTCTCAGGACGATTTTCATGAAGGTACTCGAGTTCTTACCATCTCCTGGAGAAAACAAAAAGAAAGATTGGCCAAAGAGTGCTGCATAAGTTTTAGAAGGATGTAAAAGAAAGTTGTTTGAGAACTTTTTCTCTACTTATGGTAATCTAAGTTTAAACTGTTGGAAAGTGGTTAGTTATCATTTTCTCTCAGTTTGAGAGCTGCGCACTCAATCCCGATGCTGTGCGGTCTTGTTCTTGTCGTCTCAGCATCTGCCGAGCTCTCCGGCTGCCGGCGGCGAAGAAGCGGCTTTTTCACGCACAGAGCTTTCTGCCGGTCGCGGGGTGCTCCGGACCGCGGCTTCTGCTGAAAGACGCCCGGAGACCGGCATCTACCTTCGGAGAGCTACATATGCCCGTCTTCAGCGTCTCTTGCCGCCTACACCTTAGCGAAAAACTTTTTCACGCTTTCTCTCAAAAAGAAACTGTGCCAGCACAGCAAGCGTCTCAGGACGATTTTCATGAAGGTACTCGAGTTCTTACAATCTCCTGGAGAACACAAAAAGAAAGATTGGCAAAAGAGTGCTGCATAGCTTTCAGAAGGATGTAAAAGAATGTTGTTTGAGAACTTTTTCCCTACTTATGGTAATCTAAGTTTAAACTGTTCAAAAGTGGTTAGTTATCATTTTCTCACAGTTTGAGAGCTGCACACTCAATCCCGATGCTGTGCGGTCTTGTTCTTGGCGTCTCAGCATCTGCCGAGCTCTCCGGCTGCCGGAGGCGAAGAAGCGGCTTTTTCGCGCACAGAGCTTTCTGCCGGTCGCGGTGCGCTCCGGACCGCGGCTTCTGCCGAAAGACGCCCGGAGACCGGCACCTACCCTCGGAGAGCTGCATATGCCCGCCTTCTGCGTCTCTTGCCACCTACACCTTAGCGAAAAGCTTTTTCACGCTTTCTCTCAAAAAGAAACTGTGCCAGCACAGCAAGCGTCTCAGGACGATTTTCATGAAGGTACTGGAGTTCTTACCATCTCCTGGAGAAAAGGAAAAGTAAGATTTCTCAGGGAGTGCTGCATAATTTTTACAAGGATGAAAAAGAATGTTTTTTAAAAACTTTTTCTCTACTTATGGTAATCTAAGTTTAAACTGTTGGAAAGTGGTTAGTTATCATTTTCTCTCACTTTGAGAGCTGCGCACTCAATCCCGATGCTGTGCGGTCTTGTTCTTGGCGTCTCAGCATCTGCCGAGCTCTCCGGCTGCCGGCGGCGAAGAAGCGGCTTTTTCGCGCACAGAGCTTTCTGCCGGTCGCGGTGCGCTCCGGTCCGCGGCTTCTGCCGAAAGACGCCCGGAGACCGGCACCTACCCTCGGAGAGCTGCATATGCCCGCCTTCTGCGTCTCTTGCTGCCTACACCTTAGCGAAAAGCTTTTTCACGCTTTCTCTCAAAAAGAAACTGTGCCAGCACAGCAAGCGTCTCAGGACGATTTTCATGAAGGTACTCGAGTTCTTACCATCTCCTGGAGAAAAGGAAAAGTAAGATTTCTCAGGGAGTGCTGCATAATTTTTACAAGGATGAAAAAGAATGTTGTTTGAGAACTTTTTCTCTACTTATGGTAATCTAATTTTAAACTGTTGGAAAGTGGTTAGTTATCATTTTCTCTCAGTTTGAGAGCTGCGCACTCAATCCCGATGCTGTGCGGTCTTGTTCTTGTCGTCTCAGCATCTGCCGAGCTCTCCGGCTGCCGGAGGCGAAGAAGCGGCTTTTTCGCGCACAGAGCTTTCTGCCGGTCGCGGTGCGCTCCGGACGTCGGCTTCTGCCGAAAGACGCCCGGAGACCGGCACCTACCCTCGGAGAGCTGCATACGCCTGTCTTCAGCGTCTCTTGCCGCCTACACCTTAGCGAAAAGCTTTTTCACGCTTTCTCTCAAAAAGAAACTGTGCCAGCACAGCAAGCGTCTCAGGACGATTTTCATGAAGGTACTCGAGTTCTTACCATCTGCTGGAGAAAAGAAAAAGAAAGATTGGCCAGGGAGTGCTGCATAACTTTTAGAAAGATGTAAAAGAAAGTTGTTTGAGAACTTTTTCCGTACCTATGGTAATTTAAGTTTAAACTGTTCAAAAGTGCTTAGTTATCATTTTCTTTCAGTTTCTGAGCTGCGCACTCAATCCCGATGCTGTGCGGTCTTGTTCTTGTCGTCTCAGCATCTGCCGAGCTCTCCGGCTGCCGGCGGCGAAGAAGCGGCTTTTTCGCGCACAGAGCTTTCTGCCGGTCGCGGTGCGCTCCGGACCGCGGCTTCTGCCGAAAGACGCCCGGAGACCGGCACCTACCTTCGGAGAGCTGCATATGCCCGCCTTCTTCGTCTCTTGCAACCTACACCTTAGCGAAAAGCTTTGTCACGCTTTCTCTCAAAAAGAAACTGTGCCAGCACAGCAAGCGTCTCAGGACGATTTTCATGAAGGTACTCGAGTTCTTACCATCTCCTGGAGAAAAGGAAAAGTAAGATTTCTCAGGGAGTGCTGCATAATTTTTACAAGGATGAAAAAGAATGTTGTTTGAGAACTTTTTCTCTACTTATGGTAATCTAAGTTTAAACTGTTGGAAAGTGGTTAGTTATCATTTTCTCTCAGTTTGAGAGCTGCGCACTCAATCCCGATGCTGTGCGGTCTTGTTCTTGTCGTCTCAGCATCTGCCGAGCTCTCCGGCTGCCGGAGGCGAAGAAGCGGCTTTTTCGCGCACAGAGCTTTCTGCCGGTCGCGGTGCGCTCCGGACTGCGGCTTCTGCCGAAAGACGCCCGGAGACCGGCACCTACCCTCGGAGAGCTGCATACGCCCGTCTTCAGCGTCTCTTGCCGCCTACACCTTAGCGAAAAGCTTTTTCACGCTTTCTCTCAAAAAGAAACTGTGCCAGCACAGCAAGCGTCTCAGGACGATTTTCATGAAGGTACTCGAGTTCTTACCATCTGCTGGAGAAAAGAAAAAGAAAGATTGGCCAGGGAGTGCTGCATAACTTTTAGAAAGATGTAAAAGAAAGTTGTTTGAGAACTTTTTCCGTACCTATGGTAATCTAAGTTTAAACTGTTCAAAAGTGCTTAGTTATCATTTTCTTTCAGTTTCTGAGCTGCGCACTCAATCCCGATGCTGTGCGGTCTTGTTCTTGGCGTCTCAGCATCTGCCGAGCTCTCCGGCTGCCGGCGGCGAAGAAGCGGCTTTTTCGCGCACAGAGCTTTCTGCCGGTCGCGGTGCGCTCCGGACCGCGGCTTCTGCCGAAAGACGCCCGGAGACCGGCACCTACCTTCGGAGAGCTGCATATGCCCGCCTTCTGCGTCTCTTGCAACCTACACCTTAGCGAAAAGCTTTGTCACGCTTTCTCTCAAAAAGAAACTGTGCCAGCACAGCAAGCGTCTCAGGACGATTTTCATGAAGGTACTCGAGTTCTTACCATCTCCTGGAGAACACAAAAAGAAAGATTGGCCAAAGAGTGCTGCATAAGTTTTAGAAGGATGTAAAAGAAAGTTGTTTGAGAACTTTTTCCCTACTTATGGTAATCTAAGTTTAAACTGTTGGAAAGTGGTTAGTTATCATTTTCTCTCAGTTTGAGAGCTGCGCACTCAATCCCGATGCTGTGCGGTCTTGTTCTTGGCGTCTCAGCATCTGCCGAGCTCTCCGGCTGCCGGCGGCGAAGAAGCGGCTTTTTCGCGCGCAGAGCTTTCTCCCGGTCGCAGTGCGCTCCGGACCGCGGCTTCTGCCGAAAGACGCCCGGAGACCGGCACCTACCCTCGGAGAGCTGCATATGCCCGTCTTCAGCGTCTCTTGCCGCCTACACCTTAGCGAAAAGCTTTTTCACACTTTCTCTCAAAAAGAAACTGTGCCAGCACAGCAAGCGTCTCAGGACGATTTTCATGAAGGTACTCGAGTTCTTACCATCTGCTGGAGAAAAGAAAAAGAAAGATTGGCCAGGTAGTGCTGCATAACTTTTAGAAAGATGTAAAAGAAAGTTGTTTGAGAACTTTTTCCGTACCTATGGTAATTTAAGTTTAAACTGTTCAAAAGTGCTTAGTTATCATTTTCTCTCAGTTTGAGAGCTGCGCACTCAATCCCGATGCTGTGCGGTCTTGTTCTTGGCGTCTCAGCATCTGCCGAGCTCTCCGGCTGCCGGCGGCGAAGAAGCGGCTTTTTCGCGCACAGAGCTTTCTGCCGGTCGCGGTGCGCTCCGGACCGCGGCTTCTGCCGAAAGACGCCCGGAGACCGGCACCTACCTTCGGAGAGCTGCATATGCCCGCCTTCTGTGTCTCTTGCAACCTACACCTTAGCGAAAAGCTTTGTCACGCTTTCTCTCAAAAAGAAACTGTGCCAGCACAGCAAGCGTCTCAGGACGATTTTCATGAAGGTACTCAAGTTCTTACCATCTCCTGGAGAACACAAAAAGAAAGATTGGCCAAAGAGTGCTGCATAAGTTTTAGAAGGATGTAAAAGAAAGTTGTTTGAGAACTTTTTCCCTACTTATGGTAATCTAAGTTTAAACTGTTGGAAAGTGGTTAGTTATCATTTTCTCTCAGTTTGAGAGCTGCGCACTCAATCCCGATGCTGTGCGGTCTTGTTCTTGGCGTCTCGGCATCTGCCGAGCTCTCCGGCTGCCGGCGGCGAAGAAGCGGCTTTTTCGCGCGCAGAGCTTTCTGCCGGTCGCGGTGCCCTCCAGACCGCGGCTTCTGCCGAAAGACGCCCGGAGACCGGCACCTACCCTCGGAGAGCTGCATATGCCCGTCTTCAGCGTCTCTTGCCACCTACACCTTAGCGAAAAGCCTTTTCACGCTTTCTCTCAAAAAGAAACTGTGCCAGCACAGCAAGCGTCTCAGGACGATTTTCATGAAGGTACTCGAGTTCTTACCATCTGCTGGAGAAAAGAAAAAGAAAGATTGGCCAGGGAGTGCTGCATAACTTTTAGAAAGATGTAAAAGAAAGTTGTTTGAGAACTTTTTCCGTACCTATGGTAATCTAAGTTTAAACTGTTCAAAAGTGGTTAGTTATCATTTTCTTTCAGTTTCTGAGCTGCGCACTCAATCCCGATGCTGTGCGGTCTTGTTCTTGGCGTCTCAGCATCTGCCGAGCTCTCCGGCTGCCGGCGGCGAAGAAGCGGCTTTTTCGCGCACAGAGCTTTCTGCCGGTCGCGGTGCGCTCCGGACCGCGGCTTCTGCCGAAAGACGCCCGGAGACCGGCACCTACCTTCGGAGAGCTGCATATGCCCGCCTTCTGCGTCTCTTGCAACCTACACCTTAGAGAAAAGCTTTTTCACGCTTTCTCTCAAAAAGAAACTGTGCCAGCACAGCAAGCGTCTCAGGACGATTTTCATGAAGGTACTCGAGTTCTTACCATCTCCTGGAGAACACAAAAAGAAAGATTGGCCAAAGAGTGCTGCATAAGTTTTAGAAGGATGTAAAAGAAAGTTGTTTGAGAACTTTTTCCCTACTTATGGTAATCTAAGTTTAAACTGTTGGAAAGTGGTTAGTTATCATTTTCTCTCAGTTTGAGAGCTGCGCACTCAATCCCGATGCTGTGTGGTCTTGTTCTTGGCGTCTCAGCATCTGCCGAGCTCTCCGGCTGCCGGCGGCGAAGAAGCGGCTTTTTCGCGCGCAGAGCTTTCTGCCGGTCGCAGTGCGCTCCGGACCGCGGCTTCTGCCGAAAGACGCCCGGAGACCGGCACCTACCCTCGGAGAGCTGCATATGCCCGTCTTCAGCGTCTCTTGCCGCCTACACCTTAGCGAAAAGCTTTTTCACACTTTCTCTCAAAAAGAAACTGTGCCAGCACAGCAAGCGTCTCAGGACGATTTTCATGAAGGTACTCGAGTTCTTACCATCTCCTGGAGAAAAGGAAAAGTAAGATTTCTCAGGGAGTGCTGCATAATTTTTACAAGGATGAAAAAGAATGTTGTTTGAGAACTTTTTCTCTACTTATGGTAATCTAAGTTTAAACTGTTGGAAAGTGGTTAGTTATCATTTTCTCTCAGTTTGAGAGCTGCGCACTCAATCCCGATGCTGTGCGGTCTTGTTCTTGGCGTCTCAGCATCTGCCGAGCTCTCCGGCTGCCGGCGGCGAAGAAGCGGCTTTTTCGCGCACAGAGCTTTCTGCCGGTCGCGGTGCGCTCCGGACCGCGGCTTCTGCCGAAAGACGCCCGGAGACCGACACCTACCCTCGGAGAGCTGCATATGCCCGTCTTTAGCGTCTCTTGCCGCCTACACCTTAGCGAAAAGCTTTGTCACGCTTTCTCTCAAAAAGAAACTGTGCCAGCACAGCAAGCGTCTCAGGACGATTTTCTTGAAGGTACTCGAGTTCTTACCATCTCCTGGAGAAAACAAAAAGAAAGATTGGCCAAAGAGTGCTGCATAAGTTTTAGAAGGATGTAAAAGAAAGTTGTTTGAGAACTTTTTCTCTACTTATGGTAATCTAAGTTTAAACTGTTGGAAAGTGGTTAGTTATCATTTTCTCTCAGTTTGAGAGCTGCGCACTCAATCCCGATGCTGTGCGGTCTTGTTCTTGGCGTCTCAGCATCTGCCGAGCTCTCCGGCTGCCGGCGGCGAAGAAGCGGCTTTTTCACGCACAGAGCTTTCTGCCGGTCGCGGGGTGCTCCGGACCGCGGCTTCTGCCGAAAGACGCCCGGAGACCGGCATCTACCTTCGGAGAGCTACATATGCCCGTCTTCAGCGTCTCTTGCCGCCTACACCTTAGCGAAAAGCTTTTTCACGCTTTCTCTCAAAAAGAAACTGTGCCAGCACAGCAAGCGTCTCAGGACGATTTTCATGAAGGTACTCGAGTTCTTACAATCTCCTGGAGAACACAAAAAGAAAGATTGGCAAAAGAGTGCTGCATAGCTTTCAGAAGGATGTAAAAGAATGTTGTTTGAGAACTTTTTCCCTACTTATGGTAATCTAAGTTTAAACTGTTCAAAAGTGGTTAGTTATCATTTTCTCACAGTTTGAGAGCTGCACACTCAATCCCGATGCTGTGCGGTCTTGTTCTTGGCGTCTCAGCATCTGCCGAGCTCTCCGGCTGCCGGAGGCGAAGAAGCGGCTTTTTCGCGCACAGAGCTTTCTGCCGGTCGCGGTGCGCTCCGGACCGCGGCTTCTGCCGAAAGACGCCCGGAGACCGGCACCTACCCTCGGAGAGCTGCATATGCCCGCCTTCTGCGTCTCTTGCCACCTACACCTTAGCGAAAAGCTTTTTCACGCTTTCTCTCAAAAAGAAACTGTGCCAGCACAGCAAGCGTCTCAGGACGATTTTCATGAAGGTACTGGAGTTCTTACCATCTCCTGGAGAAAAGGAAAAGTAAGATTTCTCAGGGAGTGCTGCATAATTTTTACAAGGATGAAAAAGAATGTTTTTTAAAAACTTTTTCTCTACTTATGGTAATCTAAGTTTAAACTGTTGGAAAGTGGTTAGTTATCATTTTCTCTCACTTTGAGAGCTGCGCACTCAATCCCGATGCTGTGCGGTCTTGTTCTTGGCGTCTCAGCATCTGCCGAGCTCTCCGGCTGCCGGCGGCGAAGAAGCGGCTTTTTCGCGCACAGAGCTTTCTGCCGGTCGCGGTGCGCTCCGGTCCGCGGCTTCTGCCGAAAGACGCCCGGAGACCGGCACCTACCCTCGGAGAGCTGCATATGCCCGCCTTCTGCGTCTCTTGCTGCCTACACCTTAGCGAAAAGCTTTTTCACGCTTTCTCTCAAAAAGAAACTGTGCCAGCACAGCAAGCGTCTCAGGACGATTTTCATGAAGGTACTCGAGTTCTTACCATCTCCTGGAGAAAAGGAAAAGTAAGATTTCTCAGGGAGTGCTGCATAATTTTTACAAGGATGAAAAAGAATGTTGTTTGAGAACTTTTTCTCTACTTATGGTAATCTAATTTTAAACTGTTGGAAAGTGGTTAGTTATCATTTTCTCTCAGTTTGAGAGCTGCGCACTCAATCCCGATGCTGTGCGGTCTTGTTCTTGTCGTCTCAGCATCTGCCGAGCTCTCCGGCTGCCGGAGGCGAAGAAGCGGCTTTTTCGCGCACAGAGCTTTCTGCCGGTCGCGGTGCGCTCCGGACGTCGGCTTCTGCCGAAAGACGCCCGGAGACCGGCACCTACCCTCGGAGAGCTGCATACGCCTGTCTTCAGCGTCTCTTGCCGCCTACACCTTAGCGAAAAGCTTTTTCACGCTTTCTCTCAAAAAGAAACTGTGCCAGCACAGCAAGCGTCTCAGGACGATTTTCATGAAGGTACTCGAGTTCTTACCATCTGCTGGAGAAAAGGAAAAGAAAGATTGGCCAGGGAGTGCTGCATAACTTTTAGAAAGATGTAAAAGAAAGTTGTTTGAGAACTTTTTCCGTACCTATGGTAATTTAAGTTTAAACTGTTCAAAAGTGCTTAGTTATCATTTTCTTTCAGTTTCTGAGCTGCGCACTCAATCCCGATGCTGTGCGGTCTTGTTCTTGTCGTCTCAGCATCTGCCGAGCTCTCCGGCTGCCGGCGGCGAAGAAGCGGCTTTTTCGCGCACAGAGCTTTCTGCCGGTCGCGGTGCGCTCCGGACCGCGGCTTCTGCCGAAAGACGCCCGGAGACCGGCACCTACCTTCGGAGAGCTGCATATGCCCGCCTTCTTCGTCTCTTGCAACCTACACCTTAGCGAAAAGCTTTGTCACGCTTTCTCTCAAAAAGAAACTGTGCCAGCACAGCAAGCGTCTCAGGACGATTTTCATGAAGGTACTCGAGTTCTTACCATCTCCTGGAGAAAAGGAAAAGTAAGATTTCTCAGGGAGTGCTGCATAATTTTTACAAGGATGAAAAAGATTGTTGTTTGAGAACTTTTTCTCTACTTATGGTAATCTAAGTTTAAACTGTTGGAAAGTGGTTAGTTATCATTTTCTCTCAGTTTGAGAGCTGCGCACTCAATCCCGATGCTGTGCGGTCTTGTTCTTGTCGTCTCAGCATCTGCCGAGCTCTCCGGCTGCCGGAGGCGAAGAAGCGGCTTTTTCGCGCACAGAGCTTTCTGCCGGTCGCGGTGCGCTCCGGACTGCGGCTTCTGCCGAAAGACGCCCGGAGACCGGCACCTACCCTCGGAGAGCTGCATACGCCCGTCTTCAGCGTCTCTTGCCGCCTACACCTTAGCGAAAAGCTTTTTCACGCTTTCTCTCAAAAAGAAACTGTGCCAGCACAGCAAGCGTCTCAGGACGATTTTCATGAAGGTACTCGAGTTCTTACCATCTGCTGGAGAAAAGAAAAAGAAAGATTGGCCAGGGAGTGCTGCATAACTTTTAGAAAGATGTAAAAGAAAGTTGTTTGAGAACTTTTTCCGTACCTATGGTAATCTAAGTTTAAACTGTTCAAAAGTGCTTAGTTATCATTTTCTTTCAGTTTCTGAGCTGCGCACTCAATCCCGATGCTGTGCGGTCTTGTTCTTGGCGTCTCAGCATCTGCCGAGCTCTCCGGCTGCCGGCGGCGAAGAAGCGGCTTTTTCGCGCACAGAGCTTTCTGCCGGTCGCGGTGCGCTCCGGACCGCGGCTTCTGCCGAAAGACGCCCGGAGACCGGCACCTACCTTCGGAGAGCTGCATATGCCCGCCTTCTGTGTCTCTTGCAACCTACACCTTAGCGAAAAGCTTTGTCACGCTTTCTCTCAAAAAGAAACTGTGCCAGCACAGCAAGCGTCTCAGGACGATTTTCATGAAGGTACTGGAGTTCTTACCATCTCCTGGAGAACACAAAAAGAAAGATTGGCCAAAGAGTGCTGCATAAGTTTTAGAAGGATGTAAAAGAAAGTTGTTTGAGAACTTTTTCTCTACTTATGGTAATCTAAGTTTAAACTGTTGGAAAGTGGTTAGTTATCATTTTCTCTCAGTTTGAGAGCTGCGCACTCAATCCCGATGCTGTGCGGTCTTGTTCTTGGCGTCTCGGCATCTGCCGAGCTCTCCGGCTGCCGGCGGCGAAGAAGCGGCTTTTTCGCGCGCAGAGCTTTCTGCCGGTCGCGGTGCCCTCCAGACCGCGGCTTCTGCCGAAAGACGCCCGGAGACCGGCACCTACCCTCGGAGAGCTGCATATGCCCGTCTTCAGCGTCTCTTGCCACCTACACCTTAGCGAAAAGCCTTTTCACGCTTTCTCTCAAAAAGAAACTGTGCCAGCACAGCAAGCGTCTCAGGACGATTTTAATGAAGGTACTCGAGTTCTTACCATCTCCTGGAGAAAACAAAAAGAAAGATTGGCCAGGGAGTGCTGCATAACTTTTAGAAAGATGTAAAAGAAAGTTGTTTGAGAACTTTTTCCGTACCTATGGTAATCTAAGTTTAAACTGTTCAAAAGTGGTTAGTTATCATTTTCTTTCAGTTTCTGAGCTGCGCACTCAATCCCGATGCTGTGCGGTCTTGTTCTTGGCGTCTCAGCATCTGCCGAGCTCTCCGGCTGCCGGCGGCGAAGAAGCGGCTTTTTCGCGCACAGAGCTTTCTGCCGGTCGCGGTGCGCTCCGGACCGCGGCTTCTGCCGAAAGACGCCCGGAGACCGGCACCTACCTTCGGAGAGCTGCATATGCCCGCCTTCTGCGTCTCTTGCAACCTACACCTTAGCGAAAAGCTTTGTCACGCTTTCTCTCAAAAAGAAACTGTGCCAGCACAGCAAGCGTCTCAGGACGATTTTCATGAAGGTACTCGAGTTCTTACCATCTCCTGGAGAACACAAAAAGAAAGATTGGCCAAAGAGTGCTGCATAAGTTTTAGAAGGATGTAAAAGAAAGTTGTTTGAGAACTTTTTCCCTACTTATGGTAATCTAAGTTTAAACTGTTGGAAAGTGGTTAGTTATCATTTTCTCTCAGTTTGAGAGCTGCGCACTCAATCCCGATGCTGTGCGGTCTTGTTCTTGGCGTCTCAGCATCTGCCGAGCTCTCCGGCTGCCGGCGGCGAAGAAGCGGCTTTTTCGCGCGCAGAGCTTTCTGCCGGTCGCAGTGCGCTCCGGACCGCGGCTTCTGCCGAAAGACGCCCGGAGACCGGCACCTACCCTCGGAGAGCTGCATATGCCCGTCTTCAGCGTCTCTTGCCGCCTACACCTTAGCGAAAAGCTTTTTCACACTTTCTCTCAAAAAGAAACTGTGCCAGCACAGCAAGCGTCTCAGGACGATTTTCATGAAGGTACTCGAGTTCTTACCATCTCCTGGAGAAAAGGAAAAGTAAGATTTCTCAGGGAGTGCTGCATAATTTTTACAAGGATGAAAAAGAATGTTGTTTGAGAACTTTTTCTCTACTTATGGTAATCTAAGTTTAAACTGTTGGAAAGTGGTTAGTTATCATTTTCTCTCAGTTTGAGAGCTGCGCACTCAATCCCGATGCTGTGCGGTCTTGTTCTTGGCGTCTCAGCATCTGCCGAGCTCTCCGGCTGCCGGCGGCGAAGAAGCGGCTTTTTCGCGCGCAGAGCTTTCTGCCGGTCGCGGTGCCCTCCAGACCGCGGCTTCTGCCGAAAGACGCCCGGAGACCGGCACCTACCCTCGGAGAGCTGCATATGCCCGTCTTCAGCGTCTCTTGCCGCCTACACCTTAGCGAAAAGCTTTTTCACGCTTTCTCTCAAAAAGAAACTGTGCCAGCACAGCAAGCGTCTCAGGACGATTTTCTTGAAGGTACTCGAGTTCTTACCATCTCCTGGAGAAAACAAAAAGAAAGATTGGCCAAAGAGTGCTGCATAAGTTTTAGAAGGATGTAAAAGAAAGTTGTTTGAGAACTTTTTCTCTACTTATGGTAATCTAAGTTTAAACTGTTGGAAAGTGGTTAGTTATCATTTTCTCTCAGTTTGAGAGCTGCGCACTCAATCCCGATGCTGTGCGGTCTTGTTCTTGTCGTCTCAGCATCTGCCGAGCTCTCCGGCTGCCGGCGGCGAAGAAGCGGCTTTTTCGCGCACAGAGCTTTCTGCCGGTCGCGGGGTGCTCCGGACCGCGGCTTCTCCCGAAAGACGCCCGGAGACCGGCATCTACCTTCGGAGAGCTACATATGCCCGTCTTCAGCGTCTCTTGCCGCCTACACCTTAGCGAAAAGCTTTTTCACGCTTTCTCTCAAAAAGAAACTGTGCCAGCACAGCAAGCGTCTCAGGACGATTTTCATGAAGGTACTCGAGTTCTTACAATCTCCTGGAGAACACAAAAAGAAAGATTGGCAAAAGAGTGCTGCATAGCTTTTAGAAGGATGTAAAAGAATGTTGTTTGAGAACTTTTTCCCTACTTATGGTAATCTAAGTTTAAACTGTTCAAAAGTGGTTAGTTATCATTTTCTCACAGTTTGAGAGCTGCACACTCAATCCCGATGCTGTGCGGTCTTGTTCTTGGCGTCTCAGCATCTGCCGAGCTCTCCGGCTGCCGGAGGCGAAGAAGCGGCTTTTTCGCGCACAGAGCTTTCTGCCGGTCGCGGTGCGCTCCGGACCGCGGCTTCTGCCGAAAGACGCCCGGAGACCGGCACCTACCCTCGGAGAGCTGCATATGCCCGCCTTCTGCGTCTCTTGCCACCTACACCTTAGTGAAAAGCTTTTTCACGCTTTCTCTCAAAAAGAAACTGTGCCAGCACAGCAAGCGTCTCAGGACGATTTTCATGAAGGTACTGGAGTTCTTACCATCTCCTGGAGAAAAGGAAAAGTAAGATTTCTCAGGGAGTGCTGCATAATTTTTACAAGGATGAAAAAGAATGTTTTTTAAAAACTTTTTCTCTACTTATGGTAATCTAAGTTTAAACTGTTGGAAAGTGGTTAGTTATCATTTTCTCTCACTTTGAGAGCTGCGCACTCAATCCCGATGCTGTGCGGTCTTGTTCTTGGCGTCTCAGCATCTGCCGAGCTCTCCGGCTGCCGGCGGCGAAGAAGCGGCTTTTTCGCGCACAGAGCTTTCTGCCGGTCGCGGTGCGCTCCGGTCCGCGGCTTCTGCCGAAAGACGCCTGGAGACCGGCACCTACCCTCGGAGAGCTGCATATGCCCGCCTTCTGCGTCTCTTGCTGCCTACACCTTAGCGAAAAGCTTTTTCACGCTTTCTCTCAAAAAGAAACTGTGCCAGCACAGCAAGCGTCTCAGGACGATTTTCATGAAGGTACTCGAGTTCTTACCATCTCCTGGAGAAAAGGAAAAGTAAGATTTCTCAGGGAGTGCTGCATAATTTTTACAAGGATGAAAAAGAATGTTGTTTGAGAACTTTTTCTCTACTTATGGTAATCTAATTTTAAACTGTTGGAAAGTGGTTAGTTATCATTTTCTCTCAGTTTGAGAGCTGCGCACTCAATCCCGATGCTGTGCGGTCTTGTTCTTGTCGTCTCAGCATCTGCCGAGCTCTCCGGCTGCCGGAGGCGAAGAAGCGGCTTTTTCGCGCACAGAGCTTTCTGCCGGTCGCGGTGCGCTCCGGACGTCGGCTTCTGCCGAAAGACGCCCGGAGACCGGCACCTACCCTCGGAGAGCTGCATACGCCCGTCTTCAGCGTCTCTTGCCGCCTACACCTTAGCGAAAAGCTTTTTCACGCTTTCTCTCAAAAAGAAACTGTGCCAGCACAGCAAGCGTCTCAGGACGATTTTCATGAAGGTACTCGAGTTCTTACCATCTGCTGGAGAAAAGAAAAAGAAAGATTGGCCAGGGAGTGCTGCATAACTTTTAGAAAGATGTAAAAGAAAGTTGTTTGAGAACTTTTTCCGTACCTATGGTAATTTAAGTTTAAACTGTTCAAAAGTGCTTAGTTATCATTTTCTTTCAGTTTCTGAGCTGCGCACTCAATCCCGATGCTGTGCGGTCTTGTTCTTGTCGTCTCAGCATCTGCCGAGCTCTCCGGCTGCCGGCGGCGAAGAAGCGGCTTTTTCGCGCACAGAGCTTTCTGCCGGTCGCGGTGCGCTCCGGACCGCGGCTTCTGCCGAAAGACGCCCGGAGACCGGCACCTACCTTCGGAGAGCTGCATATGCCCGCCTTCTTCGCCTCTTGCAACCTACACCTTAGCGAAAAGCTTTGTCACGCTTTCTCTCAAAAAGAAACTGTGCCAGCACAGCAAGCGTCTCAGGACGATTTTCATGAAGGTACTCGAGTTCTTACCATCTCCTGGAGAAAAGGAAAAGTAAGATTTCTCAGGGAGTGCTGCATAATTTTTACAAGGATGAAAAAGAATGTTGTTTGAGAACTTTTTCTCTACTTATGGTAATCTAAGTTTAAACTGTTGGAAAGTGGTTAGTTATCATTTTCTCTCAGTTTGAGAGCTGCGCACTCAATCCCGATGCTGTGCGGTCTTGTTCTTGTCGTCTCAGCATCTGCCGAGCTCTCCGGCTGCCGGAGGCGAAGAAGCGGCTTTTTCGCGCACAGAGCTTTCTGCCGGTCGCGGTGCGCTCCGGACTGCGGCTTCTGCCGAAAGACGCCCGGAGACCGGCACCTACCCTCGGAGAGCTGCATACGCCCGTCTTCAGCGTCTCTTGCCGCCTACACCTTAGCGAAAAGCTTTTTCACGCTTTCTCTCAAAAAGAAACTGTGCCAGCACAGCAAGCGTCTCAGGACGATTTTCATGAAGGTACTCGAGTTCTTACCATCTGCTGGAGAAAAGAAAAAGAAAGATTGGCCAGGGAGTGCTGCATAACTTTTAGAAAGACGTAAAAGAAAGTTGTTTGAGAACTTTTTCCGTACCTATGGTAATCTAAGTTTAAACTGTTCAAAAGTGCTTAGTTATCATTTTCTTTCAGTTTCTGAGCTGCGCACTCAATCCCGATGCTGTGCGGTCTTGTTCTTGGCGTCTCAGCATCTGCCGAGCTCTCCGGCTGCCGGCGGCGAAGAAGCGGCTTTTTCGCGCACAGAGCTTTCTGCCGGTCGCGGTGCGCTCCGGACCGCGGCTTCTGCCGAAAGACGCCCGGAGACCGGCACCTACCTTCGGAGAGCTGCATATGCCCGCCTTCTGTGTCTCTTGCAACCTACACCTTAGCGAAAAGCTTTGTCACGCTTTCTCTCAAAAAGAAACTGTGCCAGCACAGCAAGCGTCTCAGGACGATTTTCATGAAGGTACTGGAGTTCTTACCATCTCCTGGAGAACACAAAAAGAAAGATTGGCCAAAGAGTGCTGCATAAGTTTTAGAAGGATGTAAAAGAAAGTTGTTTGAGAACTTTTTCTCTACTTATGGTAATCTAAGTTTAAACTGTTGGAAAGTGGTTAGTTATCATTTTCTCTCAGTTTGAGAGCTGCGCACTCAATCCCGATGCTGTGCGGTCTTGTTCTTGTCGTCTCAGCATCTGCCGAGCTCTCCGGCTGCCGGCGGCGAAGAAGCGGCTTTTTCGCGCGCAGAGCTTTCTGCCGGTCGCGGTGCCCTCCAGACCGCGGCTTCTGCCGAAAGACGCCCGGAGACCGGCACCTACCCTCGGAGAGCTGCATATGCCCGTCTTCAGCGTCTCTTGCCACCTACACCTTAGCGAAAAGCCTTTTCACGCTTTCTCTCAAAAAGAAACTGTGCCAGCACAGCAAGCGTCTCAGGACGATTTTCATGAAGGTACTCGAGTTCTTACCATCTGCTGGAGAAAAGAAAAAGAAAGATTGGCCAGGGAGTGCTGCAAACCTTTTAGAAAGATGTAAAAGAAAGTTGTTTGAGAACTTTTTCCCTACTTATGGTAATCTAAGTTTAAACTGTTCAAAAGTGGTTAGTTATCATTTTCTTTCAGTTTCTGAGCTGCGCACTCAATCCCGATGCTGTGCGGTCTTGTTCTTGGCGTCTCAGCATCTGCCGAGCTCTCCGGCTGCCGGCGGCGAAGAAGCGGCTTTTTCGCGCACAGAGCTTTCTGCCGGTCGCGGTGCCCTCCAGACCGCGGCTTCTGCCGAAAGACGCCCGGAGACCGGCACCTACCTTCGGAGAGCTGCATATGCCCGCCTTCTGCGTCTCTTGCCGCCTACACCTTAGCGAAAAGCTTTGTCACGCTTTCTCTCAAAAAGAAACTGTGCCAGCACAGCAAGCGTCTCAGGACGATTTTCATGAAGGTACTCGAGTTCTTACCATCTCCTGGAGAACACAAAAAGAAAGATTGGCCAAAGAGTGCTGCATAAGTTTTAGAAGGATGTAAAAGAAGGTTGTTTGAGAACTTTTTCCCTACTTATGGTAATCTAAGTTTAAACTGTTGGAAAGTGGTTAGTTATCATTTTCTCTCAGTTTGAGAGCTGCGCACTCAATCCTGATGCTGTGCGGTCTTGTTCTTGGCGTCTCAGCATCTGCCGAGCTCTCCGGCTGCCGGCGGCGAAGAAGCGGCTTTTTCGCGCACAGAGCTTTCTGCCGGTCGCGGTGCGCTCCGGTCCGCGGCTTCTGCCGAAAGACGCCCGGAGACCGGCACCTACCTTCGGAGAGCTGCATATGCCCGCCTTCTGCGTCTCTTGCTGCCTACACCTTAGCGAAAAGCTTTTTCACGCTTTCTCTCAAAAAGAAACTGTGCCAGCACAGCAAGCGTCTCAGGACGATTTTCATGAAGGTACTCGAGTTCTTACCATCTCCTGGAGAAAAGGAAAAGTAAGATTTCTCAGGGAGTGCTGCATAATTTTTACAAGGATGAAAAAGAATGTTGTTTGAGAACTTTTTCTCTACTTATGGTAATCTAATTTTAAACTGTTGGAAAGTGGTTAGTTATCATTTTCTCTCAGTTTGAGAGCTGCGCACTCAATCCCGATGCTGTGCGGTCTTGTTCTTGTCGTCTCAGCATCTGCCGAGCTCTCCGGCTGCCGGAGGCGAAGAAGCGGCTTTTTCGCGCACAGAGCTTTCTGCCGGTCGCGGTGCGCTCCGGACGTCGGCTTCTGCCGAAAGACGCCCGGAGACCGGCACCTACCCTCGGAGAGCTGCATACGCCCGTCTTCAGCGTCTCTTGCCGCCTACACCTTAGCGAAAAGCTTTTTCACGCTTTCTCTCAAAAAGAAACTGTGCCAGCACAGCAAGCGTCTCAGGACGATTTTCATGAAGGTACTCGAGTTCTTACCATCTGCTGGAGAAAAGAAAAAGAAAGATTGGCTAGGGAGGGCTGCATAACTTCTAGAAATATGTAAAAGAAAGTTGTTTGAGAACTTTTTCCGTACCTATGGTAATCTAAGTTTAAACTGTTCAAAAGTGGTTAGTTATCATTTTCTTTCAGTTTCTGAGCTGCGCACTCAATCCCGATGCTGTGCGGTCTTGTTCTTGGCGTCTCAGCATCTGCCGAGCTCTCCGGCTGCCGGCGGCGAAGAAGCGGCTTTTTCGCGCACAGAGCTTTCTGCCGGTCGCGGTGCGCTCCGGACCGCGGCTTCTGCCGAAAGACGCCCGGAGACCGGCACCTACCTTCGGAGAGCTGCATATGCCCGCCTTCTGCGTCTCTTGCCGCCTACACCTTAGCGAAAAGCTTTGTCACGCTTTCTCTCAAAAAGAAACTGTGCCAGCACAGCAAGCGTCTCAGGACGATTTTCATGAAGGTACTCGAGTTCTTACCATCTCCTGGAGAACACAAAAAGAAAGATTGGCCAAAGAGTGCTGCATAAGTTTTACAAGGATGTAAAAGAAAGTTGTTTGAGAACTTTTTCCCTACTTATGGTAATCTAAGTTTAAACTGTTGGAAAGTGGTTAGTTATCATTTTCTCTCAGTTTGAGAGCTGCGCACTCAATCCCGATGCTGTGCGGTCTTGTTCTTGGCGTCTCAGCATCTGCCGAGCTCTCCGGCTGCCGGCGGCGAAGAAGCGGCTTTTTCGCGCGCAGAGCTTTCTGCCGGTCGCGGTGCGCTCCGGACCGCGGCTTCTGCCGAAAGACGCCCGGAGACCGGCACCTACCCTCGGAGAGCTGCATATGCCCGTCTTCAGCGTCTCTTGCCGCCTACACCTTAGCGAAAAGCTTTTTCACGCTTTCTCTCAAAAAGAAACTGTGCCAGCACAGCAAGCGTCTCAGGACGATTTTCATGAAGGTACTCGAGTTCTTACCATCTCCTGGAGAAAACAAGAAGAAAGATTGGCCAAAGAGTGCTGCATAAGTTTTAGAAGGATGTAAAGAAAGTTGTTTGAAAACTTTTTCTCTACTTATGGTAATCTAAGTTTAAACTGTTGGAAAGTGGATAGTTATCATTTCCTCTCAGTTTGAGAGCTGCGCACTCAATCCCGATGCTGTGCGGTCTTGTTCTTGGCGTCTCAGCATCTGCCGAGCTCTCCGGCTGCTGGCGGCGAAGAAGCGGCTTTTTCGCGCACAGAGCTTTCTGCCGGTCGCGGTGCCCTCCGGACCGCGGCTTCTGCCGAAAGACGCCCGGAGACCGGCACCTACCCTCGGAGAGCTGCATATGCCCGTCTTCAGCGTCTCTTGCCGCCTACACCTTAGCGAAAAGCTTTTTCACGCTTTCTCTCAAAAAGAAACTGTGCCAGCACAGCAAGCGTCTCAGGACGATTTTCATGAAGGTACTCGAGTTCTTACCATCTGCTGGAGAAAAGAAAAAGAAAGATTGGCCAGGGAGTGCTGCATAACTTTTAGAAAGATGTAAAAGAAAGTTGTTTTAGAACTTTTTCCGTACCTATGGTAATCTAAGTTTAAACTGTTCAAAAGTGGTTAGTTATCATTTTCTTTCAGTTTCTGAGCTGCGCACTCAATCCCGATGCTGTGTGGTCTTGTTCTTGGCGTCTCAGCATCTGCCGAGCTCTCCGGCTGCCGGCGGCGAAGAAGCGGCTTTTTCGCGCACAGAGCTTTCTGCCGGTCGCGGTGCCCTCCAGACCGCGGCTTCTGCCGAAAGACGCCCGGAGACCGGCACCTACCCTCGGAGAGCTGCATATGCCCGTCTTCAGCGTCTCTTGCCGCCTACACCTTAGCGAAAAGCCTTTTCACGGTTTCTCTCAAAAAGAAACTGTGCCAGCACAGCAAGCGTCTCAGGACGATTTTCATGAAGGTACTCGAGTTCTTACCATCTGCTGGAGAAAAGAAAAAGAAAGATTGGCCAGGGAGTGCTGCATAACTTTTAGAAAGATGTAAAAGAAAGTTGTTTGAGAACTTTTTCTCTGCTTATGGTAATCTAAGTTTAAACTGTTCAAAAGTGGTTAGTTATCATTTTCTTTCAGTTTCTGAGCTGCGCACTCAATCCCGATGCTGTGCGGTCTTGTTCTTGGCGTCTCAGCATCTGCCGAGCTCTCCGGCTGCCGGCGGCGAAGAAGCGGCTTCTTCGCGCACAGAGCTTTCTGCCGGTCGCGGTGCGCTCCGGACTGCGGCTTCTGCCGAAAGACGCCCGGAGACCGGCACCTACCTTCGGAGAGCTGCATATACCCGCCTTCTGCGTCTCTTGCAACCTACACCTTAGCGAAAAGCTTTGTCACGCTTTCTCTCAAAAAGAAACTGTGCCAGCACAGCAAGCGTCTCAGGACGATTTTCATGAAGGTACTCGAGTTCTTACCATCTCCTGGAGAACACAAAAAGAAAGATTGGCCAAAGAGTGCTGCATAAGTTTTAGAAGGATGTAAAAGAAAGTTGTTTGAGAACTTTTTCTCTACTTATGGTAATCTAAGTTTAAACTGTTGGAAAGTGGATAGTTATCATTTTCTCTCAGTTTGAGAGCTGCGCACTCAATCCCGATGCTGTGCGGTCTTGTTCTTGGCGTCTCAGCATCTGCCGAGCTCTCCGGCTGCCGGCGGCGAAGAAGCGGCTTTTTCGCGCGCAGAGCTTTCGGCCGGTCGCGGTGCGCTCCGGACCGCGGCTTCTGCCGAAAGACGCCCGGAGACCGGCACCTACCCTCGGAGAGCTGCATATGCCCGCCTTCTGCGTCTCTTGCCGCCTACACCTTAGCGAAAAGCTTTGTCACGCTTTCTCTCAAAAAGAAACTGTGCCAGCACAGCAAGCGTCTCAGGACGATTTTCATGAAGGTACTCGAGTTCTTACCATCTCCTGGAGAAAAGGAAAAGTAAGATTTCTCAGGGAGTGCTGCATAATTTTTACAAGGATGAAAAAGAATGTTGTTTGAGAACTTTTTCTCTACTTATGGTAATCTAAGTTTAAACTGTTGGAAAGTGGTTAGTTATCATTTTCTCTCAGTTTGAGAGCTGCGCACTCAATCCCGATGCTGTGCGGTCTTGTTCTTGTCGTCTCAGCATCTGCCGAGCTCTCCGGCTGCCGGAGGCGAAGAAGCGGCTTTTTCGCGCACAGAGCTTTCTGCCGGTCGCGGTGCGCTCCGGACGTCGGCTTCTGCCGAAAGACGCCCGGAGACCGGCACCTACCCTCGGAGAGCTGCATATGCCCGTCTTCAGCGTCTCTTGCCCCCTACACCTTAGCGAAAAGCCTTTTCACGCTTTCTCTCAAAAAGAAACTGTGCCAGCACAGCAAGCGTCTCAGGACGATTTTCATGAAGGTACTCGAGTTCTTACCATCTGCTGGAGAAAAGAAAAAGAAAGATTGGCCAGGGAGTGCTGCATAACTTTTAGAAAGGTGTAAAAGAAAGTTGTTTGAGAACTTTTTCCGTACCTATGGTAATCTAAGTTTAAACTGTTCAAAAGTGGTTAGTTATCATTTTCTTTCAGTTTCTGAGCTGCGCACTCAATCCCGATGCTGTGCGGTCTTGTTCTTGGCGTCTCAGCATCTGCCGAGCTCTCCGGCTGCCGGCGGCGAAGAAGCGGCTTTTTCGCGCACAGAGCTTTCTGCCGGTCGCGGTGCGCTCCGGACCGCGGCTTCTGCCGAAAGACGCCCGGAGACCGGCACCTACCTTCGGAGAGCTGCATATGCCCGCCTTCTGCGTCTCTTGCAACCTACACCTTAGCGAAAAGCTTTGTCACGCTTTCTCTCAAAAAGAAACTGTGCCAGCACAGCAAGCGTCTCAGGACGATTTTCATGAAGGTACTCGAGTTCTTACCATCTCCTGGAGAACACAAAAAGAAAGATTGGCCAAAGAGTGCTGCATAAGTTTTAGAAGGATGTAAAAGAAAGTTGTTTGAGAACTTTTTCCCTACTTATGGTAATCTAAGTTTAAACTGTTGGAAAGTGGTTAGTTATCATTTTCTCTCAGTTTGAGAGCTGCGCACTCAATCCCGATGCTGTGTGGTCTTGTTCTTGGCGTCTCAGCATCTGCCGAGCTCTCCGGCTGCCGGCGGCGAAGAAGCGGCTTTTTCGCGCACAGAGCTTTCGGCCGGTCGCAGTGTGCTCCGGACGTCGGCTTCTGCCGAAAGACGCCCGGAGACCGGCACCTACCCTCGGAGAGCTGCATATGCCCGTCTTCAGCGTCTCTTGCCGCCTACACCTTAGCGAAAAGCTTTTTCACGCTTTCTCTCAAAAAGAAACTGTGCCAGCACAGCAAGCGTCTCAGGACGATTTTCATGAAGGTACTGGAGTTCTTACCATCTGCTGGAGAAAAGAAAAAGAAAGATTGGCCAGGGAGTGCTGCATAAGTTTTAGAAGGATGCAAAAGAAAGTTATTTGAGAACTTTTTCTCTACTTATGGTAATCTAAGTTTAAACTGTTGGAAAGTGGTTAGTTATCATTTTCTTTCAGTTTGAGAGCTGCGCACTCAATCCCGATGCTGTGCGGTCTTGTTCTTGGCGTCTCAGCATCTGCCGAGCTCTCCGGCTGCCGGCGGCGAAGAAGCGGCTTTTTCGCGCACAGAGCTTTCTGCCGGTCGCGGTGCGCTCCGGACCGCGGCTTCTGCCGAAAGACGCCCGGAGACCGGCACCTACCTTCGGAGAGCTGCATATGCCCGCCTTCTGCGTCTCTTGCCGCCTACACCTTAGTGAAAAGCTTTTTCACGCTTTCTCTCAAAAAGAAACTGTGCCAGCACAGCAAGCGTCTCAGGACGATTTTCATGAAGGTACTCGAGTTCTTACCATCTCCTGGAGAACACAAAAAGAAAGATTGGCCAAAGAGTGCTGCATAAGTTTTAGAAGGATGTAAAAGAAAGTTGTTTGAGAACTTTTTCCCTACTTATGGTAATCTAAGTTTAAACTGTTGGAAAGTGGTTAGTTATCATTTTCTCTCAGTTTGAGAGCTGCACACTCAATCCCGATGCTGTGCGGTCTTGTTCTTGGCGTCTCAGCATCTGCCGAGCTCTCCGGCTGCCGGCGGCGAAGAAGCGGCTTTTTCGCGCACAGAGCTTTCTGCCGGTCGCGGTGCGCTCCGGACCGCGGCTTCTGCCGAAAGACGCCCGGAGACCGGCACCTACCTTCGGAGAGCTGCATATGCCCGCCTTCTGCGTCTCTTGCAACCTACACCTTAGCGAAAAGCTTTGTCACGCTTTCTCTCAAAAAGAAACTGTGCCAGCACAGCAAGCGTCTCAGGACGATTTTCATGAAGGTACTCGAGTTCTTACCATCTCCTGGAGAAAAGAAAAAGAAAGATTGGCCAGGGAGTGCTGCATAAGTTTTAGAAGGATGTAAAAGAAAGTTGTTTGAGAACTTTTTCCGTACCTATGGTAATCTAAGTTTAAACTGTTGGAAAGTGGTTAGTTATCATTTTCTCTCAGTTTGAGAGCTGCGCACTCAATCCCGATGCTGTGCGGTCTTGTTCTTGGCGTCTCAGCATCTGCCGAGCTCTCCGGCTGCCGGCGGCGAAGAAGCGGCTTTTTCGCGCGCAGAGCTTTCTGCCGGTCGCGGTGCGCTCCGGACCGCGGCTTCTGCCGAAAGACGCCCGGAGACCGGCACCTACCCTCGGAGAGCTGCATATGCCCGTCTTCAGCGTCTCTTGCCGCCTACACCTTAGCGAAAAGCTTTTTCACGCTTTCTCTCAAAAAGAAACTGTGCCAGCACAGCAAGCGTCTCAGGACGATTTTTATGAAGGTACTCGAGTTCTTACCATCTCCTGGAGAAAACAAAAAGAAAGATTGGCCAAAGCGTGCTGCATAAGTTTTAGAAGGATGTAAAAGAAAGTTGTTTGAGAACTTTTTCTCTACTTATGGTAATCTAAGTTTAAACTGTTGGAAAGTGGATAGTTATCATTTTCTCTCAGTTTGAGAGCTGCGCACTCAATCCCGATGCTGTGCGGTCTTGTTCTTGGCGTCTCAGCATCTGCCGAGCTCTCCGGCTGCCGGCGGCGAAGAAGCGGCTTTTTCGCGCACAGAGCTTTCTGCCGGTCGCGGTGCGCTCCTGACCGCAGCTTCTGCCGAAAGACGCCCGGAGACCGGCATCTACCTTCGGAGAGCTGCATATGCCCGTCTTCAGCGTCTCTTGCCGCCTACACCTTAGCGAAAAGCTTTGTCACGCTTTCTCTCAAAAAGAAACTGTGCCAGCACAGCAAGCGTCTCAGGACGATTTTCATGAAGGTACTCGAGTTCTTACCATCTCCTGGAGAACACAAAAAGAAAGATTGGCCAAAGAGTGCTGCATAAGTTTTAGAAGGATGTAAAAGAAAGTTGTTTGAGAACTTTTTCCCTACTTATGGTAATCTAAGTTTAAACTGTTCAAAAGTGGTTAGTTATCATTTTCTCTCAGTTTGAGAGCTGCACACTCAATCCCGATGCTGTGCGGTCTTGTTCTTGGCGTCTCAGCATCTGCCGAGCTCTCCGGCTGCTGGAGGCGAAGAAGCGGCTTTTTCGCGCACAGAGCTTTCTGCCGGTCGCGGTGCCCTCCAGACCGCGGCTTCTGCCGAAAGACGCCCGGAGACCGGCACCTACCCTCGGAGAGCTTCATATGCCCGTCTTCTGCGTCTCTTGCCACCTACACCTTAGCGAAAAGCTTTTTCACGCTTTCTCTCAAAAAGAAACTGTGCCAGCACAGCAAGCGTCTCAGGACGATTTTCATGAAGGTACTCGAGTTCTTACCATCTCCTGGAGAAAAGGAAAAGTAAGATTTCTCAGGGAGTGCTGCATAATTTTTACAAGGATGAAAAAGAATGTTGTTTGAGAACTTTTTCTCTACTTATGGTAATCTAAGTTTAAACTGTTGGAAAGTGGTTAGTTATCATTTTCTCTCAGTTTGAGAGCTGCGCACTCAATCCCGATGCTGTGCGGTCTTGTTCTTGTCGTCTCAGCATCTGCCGAGCTCTCCGGCTGCCGGAGGCGAAGAAGCGGCTTTTTCGCGCACAGAGCTTTCTGCCGGTCGCGGTGCGCTCCGGACCGCGGCTCCTGCCGAAAGACGCCCGGAGACCGGCACCTACCCTCGGAGAGCTGCATATGCCCGTCTTCAGCGTCTCTTGCCGCCTACACCTTAGCGAAAAGCTTTTTCACGCTTTCTCTCAAAAAGAAACTGTGCCAGCACAGCAAGCGTCTCAGGACGATTTTCATGAAGGTACTCGAGTTCTTACCATCTCCTGGAGAAAAGAAAAAGAAAGATTGGCCAGGGAGTGCTGCATAACTTTTAGAAAGATGTAAAAGAAAGTTGTTTGAGAACTTTTTCCGTACCTATGGTAATTTAAGTTTAAACTGTTCAAAAGTGCTTAGTTATCATTTTCTTTCAGTTTCTGAGCTGCGCACTCAATCCCGATGCTGTGCGGTCTTGTTCTTGGCGTCTCAGCATCTGCCGAGCTCTCCGGCTGCCGGCGGCGAAGAAGCGGCTTTTTCGCGCACAGAGCTTTCTGCCGGTCGCGGTGCGCTCCGGACCGCGGCTTCTGCCGAAAGACGCCCGGAGACCGGCACCTACCTTCGGAGAGCTGCATATGCCCGTCTTCTGCGTCTCTTGCCGCCTACACCTTAGCGAAAAGCTTTTTCACGCTTTCTCTCAAAAAGAAACTGTGCCAGAACAGCCAGCGTCTCAGGACGTTTTTCATAAAGGTATCCGAGTTCTTACCATCTCCTGGGGAAAAGAAAAAGAAAGATTGTCCAGGGAGTGCTGCATAAGTTTTAGAAAGATGTAAAAGAAAGTTGTTTGAGAACTTTTTCTCTACTTATGGTAATCTAAGTTTAAACTGTTGGAAAGTGGTTAGTTATCATTTTCTCTCAGTTTGAGAGCTGCGCACTCAATCCCGATGCTGTGCGGTCTTGTTCTTGTCGTCTCAGCATCTGCCGAGCTCTCCGGCTGCTGGAGGCGAAGAAGCGGCTTTTTCGCGCACAGAGCTTTCTGCCGGTCGCGGTGTGCTCTGGACCGCGGCTCCTGCCGAAAGACGCCCGGAGACCGGCACCTACCCTCGGAGAGCTGCATATGCCCGTCTTCAGCGTCTCTTGCCGCCTACACCTTAGCGAAAAGCTTTTTCACGCTTTCTCTCAAAAAGAAACTGTGCCAGCACAGCAAGCGTCTCAGGACGATTTTCATGAAGGTACTCGAGTTCTTACCATCTGCTGGAGAAAAGAAAAAGAAAGATTGGCCAGGGAGTGCTGCATAACTTTTAGAAAGATGTAAAAGAAAGTTGTTTGAGAACTTTTTCCGTACCTATGGTAATCTAAGTTTAAACTGTTCAAAAGTGGTTAGTTATCATTTTCTTTCAGTTTCTGAGCTGCGCACTCAATCCCGATGCTGTGCGGTCTTGTTCTTGGCGTCTCAGCATCTGCCGAGCTCTCCGGCTGCCGGCGGCGAAGAAGCGGCTTTTTCGCGCACAGAGCTTTCTGCCGGTCGCGGTGCGCTCCGGACCGCGGCTTCTGCCGAAAGACGCCCGGAGACCGGCACCTACCTTCGGAGAGCTGCATATGCCCGCCTTCTGCGTCTCTTGCAACCTACACCTTAGCGAAAAGCTTTTTCACGCTTTCTCTCAAAAAGAAACTGTGACAGCACAGCAAGCGTCTCAGGACGATTTTCATGAAGGTACTCGAGTTCTTACCATCTCCTGGAGAACACAAAAAGAAAGATTGGCCAAAGAGTGCTGCATAAGTTTTAGAAGGATGTAAAAGAAAGTTGTTTGAGAACTTTTTCCCTACTTATGGTAATCTAAGTTTAAACTGTTGGAAAGTGGTTAGTTATCATTTTCTCTCAGTTTGAGAGCTGCGCACTCAATCCCGATGCTGTGCGGTCTTGTTCTTGGCGTCTCAGCATCTGCCGAGCTCTCCGGCTGCCGGCAGCGAAGAAGCGGCTTTTTCGCGCGCAGAGCTTTCTGCCGGTCGCGGTGCGCTCCGGACCGCGGCTTCTGCCGAAAGACGCCCGGAGACCGGCACCTACCCTCGGAGAGCTGCATATGCCCGTCTTCAGCGTCTCTTGCCGCCTACACCTTAGCGAAAAGCTTTTTCACGCTTTCTCTCAAAAAGAAACTGTGCCAGCACAGCAAGCGTCTCAGGACGATTTTCATGAAGGTACTCGAGTTCTTACCATCTCCTGGAGAAAACAAAAAGAAAGATTGGCCAAAGAGTGCTGCATAAGTTTTAGAAGGATGTAAAAGAAAGTTGTTTGAGAACTTTTTCTCTACTTATGGTAATCTAAGTTTAAACTGTTGGAAAGTGGTTAGTTATCATTTTCTCTCAGTTTGAGAGCTGCGCACTCAATCCCGATGCTGTGCGGTCTTGTTCTTGGCGTCTCAGCATCTGCCGAGCTCTCCGGCTGCCGGCGGCGAAGAAGCGGCTTTTTCGCGCACAGAGCTTTCTGCCGGTCGCGGTGCGCTCCTGACCGCAGCTTCTGCCGAAAGACGCCCGGAGACCGGCATCTACCTTCGGAGAGCTGCATATGCCCGTCTTCAGCGTCTCTTGCCGCCTACACCTTAGCGAAAAGCTTTTTCACGCTTTCTCTCAAAAAGAAACTGTGCCAGCACAGCAAGCGTCTCAGGACGATTTTCATGAAGGTACTCGAGTTCTTACAATCTCCTGGAGAACACAAAAAGAAAGATTGGCAAAAGAGTGCTGCATAAGTTTTAGAAGGATGTAAAAGAAAGTTGTTTGAGAACTTTTTCCCTACTTATGGTAATCTAAGTTTAAACTGTTCAAAAGTGGTTAGTTATCATTTTCTCTCAGTTTGAGAGCTGCGCACTCAATCCCGATGCTGTGCGGTCTTGTTCTTGGCGTCTCAGCATCTGCCGAGCTCTCCGGCTGCTGGAGGCGAAGAAGCGGCTTTTTCGCGCACAGAGCTTTCTGCCGGTCGCGGTGCCCTCCAGACCGCGGCTTCTGCCGAAAGACGCCCGGAGACCGGCACCTACCCTCGGAGAGCTGCATATGCCCGCCTTCTGCGTCTCTTGCCAGCTACACCTTAGCGAAAAGCTTTTTCACGCTTTCTCTCAAAAAGAAACTGTGCCAGCACAGCAAGCGTCTCAGGACGATTTTCATGAAGGTACTCGAGTTCTTACCATCTCCTGGAGAAAAGGAAAAGTAAGATTTCTCAGGGAGTGCTGCATAATTTTTACAAGGATGAAAAAGAAAGTTGTTTGAGAACTTTTTCTCTACTTATGGTAATCTAAGTTTAAACTGTTGGAAAGTGCTTAGTTATCATTTTCTTTCAGTTTCTGAGCTGCGCACTCAATCCCGATGCTGTGCGGTCTTGTTCTTGGCGTCTCAGCATCTGCCGAGCTCTCCGGCTGCCGGCGGCGAAGAAGCGGCTTTTTCGCGCACAGAGCTTTCTGCCGGTCGCGGTGCGCTCCGGACCGCGGCTTCTGCCGAAAGACGCCCGGAGACCGGCACCTACCTTCGGAGAGCTGCATATGCCCGCCTTCTGCGTCTCTTGCCGCCTACACCTTAGCGAAAAGCTTTGTCACGCTTTCTCTCAAAAAGAAACTGTGCCAGCACAGCAAGCGTCTCAGGACGATTTTCATGAAGGTACTCGAGTTCTTACCATCTCCTGGAGAACACAAAAAGAAAGATTGGCCAAAGAGTGCTGCATAAGTTTTAGAAGGATGTAAAAGAAAGTTGTTTGAGAACTTTTTCCCTACTTATGGTAATCTAAGTTTAAACTGTTGGAAAGTGGTTAGTTATCATTTTCTCTCAGTTTGAGAGCTGCGCACTCAATCCCGATGCTGTGCGGTCTTGTTCTTGGCGTCTCAGCATCTGCCGAGCTCTCCGGCTGCCGGCGGCGAAGAAGCGGCTTTTTCGCGCACAGAGCTTTCTGCCGGTCGCGGTGCGCTCCGGACCGCGGCTCCTGCCGAAAGACGCCCGGAGACCGGCACCTACCCTCGGAGAGCTGCATATGCCCGTCTTCAGCGTCTCTTGCCGCCTACACCTTAGCGAAAAGCTTTTTCACGCTTTCTCTCAAAAAGAAACTGTGCCAGCACAGCAAGCGTCTCAGGACGATTTTCATGAAGGTACTCGAGTTCTTACCATCTGCTGGAGAAAAGAAAAAGAAAGATTGGCCAGGGAGTGCTGCATAAGTTTTAGAAGGATGTAAAAGAAAGTTGTTTGAGAACTTTTTCTCTACTTATGGTAATCTAAGTTTAAACTGTTGGAAAGTAATTAGTTATCATTTTCTCTCACTTTGAGAGCTGCGCACTCAATCCCGATGCTGTGCGGTCTTGTTCTTGGCGTCTCAGCATCTGCCGATCTCTCCGGCTGCCGGAGGCGAAGAAGCTGCTTTTTCGCGCACAGAGCTTTCTGCCGGTCGCGGTGCGCTCCGGACCGCGGCTTCTGCCGAAAGACGCCCGGAGACCGGCACCTACCCTCGGAGAGCTGCATATGCCCGTCTTCAGCGTCTCTTGCCGCCTACACCTTAGCGAAAAGCTTTTTCACACTTTCTCTCAAAAAGAAACTGTGCCAGCACAGCCAGCGTCTCAGGACGATTTTCATGAAGGTACTCGAGTTCTTACCATCTCCTGGAGAAAAGGAAAAGTAAGATTTCTCAGGGAGTGCTGCATAATTTTTACAAGGATGAAAAAGAATGTTGTTTGAGAACTTTTTCTCTACTTATGGTAATCTAAGTTTAAACTGTTGGAAAGTGGTTAGTTATCATTTTCTCTCAGTTTGAGAGCTGCGCACTCAATCCCGCTGCTGTGCGGTCTTGTTCTTGGCGTCTCAGCATCTGCCGAGCTCTCCGGCTGCCGGCGGCGAAGAAGCGGCTTTTTCGCGCGCAGAGCTTTCTGCCGGTCGCGGTGCGCTCCGGTCCGCGGCTTCTCCCGAAAGACGCCCGGAGACCGACACCTACCCTCGGAGAGCTGCATATGCCCGTCTTTAGCGTCTCTTGCCGCCTACACCTTAGCGAAAAGCTTTTTCACGCTTTCTCTCAAAAAGAAACTGTGCCAGCACAGCAAGCGTCTCAGGACGATTTTCATGAAGGTACTCGAGTTCTTACCATCTCCTGGAGAAAAGGAAAAGTAAGATTTCTCAGGGAGTGCTGCATAATTTTTACAAGGATGAAAAAGAAAGTTGTTTGAGAACTTTTTCTCTACTTATGGTAATCTAAGTTTAAACTGTTGGAAAGTGCTTAGTTATCATTTTCTTTCAGTTTCTGAGCTGCGCACTCAATCCCGATGCTGTGCGGTCTTGTTCTTGGCGTCTCAGCATCTGCCGAGCTCTCCGGCTGCCGGCGGCGAAGAAGCGGCTTTTTCGCGCACAGAGCTTTCTGCCGGTCGCGGTGCGCTCCGGACCGCGGCTTCTGCCGAAAGACGCCCGGAGACCGGCACCTACCTTCGGAGAGCTGCATATGCCCGCCTTCTGCGTCTCTTGCCGCCTACACCTTAGCGAAAAGCTTTGTCACGCTTTCTCTCAAAAAGAAACTGTGCCAGCACAGCAAGCGTCTCAGGACGATTTTCATGAAGGTACTCGAGTTCTTACCATCTCCTGGAGAACACAAAAAGAAAGATTGGCCAAAGAGTGCTGCATAAGTTTTAGAAGGATGTAAAAGAAAGTTGTTTGAGAACTTTTTCCCTACTTATGGTAATCTAAGTTTAAACTGTTGGAAAGTGGTTAGTTATCATTTTCTCTCAGTTTGAGAGCTGCGCACTCAATCCCGATGCTGTGCGGTCTTGTTCTTGGCGTCTCAGCATCTGCCGAGCTCTCCGGCTGCCGGCGGCGAAGAAGCGGCTTTTTCGCGCACAGAGCTTTCTGCCGGTCGCGGTGCGCTCCGGACCGCAGCTCCTGCCGAAAGACGCCCGGAGACCGGCACCTACCCTCGGAGAGCTGCATATGCCCGTCTTCAGCGTCTCTTGCCGCCTACACCTTAGCGAAAAGCTTTTTCACGCTTTCTCTCAAAAAGAAACTGTGCCAGCACAGCAAGCGTCTCAGGACGATTTTCATGAAGGTACTCGAGTTCTTACCATCTGCTGGAGAAAAGAAAAAGAAAGATTGGCCAGGGAGTGCTGCATAAGTTTTAGAAGGATGTAAAAGAAAGTTGTTTGAGAACTTTTTCTCTACTTATGGTAATCTAAGTTTAAACTGTTGGAAAGTAATTAGTTATCATTTTCTCTCACTTTGAGAGCTGCGCACTCAATCCCGATGCTGTGCGGTCTTGTTCTTGGCGTCTCAGCATCTGCCGATCTCTCCGGCTGCCGGAGGCGAAGAAGCTGCTTTTTCGCGCACAGAGCTTTCTGCCGGTCGCGGTGCGCTCCGGACCGCGGCTTCTGCCGAAAGACGCCCGGAGACCGGCACCTACCCTCGGAGAGCTGCATATGCCCGTCTTCTGCGTCTCTTGCCGCCTACACCTTAGCGAAAAGCTTTTTCACGCTTTCTCTCAAAAAGAAACTGTGCCAGAACAGCCAGCGTCTCAGGACGTTTTTCATAAAGGTATCCGAGTTCTTACCATCTCCTGGGGAAAAGAAAAAGAAAGATTGTCCAGGGAGTGCTGCATAAGTTTTAGAAAGATGTAAAAGAAAGTTGTTTGAGAACTTTTTCTCTACTTATGGTAATCTAAGTTTAAACTGTTGGAAAGTGGTTAGTTATCATTTTCTCTCAGTTTGAGAGCTGCGCACTCAATCCCGATGCTGTGCGGTCTTGTTCTTGTCGTCTCAGCATCTGCCGAGCTCTCCGGCTGCTGGCGGCGAAGAAGCGGCTTTTTCGCGCACAGAGCTTTCTGCCGGTCGCGGTGTGCTCTGGACCGCGGCTCCTGCCGAAAGACGCCCGGAGACCGGCACCTACCCTCGGAGAGCTGCATATGCCCGTCTTCAGCGTCTCTTGCCGCCTACACCTTAGCGAAAAGCTTTTTCACGCTTTCTCTCAAAAAGAAACTGTGCCAGCACAGCAAGCGTCTCAGGACGATTTTCATGAAGGTACTCGAGTTCTTACCATCTGCTGGAGAAAAGAAAAAGAAAGATTGGCCAGGGAGTGCTGCATAACTTTTAGAAAGATGTAAAAGAAAGTTGTTTGAGAACTTTTTCCGTACCTATGGTAATTTAAGTTTAAACTGTTCAAAAGTGCTTAGTTATCATTTTCTTTCAGTTTCTGAGCTGCGCACTCAATCCCGATGCTGTGCGGTCTTGTTCTTGGCGTCTCAGCATCTGCCGAGCTCTCCGGCTGCCGGCGGCGAAGAAGCGGCTTTTTCGCGCACAGAGCTTTCTGCCGGTGGCGGTGCGCTCCGGACCGCGGCTTCTGCCGAAAGACGCCCGGAGACCGGCACCTACCTTCGGAGAGCTGCATATGCCCGCCTTCTGCGTCTCTTGCAACCTACACCTTAGCGAAAAGCTTTGTCACGCTTTCTCTCAAAAAGAAACTGTGCCAGCACAGCAAGCGTCTCAGGACGATTTTCATGAAGGTACTCGAGTTCTTACCATCTCCTGGAGAACACAAAAAGAAAGATTGGCCAAAGAGTGCTGCATAAGTTTTAGAAGGATGTAAAAGAAAGTTGTTTGAGAACTTTTTCTCTACTTATGGTAATCTAAGTTTAAACTGTTGGAAAGTGGATAGTTATCATTTTCTCTCAGTTTGAGAGCTGCGCACTCAATCCCGATGCTGTGCGGTCTTGTTCTTGGCGTCTCAGCATCTGCCGAGCTCTCCGGCTGCCGGCGGCGAAGAAGCGGCTTTTTCGCGCGCAGAGCTTTCGGCCGGTCGCGGTGCGCTCCGGACCGCGGCTTCTGCCGAAAGACGCCCGGAGACCGGCACCTACCCTCGGAGAGCTGCATATGCCCGCCTTCTGCGTCTCTTGCCGCCTACACCTTAGCGAAAAGCTTTGTCACGCTTTCTCTCAAAAAGAAACTGTGCCAGCACAGCAAGCGTCTCAGGACGATTTTCATGAAGGTACTCGAGTTCTTACCATCTCCTGGAGAAAAGGAAAAGTAAGATTTCTCAGGGAGTGCTGCATAATTTTTACAAGGATGAAAAAGAATGTTGTTTGAGAACTTTTTCTCTACTTATGGTAATCTAAGTTTAAACTGTTGGAAAGTGGTTAGTTATCATTTTCTCTCAGTTTGAGAGCTGCGCACTCAATCCCGATGCTGTGCGGTCTTGTTCTTGTCGTCTCAGCATCTGCCGAGCTCTCCGGCTGCCGGAGGCGAAGAAGCGGCTTTTTCGCGCACAGAGCTTTCTGCCGGTCGCGGTGCGCTCCGGACCGCGGCTCCTGCCGAAAGACGCCCGGAGACCGGCACCTACCCTCGGAGAGCTGCATATGCCCGTCTTCAGCGTCTCTTGCCGCCTACACCTTAGCGAAAAGCCTTTTCACGCTTTCTCTCAAAAAGAAACTGTGCCAGCACAGCAAGCGTCTCAGGACGATTTTCATGAAGGTACTCGAGTTCTTACCATCTGCTGGAGAAAAGAAAAAGAAAGATTGGCCAGGGAGTGCTGCATAACTTTTAGAAAGGTGTAAAAGAAAGTTGTTTGAGAACTTTTTCCGTACCTATGGTAATCTAAGTTTAAACTGTTCAAAAGTGGTTAGTTATCATTTTCTTTCAGTTTCTGAGCTGCGCACTCAATCCCGATGCTGTGCGGTCTTGTTCTTGGCGTCTCAGCATCTGCCGAGCTCTCCGGCTGCCGGCGGCGAAGAAGCGGCTTTTTCGCGCACAGAGCTTTCTGCCGGTCGCGGTGCGCTCCGGACCGCGGCTTCTGCCGAAAGACGCCCGGAGACCGGCACCTACCTTCGGAGAGCTGCATATGCCCGCCTTCTGCGTCTCTTGCAACCTACACCTTAGCGAAAAGCTTTGTCACGCTTTCTCTCAAAAAGAAACTGTGCCAGCACAGCAAGCGTCTCAGGACGATTTTCATGAAGGTACTCGAGTTCTTACCATCTCCTGGAGAACACAAAAAGAAAGATTGGCCAAAGAGTGCTGCATAAGTTTTAGAAGGATGTAAAAGAAAGTTGTTTGAGAACTTTTTCCCTACTTATGGTAATCTAAGTTTAAACTGTTGGAAAGTGGTTAGTTATCATTTTCTCTCAGTTTGAGAGCTGCGCACTCAATCCCGATGCTGTGTGGTCTTGTTCTTGGCGTCTCAGCATCTGCCGAGCTCTCCGGCTGCCGGCGGCGAAGAAGCGGCTTTTTCGCGCACAGAGCTTTCGGCCGGTCGCGGTGCGCTCCGGACCGCGGCTTCTGCCGAAAGACGCCCGGAGACCGGCACCTACCCTCGGAGAGCTGCATATGCCCGTCTTCTGCGTCTCTTGCCGCCTACACCTTAGCGAAAAGCTTTTTCACGCTTTCTCTCAAAAAGAAACTGTGCCAGCACAGCAAGCGTCTCAGGACGATTTTCATGAAGGTACTGGAGTTCTTACCATCTGCTGGAGAAAAGAAAAAGAAAGATTGGCCAGGGAGTGCTGCATAAGTTTTAGAAGGATGCAAAAGAAAGTTATTTGAGAACTTTTTCTCTACTTATGGTAATCTAAGTTTAAACTGTTGGAAAGTGGTTAGTTATCATTTTCTTTCAGTTTGAGAGCTGCGCACTCAATCCCGATGCTGTGCGGTCTTGTTCTTGGCGTCTCAGCATCTGCCGAGCTCTCCGGCTGCCGGCGGCGAAGAAGCGGCTTTTTCGCGCACAGAGCTTTCTGCCGGTCGCGGTGCGCTCCGGACCGCGGCTTCTGCCGAAAGACGCCCGGAGACCGGCACCTACCTTCGGAGAGCTGCATATGCCCGTCTTCAGCGTCTCTTGCCGCCTACACCTTAGTGAAAAGCTTTTTCACGCTTTCTCTCAAAAAGAAACTGTGCCAGCACAGCAAGCGTCTCAGGACGATTTTCATGAAGGTACTCGAGTTCTTACCATCTCCTGGAGAACACAAAAAGAAAGATTGGCCAAAGAGTGCTGCATAAGTTTTAGAAGGATGTAAAAGAAAGTTGTTTGAGAACTTTTTCCCTACTTATGGTAATCTAAGTTTAAACTGTTGGAAAGTGGTTAGTTATCATTTTCTCTCAGTTTGAGAGCTGCGCACTCAATCCCGATGCTGTGCGGTCTTGTTCTTGGCGTCTCAGCATCTGCCGAGCTCTCCGGCTGCCGGCGGCGAAGAAGCGGCTTTTTCGCGCACAGAGCTTTCTGCCGGTCGCGGTGCGCTCCGGACCGCGGCTTCTGCCGAAAGACGCCCGGAGACCGGCACCTACCCTCGGAGAGCTGCGTATGCCCGTCTTCTGCGTCTCTTGCCGCCTACACCTTAGCGAAAAGCTTTTTCACGCTTTCTCTCAAAAAGAAACTGTGCCAGCACAGCAAGCGTCTCAGGACGATTTTCATGAAGGTACTCGAGTTCTTACCATCTCCTGGAGAAAACAAAAAGAAAGATTGGCCAGGGAGTGCTGCATAAGTTTTAGAAGGATGTAAAAGAAAGTTGTTTGAGAACTTTTTCCGTACCTATGGTAATCTAAGTTTAAACTGTTGGAAAGTGGTTAGTTATCATTTTCTTTCAGTTTCTGAGCTGCGCACTCAATCCCGATGCTGTGCGGTCTTGTTCTTGGCGTCTCAGCATCTGCCGAGCTCTCCGGCTGCCGGCGGCGAAGAAGCGGCTTTTTCGCGCACAGAGCTTTCTGCCGGTCGCGGTGCGCTCCGGACCGCGGCTTCTGCCGAAAGACGCCCGGAGACCGGCACCTACCTTCGGAGAGCTGCATATGCCCGCCTTCTGCGTCTCTTGCAACCTACACCTTAGCGAAAAGCTTTGTCACGCTTTCTCTCAAAAAGAAACTGTGCCAGCACAGCAAGCGTCTCAGGACGATTTTCATGAAGGTACTCGAGTTCTTACCATCTCCTGGAGAAAAGAAAAAGAAAGATTGGCCAGGGAGTGCTGCATAAGTTTTAGAAGGATGTAAAAGAAAGTTGTTTGAGAACTTTTTCCGTACCTATGGTAATCTAAGTTTAAACTGTTGGAAAGTGGTTAGTTATCATTTTCTCTCAGTTTGAGAGCTGCGCACTCAATCCCGATGCTGTGCGGTCTTGTTCTTGGCGTCTCAGCATCTGCCGAGCTCTCCGGCTGCCGGCGGCGAAGAAGCGGCTTTTTCGCGCGCAGAGCTTTCTGCCGGTCGCGGTGCGCTCCGGACCGCGGCTTCTGCCGAAAGACGCCCGGAGACCGGCACCTACCCTCGGAGAGCTGCATATGCCCGTCTTCAGCGTCTCTTGCCGCCTACACCTTAGCGAAAAGCTTTTTCACGCTTTCTCTCAAAAAGAAACTGTGCCAGCACAGCAAGCGTCTCAGGACGATTTTTATGAAGGTACTCGAGTTCTTACCATCTCCTGGAGAAAACAAAAAGAAAGATTGGCCAAAGAGTGCTGCATAAGTTTTAGAAGGATGTAAAAGAAAGTTGTTTGAGAACTTTTTCTCTACTTATGGTAATCTAAGTTTAAACTGTTGGAAAGTGGATAGTTATCATTTTCTCTCAGTTTGAGAGCTGCGCACTCAATCCCGATGCTGTGCGGTCTTGTTCTTGGCGTCTCAGCATCTGCCGAGCTCTCCGGCTGCCGGCGGCGAAGAAGCGGCTTTTTCGCGCACAGAGCTTTCTGCCGGTCGCGGTGCGCTCCTGACCGCAGCTTCTGCCGAAAGACGCCCGGAGACCGGCATCTACCTTCGGAGAGCTGCATATGCCCGTCTTCAGCGTCTCTTGCCGCCTACACCTTAGCGAAAAGCTTTGTCACGCTTTCTCTCAAAAAGAAACTGTGCCAGCACAGCAAGCGTCTCAGGACGATTTTCATGAAGGTACTCGAGTTCTTACCATCTCCTGGAGAACACAAAAAGAAAGATTGGCCAAAGAGTGCTGCATAAGTTTTAGAAGGATGTAAAAGAATGTTGTTTGAGAACTTTTTCCCTACTTATGGTAATCTAAGTTTAAACTGTTCAAAAGTGGTTAGTTATCATTTTCTCTCAGTTTGAGAGCTGCACACTCAATCCCGATGCTGTGCGGTCTTGTTCTTGGCGTCTCAGCATCTGCCGAGCTCTCCGGCTGCTGGAGGCGAAGAAGCGGCTTTTTCGCGCACAGAGCTTTCTGCCGGTCGCGGTGCCCTCCAGACCGCGGCTTCTGCCGAAAGACGCCCGGAGACCGGCACCTACCCTCGGAGAGCTGCATATGCCCGTCTTCTGCGTCTCTTGCCACCTACACCTTAGCGAAAAGCTTTTTCACGCTTTCTCTCAAAAAGAAACTGTGCCAGCACAGCAAGCGTCTCAGGACGATTTTCATGAAGGTACTCGAGTTCTTACCATCTCCTGGAGAAAAGGAAAAGTAAGATTTCTCAGGGAGTGCTGCACAATTTTTACAAGGATGAAAAAGAATGTTGTTTGAGAACTTTTTCTCTACTTATGGTAATCTAAGTTTAAACTGTTGGAAAGTGGTTAGTTATCATTTTCTCTCAGTTTGAGAGCTGCGCACTCAATCCCGATGCTGTGCGGTCTTGTTCTTGTCGTCTCAGCATCTGCCGAGCTCTCCGGCTGCCGGAGGCGAAGAAGCGGCTTTTTCGCGCACAGAGCTTTCTGCCGGTCGCGGTGCGCTCCGGACCGCGGCTCCTGCCGAAAGACGCCCGGAGACCGGCACCTACCCTCGGAGAGCTGCATATGCCCGTCTTCAGCGTCTCTTGCCGCCTACACCTTAGCGAAAAGCTTTTTCACGCTTTCTCTCAAAAAGAAACTGTGCCAGCACAGCAAGCGTCTCAGGACGATTTTCATGAAGGTACTCGAGTTCTTACCATCTGCTGGAGAAAAGAAAAAGAAAGATTGGCCAGGGAGTGCTGCATAACTTTTAGAAAGATGTAAAAGAAAGTTGTTTGAGAACTTTTTCCGTACCTATGGTAATTTAAGTTTAAACTGTTCAAAAGTGGTTAGTTATCATTTTCTTTCAGTTTCTGAGCTGCGCACTCAATCCCGATGCTGTGCGGTCTTGTTCTTGGCGTCTCAGCATCTGCCGAGCTCTCCGGCTGCCGGCGGCGAAGAAGCGGCTTTTTCGCGCACAGAGCTTTCTGCCGGTCGCGGTGCGCTCCGGACCGCGGCTTCTGCCGAAAGACGCCCGGAGACCGGCACCTACCTTCGGAGAGCTGCATATGCCCGTCTTCTGCGTCTCTTGCCGCCTACACCTTAGCGAAAAGCTTTTTCACGCTTTCTCTCAAAAAGAAACTGTGCCAGAACAGCCAGCGTCTCAGGACGTTTTTCATAAAGGTATCCGAGTTCTTACCATCTCCTGGGGAAAAGAAAAAGAAAGATTGTCCAGGGAGTGCTGCATAAGTTTTAGAAAGATGTAAAAGAAAGTTGTTTGAGAACTTTTTCTCTACTTATGGTAATCTAAGTTTAAACTGTTGGAAAGTGGTTAGTTATCATTTTCTCTCAGTTTGAGAGCTGCGCACTCAATCCCGATGCTGTGCGGTCTTGTTCTTGTCGTCTCAGCATCTGCCGAGCTCTCCGGCTGCTGGAGGCGAAGAAGCGGCTTTTTCGCGCACAGAGCTTTCTGCCGGTCGCGGTGTGCTCTGGACCGCGGCTCCTGCCGAAAGACGCCCGGAGACCGGCACCTACCCTCGGAGAGCTGCATATGCCCGTCTTCAGCGTCTCTTGCCGCCTACACCTTAGCGAAAAGCTTTTTCACGCTTTCTCTCAAAAAGAAACTGTGCCAGCACAGCAAGCGTCTCAGGACGATTTTCATGAAGGTACTCGAGTTCTTACCATCTGCTGGAGAAAAGAAAAAGAAAGATTGGCCAGGGAGTGCTGCATAACTTTTAGAAAGATGTAAAAGAAAGTTGTTTGAGAACTTTTTCCGTACCTATGGTAATCTAAGTTTAAACTGTTCAAAAGTGGTTAGTTATCATTTTCTTTCAGTTTCTGAGCTGCGCACTCAATCCCGATGCTGTGCGGTCTTGTTCTTGGCGTCTCAGCATCTGCCGAGCTCTCCGGCTGCCGGCGGCGAAGAAGCGGCTTTTTCGCGCACAGAGCTTTCTGCCGGTCGCGGTGCGCTCCGGACCGCGGCTTCTGCCGAAAGACGCCCGGAGACCGGCACCTACCTTCGGAGAGCTGCATATGCCCGCCTTCTGCGTCTCTTGCAACCTACACCTTAGCGAAAAGCTTTTTCACGCTTTCTCTCAAAAAGAAACTGTGACAGCACAGCAAGCGTCTCAGGACGATTTTCATGAAGGTACTCGAGTTCTTACCATCTCCTGGAGAACACAAAAAGAAAGATTGGCCAAAGAGTGCTGCATAAGTTTTAGAAGGATGTAAAAGAAAGTTGTTTGAGAACTTTTTCCCTACTTATGGTAATCTAAGTTTAAACTGTTGGAAAGTGGTTAGTTATCATTTTCTCTCAGTTTGAGAGCTGCGCACTCAATCCCGATGCTGTGCGGTCTTGTTCTTGGCGTCTCAGCATCTGCCGAGCTCTCCGGCTGCCGGCAGCGAAGAAGCGGCTTTTTCGCGCGCAGAGCTTTCTGCCGGTCGCGGTGCGCTCCGGACCGCGGCTTCTGCCGAAAGACGCCCGGAGACCGGCACCTACCCTCGGAGAGCTGCATATGCCCGTCTTCAGCGTCTCTTGCCGCCTACACCTTAGCGAAAAGCTTTTTCACGCTTTCTCTCAAAAAGAAACTGTGCCAGCACAGCAAGCGTCTCAGGACGATTTTCATGAAGGTACTCGAGTTCTTACCATCTCCTGGAGAAAACAAAAAGAAAGATTGGCCAAAGAGTGCTGCATAAGTTTTAGAAGGATGTAAAAGAAAGTTGTTTGAGAACTTTTTCTCTACTTATGGTAATCTAAGTTTAAACTGTTGGAAAGTGGTTAGTTATCATTTTCTCTCAGTTTGAGAGCTGCGCACTCAATCCCGATGCTGTGCGGTCTTGTTCTTGGCGTCTCAGCATCTGCCGAGCTCTCCGGCTGCCGGCGGCGAAGAAGCGGCTTTTTCGCGCACAGAGCTTTCTGCCGGTCGCGGTGCGCTCCTGACCGCAGCTTCTGCCGAAAGACGCCCGGAGACCGGCATCTACCTTCGGAGAGCTGCATATGCCCGTCTTCAGCGTCTCTTGCCGCCTACACCTTAGCGAAAAGCTTTTTCACGCTTTCTCTCAAAAAGAAACTGTGCCAGCACAGCAAGCGTCTCAGGACGATTTTCATGAAGGTACTCGAGTTCTTACAATCTCCTGGAGAACACAAAAAGAAAGATTGGCAAAAGAGTGCTGCATAAGTTTTAGAAGGATGTAAAAGAAAGTTGTTTGAGAACTTTTTCCCTACTTATGGTAATCTAAGTTTAAACTGTTGGAAAGTGGTTAGTTATCATTTTCTCTCAGTTTGAGAGCTGCGCACTCAATCCCGATGCTGTGCGGTCTTGTTCTTGGCGTCTCAGCATCTGCCGAGCTCTCCGGCTGCTGGAGGCGAAGAAGCGGCTTTTTCGCGCACAGAGCTTTCTGCCGGTCGCGGTGCCCTCCAGACCGCGGCTTCTGCCGAAAGACGCCCGGAGACCGGCACCTACCCTCGGAGAGCTGCATATGCCCGCCTTCTGCGTCTCTTGCCAGCTACACCTTAGCGAAAAGCTTTTTCACGCTTTCTCTCAAAAAGAAACTGTGCCAGCACAGCAAGCGTCTCAGGACGATTTTCATGAAGGTACTCGAGTTCTTACCATCTCCTGGAGAAAAGGAAAAGTAAGATTTCTCAGGGAGTGCTGCATAATTTTTACAAGGATGAAAAAGAAAGTTGTTTGAGAACTTTTTCTCTACTTATGGTAATCTAAGTTTAAACTGTTGGAAAGTGCTTAGTTATCATTTTCTTTCAGTTTCTGAGCTGCGCACTCAATCCCGATGCTGTGCGGTCTTGTTCTTGGCGTCTCAGCATCTGCCGAGCTCTCCGGCTGCCGGCGGCGAAGAAGCGGCTTTTTCGCGCACAGAGCTTTCTGCCGGTCGCGGTGCGCTCCGGACCGCGGCTTCTGCCGAAAGACGCCCGGAGACCGGCACCTACCTTCGGAGAGCTGCATATGCCCGCCTTCTGCGTCTCTTGCCGCCTACACCTTAGCGAAAAGCTTTGTCACGCTTTCTCTCAAAAAGAAACTGTGCCAGCACAGCAAGCGTCTCAGGACGATTTTCATGAAGGTACTCGAGTTCTTACCATCTCCTGGAGAACACAAAAAGAAAGATTGGCCAAAGAGTGCTGCATAAGTTTTAGAAGGATGTAAAAGAAAGTTGTTTGAGAACTTTTTCCCTACTTATGGTAATCTAAGTTTAAACTGTTGGAAAGTGGTTAGTTATCATTTTCTCTCAGTTTGAGAGCTGCGCACTCAATCCCGATGCTGTGCGGTCTTGTTCTTGGCGTCTCAGCATCTGCCGAGCTCTCCGGCTGCCGGCGGCGAAGAAGCGGCTTTTTCGCGCACAGAGCTTTCTGCCGGTCGCGGTGCGCTCCGGACCGCGGCTTCTGCCGAAAGACGCCCGGAGACCGGCACCTACCCTCGGAGAGCTGCATATGCCCGTCTTCAGCGTCTCTTGCCGCCTACACCTTAGCGAAAAGCTTTTTCACGCTTTCTCTCAAAAAGAAACTGTGCCAGAACAGCCAGCGTCTCAGGACGTTTTTCATAAAGGTATCCGAGTTCTTACCATCTCCTGGGGAAAAGAAAAAGAAAGATTGTCCAGGGAGTGCTGCATAAGTTTTAGAAAGATGTAAAAGAAAGTTGTTTGAGAACTTTTTCTCTACTTATGGTAATCTAAGTTTAAACTGTTGGAAAGTGGTTAGTTATCATTTTCTCTCAGTTTGAGAGCTGCGCACTCAATCCCGATGCTGTGCGGTCTTGTTCTTGTCGTCTCAGCATCTGCCGAGCTCTCCGGCTGCTGGAGGCGAAGAAGCGGCTTTTTCGCGCACAGAGCTTTCTGCCGGTCGCGGTGTGCTCTGGACCGCGGCTCCTGCCGAAAGACGCCCGGAGACCGGCACCTACCCTCGGAGAGCTGCATATGCCCGTCTTCAGCGTCTCTTGCCGCCTACACCTTAGCGAAAAGCTTTTTCACGCTTTCTCTCAAAAAGAAACTGTGCCAGCACAGCAAGCGTCTCAGGACGATTTTCATGAAGGTACTCGAGTTCTTACCATCTGCTGGAGAAAAGAAAAAGAAAGATTGGCCAGGGAGTGCTGCATAACTTTTAGAAAGATGTAAAAGAAAGTTGTTTGAGAACTTTTTCCGTACCTATGGTAATCTAAGTTTAAACTGTTCAAAAGTGGTTAGTTATCATTTTCTTTCAGTTTCTGAGCTGCGCACTCAATCCCGATGCTGTGCGGTCTTGTTCTTGGCGTCTCAGCATCTGCCGAGCTCTCCGGCTGCCGGCGGCGAAGAAGCGGCTTTTTCGCGCACAGAGCTTTCTGCCGGTCGCGGTGCGCTCCGGACCGCGGCTTCTGCCGAAAGACGCCCGGAGACCGGCACCTACCTTCGGAGAGCTGCATATGCCCGCCTTCTGCGTCTCTTGCAACCTACACCTTAGCGAAAAGCTTTTTCACGCTTTCTCTCAAAAAGAAACTGTGACAGCACAGCAAGCGTCTCAGGACGATTTTCATGAAGGTACTCGAGTTCTTACCATCTCCTGGAGAACACAAAAAGAAAGATTGGCCAAAGAGTGCTGCATAAGTTTTAGAAGGATGTAAAAGAAAGTTGTTTGAGAACTTTTTCCCTACTTATGGTAATCTAAGTTTAAACTGTTGGAAAGTGGTTAGTTATCATTTTCTCTCAGTTTGAGAGCTGCGCACTCAATCCCGATGCTGTGCGGTCTTGTTCTTGGCGTCTCAGCATCTGCCGAGCTCTCCGGCTGCCGGCAGCGAAGAAGCGGCTTTTTCGCGCGCAGAGCTTTCTGCCGGTCGCGGTGCGCTCCGGACCGCGGCTTCTGCCGAAAGACGCCCGGAGACCGGCACCTACCCTCGGAGAGCTGCATATGCCCGTCTTCAGCGTCTCTTGCCGCCTACACCTTAGCGAAAAGCTTTTTCACGCTTTCTCTCAAAAAGAAACTGTGCCAGCACAGCAAGCGTCTCAGGACGATTTTCATGAAGGTACTCGAGTTCTTACCATCTCCTGGAGAAAACAAAAAGAAAGATTGGCCAAAGAGTGCTGCATAAGTTTTAGAAGGATGTAAAAGAAAGTTGTTTGAGAACTTTTTCTCTACTTATGGTAATCTAAGTTTAAACTGTTGGAAAGTGGTTAGTTATCATTTTCTCTCAGTTTGAGAGCTGCGCACTCAATCCCGATGCTGTGCGGTCTTGTTCTTGGCGTCTCAGCATCTGCCGAGCTCTCCGGCTGCCGGCGGCGAAGAAGCGGCTTTTTCGCGCACAGAGCTTTCTGCCGGTCGCGGTGCGCTCCTGACCGCAGCTTCTGCCGAAAGACGCCCGGAGACCGGCATCTACCTTCGGAGAGCTGCATATGCCCGTCTTCAGCGTCTCTTGCCGCCTACACCTTAGCGAAAAGCTTTTTCACGCTTTCTCTCAAAAAGAAACTGTGCCAGCACAGCAAGCGTCTCAGGACGATTTTCATGAAGGTACTCGAGTTCTTACAATCTCCTGGAGAACACAAAAAGAAAGATTGGCAAAAGAGTGCTGCATAAGTTTTAGAAGGATGTAAAAGAAAGTTGTTTGAGAACTTTTTCCCTACTTATGGTAATCTAAGTTTAAACTGTTGGAAAGTGGTTAGTTATCATTTTCTCTCAGTTTGAGAGCTGCGCACTCAATCCCGATGCTGTGCGGTCTTGTTCTTGGCGTCTCAGCATCTGCCGAGCTCTCCGGCTGCTGGAGGCGAAGAAGCGGCTTTTTCGCGCACAGAGCTTTCTGCCGGTCGCGGTGCCCTCCAGACCGCGGCTTCTGCCGAAAGACGCCCGGAGACCGGCACCTACCCTCGGAGAGCTGCATATGCCCGCCTTCTGCGTCTCTTGCCAGCTACACCTTAGCGAAAAGCTTTTTCACGCTTTCTCTCAAAAAGAAACTGTGCCAGCACAGCAAGCGTCTCAGGACGATTTTCATGAAGGTACTCGAGTTCTTACCATCTCCTGGAGAAAAGGAAAAGTAAGATTTCTCAGGGAGTGCTGCATAATTTTTACAAGGATGAAAAAGAAAGTTGTTTGAGAACTTTTTCTCTACTTATGGTAATCTAAGTTTAAACTGTTGGAAAGTGCTTAGTTATCATTTTCTTTCAGTTTCTGAGCTGCGCACTCAATCCCGATGCTGTGCGGTCTTGTTCTTGGCGTCTCAGCATCTGCCGAGCTCTCCGGCTGCCGGCGGCGAAGAAGCGGCTTTTTCGCGCACAGAGCTTTCTGCCGGTCGCGGTGCGCTCCGGACCGCGGCTTCTGCCGAAAGACGCCCGGAGACCGGCACCTACCTTCGGAGAGCTGCATATGCCCGCCTTCTGCGTCTCTTGCCGCCTACACCTTAGCGAAAAGCTTTGTCACGCTTTCTCTCAAAAAGAAACTGTGCCAGCACAGCAAGCGTCTCAGGACGATTTTCATGAAGGTACTCGAGTTCTTACCATCTCCTGGAGAACACAAAAAGAAAGATTGGCCAAAGAGTGCTGCATAAGTTTTAGAAGGATGTAAAAGAAAGTTGTTTGAGAACTTTTTCCCTACTTATGGTAATCTAAGTTTAAACTGTTGGAAAGTGGTTAGTTATCATTTTCTCTCAGTTTGAGAGCTGCGCACTCAATCCCAATGCTGTGCGGTCTTGTTCTTGGCGTCTCAGCATCTGCCGAGCTCTCCGGCTGCCGGCGGCGAAGAAGCGGCTTTTTCGCGCACAGAGCTTTCTGCCGGTCGCGGTGCGCTCCGGACCGCGGCTTCTGCCGAAAGACGCCCGGAGACCGGCACCTACCCTCGGAGAGCTGCATATGCCCGTCTTCAGCGTCTCTTGCCGCCTACACCTTAGCGAAAAGCTTTTTCACGCTTTCTCTCAAAAAGAAACTGTGCCAGAACAGCCAGCGTCTCAGGACGTTTTTCATAAAGGTATCCGAGTTCTTACCATCTCCTGGGGAAAAGAAAAAGAAAGATTGTCCAGGGAGTGCTGCATAAGTTTTAGAAAGATGTAAAAGAAAGTTGTTTGAGAACTTTTTCTCTACTTATGGTAATCTAAGTTTAAACTGTTGGAAAGTGGTTAGTTATCATTTTCTCTCAGTTTGAGAGCTGCGCACTCAATCCCGATGCTGTGCGGTCTTGTTCTTGTCGTCTCAGCATCTGCCGAGCTCTCCGGCTGCTGGAGGCGAAGAAGCGGCTTTTTCGCGCACAGAGCTTTCTGCCGGTCGCGGTGTGCTCTGGACCGCGGCTCCTGCCGAAAGACGCCCGGAGACCGGCACCTACCCTCGGAGAGCTGCATATGCCCGTCTTCAGCGTCTCTTGCCGCCTACACCTTAGCGAAAAGCTTTTTCACGCTTTCTCTCAAAAAGAAACTGTGCCAGCACAGCAAGCGTCTCAGGACGATTTTCATGAAGGTACTCGAGTTCTTACCATCTGCTGGAGAAAAGGAAAAGAAAGATTGGCCAGGGAGTGCTGCATAACTTTTAGAAAGATGTAAAAGAAAGTTGTTTGAGAACTTTTTCCGTACCTATGGTAATCTAAGTTTAAACTGTTCAAAAGTGGTTAGTTATCATTTTCTTTCAGTTTCTGAGCTGCGCACTCAATCCCGATGCTGTGCGGTCTTGTTCTTGGCGTCTCAGCATCTGCCGAGCTCTCCGGCTGCCGGCGGCGAAGAAGCGGCTTTTTCGCGCACAGAGCTTTCTGCCGGTGGCGGTGCGCTCCGGACCGCGGCTTCTGCCGAAAGACGCCCGGAGACCGGCACCTACCTTCGGAGAGCTGCATATGCCCGCCTTCTGCGTCTCTTGCAACCTACACCTTAGCGAAAAGCTTTGTCACGCTTTCTCTCAAAAAGAAACTGTGCCAGCACAGCAAGCGTCTCAGGACGATTTTCATGAAGGTACTCGAGTTCTTACCATCTCCTGGAGAACACAAAAAGAAAGATTGGCCAAAGAGTGCTGCATAAGTTTTAGAAGGATGTAAAAGAAAGTTGTTTGAGAACTTTTTCCCTACTTATGGTAATCTAAGTTTAAACTGTTGGAAAGTGGTTAGTTATCATTTTCTCTCAGTTTGAGTGCTGCGCACTCAATCCCGATGCTGTGCGGTCTTGTTCTTGGCGTCTCAGCATCTGCCGAGCTCTCCGGCTGCCGGCGGCGAAGAAGCGGCTTTTTCGCGCACAGAGCTTTCTGCCGGTCGCGGTGCGCTCCGGACCGCGGCTTCTGCCGAAAGACGCCCGGAGACCGGCACCTACCCTCGGAGAGCTGCATATGCCCGTCTTCAGCGTCTCTTGCCGCCTACACCTTAGCGAAAAGCTTTTTCACGCTTTCTCTCAAAAAGAAACTGTGCCAGCACAGCAAGCGTCTCAGGACGATTTTCATGAAGGTACTCGAGTTCTTACCATCTGCTGGAGAAAAGAAAAAGAAAGATTGGCCAGGGAGTGCTGCATAACTTTTAGAAAGATGTAAAAGAAAGTTGTTTGAGAACTTTTTCCGTACCTATGGTAATCTAAGTTTAAACTGTTCAAAAGTGGTTAGTTATCATTTTCTTTCAGTTTCTGAGCTGCGCACTCAATCCCGATGCTGTGCGGTCTTGTTCTTGGCGTCTCAGCATCTGCCGAGCTCTCCGGCTGCCGGCGGCGAAGAAGCGGCTTTTTCGCGCACAGAGCTTTCTGCCGGTCGCGGTGCGCTCCGGACCGCGGCTTCTGCCGAAAGACGCCCGGAGACCGGCACCTACCTTCGGAGAGCTGCATATGCCCGCCTTCTGCGTCTCTTGCAACCTACACCTTAGCGAAAAGCTTTGTCACGCTTTCTCTCAAAAAGAAACTGTGCCAGCACAGCAAGCGTCTCAGGACGATTTTCATGAAGGTACTCGAGTTCTTACCATCTCCTGGAGAACACAAAAAGAAAGATTGGCCAAAGAGTGCTGCATAAGTTTTAGAAGGATGTAAAAGAAAGTTGTTTGAGAACTTTTTCCCTACTTATGGTAATCTAAGTTTAAACTGTTGGAAAGTGGTTAGTTATCATTTTCTCTCAGTTTGAGAGCTGCGCACTCAATCCCGATGCTGTGCGGTCTTGTTCTTGGCGTCTCAGCATCTGCCGAGCTCTCCGGCGGCCGTCGGCGAAGAAGCGGCTTTTTCGCGCGCAGAGCTTTCTGCCGGTCGCGGTGCGCTCCGGACCGCGGCTTCTGCCGAAAGACGCCCGGAGACCGGCACCTACCCTCGGAGAGCTGCATATGCCCGTCTTCAGCGTCTCTTGCCGCCTACACCTTAGCGAAAAGCTTTTTCACGCTTTCTCTCAAAAAGAAACTGTGCCAGCACAGCAAGCGTCTCAGGACGATTTTCATGAAGGTACTCGAGTTCTTACCATCTCCTGGAGAACACAAAAAGAAAGATTGGCCAGGGAGTGCTGCATAAGTTTTAGAAGGATGTAAAAGAATGTTGTTTGAGAACTTTTTCCCTACTTATGGTAATCTAAGTTTAAACTGTTGGAAAGTGGTTAGTTCTCATTTTCTCTCAGTTTGAGAGCTGCGCACTCAATCCCGATGCTGTGCGGCTTCGTTCTTGGCGTCTCAGCATCTGCAGAGCTCTCCGGCTGCCGGCGGCGAAGAAGCGGCTTTTTCGCGCGCAGAGCTTTCTGCCGGTCGCGGTGCGCTCCGGACCGCGGCTTCTGCCGAAAGACGCCCGGAGACCGGCACCTACCCTCGGAGAGCTGCATATGCCCGCCTTCTGCGTCTCTTGCCACCTACACCTTAGCGAAAAGCTTTTTCATGCTTTCTCTCAAAAAGAAACTGTGCCAGCACAGCAAGCGTCTCAGGACGATTTTCATGAAGGTACTCGAGTTCTTACCATCTCCTGGAGAAAAGGAAAAGAAAGATTGGCCAAAGAGTGCTGCGTAAGTTTTGGAAGGATGTAAAAGAATGTTGTATGAGAACTTTTTCTGTACTTATGTTAATATAAGTTTAAACTGTTGGAAAGTGGTTAATTATCATTTTCTCTCAGTTTGAGAGCTGCGCACTCAATCCCGATGCTGTGCGGTCTTGTTCTTGGCGTCTCAGCATCTGCCGAGCTCTCCGGCTGCCGGCGGCGAAGAAGCGGCTTTTTCGCGCACAGAGCTTTCTGCCGGTCGCGGTGCCCTCCAGACCGCGGCTTCTCCCAAAAGACGCCCGGAGACCGGCACCTACCCTCGGAGAGCTGCATATGCCCGCCTTCTGCGTCTCTTGCAACCTACACCTTAGCGAAAAGCCTTTTCACGCTTTCTCTCAAAAAGAAACTGTGCCAGCACAGCAAGCGTCTCAGGACGATTTTCATGAAGGTACTCGAGTTCTTACCATCGGCTGGAGAAAAGAAAAAGAAAGATTGGCCAGGGAGTGCTGCATAAGTTTTAGAAAGATGTAAAAGAAAGTTGTTTGAGAACTTTTTCCGTACCTATGGTAATCTAAGTTTAAACTGTTCAAAAGTGGTTAGTTATCATTTTCTTTCAGTTTCTGAGCTGCGCACTCAATCCCGATGCTGTGCGGTCTTTTTCTTGGCGTCTCAGCATCTGCCGAGCTCTCCGGCTGCCGGCGGCGAAGAAGCGGCTTTTTCGCGCACAGAGCTTTCTGCCGGTCGCGGTGCGCTCCGGACCGCGGCTTCTGCCGAAAGACGCCCGGAGACCGGCACCTACCCTCGGAGAGCTGCATATGCCCGCCTTCTGCGTCTCTTGCCGCCTACACCTTAGTGAAAAGCTTTTTCACGCTTTCTCTCAAAAAGAAACTGTGCCAGCACAGCAAGCGTCTCAGGACGATTTTCATGAAGGTACTCGAGTTCTTACCATCTCCTGGAGAAAAGGAAAAGTAAGATTTCTCAGGGAGTGCTGCATAATTTTTACAAGGATGAAAAAGAATGTTGTTTGAGAACTTTTTCTCTGCTTATGGTAATCTAAGTTTAAACTGTTGGAAAGTGGTTAGTTATCATTTTCTCTCAGTTTGAGAGCTGCGCACTCAATCCCAATGCTGTGCAGTCTTGTTCTTGTCGTCTCAGCATCTGCCGAGCTCTCTGGCTGCTGGAGGCGAAGAAGCGGCTTTTTCGCGCACGGAGCTTTCTGCCGGTCGCGGTGCGCTCCGGACCGCGGCTTCTGCCGAAAGACGCCCGGAGACCGGCACCTGCCCTCGGAGAGCTGCATACGCCCGTCTTCAGCGTCTCTTGCCGCCTACACCTTAGCGAAAAGCTTTTTCACGCTTTCTCTCAAAAAGAAACTGTGCCAGCACAGCAAGCGTCTCAGGACGATTTTCATGAAGGTACTCGAGATCTTACCATCTGCTGGAGAAAAGAAAAAGAAAGATTGGCCAGGGAGTGCTGCATAACTTTTAGAAAGATGTAAAAGAAAGTTGTTTGAGAACTTTTTCCGTACCTATGGTAATTTATGTTTAAACTGTTCAAAAGGGCTTAGTTATCATTTTCTTTCAGTTTCTGAGCTGCACACTCAATCCCGATGCTGTGCGGTCTTGTTCTTGGCGTCTCAGCATCTGCCGAGCTCTCCGGCTGCCGGCGGCGAAGAAGCAACTTTTTCGCGCACAGAGCTTTCTGCCGGTCGCGGTGCGCTCCGGACCGCGGCTTCTGCCGAAAGACGCCCGGAGACCGGCACCTACCTTCGGAGAGCTGCATATGCCCGCCTTCTGCGTCTCTTGCAACCTACACCTTAGCGAAAAGCTTTGTCACGCTTTCTCTCAAAAAGAAACTGTGCCAGCACAGCAAGCGTCTCAGGACGATTTTCATGAAGGTACTCGAGTTCTTACCATCTGCTGGAGAAAAGAAAAAGAAAGATTGGCCAGGGAGTGCTGCATAAGTTTTAGAAAGATGTAAAAGAAAGTTGAGAACTTTTTCCGTACCTATGGTAATCTAAGTTTAAACTGTTCAAAAGTGGTTAGTTATCATTTTCTCTCACTTTGAGAGCTGCACACTCAATCCCAATGCTGTGCGGTCTTGTTCTTGGCGTCTCAGCATCTGCCGAGCTCTCCGGCTGCCGGCGGCGAAGAAGCGGCTTTTTAGCGCACAGAGCTTTCTGCCGGTCGCGGTGCGCTCCGGACCGCGGCTTCTGCCGAAAGACGCCCGGAGACTGGCACCTACCTTCGGAGAGCTGCATATGCCCGCCTTCTGCGTCTCTTGCCGCCTACACCTTAGCGAAAAGCTTTTTCACGCTTTCTCTCAAAAAGAAACTGTGCCAGAACAGCAAACTGCCCCTGATTATATCCTCATATTTTGCCTTTGCTATGGATTCCAGAAGCACTCTTCTTTCTTTTTTAAGCTACTAGTTGTTTTCAAATAGCCGCTCTCCATGTCCCCTCCTACCCCGTGCGAATAGACAGAGGCACTTTACCTTGTAGGTATTAAATCCAGGCAATAGGAGAATCCAAGAAGAATACATCTTGAGTTTTAGAAGCAATTCCTATTGAATAGAAAAAAGATAATCCCTTCTTTGAGACCCATTATCAGACATCTCTGTGTGGGGGGGAGGTGTATCTGTGTGTGTGATTGGGAAGTGTATTCACCCACAAACCAGAGGCAATATTTAGTAACCAACATATCGTAAGGGTGGATGCATATAATTTCCTGCTCTTTATTGAACTTTTTTTTCCAAGGTTCATTTGTTTTTACAGATTTTCTAGTCAGTTGAAAAATTCTTCTGTGTTTGTGTGAGAATAGAAGCATCCATAAAACTTACTGTGTGAGGAGAGTCCTTTGGACTAGATGATGACTATTTAGAAGATGATATTTTCATCTGCATCAATCCATTTCCTTGTTTTGGAAATATTTTTGGTTTTCAAAGTAACAATTTTCAAGATGTATTTTTCGAAGGTGAACAAAACGAGATCCTAATTGGTATCACAGAAATACAAAAAAAAATCCCTTAAAATCATCCGTTGCATCTTTTCAATGTTGTCTTTTTGAATTTTCAATAGCTAACTCTAAATCTGATGTTAAAATCTTTTAAAATGCTCTGTCTTCACACAATTTTCTTCTTGATCCATTTCTAAGCTTTAAAATGATATTCAGGTAGGAGTCAAATACTGACACTACTTCACATTTTACAAATTGACATCAGAGTACAGAGAGGGAGGGAGGGAGGAAGGGAAAGGAGGAAGAAAAGAGAAAGGAAGGAAGGAAGGAAGGAAGGAAGGAAGGAAGGAAGGAAGGAAGGAAGGAAGGAAGGAAGGAAGGAAGGAAGGAAGGAAGGAAGGAAGGAAGGAAGGAAGAAAGAAAGAAAGAAAGAAAGAAAGAAAGAAAGAAAGAAAGAAAGAAAGAAAGAAAGAAAGAAAGAAAGAGAGAGAAAGGAAATTCCCAAATGTCCGGAACCTTAAAAATTATAAAATATTTGCGTGGATGATATTTAAGTGCTGAGACTGTTCCTACATATAATAATGCTAAAAGGAACTTCTATGTGAATCCAAAACAGTTAAACTGGATGGCAGTTTCTCAGAATCAATAGTCTGTTTTTTCTATCTTCAGCTAGTTACTGCTACTGCACAGAATGACTATTACCACAGAATAATAGAATGGTTGGGATTGGAAGGGACCTTACAATTCACCTAAATTCACCCCACATGTCATTGGCAGGGACACCTTCCACTAGACTGCCTTAAGCTCAAAGACCCATTCAAGCTGGCCTTGAACACTTCCAGGAATGGGTCACCCACAACATGTTCCAGTGTCTCACCAGGCCTCCTGGCAAGGAATTTCTTCCCAATACCCAAAGGAAACATATACTCTTCAGGTTTTAAAGCCATCAACACTTCTCCTATTGCTCCATGCCCTTGTGTAGCTCATCTGCCTCCTTCTGCTAGGCTGCCTTCAGATACTGGAGGACTGCTCTAACATTTGCTCAGAGTCTGCTCTTCTCCAGGTTGAGAAGATGCCTGGAGGACTCTGGCTTGATGACAGACTCCCTGAGCTACACTGGGGGCTCAGACCATTCTTCTTCTTGGACTTGTTGAAGGATGCACAAGCACTGCCGATTGTGCTTCCTTGTGGTACAGGTAATAAATAGTTGATTGTTTTAATAAAAACACACTTGAAATGATAAGAGCCAAATTTTAAAGCAAAATTAATTGGAGAAAGATTCCTAAACTTGTGGCCTCTTTCCCCAACCCATCTATTGATTGTAAACGACATTCCTTGCTGTTGTTATGGTGCATGAACCAAAGCCAAGTGATGTCTACTACTTAAGACAGACGTTCTACCTTCTTACTAGAATATGTTCTTACGGTTTTAAAGCAATCCCCCGAACATCAAGAACAAGAGATTACCTCATGAAGTAATGAAGTGCTTTGGTTGAAAGTAAATTGCATTTGAAGGAAATGGGTTTGGGGGCGAGCACAGGAAGATCTCAGAAGTAGAGTGCCAGCTTAGTTCTCTGCTTCAGAGATAAGTGAAGCAATTCAGGAATGTCTTTCCGTGAAAATTGTTTACAGATCTTTCTGCACAACAGTTAACAAACAGCATCAGAAATGTGTGCAAATAATAGACTAGTCACTACAAGGTTGTCATCCATGAGTGGTAAGGAAATTCTGACTTATAGCAATGGTTTTGCTGTTGTGCCTCTTAGAATAGACAAAAAAGAATGAGGAAAACTAATTTTTCCATCTAGTTTCTTTCAGTTTTGGTTCCAAGACTATTTTCCTGCCCTCAGGAGACAGCAAAAACTCTCAAAAACTGAAATGCTTCAGAACTGGAAATGATCTGAATCACAAATATTTCTCCAAAAATAAAATTTAAAACGTAAGTCATAACGGTAAAACAGATCGAGCTATTTAAAGATGAATGTTCTATACATACTAAAACATTCCCAGAGATAACTCTTGTGTCCTAAGTCTGTTTAAAAGTCCAGAGTTCCTGGTAAAAAACTTATATGCAGATGAGGTAGCTACGTGATAGTCTCTTTCCAGCTTAATTATACTCTTCACTCTCACCACCTCTACCAGTTGATTTTCGTAAGTTCTTAGAAAACAGTAATTTAACTTTTTTAGTTCTATGAAGAAAAATGACAGTGATCAGAGTTCTTTGCACTCCCTGTTTTCTGAGAAGCCTGACCATCAAGCCTTAGGAACTTGATCATGAGTTTTATTTCATCTCAAAGTAAATTTTAAGGGAGTGGCAGAGAGAATGGGAGCCTCAAGAAAAACAATTTAGGCTTCTAATTCTTGTGTTGTCCTACTTACCTACGACAAGAACTGGAAAGAGGATAGATTAGAGTTAGCAGCTGTTGAACATTTGCACATACTCTTCCACTAAAGAAGAGGTCAAGGATGGTTTTCTGGCCCTCCCTCCACAAGCTGCAGCTTCCTTCAAGGCACTTTCACCTGCTGTGGCATGGAGCCCTTTACCAGCTGCACTGTAGCTATGTGTTCCTCCATGGTTCTCTAGGGACTGCTGGGAGACAAGCTGCTTCACTAGGATATCTCCAGGGACTGCGGGGGATTCTTTGCTCTGTCAACTGAACACCTCCTCCTCCTCCTTCTTGTCTCACTTTAGTATCATGGAGCTGCTTCCCATACTCTTTTTTCCCCTCACTTGCCACTGCCTATTCGTATGTTTTGGGCTTTTGACCATATATTCTCACAGAGACTGATGGGCTCAGTTGCAAAAATGTGTCTTGCTAGAAAATGACATGCGCTACAAAACCATGATATTATAGAAAAGAGTAGTGGAGGTACAAATATACTGCTAAAGGTCCAGAAAATTGACAGTGCTTCATTGTAATACATCCCCTGATTTTGCCTTCTTTCTCCTTAAGATCTGGAAAGAATACTGGGCAGGAGACAGTGTTGTTTCAATGAAAAGACTTTTTTAGGATTCTAGGGTGCATGATCAACTTTCTTGAGAACATTGAGGAAAGGCACTTTGTCTTTTGTGGTAAATATCATTAGGCAGTAGTGACAAATTCCGACCAACAAGAGCAGGTCAAAATCTGGTGAGACCAAGCAATATACCTTGAGTGGCCAGGACAGAACCATAGAGTCGTAGAATCAGTTGAATTGAAAGGAGCCCGTCAGGAGCATCAAGTCCAACTTCTGGCCCTTCATGGGACCTTCCTCGAGAATCACACCAGATGCCTGAGAGCAATGTCCAAAAGCTTCCTGAACTTTAGATAGGCGTGATGCTGTGACCACTCCCTGGAGAGACTCTTCCAGTGCCCAGCCAACCTCTGGTTAAAAGATTTTTTCCTGATAGCCGACCTAACCCTCCCCTGACTCAGCTGCATGCCCTTTCCTCGAGTTCTGTCCTTGTAAACCTCATTTGAGAACTTTCTGATACCTTCATGTCTTTTTTCATTGTGGCACCCAAAGCTGCCCCCAAGCACTCAAGGTGAGGCCGCCCCAGAGCAGAGCAGAGCAGGAAAATGCCCTCTCTTGCCCAGCTGGTGATACTGTGCCTGATGCACCCCAGGACAGGCTTGGCCCTCTGGGATACATCAGGCCAGGGAACTGCTGATGCACATTCAGCTTGCCGTTGGCCAGGAGCCTGGCTTCCTTTCTGCACTGCTTCTCTCCAGCCTCTGGCTCCCTAGTCTATACACACACGCACCACGATTGCCCAGTCCCAGGTGCTGAATTCAGCACTCACTCTCGTTCAATGCCATATGCTTGGGGATTACCTGTGGGAAACCTTGTGAACAGCAGATTTTGGGAAAGCTGCAAAAGGCAGGCCTCAGAGACAGCAGAACTGTGATTGGAGCTAAGCAGTAGTCATAAGGTTTGTCAGCAGAAAAATGATAGAAGAAGTAGAGAAGTAAGGACAAATAGAACAATGGCCTGTGTATTAACGCTTGACCAGAAGAACTCCCTAAGCTACAGCAAAGTATATCCAGCCAGATGTTAGGAAGTTCTAAGCTTAATAATGGAGCTCTGTGCATTCTATCTTAAGGCTTACAAGCAGGTCTTGTATTCAAAAGAAGCAAGCATTCTTTTAACCAAAGTTATGTGTGCTTCTAGGGATTGGATAGAACTACTGTCAATATGCTTTTGCTTTGTGGGATTGGTCAAAAAACTTTTCAAGTAAGTTGTAACATCAAGTTCTTTGTCTGCTGCTGGGGACATGAGCTGCTGGCATCTTCCCACTGTCATAACCATGTCATGAGACTGATGCTGGAAAATACAACAGCCCCTTTCGTGATTTGTGCATAGACTCCTGGCCTGCCATAAATGCCCATCTCTCTTATTTGTCCAGATCTCTCTTGTAGGGTCTCACTGCCCTCAAGGGAGTTAGTTCACAGCTCCTCCCAATGTAGTGTCTCTGGCAAACTTGCTTAATATTCCTTCAAGTGCCGAGTCCAAGTGGTTCCAAAGATGTTGAAAAAAACTGACTCAAGGATGATACTGTCTTAGCCACTGAAATTAGCGCTTCATGCTTCTTCTTGCTCCTTAGTGCAGAAATCACAAAAAATATCTTCTTTGTTTCTTTTCTATCCACGCAGATATCTTTGCTTATGCTCATGCTTTTTATCCCAACAGCAGCTGACACAACATTTACATACACAGCAGGAGCACGCTTTTCCTGCTCTTACTAGACTTAACAATTTTGCAATCTGTCAATTAGTGACCTTTGCAACTGAATTCAGACCTGCAGCATTCCTCATCAAAATAATAGAATGTCCTCAGAAGAAGAGAAAACTTTGCTGTATACTCTGTAAGCCTGCAGAATATATCATAAGGAGTTAGCATCACAATCATTTCAGCACTGACCCTATACTTGAGCAGGGAAAAAACTTCAAAGAAGAGCTATTTAATGCAGCAACATATCTGAGAAATGAAACAACTAGGATCTTCCAAACTGGTCCCTGCAGTAGAAATGTACTTGTAAGAATACAGAAGATAATAGATATGGTTTGGAAAGGCTATATCCTTGCAAAGCTAAATTGGATCTCATCCCATAGATGAAAGATCAAGAAGCTCAAAGTGGAGCTAGAGAGACACATCCACATAATGAGATATAGCAAAGCATTTTTCAAGATAATTAGGCATTCTGGTGTGTGGCATTGTGTGTTTTAAGAATCAGTTATTCCTTTTGTAACTCAATAATGGTTCGGGGTATTCGGTTCCCCACCATGTACTTCCCTCACAATGCTTTCTCCCTGTTAGAGCTGCTCCCCCCTCCCCTGCCTGTCATGGTAACCACCCTTCTTATCGCGAGAATTCTCTCTGCCAGTCATTCCTTAATTTGATGTATGATTTGCCCCTGGAGTTTTTCCCCTCCCCTGTGTGATCCTCAGTGGCTTAGCTGTAACCCACGCTCCTCCCTGGGTCCTTGCTATTGGTAAGCTTTGTGTCTCCTCCTATCACACCCACTCCCTTTATCAGCGTCCCCCCGGGACTCTGCCTTTGTCACCTCTCCCTGAACCCACCGGGGAAGAAGAACAAGATTAAAAGGTCCTTGGTACTTATACAGGCGTCCTTCCTCCTTCCTTTGCTTTGGTACCTTGTAGCCGAAAATCCCGCCTGCGTCACCCATGCCGCAGATGGTACACAACTCCTCAGGGTTCCGGAGGGAATCTGGGAGTGGCACTTTGTGTGGCCATCTTCGGCTGGGCCGTGGTCAGCCTAGCCGGACACCCGCACAGCCCCGCGGCCGTGGGAGAGAGGCTACACTGGTGGACTGGGCAGTTAGATTAAATCTGCCGCACTTACTCACTTTTGGGGACTGAATTGTGGAGTGCTAAACCATATCTGCTGCTATATAAAGCAAAAGAGATTCATCCAAATTGTATGGTTAATGTGAACACTCTCACTCTATTGTAAAACACTTCATAAGCTATTAACCGGTCATAGGAACAAAATGAAATAAAGCTGTCATGCCATCCTGGAATGGGAAAATATGTTCCAATTTTTATTTTTTTTTTTTTTTTTTTTTTTTTTTTTTTTTAAATCCCACAAGATGTGATTCATAATTTCAACCATTCTGGAATGCTTTCAACAGATGAAGCCAGCATAGAATTTTTCTTTCAGGCCCCTTACATTCTTCATTACAGTTTTGGAATATACTCCACAGTCATTTGGTCTCAGTCAGTTTTTTATCTCTTTCCCCCAAGACAAATTTTAAAGGACTACCTAACCCCTAAAAATCATCATTTCTCTGGATTCTCAAAGCTTTTTGAGAACGTGGTTTTGTTTTGGTTTTTTCATATTGCATCATTCCTAATGTCTTCAGACCTACTACAAGTGGAAGTTAAAAGTAAATCTTATCTTAAAGAGACTGAGCAAGATAATGAACTGCCAGTCTTGGTATTTGTATGTTTCTAAATCCTTTTGATTTCAAGGTTGCCTTCCTGAATGCTCAGTTTAATTAGAAAACATTGTGTTTCTAAAGGAGACCTAGTTCAATTGCTTCTGCAAATTCACCTTCATTTTATAGGATTGTACTTCAAGAAATCTTGTTTCATTCAAACATCAGAAGTATAGATTTGACATCATATGTGACCCTTTCATCTGTCGGAACTCTATTTCATTGCATGAGTTTCACAGTTGCCTCCAAGAAGATTCCTTTCCATTCGCATAGCATGTTATCTGAAGATCTGTCTGCTTTCTTCACTTGCAATAATGGGAGGACATGGGAAATACATTCTGAAGGTTATCTTTTATAGTCTACTTTTACCTACCAGTGTGCTTCTATTGACTAGAACCAATTTCAGCTGGAAAGAACATATTGTCATACCAAGGGGGTGGTGATGTTTTCTTAACTGATCTCGGAGTGCAAAAGACAAGATGGAAAGGGGATTGCAGTATCACTCAAAACAAATGCACCTTTCTAGAATGACCACAGCAAATGCCCTAAAGGAATTAGGGAGAGGAAAAGAATAGAAAAGAGGGGGAGAAAGAGAGAGGGAGTATAGCTACCAAATGGAGAGAGATTAAATCCTCGCAGTTGAGCCGATGGAGTTCTCCTTGAGGAGATCTCCAAGTCCTGGTTAACTCAAGGCTCTATTATAGTCCATTGCTGAGGGGGGAAACAGATCTAGAAATGGCTGAGGGGGAGCAGATGCAATAAAGAGCAAGTCTATTGAAAGTGCTGAGGGGGAGAAAGGTATTGAAGACGGGTACAGACAGTCCATGGTCTTAGCAGGATAAGTCAATATCAATATCAGCGGTGAGTGGGACCCGTGGTTTCAGGACTGGTTTCTATGGGAAACCAGTCTAGGTCCAGCGAACACATCTGTAGCAACACTTAGTAGGCATCCTGCTTCGGTCACGCCAGCACCCCTGGATCAGAATTACAGGGGTCTCAGCCTCAGTCCTTGGGAGGGGGGGCTTCAATCTCCATCCCTCACGGTGGTAGTGGAGCAGATGAAGGATTTTCCATGGGGCGGCTACCACAGTTGCCCCAGCGAGTTCATCTGGCCAAGAGGTGGGAAAATTCCTGGGCTGGTGTTGCCAAGCAGGTGGGAGCATATAGGGCGCATCACCCCTTGGCAGGCCCTGCTAGAAGCAGTCACTGTAGACACAGCTGCAAACAATCACTTGGAAGGCCAGAATTCTGCTCAGGGGCCTCAGGATTTCTGGCATTCCTCCACCACCAGCAGGCCAGCATTCCAATCAGGGTCCTCAGGGTCCCGATGTCTGTCCTGGGGACGGTCGTGAGGCAAATGCAGGGAACTTCGGACCATCTTTCACATATATCAGAAAATCTGTTTACTAAAATGGCCAAAAAGAATGCGTAGCACTTAGAATTGAGGAAAAATAAAAACCCAAAACTAAAGCCAAAGTGCTGGAGCAATATCATTCTATAGAATGTTATGTGTCTATGAGAAGTACAAAACAACTTCTATTTTCAAATGCACTTACAAATAACCATTTTGCATCTGGTTTTTTGTTTGTTTGTTTGTTTGAAAGCTCTGGCACTTATCTGATTCCTTTTTGAGCTAATTCAGCTCAATAATCTGGTAAGAAAGCAGCTAAAAGAAAAGAGAAAAACCTATGGGGACCAGGATGCCACTTCAGCCACGTCGTGAAGCATTAGGTCAGCCTTCTGCGTTGTAGAAATATGTCTGTCCTAGATGAAAATCAATGCATAGCACTATCTTCTTTTGAACTTTGTCCTTGCTACTGGGTTCCTGAATGATTAAGGTGCTTTCAAAGCAAACAACATCCAGCTCTCTAAGATACTCCCCAAAGTATTGTGATGGAAAAAGTTGATCAGGTGAAGAGCTCACAATGCAAAACCTGAATATGATGTCAAGAATGCTTTGTTGTGGATTACCATTGTGTGGGACTGTTTATCCCTTACCCACTGTCCTAGGGTGATTGTTATCCCCATTGGTGTGTGTAATTTATGCTGGATATTTTGTTCTGTGCCTTTTAGATGGGAAGAGTGAAAGTTTTGTTTTGGGCCTCTTATCAGCCACTCGGCGGGACATACAGAGAGCACCAGTACTTAGTGTTGCTTTTTTGCTTTTTGCGCTGCTTTTTGCCTTTGCTCTTGCTTCTGCTTTGCTTCTGCTTTGCTTGCTCTTGCTTTTTTCCCCCTCTTCTCATTAGTTAATTTAGCTAAACAGTCCAAATTCCTTTCTGGACTGTTTCCCCTGTGTGGACCTGCGGAACCTGCTCCGGACTGGGATTGGAACCACCGATTTGGAAACACCGAGCAGCAGCCCCTGCGCCAGAGGGACTGATAACAGCGACCACCCCATGGAGAGACTTTCTGAATTTGTCATCTTTTTTCAGAGTGGTGAAAGAGTGGTGTCATCTGGTATTGTTCATTTTGTGTGCCGGGGGTTGCTGTGCTTGTCAAATAAATAGGTTCTTTCCACCTCTCTCCGAGGAATTCTTCCCGAACCGGTTGGGGGGAGGGGCCGTGTGGATTTGTTTTTTGGAGAAGCCCTTTTTGGGGATTCTCTCCCAAATTTGCCCTAAACCAGGACACCCACCATGTAGGTATAGGAAAAAACTAGGTAGCCACAAGGCTTTTACAGCTGTTCTTGTATTTTGGGATAGTAAGGATTTAGGGGAGTAAACAAAACTGAGGTGAGTTTTACTATTGACTTGATTGCTCTTTCACTTTGAATTAACTGCTCTGCATGTCAGCTTACCCATCAGTATAAATGAGAAGAATAATATCTTCCTTCCTGCCCAAAGGATGTTTCATTATGCCTGTGATGTCAGGGACTTAAAAATGAAGAACATTGGGATTGAAAGGAAGCACTGGCATGCCACAAGGTAACTGTAGTGAGCTGTGTTTCCTCCTCAGCTTCACTGTGAGAGTAGAATTTTAATGAGCATTTCCAAAACTTGGTCTCAGCATAGTCTGGTGACATATCTCAATAGAGCAGTGTCCTAGGGTGACTTTATGATGCTTGTATCCCCAGTCATCTGTTCTGTTAATGCTTGATATGATATTCTCTGCCTTCAAGACTGGTTCTGAGAGCAAAGGTGGGGAGAAGAAGAAGCACGGAGTTTGTTACCAGAGGCTGCACCCCTTAAAAAGCAACACTCTTCCACATTCTGTACTGCACTGTGTTGTCTGGGCACTGACAGAGCAGAACAGAGCTCTCATTTGCTTTTTAGTTGGTTTAGCTGGCTGAGGCAGAGTTTTCCCTGGACTGTTTTTTTTTTATTTTCCTTACCCTTTTCTTGGAACGTTTCGAATCTGCCCCGTACTGGGACCTGGGGAGCACTGAGAGCTTGCACTTTGTTGCCTATGGACACCTGCTCTGGGCAGCAGCCTTCCCCATTGGCGGAGGCATTGATAACAGAGCGAGCACCCACAGGAGAGACTTTCTGATTTGTTGTCTCTTCATAGTGGCAATTGAGTTTTGTCATCTGGTATTGTTCATTTTTTGTGCTGGGGAGTGCTTTGCCTTTTAAATAAACAGCTTTTTCCCACTTCTCTCTGAGGAAATTTTCCCCAAACCAGTTGAGGGGAGGGGCCGTGTGGGTGGGTTTTCTGGGGGGGGACCCTTTTTGAGGTTTTCTGCCAAATTTGCCCTAAACCAGGACAATTGGGATGTGCGACTTAGAGAATGATGGAATCACTTTGGTTGGAAAAGACCTTTAAGAACATTGGGTCTAAATGGATTTAGCAAATGCAACCATCAAGAAATGTTTTGCTGTTTGAAGAGACCATGGTTTATCTGATAAGCTTTGCAAGTATTTGTGTCATCACAAGCACACATGTCCAATGCATTAGATGGGAATATAATAGGAAACCTGTGCAGATCAACAGAATGATTCTCAGGGTAGGATATTTGCATGTTTCATCTTTCTTCCTGACTTCATCAAATGAATTCTTTTTAGAAAGTAATGATTGGAATTGTTACTCTTTTGACAGTTCTGAGTGTATTACTAACCTTTTTGGCATATGAATGCCAAACAGGTTAATTCACCTAGTTTTTTAGATAAAGACTAAGATTCAGTTTTGCTTCAGCTGGAGGCAGAAACATTGAAATCCTCTGGCCTCCTTCTTAGTACCTAATTTCTATTACAAAATTAGTGCCCAATCTTGTCCCTTAAGGTCCAGTTAGCTCAGTGTATACCAACAGGGTGACTATAGTAGGGCTCACATGATGCTGCACACAGAAGCCCTCAGTGTGCAGCTCTAGCAGACAGTAATTCCATGCAGTTGGACAATCCCAGTGCTGACTTTGGCTCACCAGAAGTGTTCTTAGTAGAACGAGACAGATTTAATGGAGAGGTCTCTGCAGGAAGTGGCCTGAAGAAGACAGCAGAAATCCCAGCTGTGTGTTTATAGAAATCATTTGAAGGCCATTTCCAGAAAAAGATCTTCAAATCTAGCTAGCTTTTTCTGCAGATTATTTGTAAACTATATGCATTACATGGACAGTTTCACTGAGCATCTGAAATACAGCTGCATTTAAGGGAATTGAATCAGGGTTGGGAAGCAGTGAAATAAAGCTTTTCAGGAATCCCTGACATCCAAGACCTGCAGGAATGTCTCCATTTTTTATGTCCAGATGCTTTTTAAAATAATGGGTGACCATTTAGCATAGTTTTAATCAGAAATACAAAGAAAATTTTAAATTCACATTTTTTATGGCTTGAATATTTTTCTTTGTTTATTTCCTGCTTTCCAATTCAGTTCTCCAAATCATATGATTAGGTAATGCGAACTCATGCTATATAAAAATATTTAATGCTATGCTTCCAAGTTAAGGCCATGTATTTCCTGGAACTGTTCCAAAAAAAAAAAAGAAGTCTATCTGGATTCTCTCTTCCCCACGCTCATTATTAGGTGAAAATGATTTCAATATTCTATTTTGACTTTAGATGGTGCAAGATTATATTCAGAAATTCAAAGCTCTGCTGTTAGGTTGTTTACATGGTTTTCTGGCCTTTCTAACTTTGCACAACCACCACTCTTTGCAGCTATATCTTTTTGCAGTAAGGCATCACAGGGGTCTGTGAGAAGTTTTAATATGAAGCAGGACTAACATGCAAACTACACGTGACATACTCGACATATTTCACTTCAGAAAGTTACAGTATGCTTAGACGGGGTGAAATACGAAAGAAATAGACCTAACACAATATTTCTAAATCTTGGAAATCTACTACCTGAACTTTGAGTCAGTTTACAGGACTCTGTAGAAATGCAAACGTGAAGTCCAAGGAGTAGAGCAGAAGGCGTATTGGGCAGGGGGACAGAAGATTGCTCTGAAGGCTGATGTAAGCAAGGTTGCATCCTATAAAGAGAGCAGCTGCTTCTGCTGGTGCCAACATAGAGAATTTGTGCCACTGGCCTAGTTTTCTGGGGACTTTTGACCTGTACGCTCTTGAGGGCTTGCAGATGTGAATTAATCTGTCCTTTGATCTTTTATTCATTTGAATGTCTATGACCTGCTTTGGTCTTGTACTGTACTGTATTGTTTTATAAACAGACATGTTTCCACTCTTTGAAAGCTGTAGTTGAAAGTTAGGTTGCAGTTATGAGTTGGCTGTCAAAAGAATTAATTGTCTGCTTTAAGCAAAATATCAATAGAAACATTCAATCCACTCCTGTGACACAGATTCATTTTGAATTTACAGGGTAATTTACATCAGTGGTTGTACTGCTTGTGCAATAAATATGACTTGCTTGGTTTCTAATGATGATAATAGTCCTCTTTGTATTACTGTAAGAATTGAATCCACCATCATTCTTTTCCTCTTATTATTGTGCTGTAAAGGAAAAACAGTTTTGCATTAACCAAGGAGTAAAATGCATGCATTGAGCATGATTCTTGCAGGTAGTCCTCAATTCTGAAAAGACCTCTCAGAAGCTGCATCAAACGGGAAAGCTAGAGAGATGGCAGAATGCAGAATTTGCCGTTTAGGATCGAGTACAAAATGACACCCAAGAAATTCTTCATGGATGATGCAGAAGTAGAAAGACACCCCCCTTATTTCAAGGTGAAAGATAGTCAATGTGAAACTTGTTCAATGAATAAAAAACTATGCTAATCAGGACACTAGAATACCAAGCGTGCTACAAGGCTTTTTTGTAATTAACATCATTTCCAGCATGAAAAAGTACTCATTTTATTGTAGATCGTTTAAAAGTGCACAACAGTTTGGAAAAAAGTGCTTTTCTTTTTTCTATTAAAAGGAACTGTGTATCATTCTAAGAGATACTGGAAACAGGTTTTTGAAAACAATGTTATTTTAAAGGTTAATTCTATTCATAAATACTTCACAGGAAAAAAATCTGATCAGCTGTTCATCTTGAGGACTCTTAAAGGAAAATGCCATGGTTGCGTTCTCTTCTCACTACTTCAGGAGCTCAGTCTTACCGGCATTCTAATGCTTTTTTATGCTGCTGATGGCACGGCTTAGACATCCTTGTCTCCATTACCGTCATGATTTCCATTTCAAGTGATGAGAATTTTTCTTCATGATTGGTGAAGTTAAGTGTCATAACATTAATGTCGAGTCAATTTGAAGGGTTTTTTCCAAAGGAATTTCTTCCTTCCTAATGTAAACCATTGGCACTAGCAAACCTACTCAGTTTTTCAGGAAGTGATATAATACACATGTAGAGTACAATGTCCTCAGAGTTGCTTTTTCACCAGAAGAAGAAAACTGCTGTTTTCTTCTTCTATCACCTTAGACTTTATTCAAAACCTTTTTAAACCTTTGAATTTCTATTTATAGCTAATTACTACTCTACTAAGAAATGGCTGTACTGCAATTAGCGAAACATCAAGGGGCAGTAATATTTTATCTAATACAAAATTTAAAAAACCCCAACTCTTAAAAATGATACCTGAAAATGACATCTGAAAGACTGTGGCAGGAGGCTTTTTCCAGAACAATGTGCAGTTCTTCCCAATTCAATTTTCCCCTCCGATTACTTTGTACACAAAGATTTTTACACAGTCTTCTAACAGTGGCATGTTACTTCTGGGGTAGAGTATTGCCCTGCCAGCATTGGAATTGACTCGAATGCAGTTGTGTTCAAATTTGCTGATGGGACAAGGGTTTTTTGCTGAACACACTTTAGCAAGCAAGAGAGCTTCTTGGTCTTTAGATGCTGAGTCCCAGAAAAAGATGAATGAGGTGGTGACATGCCTTGTGTTTTGAAGAGAGATCAAAACCTTATTTCTGGGGTCACCTCCCTTTTGGTACAGAAAGCGCACAGAGGGCTTTGAAGCAGCACTTTCACCCTCTTTGCATTCACTAGTAAATCTGAGACAGAGCTTGCCCCAAGGTTTATGCAAAAATACTCTTTTGATGCAACTGTTCACCAGACAATATCTCTGGGAAAATTTGCAGGGGCAGAAAGCAAGCCCTTCCTGGGAAATCCACTGAAATGGTTCAGAAGTTATTCCCATTCACTGTTGCTAACCTCTGCTGTCTAGCTGTCGGATATGCTTGGGACCATGTTGAAATAATTCTAAACAGTGTACTGAGGCTGCAGTATTGAGTAAACATAGGTATTTTCCATAGGTGTCAGGGGAAAATATTTCTATTGGTAAAAATGAGTTCCATAGAAAACAAGAACAGCATGGTAGAAAAAACATTACATCCATAGAATGAAGATGCCCAGAATTCTTCTTTTGAAGTTACACAGAATCAATATTTTCTAAAGAAGGTTGTGAAACTTATGAAGAAGTAGGAGTACATTCCACCTGACTGGTGCACAAGTTCATGTTTCCAACTTACAAAAAACCATATTATTAAAAGAAAAATGTTCCGCCTTGTGGAAAAGTAGCCCATTAGTAATTTTATCAAAAGTAGGATTAGATCAAGTATTCCTACAAGACAGTAGTAGTACTATGAAAAGCCTTTTGGCATCTATTTGACTACTTGAGCAAGCAGAAGTGTCTTTCCCTGATGCAAGCTGTACTTCCTATTTGCTACTGCTGCTTAAACATTGTCAAAAGAAAACTTGTCAAAATAAGACTACTCTATACAAGCAACTAGAACTATCCATTGCTTTCCAGCCAATTTTAACTAGAAAATATCAGACACACACTCCAGTTGAATATTCTAATGCATAGATGGAGTATACCATCACAAAGAAATGGGAACGCTGGAGAAAGGAGCAAATGGCAGATGAATTTCAGGGAAGGAAATTATTGGAGAGCTAACTGCAGTCCCTCGACTTTACAAGAAATGATGTCCAGTAAATCCCAACCAGAAACCTACATAACTCCATTTTGAAGTGAGTTGCATCTATGGTCCTCTGTTCTTCCTAGATGAAGAAACTGTGTTTTGAATCAGTCTTCCAAGTGGTATGGCTAAAGACTTTAGATACTTCAATTTTTTTTTTTTTTTTTCCAGAAGCAACTGTCTCAAAACCTCTTTAAAGCTGACTTTTTCCCTTAAGATACCATATTCAAAAAGAACCTTGTCATTTAACAGGGTATTCCAAACATCATTTCCAAACTTAGACTAAAAATAACACTCTTCCTAGTTATCTTTCTTTTTTTTTTTTGCAGCTTCCTCCTAACTTCGGCAGCAAAGTAGAGAACAGACCACAGCTCTTTCTGGAGCATCTTGAACAAATGCCCTTGCTTGTGTTCCAATCATTCACTTTGCCAAAATCCCTAACGATGAAGAAAAGGTTGTGAAGGCATTACTAGTAGTATGATATGACAATGTATGGGTGTGATTTATCAAGTAGAATTTGTATCACATAGATGATACTTGGCAAACAGCAAATGAAGGGATTTCTTTCAGCTCTCAGACTGATGTTGGATGTCAATAATTTAATCAAAAGTTAACAAGAAGGATATTTTTTAACAGTGAACTTAATTACACCCCTACCCATGGACATCTGAATCTTAGGAATAGAGAGTGTCTGATTTAGAAAAAAATAAAGAATTATCACAGTTTAAAGAAGCATATGATCATGAACACTTTGCTGATGGAACGTAGCCTATTCATTGGCTGAAATGAAGCAGGTAGACATGACATAGGAAATACTGTTTTGTGGATCAAACATTTATTTTTTTAAAGTGATGCTTACAGATGGTGAACTCACCAACTTCGAAATTGCACAGTCGATAAGGGTACCAAACTTGCGCCATCAAGTTATCCCTTGGAATCATCATCCAAGGGCATTTCCCCTTGCCTCTGTGAAAATGTGCCTACCTTTTTCACAACACTTTTGCAGCAGCATTGCTAGGCCTGATCTGCTGGTATGGAGGGTGAATTATCAGCAGCAAGGTGACTGGCCAGGGTCATTTGCTTCAATGGATTTTGATCTACCGGATATTTTGAAGACCTGCTTCAGCCCTCTTTGTCAAACACAGCCTTCAAATGGTGCTAAACAATTGTTCGGGCTGTGGACCACATGAAAAAGTACCTTCTGGTGCCTGTACTGGGCCATATGCTCTTTATTCTCTCCCTCAACTTCTCCATCACCTCTCATCTGTTTCACATGAGCTATGTTCAAGGTCCACAGGATACTTTTCACAGAATCTTCAGGCCTGATGCAGTAAGAATGATGATGAACAGAACACAGCTGGGATGAATTTTCCAGTTTGGATAAAACCTCTTGTGCACACAAATCCCCCTATGCCCAGAAAAACCTTCACTAAGTACTCGTGTTCTCCCTAAACTGCAATTTAGTCTGAAAGAAAAGCTTTTGTCTGAGAGTATCTGAGAGATCTGCATGAAGCACAGATATCTGACCTATGCAATTTTGAATATCAGAGGAAAAAGAAAATGGCAAGAAGTTTTTAATTTTGCCGGTTTTAATTTTCAATTCCATGCACTTTTTCAAAAAGTGTCAATCTCAAATGGCCATCAACATACTTCAGTCATCTGTAAGTTAGTATTCCTATCAAATGTGTTTCAAATCAAAAGAATTTCAAAACTTTCCTCAAAGTTCATATACCTAGATTTAGTATTTCTGATCTCCATTAGATGAAAGGAAGACATTTTTTGCTGTTGGGGTGCTGGAGCGCAGCTTGCCCAGAGAAGTTGTGGATGTCCCATCCCTGAACGTATTCAAGGTCAGCTTGTATGGGGCTTTGAACAGCAACGAATGCGACCCTTGATGGTAGATAAACAAAGCTTGAATATAGAAGAAACTCAGATTGAATTATACGAGCAAATTTTCTCTCAGCTCTTGGGGTAAATTCAAAGTTGTACAAAATTTCATTTCTCTGTGATTTTCACTACTGTAACAGAAAGCTTCATGAAAACTGTGCAGAAGATATCAAATTTTGAAAGAGATAAGAACTACAACATCAAACACATGGGATGGGTTTCAACATGGGACACTCTCTGAGAGAAAATCTCTGTATTTCAACACTTCATCCCAATCATTAGGATTTCAAGAAGTGCCAAAGAAGGCGGCAAAATATCCTTCAGGACAATATTTACTGTAGTTCAGCCTGGCCATTAGTTGGAATTGGTGTTTGAACTAATGTAGATGTACCACACACACTTTCCATGCACTGAAAACTTACTGTTTACAATGAATAAGCAATGAGGATCAAATTTGATTGAAAGCATCTTAAAAATGTCAAGTATTTCACTGTAAATGATCTATGATCAAAATACTTACTCCTCCTTAGTGAGGGACAAATAAATTCTTCCATACCATGATGGTTTAAAATTGTCTAAACCAATGTTTTCTTCTGAAAAGACATCATCTAATTTTTTCTATTTGTAGAAGAAAATATTCCTAGACATAGAACTCAGTAATTTTAAAGGAACAAATGAAAGGAAAATATTCTGCAAACAGAATTCAATGAAAACCTGTGTTTTAAATGTGAGGTAGATATTCAACAGAGTTTTTGTACCAGATATTTGAAATAGTGTACCGGCTATTTTGTCCACAAAGAGAGGTATTTAGCATTTCAGTCTTTTCCAAGGTGTTCATGATCTGCTATGCTGATCTCTGTGCATGCCTAGGTGTGTGCGGAAGGGGGGGGGGGGCATGTGAAGGGGAGTGTTTATGTTTGCTTAGCACTCGTAGTGGCAGATTCATGCCTCAGCTCCATCATTTCTTTTAGAAACTTCCCAGAGAGTGGATATGAAGTTTCATATCCAAAAGAGATCAATTCCCAAGTCATCCATTTTACTCTACCTTGTAAATCACATGCTTTGTTGCATATTTTATCAAATATACTTTCAAGCCGCATGGAGGAAGGAGAATGTGGAGAATCCCTCCAATGTCTTGCAACTTTTACGCAAATAGATTTTCAAGAAAATCATCATTTCTCTTTTAAATACGTCTGGGACAGGCATGATGGTGGTGTCAACCTGTTGAAGTTTTTGTTGCTGGGGGAAGCTGTACGAAAAGATTGGTTTTTACATTGACCAGTTACTGAATCAAGTGCATGAACACATTTGAAATTCAACTGGGGTTTCCTTTTTCTAGCAGACTACTTCTAGAACTAGCTAGCAGACTCAAGATGACTCTTTTTCTCTGTTTTTATTTCTTTCCTATTTTCTTCGCTTCTTTGCAACTGTCTACACAGTTTTAGGACTTTTTTCCCAACAAAAATTTTTTCATAGACCGATAATTAAGATACGCTTTTTACAAGGAATGTTTTAAATCTTTGTAAAGTTAAGTTAAGGACATAGGTCCTTTTCTTCCCTTATGAATATTGCAATGAAATAGTTAAATAAAGACCAACTCTTCATTTTTATTTGGAATCCAAGTAGATAATTCCCATACAGTAATGCATTTTGTGGACCCAATATTTGCCATTCTGATGTAAGTTGTCGCTTCTTAACAATATGCCTTCTGTGACTACGTTGACAACACTTTTGGTAAAGATCCTAACTGGTCTTAGACACACATAGGGAGAAATTTGCTCAGCCAGTATCAGTCTTAAGCATGCGTTTTAGAAGATCTTTCTAGAGCTGGGGAATTTTCTCATGAAAGGGATTCAGTTATGGAAGAGACAGTTATCCCGGAGTTTTACATTCTTCTTGAACATTACTTAAGGAAGTTAAATCCCATGTCCATTTGAATCTCGCTCTGCACAGACCTTTGTCATGCCAGTCCTTGAAATGCATCTCTAAGAGAATTCACTAGCACAGAATGAATGAGGGTGGAAGGGGTCCGTGGGGCTCACCAAGTCCCATCCCCCTGCTTCAATCAGGATACTAGAGCCTGTTGCCCAGGATTATATCTGGGCCTACTTTTAATGTCTTCAATGATCCAGACTCCACCATCTTTCTGGACACTCTGTGCCATGGTTCGGTCACCGTCACGGTAAAAAATAATTTTGTGATGTTCAGAGGCAATCTCCTGTATTTCAGTGTGTGCCCACTGCCTCTTGTCTTTTCACTGAGCATCATTGAAAAGACACTGGTTCCCTGCTCTATGCACTATTCCTTCCTGTAGGTATGTGTGCTGCCATGTAGACAAATGTCAAAAACTTCCCTGAAGCCCAGGCAGACGATATTCTCTTCATCTGCCAGGCAAGTTCATTCACTGGAGGAGTTTAAAAAGTTGTCAAGCACGAATTTCCCCTTGTAAATCCATGCTGACTACATTTTTTTGTCCTCCTTCATGTGCCTGGCAATGCTTTCCAGGAATAGCTACTCCATCCACTAACTTACTGGGGATAAAAAGGAGGCTGGCTTGCTTGGGCTTTTCTGAGTCCTCCTAGTTGCCTTTTTTTGAAGATGGGTAACATTTGCTTTCATCCAGTCTTTGCACACTTTCCTCAGTCACCATGATCCATCAAACGTGATCAGGAGTGGCCTCAGAATAACATCTGTTAACACCCTTGAGAGCTGTGCATCCATCTCAACAAGGCCTGTGGACTTAATGGAATACTTTCCAATTCAGTGACTATGCCCATAAAAATTTGCATGGGATAAGAGGACATTTTAACAGGTACCTGAAGAGTGAGTGAAAAGCTATGGAAGCAATCCAAAAGACAAAGACTAGAGTTCCCTTTGAAGACAAAGCATCCTATCATGGGGCTGAGAAGCTTTAGATCCAGGTAAGCTTCCTCTCTGAGAGGATGCAGAAGACTTGATTTTACCTTATCCAATATTAAAATGTGTTGACCATTCACTTGCAATACAAAAAATTAAATGATTTCCAAAATTATTGCCTCCTAACTAGACAATAATGTACTGGCTGTGTATTCCCCTAACAGACGAGAGCACCTGCTTGATGTCTCGTATGCGTACAGACTATTTGAATTAGGTCATTTGAGTGGGGATTACTGGTCTTTGAATTTTCTTTCTGATGAATTTGGAATATTTTCTGAAGCAAGGACTGGAAGATGAGAACCTTATTTCCCATCAGCGCACTCTAACATCCATGGCCATAATTCCATTGTTTCTCCCTGAGTCAAGAATTGATGACTACAAAGTGAATCAGCTCCAAAGGAAAGATCAAGGCTGGATAATATTCTCTCTTGGTAAAGCTATTTATCTCAAATGAAGTGACCGACTTCAGTGATCTCTCCCTGGCCTAAAGCTTCAAGGAGGAGGAGATGGATCAGGTTTCCTTCCACTGCTGCTCTCTTTGTCACCTCAGTGTTTAATATGGGTATGAAGACGTTGAAAAAGAGAGCTTTGCCGAATTCATAAAATTCAGTCTTAAGAAAATCATTTTTTAGCAGGTGAAATAAAAATAGCAAGTAAAATGCAATTAATTCCATGGAAGATTGAAATGACTATTTCTTCATTTTGCATTGGAGGATGTATATTGTAAAGGTTTGTCTTGCCTTGTTCTCCAGGTTTTATAACTGGCACACCTTTCCTTATGAACGCGCTGTCCTTTCCTAAATACTCTCATATGGAGAAACATGCTTCTGATAAGAAGAGCACTAGGATGTCTTTACTTGACCTTTTATTTTTATTGATGCTTGGTCCTCTGAAATGAATGGTTTTCTAAAATTGAAATGTGCTACTATTGTTCCCACGGGGAAAGCCGCAGACTCTTCCTGTCGGAGCTGTCACTAATCAGCTATTCTCCTATCTGCTTTTATGTAGTTGAATGTTCTGGTCTAAAAGTAGCACCTTCTGTGTAGCCATGCTCTTAGTTGCCAGTGTAATCCTAAATCCAAACACCCTCCTGCAAAGGACCGCTGGTTCTGTAGTCAACTAAGGAAAAAAGACCCGTCTATCCATGCTTTCTGATTTAAAATATTAGGGTATGACGTACGCAGCTCTCAAACTGAGACAAGACAGGAACTAACCACCTTCTAGCAGTTTCAACTTAGCTTACCATAAGTAGGGAAAAAGTTCGTGGACAACTTTCTTCTGGATCCTTCTACACCTTATGCAGCACTCAGGGTTGAATATTTTTCTTTTCTCCATTAGATGTTAAGGACTCAACTACCTTCACATAAAACGTCGTGGGACGCTTGCTGTGCTGGCACAGTTTCTTTTTGAGAAAATGTGTGGAAAAACATTTTGCCATGATGTAGGCGGCAAGAGATGCAGAAGACGGGCATACGCACCTGTCTGAAGGTAGGTGCCGGTCCCGGGCGTCTTTCGGCAGAAGCCGCGGTCCGGAGCGCACCGCGACCGGCAGAAAGCTCTGTGCGCGAAAAAGCCGCTTCTTCGCCTCCGGCAGCCGGAGAGCTCGGCAGATGCTGAGACGCCAAGAACGAAGCTGCAGAGCACCGGGATAAGGTGCCCAGTTCTGAAACTGAGAGAAGACAGGAACTAACCACTTTCGAACAGTTTAAACTTACATTACCATAAGTAGAGAAAAAGTTCTTGGACAACTTTCTTTTACATCCTTCTAAACCGTATTCAGCACTCAGTGGCGAATCTTTTTCATTTCTCCAGGAGATGGTAAGAACTCGAGTACCTTCATGAAAAACGTCGTGGGACGCTTGCTGTGCTGTCACAGTTTCTTTTTTTTGAGAGAAAGCGTTGAAAAGCTTTTTCGCTAAGGTGTAGGAGGCAAGAGACGCAGAAGACGGGCATATGCAGCTCTCCGAAGGTAGGTGTCGGTCTCCGGGCGTCTTTCGGCAGAAGCCGCGGTCCGGAGGGCACCGCGACCGGCAGAAAGCTCTGTGCGCGAAAAAGCCGCTTCTTCGCCGCCGGCAGCCGGAGAGCTCGGCAGATGCTGAGACGCCAAGAAAGAAGCCGCACAGCACCCAGGATAAGTACGCAGCTCTGAAACTGAGAGAAGACAGGAACTAAGCACTTTCCAACAGTTTAAACTTACATTACCATAAGTAGGGAAAAAGTTCTTGGACAACTTTCTTTTGCATCCTTCTAAACCTTATGCAGCACTCCCTGGCCAATCTTACTTTTCCTTTTCTCCTCGGAGTTGGTAAGAGCTCGAGTACCTTCATGAAAAACGTCGTGGGACGCTTGCTGTGCTGGCACAGTTTCTTTTTGAGAGAAAGCGTGAAAAAGCTTTTCGCTAAGGTGTAGGCGGCAAAAGACGCAGAAGACTGGCATACGCAGCTCTCCGAAGGTAGGTGCCGGTCCCCGGGCGTCTTTCGGCTGAAGCCGCGGTCCGGAGCGCACCGCGACCGGCAGAAAGCTCTGTGCGCGAAAAAGCCGCTTCTTCGCCTCCGGCAGCCGGAGAGCTCGGCAGATGCTTAGACGCCAAGAACGAAGCCGCACAGCACCGGGATTATGTGCGCAGCTCTCATACTGAGAGAAAATGATAACTAACCACTTTCGAACAGTTTAAACTTAGATTACCATAAGTAGGGAAAAAGTTCTAAAACAACTTCCTTTTGCATCTTTCTATACCTTATGCAGCACTCCCTGGCCAATCTCACTTTTTGTTTTCTCCAGGAGATGGTAAGAACTCGAGTACCCTCATGAAAAACGTCGTGGGACGCTTGCTGTGCTGGCACAGTTTCTTTTTTGAGAAAATGCGTGAAAAAGCTTTTCGCAAAGGTGTAGGCGGCAAGAGATGCACAAGACGGGCATACGCAGCTCTCCGAAGGTAGGTGCCCGTAGCCGGATTCTTTTAACAGAAGCCGCTATTCGGAGGGCTCTGTTACCTTCATAATGGTTTTTGCTGGAGGAAGCCGCTTTTTCGTTCCCGGGAATACCTAGAGAGCAACAGTAGCTAAAGACGCGATTGGCACCATTATGGAGAGTTTTGCTCGTTCCAGCAGGAATAACTGCGTTCTTCCTGACGCTAGGTGTCGCTGCTTATCAAGGTTTGGCTGCTTTCAACCACTTGGGGTGCTGGATGTTCAAACAACTTATCGTAACTTCTTCTATTTTAAGTCAGGTGCTCACTGCCGTAGATGCTATTAAATATAGAACACTGCAAATAAGAGCTGTAATAGTTTTATTGTTATTAGCACATGGGCATGAGTGTTAGGAATTTTATAAGGAATATGTTGCATGAATCTTTTTGACCATTCTGCAGCCATTCATACGAAACTCACACAAGAATAATAAGAAATTGGGAACGAGTGGGGTTTGCATCAATGGTTTGAGGGATGGGAAAGAACTGGGTGGTTGAAAGATCTCGTAAATGGAGCTTTGTTTTTACTAGTAGTCATTATTTCATTGCTTTGTGTTATTCCATGCATCGTGAAACTGGTGTGCCTCTTGCTAAAAATTACATTGGAAAAGATCTGGCTGGTGCAAGAAGAAGGGGCAATTGTCACAATGTATCTGAACCGCTTAGACTACGGGCTGCACCAGCATTCCAGCTTGGAACGGTTCTTCTCAGAATTTTCTCAGGGCCCTCTGGAATTCATCAAGACATAAGCCGTGCTAAAACAAGAGAGGAAAAGCTGAGAAACTAAATTCCAAGACCACAAGAACTCCAAAAAGGGGGGGTGGGGGGGGGGGGGCAAAGTACCTGGACTGTAAGGAAACACATCTTCTGAGAGGTGCACGCAGAATGCGTGGACAAGACAAAGGCACCAATAAGAAAAGCGTGACTAGCGTGTGCAGAGAGTCAGAATGTGTAAGTGCATCATGTAAACCATAAACGGCTTCTGCTTAATCCTCTTGGTCCATTGTGCAGGTGTCCTGAATTTCCCATAAGTGATACTAAAAGGGTTCTGATTTTAATGCTAGATTTACTGTCTATATGATGATTCATGGGAATAGTTCTTTCAAATCCTTCCCTTGCTGACATCAGTCAGCTTCATCTTTTCCTGAATGTACTGCTGGCTATACATAAGTTATGAATAGAAGGGAATGAGTTTTAGGGATATGTTGCAAGGAAACAGATTGGTAGCTCTGCTTCCATTTCCATTGTCTAAGAAGAATTCCAAATATTTTTGGCCCTTTCATAGACCTCTGACTCTATTAGCATCAGCAGAGAGGGACATTTGATTGGTTTTTCTCCTTTTTAGAGAGAAGCTAATGAAAAACTTTCACCAGAATCAGAGCAGGCTGTATAACAAGAAGAGCATCATGAAAAGCGGCCAATCCTATCCTCTTAGTATTGCTAGTTGTGATTGGAATTCAATGAAATGTGTCAACTCTGTGTTCCTGGGTATCACATCAGTAATAGGTACTTCACCTGCTGTACTTCTCTCCTAAAGCTAAGAACAGAATCCCAAATAATCTTGATTCCAAGGTCCCAATTCACCCTGTGATGCTGACAGGTGAAAAAGGAGTGGAAGGTGCACCAGTAAATGAACTTGAATGGCCTATCTAAATCAGCGGCCACTGATTTCCTGAAGGCTTAAACAGGTCAGTTGCCCCTTTTTTCCTTGGGGTTCTTTTATTCTTTGGTCATGTTTTTCTTGGGATTCTTTGAATCCTTCCCCATGAGTTCAGCCTCTGCTCTCAAATCCTTTGCTGTCATTTAAAGTATCTCGATAGCCTGGAAACGTGTTGTCTTTATTTATCAACCCATTATTCCCTTCAAAAGGTTGTTTGCCTCAAGTCTCATTCTTGCTGATTTTCTGCTAGTTCATTGTCAGATGGCAGCAGGTGTTCTGTAAGAGCAAGTACACAATCCTATAGCTTGCTTTTCTTTTGATTTGGCCTGTCTAGAAAATGGAATGACTGAACATCTCCGACAGCATTTTCTCTCCCCATTGTGTTTCACCGCAAGGGCAGATGCAAATCATCTACCTAAACTCTTGGTGGTGAAGAAACTTGTGGTATGCTGTTGCATATAGGTAGAACTTTCCGAAAGGAAGGCCTTGTAAAACCATGGCTGAGGCCCGTTACTTTGGCTAAGTAGAAAATGACTAGGGGAAAGTGAGACAGCTGAATTAGAGGTAGATCAAGAAGTTCTAGAACCATTGTGTGTTCACAGCGTGGTGTATGACGGTTGGTTGAATTATGTTTGTTGTGGCTTAAAGCTATGCAAGTGATAAAGGCCTGACTGCTTCAAAAGCCTGGCTTTTGCAATAAAGCGGCTCTCCTTTGCACCTGCCTGGGGACTCTGCGTCACTATGGACCCTCACGCCCAGTTTTCCAAGGAGATGATGAGTAGGAATGTTGCAGAGCTGCTGTGTGCATATTAAAGGAATGGCAGAGAGTGAAGCGGTGGACATTTCTGGGCTTTAGTACAATGCTGCTGCATTGGTGCCAGTTCAGTCGGTTTTCCATCAGTGGCATTTCTGTCTAGAAGTACACTGCCCAGAGTCTTTCCAGCATTTGATGCCATTTCCTTACTGCCATTAATACCTTCCTTCAGTTTAAAGGATGATAGAATCTTTACATTTTGAAGATCCCTGTTAGGAAACACTATGCCAGAGGAGTCATCACTCCCTTTTCTTTTGCCACCTTTGTAATTTTTATAGACTCATTTCACATTTCTGCTAATGGCAATAAGAATAATTGGCAAGGTTGACGCTCTCAGCTGCTTTCCTCTTTCCTACTGCTTCATACCATATGTGACTTGATGGCCTCGTTTTGCAATCAGCATTTTGCTGTGGTTTGCTAAAACCTGGCATGCACTGCCAACTCACAACTTGTGTGTTGGCATTTCAGGGGCTTTGATGGGTTCCTTTCTGAGATTGCCATGCACTGGACTTTCACAGTCACAAAGACTTCATCCACCATCGGTTGAAGTTCAGTATTTAATACTCTTTCCTGGAATGTAGGCAACCTAGCAGCAAGTACTAAATTTGCTGCAAGCCCTGTCTTCCCAAAGGCCCATTTAAAAAGTTTGCTTTTCCCCTCTGACCAACCTGCCAGTATTTTGATGGAGAATTTGGTACCTTAATAGAACTTCTTAGAAGGGATCTCATCACAGACAACATCTCAGGCTTTCTTGAAATACTGGTTCCTTTGGATCTCAATTCCATTCAGAGTGCATTTAAGATTTTTTTTCCACTGAAGCCATTCAACAATGCCTCTTCTCTTATAAAATGTGATGCACGTGACAAAGATGGATCCCCGTGAAAGGTTCTATAGATATCAAAATTTGTGCCCAATGGACTGTGCTGGTGGAAATCAAATACTACTCTAGTATTTTGAATCCAAATAATTCCTCCCAATGAGGCCCGACAGGATTGTTTGGCTTTGAATCTCGGCACGTGGACAGTAGTGGATGGACCACAGGTTGAAAACAGTGTAGATTCTTCTCCTTTTTTTCATTGATGGCTCAGAGACTGAAAAGGCAGCTACAAAATGGTAAATACATCCCTACAGATTCAAAAATTGTTCTTCTTAATTTGCATCTCCACCATAACAACAGATGGTTAGAACTAAATTACCAATGGGAATTTTATAGCTTCTCAGAAATGAAATAGGACCTTGCCAATGGGCCTTAGCAGTAGCTACAAGTTTTTCAGCACAAGGCATCTCAACCTGTATTTTAACCTTACAGTACTTTTCTGTCTTATGCTTTCATCTCAAGGATGCAGACAGAAAAAACAAACAAAAACAAAACAACAAAACAAGAAACCCCACCAAATAGATAATAAGCAAAATCAGTGACATATATAGAAACAGATCCCATGGTTTCTAACTTCCAAACTTGTCTTCTCAGCACACTCTCTACAATGGAATTGTTTCCCTATCTGCCTTGAAACATTTTGCAGCAAAACCACTCTAAGGTCCTGATAGGTGTTTTGTTCAAAAATCACTTCTTCTAGCTTTCTGTCCATAAGCGGAGTAATGTGGCTGTGCTGGCAGCTGGCCAAAGGAGGTAGGAAGAGTAATCATCATCCACAACACTGGGGCTAAAGAAATTTCCACAGAAAATTACCTGCCCTATTACTTGTTCACGTGTTGGGTTGAATGTTCAGAATCTGTTTCCATTTTCCCCATTCATAGAATGTTCTATTTCACAGAATTCCAGCCCCTCAAACATCAGTCCTGCCAGAACTGCCCGCCATAGGGGGCTGTCGTAGGGGATCTGCTAATGTCCACTGACTCTTTCCGGTATAGTGCTGGTCACTGTTGCAGATCAAGAACTTCTGAATAGTTTGGATTCATGCTCTTTGAGGGGTTGAAAACAAGAAAAGAATGACTAGACATTTCCATGATCAAATCCCCTGATGGAATATAAATAGGAGCATAATAAATGTATTCATTGTTCTAAGAAGGGAGATGAAGGGTCCAAAAGATTACTTGCATACTTCCTGTTCTAAATCCCTTGTTATCTGGCAAATTGCAAAAGATTCCTGGCTTTTGCCAAAATGCAAACCAGATTAAAATGTGAAGCCTTACAGTTTACTGGATATAAAACTTCATCACCCATTTTTAAATCTTTGAGATTGTTATGTACTTCCTATTAATACCCTGAGGATTAGAGCTGTAATTCAGAGACAGAAAAGAATGCTGTCTTGAATTCATTCTAGTAAATCGGCACTCTCATCTTGTCGGCACTCTCTCTCTTGGTTTTCACTTCTGAAACTCTGTATGAAAGAGTGTATTAATGCATAGAGCTCTGCATCAATTCTTTTCATCTGTTTCCCCTGTAATTCTTCTTTCAAGGCAAACCTATAAAAATCCACACTTTCTTACCCCACCACTTCTAAAATTCTATTGAGAAGCAAAAAAATAACCCCATCAAACCACTAAATCACTGCTCCAATAAAAAAAGCAGTCCATTAACTGCTTTCTTAGCAGGTTCTTTAGCTTCTATTAATATGGCAACCTTTTCTTGCTCTTCTAGATTAGAACCAAATTCTTCCAGCATATAAGGAAACATAGGTTTACTGTATCTGATTCTTAGATACAGAAGTCCAGCAAGGAGTTCAGACCTCAAAAGAAGTGTCTGTACAACAAGATTCAGCACAACGTTGAGACATATTAGCTATTTTTCAAGAAAAGCAGCCAAACTGAAACTTTTTAGACTTCTCTACAATCATGCGCGCCTGCTTCCAGAACCTGACCTTCGTTGCTGGAAACTAGCTGCAATGTTACTGTAAACAATGCTGTGAAGGTAGGACATCGTCATTCTTCTCTTCCATTGAAAACCTCAAGTGGAGTCGCGTCACTTCTCTTCAAAATTCTGTATTTCCTCGCAAACTGGTAAAATAAGGATAAATAAAGTGTTCTGTTCATTCAGTTTAAACCTAATGTTCAAAATGAAAAAAAAAAATCCATTCAGATATGGTCTGCAATAATACAGTAGAAGAGAAGATGAACCAGACTGGCCTACAAAAGAAAGAAGTGAAGCAGAATTTGGGAATTTGGAAGACCTTATGATGAATAATTCAAAAAAATATTAAAAAAAAATATAACCTACCCAAATTCAATCAGTGATGCACAGACAGAGAAAAAGAACTAATTACTACTAATATTTCTTTCATTCTCAGACAAGAAGTTCAATGATCCTCTTGAATGCACGGAAGATTCTTGGAAAAGACAGCAGCCTTCTTCTTCACCACATACTCCTCAGAACTCCAGGAGACAAATCATTTGAGCTGTGAGGATCTTTCTCTCTGTAAAACTCCCAGAGCATAGCAAATATTCTATTCCTTTAGGGATCCTCGCCTCCCTGGGGGAGTGGTGGATAGTCTACATCCCGGTACATCAGCCAGACACTCCGCCTTATTTCCCATGGCTACTGCAGCAAGGACATCATCTACACTGGCTTTCTAGCCAAAATATATGCAAGGCACAACAAAGAACATAGCCAAAACCTGGAGCACAGCTTATGGGTTTCGAAACAAAAATCTCAGGATGGCAATACTGGATCTTCTGATCCAAACCATCAGGAAACATTTCTTTAGAGGTGTTGGGAAAGATGAAAGTTTGACAAGAAAGTCTCACAGATATGTATGCTTGGCAGAAAGATTTTTGAATGTGGAGTCTGAAGAAAGAATAGAGTTGGAAGCAAGTTTTGATCTAGAAGAAAAGAATTGCTGAGCCAGTCTTACTGGATAACCGAGGATACGTTAGTTAGAAGAGGGTTTTATGACTTACAGCAAAGGATAAACCCAGTCCAAACAAGAAGATGTTTTTACCAAGCAGGAAGCTAGCACAGGCAAGCAAGTCAGCAAATGCTGCAAGCAGAAAAAGGTCTCCAAATCTTCCACTGCCAAGAAAACTGAAAAACAAATTTCTGCTTCAACTGTAATATACTGACTTTTAGTGAGTGGAGAACAGCAACATATGGTAATTAGAGTAGTTATGATAGGCTATAGATAATAGTTAAGGCATAGATTGGTTCTACTGTATGAAGATGCTCAGCAAAGTACCAAAACCAAAGGGTCTCCAGGCCTGCCTGCAGCTAGAGCTGACAGCTGTAGGCACAGGTTCTGTCACCCATGACCCTGGACTGCTGTAACATCTTGGATGGAATAAACTGCATTTTGGAGAGCCGCCTGGACTCCCACATCCCTCATTTAGGCTCTTACATGGAGGTGAAAAAAGCCTCTGGGTATTGTACAAAAAAATAGCTATGTAATCTAGAGTGGCATGACCCAATATTTCTATTGAACTGGAACAATTTTTATCAATATTATGGATCCACTTCTTTTCAGTGCGTTTGGTAAAAAACATAAAGCATCGTTTAAAAGAAATGATTGGATGCGTACTAAGCACTACGGATTAGTTAAGGTGTTGGTTTGGCATGGCTTGGTTTTTGGTGGGGAGGGAAGAAGCCAGCCACAGAAGTGATTTTTTGTGCAAAGCTCCTAGAAGCTTCCTCCATGCCTGGCAAAGTGAATCCCTGCTTGGCACTAGGAACAGACAGGCTGCTGAGCCAATTACAGAAGCTGGTAGCGCCTCGGTGATATATTTAAGAAGGAAATCAAAAGGGCAGCCAGTTAACTTTGAAGTTGGGAAATTTTTAGGTTGGCACCTCTTATGGTTTGAAAGCCAAACCAGTGAGACACTCTGTTGCAGTGTGTGTTTATTATTGTACTGCAGTTCTAGTAGTCCATTTTCTAAGCCTTCCTATTTTGTGCTGTTATAGCATATGTTATTATTAATGGATTGTTCCTTTCCCCCCAGTATTGTTGGCTTTTGCCCTAGCTGTCCATCTCCCCAAAGACCTGCCCTTTTGTTCCCTGTTCCTTCTCCCATTGAACATCAAGCCCTCCCCAAGCCTGCCCCCTTCTCTAGAAACTTCCCTCTCAATTTTGTACCCTTGGAAACCCCATTGGTTTGTTCAAGTTATTCTCCTCCCCTGTAGTCCCCCTACTGGTTTCAACATTGTATTCCCCTCCTTGTGTTCCACCCCCAGTTTCTCCCAGTTGGTTAAAGATTGTATCCTCCCCTGGGACCTTCCCCCCATTTAGAAGTTGATGGATGCCTTTGAATCAGTGTCTTTCTGTCCTTGACCCTCCAGGGAGTAAACTGAAAAATATACAGAAGACCTCTCCCTGTTCCTTGTCCCTGCCCTCAGCGCAGTTCTATCCCCAAGGCAGTCCACCTGTGCCATAGAGCAGCTGTGCCCTACAGCTGCAGCCCAGATTCGACAGCTCTCTTGGGGCGGCCCATTCTCGCTGTCGGTGTTGGGAGCTAGTTGGGCTGAAGAAATCCAGCACCGCAGCAAGACTCCAAGTCAGAAATACAGTTTATTAGGAAAAGGGGGAAAAACCCAAATCCATGCAAGAATACAAAAGAAAAACCACTGACAGAGTCAGAATACAAGCTGACTTCCTGCTAGTTAGGGTGGTGGTAGCAGTTTGGATGAAATGGTCTTGTTGAAGTGGTGATTCTGTAGAAACCATCTGGTAGCTCTTGTCCTCTGGAAAACCAGTGGCTAAGGGTGGCCGTTCCTCTGGCAATGCGGTAGAAATAGTGCTTCTTGCCTTCATAAACCCAGATTATATCCAGGTGGGGATGCTTAGCTCCTACCCCCTGGGCAGAGCATCTCCCAATGGGCTGATATCGTTCTGAGTCATGATGTGGGTCCTTGATTACCCGTGAAACAGAAATGGCTTCTGGAGGGAGTTATCTCTGAGTCATGTGGCAAGACATTGATGGGCCCATTAACAGGAGAGAAGGAAAAAACAATGCCACCCCTGCTTTCCGCAGTTCTTGAGGGTGGGAATAGGATGCATTTTTACATTGTAAGCTAGGACAATACAGGATGCAGGTTTTTGCATTTGCAGGAAGTTTGTATGGATTTGAAAAGTATCCTCATAGCAGAGGCACAAAAGTATTCTCATACCCCTTTTAATCCTCTTCAAATGAAACAATTCTCCCAATAACCTAAGGTATGAATGACTTGCAAGTGAGTTGAACAAACACGCCAAAGATAAGTAGTGTTCAACGGCAGAGAATTGTTTAGGGACATCATACCCTAATATTTTAAATCAGAAAGCATGGATAGACGGGTCTTTTTTCCTTAGTTGACTACAGAACCAGCGGTCCTTTGCAGGAGGGTGTTTGGATTTAGGATGACACTGGCAACTAAGAGCATGGGTTCACAGAAGGTGCTACTTTTTTAGACCAGAACATTCAACTATTAAAGGCAGATAGGAGAGTAGCTGATTAGTGACAGCTCCGACAGGAAGAGTCTGCGGCTTACCCCGTGGGAACAATAGTAGCACATTTCAATTTTAGAAAACCATCCATTTCAGAGGACCAAGCATCAGTGAAAAGAAAAGGTCAAGTAAAGACATCCTAGTGCTCTTCTTATCAGAAGCACGTTCCTCCATATGAGAGTATTTACGAAAGGACAGCACGTTCATAAAGAAAGGTGTGCCAGTTACAAAACCTGGAGAACAAGGCAAGACAAACTTATACATTTTATTTGATATTTTTATTTCACCTGCTAAAAAATTATTTTTTTAAGACTGAATTTTATGAATTCTGCAAAGCTCTCTTTTTGAACGTCTTCATACCCATATTAAACACTGCGGTGACAAAGGGAACGGCAGTGGAAAGAAACCTGGTCCATCTCCCCCTCCTTGTAGCTTTAGGCCAGGGAGAGATCACTAAAGTCGGTCACTTCATTTGAGATAAATAGCTTTACCAAGAGAGAATATTATCCAGCCTTGATCTTTCCTTTGGAGCTGATCCACTTTGTAGTCATCAATTCTTGACTCAGCTGGGGAGAAACAATGGCATTACGGCCATGGATGTTAGAGTGCGCTGATGGGAAATGAAGTTCTCATCTTCCAGTCCTTGCTTCAGAAAATATTCCAAATTCATCAGAAAGAAAATTCAAAGACCAGTAATCCCCACTCAAATGACCTAATTCAAATAGTCTGTACGCATACGAGACATCACGCAGGTGCTCTCGTCTGTTAGGGGAATACCCGGCCAGTATATTATTGTCTAGTGAGGAGGCAATAATTTTGGAAATCATTGAATTTTTTGTTTTGCAAGTGAATGGTCAACACATTTTATTACTGGATAAGGTAAAATCAAGTCTTCTGCATCCTCTCAGAGAGGAAGCTTACCTGGATCTAAAGCTGCTCAGCTCCATGATAGGATGCTTTGTCTTCAAAGGGAACTCTAGTCTTTGTCTTTTGGATTGCTTCCATAGCTTTTCACACACTCTTCAGGTACCTGTTAAAATGTCCTCTTATCCCATGCAAATTTTTATGGGCATAGTCACTGAATTGGTAAGTATTCCATAAAGTCCACAGGCCTTTTTGAGATGGATGCACAACTCTTAAGGGTGTTAGCAGATATTATTCTGAGGCCACTCCTGATCATGTTGGGTGGATCATGGTGACAGAGGAAAGTGCCCAAAGACTGGATGAAAGCAAATGTCACCCATCTTCAAAAAAGGCAACCAGGAGGACTCAGACAAGTACAAGCCAGCCAGCCTCATTTTGATCCCCAGGAAGTTGATGGAGTAGCTATTCCTGGAAAGCATTGCCAGGCACATGAAGGAGGACAGAACAAATGTAGTCAGCATGGATTTACCAGGGGAAATTCGTGCTTGACAACTTTTTAAACTCCTCCGGTGAATGAACTTGCCTGGTAGATGAAGAGAATATCATCTGCCTGGGCTTCAGGGAAGTTTTTGACATTTGTCTACATGGCAGCACACATACCTATGGGAAGGAATAGTGCATAGAGCAGGGAACCAGTGTCTTTTCAATGATGCTCAGTGAAAAGACAAGAGGCAGTGGGCACACACTGAAATACAGGAGATTGCCTCTGAACATCACAAAATTATTTTTTACCGTGACGGTGACCGAACCATGGCACAGAGTGTCCAGAAAGATGGTGGAGTCTGGATCATTGAAGACATTAAAAGTAGGCCCAGATATAATCCTGGGCAACAGGCTCTAGGTATCCTGGTTGAAGCAGGGGGATGGGACTTGGTGAGCCCCACGGACCCCTTCCACCCTCATTCATTCTGTGCTAGTGAATTCTCTTAGAGATGCATTTCAAGGACTGGCATGACAAAGCTCTGTGCAGAGCGAGATCCAAATGGACATGGGATTTAAGTTCCTTAAGTAGTGTTCAAGAAGAATGTAAAACTCCAGGAAACCTGTCTCTTCCATAACTGAATCCCTTTCATGAGAATAATCTTCAGCTCTAGAAAGGTCCTCTGAGACGCATGCTTAAGACTGACACTGGCTGAGCAAATTTCTCCCTATGTGTGTCTAAGACCAGTTAGGATCTTTACCAAAAGTGTTGTCAACGTAGTCACAGAAGGCATATTGTTAAGAAGTGACAACTTACATCAGAATGGCAAATATTGGGTCCACCAATGAATTACTGTATGGGAATTATCTGCTTGTATTCCAAATAAAAACAAGGAGTTGGTCTTTATTTAACTATTTCATTGCAATATTCATAAGGGAAGAAAAAGACCTATGTCCTTAACTTTCTTAACTCTAACAAAGATTTAAAAAATTCCTTGTAAAAAGCGTATCTTAATTATCGGTCTATGAAACAATTTTTGTTGGGAAAAAGTCATAAAATTGTGTAGACAGTTGCAAAGAAGCCAAGAAAATAGGAAAGAAACAAAAACAGAGAAAAAGAGTCATCTTGAGTCTGCTAGCTAGTTCTAGAAGTAGTCTGCTAGAAAAAGGAAACCCCAGTTGAATTTCAAATGTGTTCATGCACTTGATTCAGTAACTGGTCAATGTAAAAACCAATCTTTTCGTACAGCTTCCCCCAGCAACAAAAACTTCAACAGATTGACACCACCATCATGCCTGTCCCAGACGTATTTAAAAGAGAAATGATGATTTTCTTGAAAATCTATTTGCGTAAAAGTTGCAAGACATTGGAGGGATTCTCCACATTCTCCTTCCTCCATGCGGCTTGAAAGTATATTTGATAAAATATGCAACAAAGCATGTGATTTACAAGGTAGAGTAAAATGGATGACTTGGGAATTGATCTCTTTTGGATATGAAACTTCATATCCACTCTCTGGGAAGTTTCTAAAAGAAATGATGGAGCTGAGGCATGAATCTGCCACTACGAGTGCTAAGCAAACATAGACACTCCCCTTCACATGCCCCCCCCCCCCCCCCTTCCGCACACACCTAGGCACGCACAGAGATCAGCATAGCAGATCATGAACACCTTGGAAAAGACTGAAATGCTAAATACCTCTCTTTGTGGACAAAATAGCCGGTACACTATTTCAAATATCTGGTACAAAAACTCTGTTGAATATCTACCTCATATTTAAAACACAGGTTTTCATTGAATTCTGTTTGCAGAATATTTTCCTTTCATTTGTTCCTTTAAAATTACTTTGTTCTATGTCTAGGAATATTTTCTTCTACAAATAGAAAAAATTAGATGATGTCTATTCAGAAGAAAACATTGGTTTAGACAATTTTAAACCATCATGGTATGGAAGAATTTATTTGTCCCTCACTAAGGAGGAATAAGTATTTTGATCATAGATCATTTACAGTGAAATACTTGACATTTTTAAGATGCTTTCAATCAATTTTGATCCTCATTGCTTATTCATCGTAAACAGTAAGTTTTCAGTGCATGGAAAGTGTGTGTGGTACATCTACATTAGTTCAAACACCAATTCCAACTAATGGCCAGGCTGAACTACCGTAAATATTGTCCTGAAGGATATTTTGCCGCCTTCTTTGGCACTTCTTGAAATCCTAATCATTGGGATGAAGTGTTGAAATACAGAGATTTTCTCTCAGAGAGTGTCCCATGTTGAAACCCATCCCATGTGTTTGATGTTGTAGTTCTTATCTCTTTTAAAATTTGATATCTTCTGCACAGTTTTCATGAAGCTTTCTGTTACAGTAGTGAAAATCACAGAGAAATGCAATTTTGTACAACTTTGAATTTACCCCAAGAGCTGAGAGAAAATTTGCTCGTATACTTCAATCTGAGTTTCTTCTATATTCAAGCTTTGTTTATCTACCATCAAGGGTCGCATTCGTTGCTGTTCAAAGCCCCATCCAAGCTGACCTTGAATACGTTCAGGGATGGGACATCCATAACTTCTCTGGGCAGCCTTTTGCAGCGTTCCAGCACCCCAACAGCAAAAAATGTCTTCCTTTCATCTAATAGAGATCAGAAATACTAAATCTAGGTATATGAACTTTGAGGAAAGGTTTGAAATTCTATTGATTTGAAACACATTTGATAGGAATACTAACTTACAGATGACTGAAACATGTTGATGGCCATTTGAGATTGACACTTTTTGAAAAAGTGCATGGAATTGAAAAATAAAACCGGCAAAATTAAAAACTTCTTGCCATTTTCTTTTTTCTCTGATATTCAAAATTGCATAGGTCAGATATCTGTGCTTCATGCAAATCTCTCAGATACTCTCAGACAAAAGCTTTTATTTAAGACTAAATTGCGGTTTAGGTAGAACACGAGTACTTAGTGAAGGTTTTTCTGGGCATAGGGGGATTTGTGTGCACAAAAGGTTTTATCCAATCTGGAAAATTCATCCCAGCTGTGTTCTGTCCATCATCATTCTTACTGCATCAGGCCTGAAGATTCTGTGAAAAGTATCCTGTGGACCTTGAACATAGCTCATGTGAAACAGATGAGAGGTGATGGAGAAGTTGAGGGAGAGAATAAAGAGCATATGGCCCAGTACAGGCACCAGAAGGTATTTTTTCATGTGGTCCACAGCCCGAAGAATTGTTTAGCACCATTTGAAGGCTGTGTTTGACCAACAGGGCTGAAGCAGGTCATCAAAATATCCGGTAGATCAAAATCCATTGAAGCAAATGACCCTGGCCAGTCACCTTGCTGCTGATAATTCACCCTCCATACCAGCTGGTCAGGCTTAGCAATGCTGCTGCAAAAGTGTTGTGAAAAAGGTAGGCACATTTTCACAGAGGCAGGGGGAAATGCCCTTGGATGATGATTCCAAGGGATAACTTGATGGCGCAAGTTAGGTACTCTTATCTACTGTGCAATATCGAAGTTGGTGAGTTCACCATCTGTAAGCATCACATTAGAAAATAAATGTTTGATCCACAAAACGATACTTCCTGTGTCCTGTCTACCTGCTTTATTTCAGCCAATGAATAGGCTACGTTCCATCAGCAAAGTGTTCATGATCATATGCTTCTTTAAACTGTGATAATTCTTTAATTTTTTTAAATCAGACACTATCTATTTCTAAGATTCAGATGTCCATGGGTAGGGGTGTAATTAAGTTCACTGTTAAAAAATATCCTTCTTGTTATCTTTTGTTTAAATTATTGACATGTAACATCAGTCTGAGAGCTGAAAGAAATCCCTTCATTTGCTGTTTGCCAAGTATCATCTATGTGATACAAATTCTACTTGATAAATCACACCCATACATTGCTATCTAATACTAATAGTAATGCCTTCACTACCTTTTCTTCATCGTTAGGGATTTTGGAGAAGTGAAAGATTGGAACATAAGCAAGGGCATTTGTTCAAGATGCTCCAGAAAGAGCTGCGGTCTGTTCTCTTCTTTGCTGCCTATGTTGGCGGGAAGCTGCAAAAAACCCAAAGATAACTAGGAAGAGTGTTATTTTAGTCTAAATTTGGAAATGATGTTTGGAATACCATGTTAAATGACAAGGTGCTTTTTGAAAATATGGCATCTTTAGGGGAAAAGTCAGCTTTAAAGAGGTTTTGAAACAGTTGCTTCTGGAAAAAAAAAAAAAAAAAAAAATTGAGCTCTCCAAGGTCTTTAGCCATACCACTTGGAAGATTGATTCAAAACACAGTTTCTTCATCTAGGAAGAACAGAGGACCATAGATGCAACCCATTTCAAAACAGAGTTCTTTATGTTTCAGGTTGGGATTTACTGGAAATCATTTCTTGTAAAGTCGAGGAACTGCAGTTAGCTCTCCAATAATTTCCTTCCCTGAAATTCATCTGCATTTGCTCCTTTCTCCAGCGTTCCCATTTCTTAGTGCTGGTATACTCCATCTATGCATTAGAATATTCAGCTAGAGTGTGTGTCTGATATTTTCTAGTTAAAATTGGCTGGAACGCAATAGATAGTTCCAGTTGCATGTATACAGTAGTTTTATTTTGACAAGTTTTCTTTGAACAATGTTTAAGCAGCAGTAGCAAATAGGAAGCACAGCTTCCGGCAGGGAAAGACACTTCTGCTTGCTCAAGTTTCCTGTAGTCAGATAGATGCCAAAAGGCTTTTCATAGTACTACTACTGTCTTGTAGGAATACTTGATCTAATCCTACCTTTGATACAATTACGAATGGGCTACTTTTCCACAAGGTGGAATATTTTTCTTTTAATAATATGGTTTTTTGTAAGTTGGAAACATGAACTTGTGCACCAGTCAGGTGGAATGTACTCCTACTTCTTCATAAGTTTCACAACCTTCTTTAGAAAATATTGATTCTGTGTAACTTCAAAAGAAGAATTCTGGGCATCTTCATTCTATGGATGTAATGTTTTTTCTACCATGCTGTTCTTGTTTTCTATGGAACTCATTTTTACCAATAGAAATATTTTCCCCTGATACCTATGGAAAATACCTATGTTTACTCAATACTGCAGCCTCAGTACATTCTTTAGAATTATTTCAATATGGTCCCAAGCATATCCGACAGCTAGACAGCAGAGGTTAGTAACAGTGAGTGGGAATAACTTCTGAACCATTTCAGTGGATTTCCCAGGAAGGGCTTGCTTTCTGCCCCTGCAAATTTTCCCAGAGATATTGTCTGCTTAACAGTTGCATCAAAAGAGTATTTTTGCACAAACCTTGGGGCAAGCTCTGTCTCAGATTTACTAGTGAATGCAAAGAGGGTGAAAGTGCTGCTTCAAAGCCCTCTGTGCGCTTTCTGTACCAAAAGGGAGGTGACCCCAGAAATAAGGTTTTGATCTCTCTTCAAAACACAAGGCATGTCACCACCTCATTCATCTTTTTCTGGGACTCAGCATCTAAAGACCAAGAAGCTCTCTTGCTTGCTAAAGTGTGTTCAGCAAAAAACCCTTGTCCCATCAGCAAATTTGAACACAACTGCATTCGAGTCAATTCCAATGCTGGCAGGGCAATACTCTACCCCAGAAGTAACATGCCACTGTTAGAAGACTGTGTAAAAATCTTTGTGTACAAAGTAATCGGAGGGGAAAATTGAATTGGGAAGAACTGCACATTGTTCTGGAAAAAGCCTCCTGCCACAGTCTTTCAGATGTCATTTTCAGGTATCATTTTTAGGAGTTGGGGTTTTTTAAATTTTGTACAAGATAAAATATTACTGCCCCTTGATGTTTCCCTAATAGCAGTACAGCCATTTCTTAGTAGAGTAGTAATTAGCTATAAATAGAAATTCAAAGGTTTAAAAAGGTTTTGAATAAAGTCTAAGGTGATAGAAGAAGAAAACAGCAGTTTTCTTCTTCTGGTGAAAAAGCAACTCTGAGGACATTGTACTCTACAGGTGTATTATATCACTTTCTGAAAAACTGAGTAGGTTTGCTAGTGCCAATGGTTTTCATTAGGAAGGAAGAAATTCCTTTGGAAAAAACCCTTCAAATTGACTCGACATTAATGTTATGACACTTAACTTCACCAATCATGAAGAAAAATTCTCATCACTTGATATGGGAATCATGATGGTAATGGAGACAAGGATGTCTAAGCCGTGCCATCAGCAGCATAAAAAAACATTAGAATGCCGGTAAGACTGAGCTCCTGAAGTAGTGAGAAGAGAACGCAACCATGGCATTTTCCTTTAAGAGTCCTCAGGATGAAGAGCAGATCAGATTTTTTTCCTGTGAAGTATTTATGAATAGAATTAGCCTTTAAAATAACATTGTTTTCAAAAACCTTTTTCCAGTATCTCTTAGAATGATACACAGTTCCTTTTAATAGAAAAAAGAAAAGCACTTTTTTCCAAACTGTTGTGCACTCTTAAACGATCTACAATAAAAAGAGTACTTTTACATGCTGGGAATGATGTTCATTACAAAAAAGCCTTGTAGCACGCTTGGTATTCTAGTGTCCTGATTAGCATAGTTTTTTATTAATTGAACAAGTTTCACATTGACTATTTTTCACCTTGAAATAAGGGCGTCTTTGTACTTATGCAGCATCCATGAAGAATTTCTTGGGTGTCATTTTGTACTCGATCCTAAACGGCAGCTTCTGCATTCTGCCATCTGTCTAGCTTTCCCGTTTGATGCAGCTTCTGAGAGGTCTTTTCAGAATTGAGGACTACTTGCAAGAATCATGCTCAATGCATGCATTTTACTCCTTGGTTAATGCAAAACTGTTTTTCCTTTACAGCACAATAATAAGAGGAAAAGAATGATGGTGGATTCAATTCTTATAGAATTACAAAGAGGACTATTATCATCATTAGAAACCAAGCAAGTCATATTTATTGCACAGGGAGTACAACCACTGATGTAAATTACCCTGCAAATTCAAAATGAATCTGTGTCACAGGAGTGGATTGAATGTTTCTATTGATATTTTGCTTAAAGCAGACAATTAATTCTTTTGACAGCCAACTCATACCTGCAACCTAACTTTCAACTACAGCTTTCAAAGAGTGGTAACATGTCTGTTTATAAAACAATACAGTACAGTACACAAGACCAAAACAGGTCATAGACATTCAAATGAATAAAAGATCAAAGGACAGATTAATTCACATCTGCAAGCCCTCAAGAGCGTACAGGTCAAAAGTCCCCAGAAAACTAGGCCAGTGGCACAAATTCTCTATGTTGGCACCAGCAGAAGCAGCTGCTCTCTTTATAGGATGCAATCTTGCTTACATCAGCCTTCAGAGCAATCTTCTGTCCCCCTGCCCAATACGCCTTCTGCTCTACTCCTTGGACTTCACGTTTGCATTTCTACAGAGTCCTGCAAACTGACTCAAAGTTCAGGTAGTAGATTTCCAAGATTTAGAAATATTGTGTTAGGTCTATTTCTTTCGTATTTCATCCCGTCTAAGCATACTGTAACTTTCTGAAGTGAAATATGTCATGTATGTCACGTGTAGTTTACATGTTAGTTCTGCTTGACATTAAAACTTCTCACAGACCCCTGTGATGCCTTACTGCAAAAAGATATAGCTGCAAAGAGTGGTGGTTGTGCAAAGTTAGAAAGGCCAGAAAACCATGTAAACAACCTAACAGCAGAGCTTTGAATTTCTGAATATAATCTTGCACCATCTAAAGTCAAAATAGAATATTGAAATGATTTTCATCTAATAATGAGCGTGGGGAAGAGAGAATCCAGATAGGCTTCTTTTTTTTTTTTGGAACAGTTCCAGGAAATACATGGCCTTAACTTGGAAGCATAGCATTAAATATTTTTATACAGCATGAGTTCGCATTACCTAATCATATGATTTGGAGTACTGAATTGGAAAGCAGGAAATAAACAAAGAAAAATATTCAAGCTATAAAAAATGTGAATTTAAAATTTTCTTTGTATTTCTGATTAAAACTATGCTAAATGGTCACCCATTATTTTAAAAAGCATCTGGACATAAAAATGGAGACATTCCTGCGGGTCCTTGATGTCAGGTATTCGTGAAAAGCTTTATTCCACTGCTTCCCAACCCTGATTCAAGCCACTTAAATGCAGCTGTATTTCAGATGCTCAGTGAAACTGTCCATGTAATGCATATAGTTTACAAATAATCTGCAGAAAAAGCTAGCTAGATTTGAAGATCTTTTTCTGGAAATGGCATTCAAATGATTTCTACAAACACACAGCTGGGATTTCTGCTGTCTTCTTCAGGCCACTTCCTGCAGAGACCTCTCCATTAAATCTGTCTCGTTCTACTAAGAACACTTCTGGTGATCCAAAGTCAGCACTGGGATTGTCCAACTGCATGGAATTGCTGTCTCCTAGAGCTGCACACTGAGGGCTTCTGTGTGCAGCATCATGTGAGCCCTACTAAAGTCACCCTGTTGATACACTGAGCTAACTGGACCTTAAGGGACAAGATTGGGCACTAATTTTTTAATAGAAATTAGGTACTAAGAAGGAGGCCAGAGGATTTCAATGTTTCTGCCTCCAGCTGAAGCAGAACTAAATCTTAGTCTTTATCTGAAAAACTAGGTGAATTAACCCGTTTGGCATTCATATGCCAAAGAGGTTAGTAATACACTCAGAACTGTCAAAAGAGTAACAATTCCAATCATTACTTTCTAAATAGAATTCATTTGAAGAAGTCAGGAAGAAGGATGAAACATGCAAATATCCTACCCTGAGAATCATTCTGTTGATCTGCACAGGCTTCTTATTATATTCCCATCTAATACATTGGACATGTGTGCTTGCGATGACACAAATACTTGCAAAGCTTATCAGATAAACCATGGTCTCTTCAAACAGCAAAACATTTCTTGATGGCTGCATTTGCTAAATCCATTTAGACCCAATGTTCTTAAAGGTCTTTTCCAACCAAAGTGATTCCATCATTCGCTAAGTCGCACATCCCAATTGTCCTGGTTTAGGGCAAATTTGGCAGAAAACCTCTAAAAGGGCCCCCCCCCAGAAAACCCAACCACATGGCCCCTCCCCTCAACTGGTTTGGGGAAAATTTCCTCAGAGAGAAGTGGGAAAAAGCTGTTTATTTAACAGGCAAAGCACTCCCCAGCACAAAAAATGAACAATACCAGATGACAAAACTCAATTGCCACTATGAAGAGACAACAAATCAGAAAGTCTCTCCTGTGGGTGCTCGCTCTGTTATCAATGCCTCTGCCAATGGGGAAGGCTGCTGCCCAGAGCAGGTGTCCATAGGCAACAAAGTGCAAGCTCTCAGTGCTCCCCAGGTCCCAGTCTGGGGCAGATTCGAAACGTTCCAAGAAAAGGGTAAGGAAAATAAAAAAAAAACAGTCCAGGGAAAACTCTGCCTCAGCCAGCTAAACCAACTAAAAAGCAAATGAGCGCTCTGTTCTGCTCCGTCAGTGCTCAGACAACACAGTGCAGCGCAGAATGTGGAGGAGTGTTGCTTTTTAAGGGGTGCAGCCTCTGGTAACAAACTCCGTGCTTCTTCTTCTCCCCACCTTTGCTCTCAGAACCAGTCTTGAAGGCAGAGAATATCATATCAAGCATTAACAGAACAGATGACTGGGGATACAAGCATCATAAAGTCACCCTAGGACACTGCTCTATTGAGATATGTCACCAGACTATGCTAAGACCAAGTTTTGGAACAGCTCATTAAAATTCTACTCTCACAGTGAAGCTGAGGAGGAAACACAGCTCACTACAGTTACCTTGTGGCATGCCAGTGCTTCCTTTCAATCCCAATGTTCTTCATTTTTAAATCCCTGACATCACAGGCATAATGAAACATCCTTTGGGCAGGAAGGAAGATATTATTCTTCTCATTTATACTGATGGGTAAGCTGACATGCAGAGCCGTTAATTCAAAGTGAAAGAGCAATCAAGTCAATAGTAAAACTCACCTCAGTTTTGTTTACTCCCCTAAATCCTTACTATCCCAAAATACAAGAACAGCTGTAAAAGCCTTGTGGCTACCTAGTTTTTTCCTATACCTACATGGTGGTTGTCCTGGTTTAGGGCAAATTTGGGAGAGAATCCCCAAAAAGGGCTTCTCCAAAAAACAAACCCACACGGCCCTTCCCCCCAACCGGTTTGGGAAGAATTCCTTGGAGAGAGGTGGAAAGAACCTATTTATTTGACAAGCACAGCAACCCCCGGCACACAAAATGAACAATACCAGATGACACCACTCTTTCACCACTCAGAAAAAAGACGACAAATTCAGAAAGTCTCTCCATGGGGTGGTCGCTGTTATCAGTCCCTCTGGCGCAGGGGCTGCTGCTCGGTGTTTCCAAATCGGTGGTTCCAATCCCAGTCCGGAGCAGGTTCCGCAGGTCCACACAGGGGAAACAGTCCAGAAAGGAATTTGGACTGTTTAGCTAAATTAACTAATGAGAAGAGGGGGAAAAAAGCAAGAGCAAGCAAAGCAGAAGCAAAGCAGAAGCAAGAGCAAAGGCAAAAAGCAGCGCAAAAAGCAAAAATGCAACAGTAAGTACTGGTGCTCTCTGTATGTCCCGCCGAGTGGCTGATAAGAGGCCCAAAACAAAACTTTCACTCTGCCCATCTTAGAGGCACAGAACAAAATATCCAGCATAAATTACACACACCAATGGGGATAACAATCACCCTAGGACAGTGGGGTAAGGGATAAACAGTCCCACACAATGGTAATCCACAACAAAGCATTCTTGACATCATATTCAGGTCTTGCATAGTGAGCTCTTCACCTGATCAAGTTATTCCATCACAATATTTGGGGAGTATCTTAGAGAGCTGGGTGTTGTTTGCTTTGAAACCACCTTGATCAATCAGGAACACAGTAGCAAGGACAAAGGTCAAAAGAAGATAGTGCTATGCACTGATTTTCATCTAGGACAGACATATTTCTACAACCCAGAAGGCTGACCTAATGCTTCACGACAACGTGGCTGAAGTGGCATCCTGGTCCCCATAGGTTTTTCTGTTTACTTTTAGCTGCTTTCTTACCAGATTATTGAGCTGAATTAGCTCAAAAAGGAATCAGATAAGTGCCAGAGCTTTCAAAAAAAAAAAAAAAAACAAAAAAACAAAACAGATGCAAAATGGTTAATTGTAAGTGCATTTGAAAATAGAAGTTTTTTTGTACTTCTCATAGACACATAACATTCTCTAGAATGATATTGCTCCAGCGCTTTGGCTTTGGTTTTGGGTTTTTATTTTTCCTCAATTCTAAGTGCTACGCATTCTTTTTGGCCATTTTAGGAAACAGATTTTTTTAATATATGTGAAAGATGGTCCGAAGTTCCCTGCATTTGCCTCACGACCGTCCCCAGGACAGCCATCGGGACCCTGAGGACCCTGATCGGAATGCTGGCCTGCTGGTGGTGGAGGAATGCCAGAAATCCTGAGGCCCCTGAGCAGAATTCTGGCCTTCCAAGTGATTGTTTACAGCTGTGTCTACAGTGACTGCTTCTAGCAGGGCCTGCCAAGGGGTGATGCGCCCTATATGCTCCCACCTGCTTGGCAACACCAGCCCAGGAATTATCCCACCTCTTGGCCAGATGAACTTGCTGGGGCAACTGTGGTAGCCGCCCCATGGAAAATCCTTCATCAGCTCCACTACCACCGTGAGGGATGGAGATTGAAGCCCCCCCTCCCAAGGACTGAGGCTGAGACCCCTGTAATTCTGATCCAGGGGTGCTGGCGTGACTGAAGCAGGATGCCTGCTAAGTGTTGCCTGCAGATGTGTTCGCTGGACCTAGACTGGTTTCCCATAGAAACCAGTCCTGAAACCACGGGTCCCACTCACTGCTGATATTGATATTGACTTATCCTGCTAAGACCATGGACTGTCTGTACCCGTCTTCAATACCTTTCTCCCCCTCAGCAATTTCAATAGACTTGCTCTTTATTGTATCTGCTCCCCCTCAGCCATTTCTAGATCTGTTTCCCCCCTCAGCAATGGACTATAATAGAGCCTTGAGTTAACCAGGACTTGGAGATCTCCTCTAGGAGAACTCCATCGGCTCAACTGCGAGGATTTCATCTCTCTCCATTTGGTAGCTATACTCCCTCTCTCTTTCTCCCCCTCTTTTCTATTCTTTTCCTCTCCCTAATTCCTTTAAGGCATTTGCTGTGGTCATTCTAGAAAGGTGCATTTGTTTTGAGTGATACTGCAATCCCCTTTCCATCTTGTCTTTTGCATCCGAGATCAGTTAAGGAACCATCACCACCCCCTCGGTATGAGCGGATCAGGACAATATGTTCTTTCCAGCTGAAATTGGTTCTAGTCAATAGAAGCACTCTGGTAGGTAAAAGTAGACTATAAAAGATAACCTTCAGAATGTATTTCCCATGTCTTCCCATTAAAGCAAGTGAAGAAAGCAGACAGATCTTCAGATAACATGCTATGCGAATGGAAAGGAATCTTCTTGGAGGCAACTGTGAAACTCACACGATGAAATACAGTTCCGACAGATGAAAGGGTCACATATGATGTCAAATCTATACTTTTCATGTTTGAATGAAAGAAGATTTCTTGAAGTACAATCCTATAAAATGTAGGTGAATTTGCAGAAGCAATTGAACTAGGTCTCCTTTAGAAACACAATGTTTTCTAATTAAACTGAGCATTCAGGAAGGCAACCTTGAAATCAAAAGGATTTAGAAACATACAAATACCAAGACTGGCAGTTCATTATCTTGCTCAGTCTCTTTAAGATAAGATTTACTTTTAACTTCCACTTGTAGTAGGTCTGAAGACATTAGGAATGATGCAATATGAAAAAACCAAAACAAAACCACGTTCTCAAAAAGCTTTGAGAATCCAGAGAAATGATGATTTTTAGGGGTTAGGTAGTCCTTTAAAATTTGTCTTGGGGGAAAGAGATAAAAAACTGACTGAGACCAAATGACTGTGGAGTATATTCCAAAACAGTAATGAAGAATGTAAGGGGCCTGAAAGAAAAATTCTATGCTGGATTCATCTGTTAAAAGCATTCCAGAATGGTTGAAATTATGAATCACATCTTGTGGGATTTAAAAAAAAAAAAAAAAAAAGCAGAAGAAAACAGAAGGAAAAAAATATTTGGAACATATTTTCCCATTCCAGGATGGCATGACAGCTTTATTTCATTTTGTTCCTATGACCGGTTAATAGCTTATGAAGTGTTTTACAATAGATTGAGAGTGTTCACACTAACCATACAATTTGGATGAATCTCTTTTACTTTATATAGCAGCAGATATGGTTTAGCACTCCACAATTCAGTCCCCAAAAGTGAGTAAGTGTGGCAGACTTAATCTAACTGCCCAGTCCACCAGTGTAGCCTCTCACCCACGGCCGCGGGGCTGTGTGGGTGCCCGGTTAGGCTGACCGCGGCCCAGCCGAAGATGGCCACACAAAGTGCCACTCCCAGATTCCCTCCGGAACCCTGAGGAGTTGTGTACCATCTGCGGCATGGGTGGCGCAGGCGGGATTTTCGGCTACAGGGTACCAAAGCAAAGGAAGGAGGAGAGACACCTGTATAAGTACCAAGGACCTTTTAATCTTGTTCTTCTTCCCCGGTGGGTTCAGGGAGAGGTGACAAAGGCAGAGTCCCGGGGGGACGCTGATAAAAGGAAGTGGATGTGATAGGAGGAGACACAAAGCTTACCAATAGCAAGGACCCAGGGAGGAGCGTGGGTTACAGCTAAGCCACTGAGGATCACACAGGGGAGGGGAAAAACTCCAGGGGCAAATCATACATCAAATTAAGGAATGACTGGCAGAGAGAATTCTCGAGATAAGAAGGGTGGTTACCACGACAGGCAGGGGAGGGGGGAGCAGCTCTAACAGGGAGAAAGCATTGTGAGGGAAGTACATGGTGGGGAACCGAATACCCCAAACCATTAATGAGTTACAAAAGGAATAACTGATTCTAAAAACACACAATGCCACACACCAGAATGCCTAATTATCTTGAAAAATGCTTTGCTATATCTCATTATGTGGATGTGTCTCTCTAGCTCCACTTTGAGCTTCTTGATCTTTCATCTATGGGATGAGATCCAATTTAGCTTTGCACGGATATAGCCTTTCCAAACCATATCTTTTATCTTCTGTATTCTTACAAGTACATTTCTACTGACGGGACCAGTTTGGAAGATCCTAGTTGTTTCATTTCTCAGATATGTTGCTGCATTAAATAGCTCTTCTTTGAAGTTTTTTCACTGCTCAAGTATAGGGTCAGTGCTGAAATGATTGTGATGCTAACTCCTTATGATATATTCTGCAGGCTTACAGAGTATGCAGCAAAGTTTTCTCTTCTTCTGAGGACATTCTACTCTTTTGATGAGAAATGCTGAAGGTCTGACTTCAGTTGCAAAGGTCACTGATTGACAGATTGCAAAATTGTTAAGTCTAGTAAGAGCAGGAAAAGCGTGCTCCTGCTGTGTATGTAAATGTCGTGTCAGCTGCTGTTGGGATAAAAAGCATGAGCATAAGCAAAGATATCTGCATGGATAGAAAAGAAACAAAGAAGATATTTGTTGTGATTTCTGCACTAAGGAGCAAGAAGAAGCATGAAGCGCTAATTTCAGTGGCTAAGACAATATCATCCTTGGGCCAGTTCTCTTCAACATCTTTGGAACGACCTGGACTCGGCACTTGAAGGAATATTAAGCACGTTTGCCAGAGACACTACATTGGGAGGAGCTGTGAACTAACTCCCTTGAGGCCAGTGAGACCCTGCAAGAGAGATCTGGACAAATAAGAGAGATGGGCATTTATGGCAGGCCAGGAGTCTATGCACAAATCACGAAAGGGGCTGTTGTATTTTCCAGCATCAGTCTCATGACATGGTTATGACAGTGGGAAGATGCCAGCAGCTCACATCCAGCAGCAGACAAAGAACTTGATGTTACAACTTCCTTGAAAAGTTTTTTGACCAATCCCACAAAGCAAAAGCATATTGACAGTAGTTCTATCCAATCCCTAGAAGCACACATACCTTTGGTTAAAAGAATGCTTGCTTCTTTTGAATACAAGACCTGCTTGTAAGCCTTAAGATACAATGCAAAGAGCTCCATTATTAAGCTTAGAACTTCCTAACATCTGGCTGGATATACTTTGCTGTAGCTTAGGGAGTTCTTTTGGTCAAGCGTTAACACACAGGCCATTGTTCTATTTGTCCTTACTTCTCTACTTCTTCTATCATTTTTCTGCTGACAAACTTTATGACTACTGCTTAGCTCCAATCACAGTTCTGCTGTCTCAGAGGCCTGCCTTTTGCAGCTTTCCCAAAATCCTCTGTTTTCAAGGATTCCCACAGGCAATCCCCGACCATATGGAGTTGTACGAGAGTGAGTGCTGAATTCAGCACCTGGGACAGGGCAATCGTGGTGCGTGTGTGTATATACTAGGGAGCCAGAGGCTGGAGAGAAGCAGTGCAGAAAGGAACCCAGGCTCCTGGCCAATGGCAAGCTGAATGTGCATCAGCAGTGCCCTGGCCTGATGCACCCCAGGAGAGCCAAGCCTGTCCTGGGGTGCATCAGGCACAGTATCACCAGCAGGGCAAGGGAGGGCATTGTCCTGCTCTGCTCTGCTCTGCTCTGTTCTGCTCTGCTCTGCTCTGGGGCGGCCTCACCTTGAGTGCTTGGGGGCAGCTTTTGGTGCCACAATGAAAAAAGGCATGAAGGTATTAGAAAGTTCACAAATGAAATTTACAAGGACAGAGCTCAAGGAAATGGCATGCCGCTGAGTCAGGGGAGGGTTAGGTCGGGTATCAGGAAAAAGTCTTTTAACCAGAGGTTGGCTGGGTTGGAAGAGTCTCTCCAGGGAGTGGTCACAGCATCACGCCTATCTAAAGTTTAGGAAGCTTTTGGACATTGCTCTCAGGCATCTGGTGTAATTCTCGAGGAAGGTCCCATGAAGGGCCAGAAGTTGGACTTGATGCTCCTGACGGGCTCCTTCCAATTCAACTGATTCTACGACTCTATGGTTCTGTCCTGGCCACTCAAGGTATATTGCTTGGTCTCAACAGATTTTGACCTGCTCATGTTGGTCGGAATTTGTCACTACTGCCTAATGATATTTACCACAAAAGACAAAGTGCCTTTCCTCAATGTTCTCAAGAAAGTTGAACACGCACCCCAGAATCCTAAAAACGTCTTTTCCTTGAAACAGCATTGTCTCCTGCCCAGTATTCTTTCCAGATCTTAAGGAGAAAGAAGGCAAAATGAGGGGATGTTTTACAATGAAGCACTGTCAATTTTCCGGACCTTTAGCAGTATATTTGTACCTCCACTATTCTTTTCTAGAAAATCATGGTTTTGTAGCGCATGTCATTTTCTAGCAAGACACATTTTTGCAACATTTTTGCCCATCAGTCTCTGTGAGAATATATGGTCAAAAGCCCAAAACATATGAATAGGCAGTGGCAAGTGAGGGGAAAAAAGAGTATGGGAAGCAGCTCCATGATACTAAAGTGAGACAAGATGGAGGAGGAGGAGGTGTTCCAGTTGACAGAGCAAAGAATCCCCCGCAGTCCCTGGAGATATCCTAGTGAAGGAGGTTGTCTCCCAGCAGCCCCTAGAGAACCATGGAGGAATACATACCTACAATGCAGCTGGTGGAGGGCTCCATGCCACAGCAGGTGAAAGTGCCTTGAAGGAAGCTGCAGCTTGTGGAGGGAGGGCCAGAAAAGCATCCTTGACCTCTTCTTTAGTGGAAGAGTATGTGCAAATGTTCAACAGCTGCTAACTCTAATCTGTCCTTTTTCCAGTTCTTGTCGTAGGTAAGTAGGACAATACAAGAATTAGAAGCCTAATTTGTTATGCCTGAGGCTCCCATTCTCTCTGCCACTCCCTTAAAATTTATTTTGAGATGAAATAAAACTCATGATCAAGTTCCTAAGGCTTGATGGTCAGGCTTCTCAGAAAACAGGGAGTGCAAAGAACTCTTATCACTTCCATTTTTTTTCATAGAACTAAAAAAGTTAAATTACTGTTTTCTAAGAACTTACGAAAATCAACCGGTAGAGGTGGTGAGAGTGAAGAGTATAATTAAGCTGGAAAGAGACTATCATGTAGCTACCTCATCTGCATATAAGTTTTTTACCAGGAACTCTAGACTTTTAAACAGACTTAGGACACAAGAGTTATCTCTGGGAATGTTTTAGTATGTATAGAACATTCATCTTTAAATAGCTCAATCTGTTTTACCGTTATGACTGACGTTTTAAATTATATTTGAAAATAAATATTTGTGATTCAGATCTTTTCCAGTTCTAAAGCATTTCAGTTGTTGACAGTTTTTGCTGTCTCCTGAGGGCAGGAAAATACTCTTGGAACCAATACTGTTAGGGTTGAGGAACACATAATCACCAAAAATTATTATATGCAGGTGCTTTTATTGAAGAGCTCTGGGTGTCAGGGGTAAAGACCCAAATCTGACTCCGACATAGGTTCGGGATGGATATGCTTTTATATTCTATCGTTATATAACTTTTATGTTAATTATTAAACTTACATTGTTCTATAGTATACATAGATTTCAGCCAAGCATGGCCACCTTAGACTAGGAACATACAGTTTCTCATTGTTCTTCTTATGATTATACAATAATTATTTTAATCACAAAACAATCATTTCAGCTAGCAATTATACTACTTACGCAGGTAAAACACAAGGCTTAACATTTCAGAGTTTATCTTAGCATTTTCCAGGGCGCCACTATCATTATCACCCCTTTGAAAGCATTTTCTCTTCACTATAGGTGTAAATGTTTTCACTTGATACAGTCCTTTACTTCTCAATTTATCTTTGATGTTCTTCAAATCCAGGGTCGATGTAAAATTTGTCGTGGATGCTATCACGGGCCGGAGAACCAGAAGATAGTGGGCATGGATCTCATGTCAGTGCCTTTATTATTTTCTGGTTCCAGGAAGTTTTCTTCTGTATTTCTCTCCTTAAAATGCTGTAAACTAGCCAAATTGCTAAGAATACAATTAGTAAGATTATCACACTCTCAATGATAGATTTAATCCATGAACTCACATTCCACTCTAACCTTTTAAAGATTTTTCCTCATCAGCTTGTAGTCAAATCTTTTTGCTCTTCTTGTGCTTCATGCTCTATTTGTTTCAACTGATTGATGTCATATTCTACATCTGCAGTTACATTTGGGATGTGAACGCAGCAATGATCAACTCGTCTCTTTAAAAATCCACATACTCCATGCTCCTTCAGGAGTAACAAATCTAAGGCTAATCGATTTTGCAAAGTCATTTTTGTGGTGGCTTGTAATTGTACGTTTAATTTTTAAATCTTTCTCGGGTGATTCTTGCTAGTCTATCTACTTGGCCTGTAAGTTTGTACAGCATCTCTCTATTCTGATAGTTTGCTATAGGACCGAGTAAAGACTTTAGGGCCCACCTAAATTTCACTCCACTAGAGGGTTCTTGCCAAGTGTCATCTGGATTTTTGTTGTCTAGAACTTCTCGTCTTGCTCTTATCTGCAGAAGTTCATGTTTTCCATTAAATGGGGACTTTTTCCAAATTGGACATAAGGTTGGGAGGCCCAAAGTAATTTCCTTTACTTTCCCATCTACAGGCAGATGTGTTGTCCAGGTACCATCGCTTGTTACCCATACAAATTGTCCTGGACTTTTAATTGTACTCTTGGTACATCCTATAATCACTTTATAATTCATTTTGCCTTGTTAATGTTTGATCTCTCTGCAAGCACAACCAATCTTTAGGGCTATTGCCAGGGGTGGTATCTGTTTTATCTCTGCATCATCAGAAGGGCAGTCATAAGTTTTATTGCATGCCCACTAACTTACTTTGTCTGCCCACGTTCTGCTACTAGTGGCAGTGTATGTTACTGCTGGATCTGTTTCACTCTCAGAACTTTCCCACTTAATACACCAAGGGGTGTTTGCCATATATTGGAATTTTTGAAGTATACTCACAGACTACGCACAGTCCTAAGGCTCTATCTGATCTTTCTGATCTTCGGCCTCTCACTTCCATACCAGAGTAGTTTCTGTAACATTTTCTATGATCTTTTTATAATGTGGCAAATAGCATTGCCATTGTGTGATGCCTGCTGACTGTCTCAAAGGGGTTCCTAGTATGCCATCACTTAGAATACAGTCTTTCTGGCTCATAGGTCTCATCTATGTTCTTACTTTCTCCCAAGTTTCTTTGACTACCTGTCTCGGTTCAAGTACCAGTTTGCATGCAATTGTTTTGTTCTTTTGTATTTCAGGTAGTTTTGATGTTATGATTCCTCAATTTACTGGATCTCCTGCTGCCTTAGGTATTGGCAGACAGGCAGTTATTTTACTGCTGTTTTGTATTTTGGCAAAATCTTTGACTAATCTAATCATTACATTCTCAGCTCGAACTGCGTTAGAAATTTTTATCACTTGTGTTTCTGCCTCTCTCTTCATTCTAGAATGAAGAGTGGTTAGTTGATCTTTTTGCATTCCACATCTCAAAGACATTAATGACCATAATATTAGCACAATTACTAATAGCATTCTCAAAGTAGTTAAACACATCTTATCTGCAGTCTTGGTTCCACAGTTTACACAGTCTGTGATCCAGGATGGACTTTCTTCACTCGGGTATAGTGAATCCAGGGGTCCACACCGGCTACTTTCACTGCTGTAAAGGTGGTCAGCAGTACCTGATAGGGTCTATTCTACTTTTCTTTCAGCGGTTCTTCATTCCAGTTTTTAATGTACACCTCGTCTCCTGGAAGTATGTTATGAACTGGGTTCTCGAGAGTTATTGGTCTATTCCACAGGAGGATGCTCCGGAGCCGAGCTAAAGCTTTCCCAAGAGACATAACATAATTATACACTTCCTGTTTTCCTGTAATGTGTACATTAGGGTTTGGCTCAGGAGATTTATATGGTTTCTCATACAATATCTCATAAGGACTGACTGACATCCCGCTCTTAGGTTTTATCCTAATCCTCAACAGTGCTATTGGCAAAGCCTGGGGCCACTGCAGCTTGGCTTCTTGGCATATTTTACTGATTTGCCTTTTTAGTGTCTGATTCATCCTCTCTACTTGTCCACTTGACTGGGGTCTCCACGGTGTGTGGAGGTCCCAAGTTATCCCCAGCAATCTACTTACTTCTTTTACTACTGTAGCTATGAAATGGGGCCCCCTATCTGATGATACCCCTAGGGGTACCCCAAACCTGGGAATAATTTCCTGTAGTAACCACTTAACTGTTTCTTTTGCTTGGTTTGTGCGACAGGGAAGGGCTTCTGGCCATCTGGAAAATGTGTCAACCCCTACTAACAGGTATTTGTATCCTCGAGTTCTTGGCAATTCTACGAAATCTACCTGCCAATAATCTCCTGGCTCTATTCCTATCCGAATTCTTCTTAGCTGTGCCTGTTGCCTAGCCACTGGGTTGTTTTTCAAGCAGACATCGCATTTTGACATGACTGATTTTGCCATTGTTAACATCCGTACCGAAATTAAATTCTGCTTTAGCAATTTTACCAATGCCTCTGCGCCTCAATGACATTCGTTATGTTTAATTCGTAGAACTTCTCTCATTATCAAGGGGGGGTACCACTATTTGTCCTTGTGCAGTCAAATACCATCCTTCCTAGTTCTTTTGTGCATTCAGTAAACGTGCCAGTCTCTCATCTTCTACTGAATATCTTGGTTTTGGAGGCAGATTAAACTGGGATATATTGAGCTTTGAAGATATCAATGCCATTGTTGTTTGCACCTCTCGAGCAACTTGTCGGGCTGCCCAGTCTGCCTTTCGATTTTCTTCACAGATTTTGGAGCTTTCTGATTGGTGTGCTTTACAATGTATAATTGCCACTTGCTCAGGTTTTTGTACTGCTTTTATCAGTTGCAGGACTGCCTCTTGGTGTTTAATGTGTGTACCTCGAGAAGACAATAATCCTCTTTCTTTCCACAGTGCTCCGTGTACATGCACTACCCCAAAGGCATATTTTGAGTCAGTCCATATATTTACCTTTTTCCCTTCACTTAATTCTAGTGCTCTGGTTAGAGCAACCAGTTCTGCCTTCTGGGCAGATGTATTTGGTGGTAATGCCTTTGCTTTCACTACTGTGCTGACTGTTGTTACTGCATATCCAGCGTATCTGGTTCTGTTTTCCACCAAGCTGCTCCCATCTGTAAATAGCTCCCACTCCGGCTGCTCTAGCGGGACGTCTTTCAAGTCTTCTCTTGCTGAATAAGTGTACTCTATTACCTCTACACAGTCATGTTCCAATGGGCTTTCTTCAGTTGTGGTACCTAGGAACAAAGCTGGATTCAAAAGGTTAGTTGTTTTTAATGTGACATCATCTTGCTCAGTCAGGACTACCTGGAATTTTATCATCCTGCTTGGAGATAGCCAATGGCCCCCCTTCTGTTCTAAGACAGTGGTTACCATGTGTGGTACATAGACATCTATGTGTCTTCCCATAGTAAGCTTCCTGGCTTCTTGTATCAGCATCACGGTGGCTGCGACCGCCCGCAGACACGGAGGCCACCCCGCACTTATGTTGTCAAGTTGTTTGGAAAAGTAGCCCACCGGCCTTTTCCAACTTCCCAGACATTGGGTCAGGACTCCTAGTGCTAGGCATAGCCTTTCATGTACAAACAGCTGAAAATCTTTAGACAGATCAGGTAACCCTAATGCTGGAGCAGTTGTCAGTGCCTCTTTTAGTTTTAGGAAGGCTTCCTTCTGTGGCTTGCCTCAGGTGAATGGCTGCTTCTTCTGAGCTTCGTACAGGGGTTTCGCAATCAGTCCATAGTCCATGATCCACAAGCGACACCATCTTGCCATCCCGAGGAAGACTCGCAGCTCCTGTAAGTTCTGGGGCTCTGGAATAGCACAGATAGCTTGGATACGGTTAGTACCTAGTTTTCGTTGCCCTTGTGAAATTTCACATCCCAGGTAGATCACAGTCTGTTGGGCAATTTGTGCCTTTCCTCTGGATACTTGGTAACCTCCCATTCCCAGTGAATTTAAAATCTCAATGGTTACCTTTATACAGGTTGCTTTTTCTTCTGTAGCTATTGGTATATCATCAACATACTGCAACAATAGGTATTGGTCTCTTGGTACTTGCCCATTTTTGGTCCAAATTTCCAGCTCCTTTGCCAGTTGGTTTCCAAATAAAGTCGGACTGTTCTTAAATAGTTGTGGTAATCGTGTCCAGGTGAGCTGGGTCTTTCTTCTGTTGCCTGGGTTTTCCTACTCAAAGGCAAACAGTTTCCTACTTTCTTTGTCAAGGGGAATGCAGAAAAAGGCATCTTTTAAATCAATTACAGTAAACCATTTATAGATCTCCTTTACGGATGTTAGCAATGTGTAGGGATTTGTTACCACTGGATAAATGTCTTTTGTTATTTTATTTATTGCTCTCAAATCCTGCACTAATCTATATTCTCCATTTGGTTTCTTTACTGGAAATATTGGTGTGTTAAATTCTGATTCACATTCTTCTAAAATTTGGTACTTCAAGAATTTCTCAATAGTCTTTACTATTCCTTGCCGTGCTTCTGGTTTTATGGGATACTGTTTGATTTGTACAGCTCTTGCCCCTTCCTTTAATTCTACATGCACTGGTTGTGCCAATTTAGATTTCCCTGGTATATCCATTTCCCATACAGAAGGAATCACTGCATCATCTACCTTCCTAGGGATAGAGGGAACTGGTTTTTCTTTGATCATTAAAATCTGTCCCGTCTTTGATTCAGGTATTTTCATTACAAGTTCCCCGTTTTCAAAGGTTATTACCGCATCAAGTTTCGCCAGCAGATCCCTCCCTAAAAGCGGAATTGGACACTCAGGTACATATAGGAATTCATGCGTTAAAGTCTTGTTCCCAAAGCACAAATCTAGGGGTTGCAAGAATGGCCGATTTTCCTCCTTCCCTGTAGCCCCAACTATTGTTGTTTGCTTATTTCCAATTTTTCCTTGTAGATCATTCAGCACAGAGTAGGTAGCTCCAGTATCCACTAGAAATTTGACTTCCTTATGCCCTAGCTGTATAGTTATGACAGGTTCTTTAACCTGTTTTACGGGTTCCATGTCTAGTCAGCAATTATATTCACCTAACACCATTGCCTTGGCAATGTTTTCCTGCTGGAACTGATTGCCCTGGTGAAACGGGTTGTTTGGCTTGTTTGGGCACTGTCTCTTCCAATGCCCCTCTCGCTTGCAATACGCACATTGATTTAGGCTTAACCCTTGCATAACTGGTCCTCTACCACAACTACCTCCGCCACGTCCCCCGAAACTTGGGCTCCCTTTTCCTTCTACTACTTCCAAAGATTTTGCTGCTGCCCCCCACCAGCTTCTCTTTCGCAATTATTATACACCCTCCAGGCCACCCTCAGGATTCTGAGTTTTCATAACTATTTTCACTACTCATGCTACCTTACCAGGACCTTCGCTACAAGTTCTAGCTGACCGCCTCTAAATAATTAAATCTGCAGGAAAAAAGGCACTTCTACAAACACTGACCCCTCCACTCCCACACCTTTTCGCAAGGGAGCAATCACAGTCCATTTTTGTCTGCCTATGTCTTTTCTTTCTACAACCAGGGCAAGCACCGACCGGCTTCAGGTTCTGCGGGCCACTGGGATCGCTGATTCATTATACCATCACCATCTTTTTCACCTGCATCCCTCTCCCTCCTTTCTATCATGGCCAGGCTTTGCCCAACTTTCGAGGAAGAGGAATCAGGTGATGATGGGAGAGGAGGATAAAGAGAGAAAGGTGTACTAGATGAGACAGGCTTAGGATCAGGTGAGGTAGGGGCAGGCAGTGGGACAAGGACAGATGAAGCAGGTGGATAGGGTAAGGTTCTCTTAGTCTTATTAGAGCTACCTGTAAATCAATATCTGTATAATTTTCCCTATTCAATGCCAAATGTTTTAGAAAATGTTTCTCGCAAACTCCACACTTATCATTTGCAGATGTTCTAACCACCATTAATCTACATTCATCCGGCCATTCTGGCTTTCCCGCAAATAGAAAAACAAATCAACATACGAAACCTCATCCATTGTGGGGTGTTTTTTTTGTTTTTTTTTTTTTTTTTCCTTCTTGCTTACGAAACAACATTAAGTGTGAAATACTGTTATATTGCAAAGTCCCGTATTTTGGCTATTTTTCACCATTCTCCAAGACACATTCTGGCCAGCATGTATTACAGTAATTAATCAACTTAGCTTTACATAATTCTTCCCCAAAATTACCCTGTTTCCAATGTGCTATTAAGCACCCCAAAGGAGAAGTTTGTGGAATAGAGGCATTGCTGCCCAAAATTCCTTTGAGCTTCTCCAACCAAAAATACCAAAGCCGAACCAGCAACGCTTTCGCTATTGTCTTACGGACGGCGCCTAGGCAATACCACCAGGAATTCCTTAGCCCAACCAAGCGTAGCTTTCGCTCCGTCTTACTGGCAGGCACCCAAACCAAAATAAAAGCACCTTACCTCTCTCCCGGGGACATTGTGAGCGGCAGAAGCGGTCGTGGCCGATGGGCTCCTCGAGAATCCCTCGGTGCCGGCTGGAGCGTGATCGAGTCGCAAACTCGCACAGCAGCACTCACAGGGTCCCATCTGGGTCGCCAATACTTGTTAGCGTTGAGCAACACATAATCACGAGAAATGATTATATGCAGGTGCTTTTATTGAAGAGCTCTGGGTGTCAGGGGTAAAGACCCAAATCTGACTCCGACATAGGTTCGGGATGGATATGCTTTTATATTCTATCGTTATATAACTTTCATGTTAATTATTAAACTTACATTGTTCTATAGTATACATAGATTTCAGCCAAGCATGGCCACCTTAGACTAGGAACACAGAGTTTCTCATTGTTCTTCTTATGATTATGCAATAATTATTTTAATCACAAAACAATCATTTCAGCTAGCAATTATACTACTTACGCAGGTAAAACACAAGGCTTAACATTTCAGAGTTTATCTTAGCATTTTCCAGGGCGCCACTTTCAATACTGAAAGAAACTAGATGGAAAAATTAGTTTTCCTCATTCTTTTCTGTCTATTCTGAGGCACAACAGCAAAACCACTGCTATGAGTCTGAGTTGCCCTACCACTCACGGATGACAACCTTGTAGTGACTAGTCTATTATTTGCACACATTTCTGATGCTGCTTGGTAAACATTGTGCAGAAAGATCTGTAAACAATTTTCATGGAAAGACATTCCTGAATTGCTTCACTTATCTCTGAAGCAGAGAACTAAGCTGGCACTCTACTGAGATCTTGCTGTGCTCGCCCACAAACCCATTTCCTTCAAATGCATTTTACTTCCAACCAAAGCACTTCATTACTTCATGAGGTAATCTCTTGTTCTTAATGTTCAGGGGATTGCTTTAAAACTGTAAGCACATATTCTAGTAAGCAGGTAGAACATCTGTCTTAAGTAGTATACATCACTTGGCTTTGGTTCATGCATCATAACATCAGCACGGAAGGTCATTTACAACCAATAGATGGGTTGGGGTAATAGGCCACACGTTTAGGAATCTTTCTCCAATTAATTTTGCTTTAAAATTTGGCTCTTAGCATTTCAAGTGTGTCTTTATTGAAACAATCAACTATTTATTACCTGTACCACAATGAAGCACAATCAGCAGTGCTTGTGCATCCTTCAACAAGTCCAAGAAGAAGAATGGTCTGAGCCCCCAGTGTAGCTCAGGGAGCCTGTCATCAAGCCAGAGTGCTCCAGGCATCTTCTCAGCCTGGAGAAGAGCAGACTCTGAGCAAATGTTAGAGCAGTCCTCCAGTATCTGAAGGCAGCCTAGCAGAAGGAGGCAGATGAGCTACACAAGGGCATGGAGCAATAGGAAAAGTGTTGATGGCTTTAAAACCTGAAGAGTATATGTTTCCTTTGGGTATTGGGAAGAAATTCCTTGCCAGGAGGCTGGTGAGACACTGGAACATGTTGTGGGTGACCCATTCCTGGAAGTGTTCAAGGCCAGCTTGAATGGGTCTTTGAGCTTAAGGCGGTCTAGTGGAAGGTGTCCCTGCCAACGACATGTGGGGTAAATTTAGGTGAACTTTAAGGTCCCTTCCAATCCAAACCATTCTATTATTCTGTGGTAATATTCATTCTCTGCAGTAGCAGTAACTAGCTGAAGATAGAAAAACAGACTATTGATTCTGAGAAACTGCCATCCAGTTAAACTGTTTTGCTCTCACATAGAAGCTCCTTTTAGCATTATTATATGTAGGAAAATTTGGGCACTTAAATATCATGAACAAAAATATTTTATTCTTTTTAATGCTTCTGACATTTGGGAATTTCCTTTCACTCTCTGTTTTTTTCTTCCTTCCTTCCTTCCTTCCTTCCTTCCTTCCTTCCTTCCTTCCTTCCTTCCTTCCTTCCTTCCTTCCTTCCTTCCTTCCTTCCTTCCTTCCTTCCTTCCTTCCTTCCTTCCTTCCTTCCGCCGCTTCCTTCCTTCCGCCACTTCCTTCTGCCTCTTCCTTCCTTCTGCCACTTCCTTCCACCACTTCCTTCCGCCACTTCCTTCCTTCCTTCCTTCCTTCCTTCCTTCCTTCCTTCCTTCCTTCCTTCCTTCCTTCCTTCCTTCCTTCCTTCCTTCCTTCCTTCCTTCCTTCCTTCCTTCCTTCCTTCCTTCCTTCCTTCCTTCCTTCCTTCCTTCCTTCCTTCCTTCCTTCCTTCCTTCCTTCCTTCCTTCCTTCCTTCCTTCCTTCCTTCCTTCCTTCCTTCCTTCCTTCCTTCCTTCTTTCTTTCAATATCTTCTTCCCTTCCATTCCTCCCTTTCTCCCTCCCTCAATTGTAATGTCAATTTGTTAAACAGGAAGTAGTTTCAGGAATTTTCTCTTACCTGAATAAAATTTTGAAGCTTAGAAATGGATCAAGAAGAAAATTGTGTGAAGACAGAGCATTTTAAAAGATTTTAACATCAGATTTAGAGTTAGCTATTGAAAATTCAAAAAGACAACATTGAAATGATGGAATGGATGAATTTAAGGGTCTTTTTTTTTTATTTCTTTGATACCAATTATGATCTCAATTTTTCACCTTCGAAAAATACATCTTGAAATTGCTACTTTGAAAACTCAAAATATTTCCAAAACAAGGAAATGGATTGATGCAGATGAAAATATCATCTTCTAAATAGTCATCATCTAGTCCAAAGGATTCTCCTCACACAGTAAGCTTTATGGAGATTTCTATCCTCACACAAACACAGAAGAATTTTTCAACTGACTAGAAAATCTTTAAAAACAAATGAACCTTTGAAAAAAAACATCCATAAAGAGCAGGAAATTATATGCATCCATCCTTACGATATGTTGGTTACTAAATATTGCCTCTGGTTTGTGGGTGAGTACATTTCCCATTCACACACACACATACACCTCCGCCCTGCACACGTCTGATATTGGATCTCAAAGAGGGGATTTTCTTTTTTCTATTCAGTAGACATTGCTTCTCAAAGTCAAGGCCTATTCTTTTTTGATTCTCCTATTGCCTGGATTTATTACCTACAAGGTAATGTGCCTCTGTCTATTAGCACGGGGTAGAAGGGGACATGGAGACCTGCGATTTGAAAACAACTAGCAGCTTGAGAAAGAGGAGTACTTCTGGAATACACTGTAAAGGCAAAATATGAGGCCATAATCAGGGGCAGTTTGCTGTGCTGGCACAGTTTCTTCTGGAGAGAAAGCATGGAAAACCTTTTTGCTAAGATGTTTGCGGCAAGAGACGCAGAAGACGAGCAGACGGCAGCTCTCCGAAGGTAGGTGCTGGTCCCGGGCGTCTTTCAGCAGAAGCCGTGCTCTGGAGCGCACCGCGACCGGCACAATGCTCTGTGAGTGAAAAAGCCGCATCTTCACTTCCAGGAGACGGTGATCTCGGCAGATGCTGAGATGTAAAGAACAAAGCCGCACAGCACCGGGATTGAGTGCACAGCCTTCAAACTGAGAGATGAAAGAAACTAACCAATTTCCAGCAGTTTATATATATATTAACATACATAGGGAAAGAGTTTTTAGACAACTTTCCCTTTGCATACTCCTAAGTCTTATGCAGCATTCCGTGCACAATCTTACTTTTTGCTTCCGCCCCGGAGATGGTAAGAACTCGACTACCTTCATGAAAAAAGTTTCAGGGATGCTTGCTGTGCTGGCACAGTTTCTTCTTGAGAGAAACCGCGGAAAACCTTTTCGCTAAGATGTAGGTGGCAAGAGACGCATAAGATGGGCAGACGCAGCTCTCCGAAGGTAGGTGCCGGTCCCAGGCGTCTTTCGGCAGAAGCCGTCCTCCGTAGCGCACCGCGACTGGCAAAATGCTCTGTACGCGAAAAAGCCACTTTGTCGCCTCCGGGAGACGGTGACGTCAGCTAATGCTTAGACGCAAAGAACGAAGCCACACAGCACCGGGATTGAGAGCGCAGAAGCCGTGCTCAGGAGCGCTCCGTGACCTTCACAATGGTTTTTACACGAGCAAACCGCTTTGTGGTTTCGGGGAATACCGAAAGAACAAGCAGAAGCTTTAGACACGATTGCCACCATTGTGTAGAGTTTTGCTCGTTCCAGCAGGAATAACTGCTTCAGTTCTAACACTAGGTGTCCCTGCTTATCAAGGTTTGGCTGTTTTTAATCAGTTGGGATGCTGGATGTTCAAACAGCTAAACGTAACATCTTTTTTAAATCAGGTGTTCATGACGTAGATACTCTTAGACATAGCACACTGCAAATAAGAGTTGTAATAGGTTTATTGTTAGGATTACACATGGGCACGAGTGTAAGGAATTTGAAGGAATGTGTTGTATGAATCTTTTTGACCATTCTGCAGCCATTCATAAGAAACTCACACAAGGACAAGATAATATGAAGAAATCGACTGGAAAAAGATTCATACAACACATTCCTTCAAATTCCTTACACTCGTGCCCATGTGTTAATAACAAGAAATCTATTACAGCTCTTATTTGCAGTGTGCTAGGTCTAATAGTATCTACGTCAGTGAGCACCTGATTTAAAACAGAAGATGTTATGTTTAGTTGTTTGAACATCCAGCATCTCAAATGATTAAAAGCAGCCAAACCTTTATAGGCAGCGACACCTAGCGTAAAAAATGAGGCAGTTATTCCTGCTAGAACGAGCAAAACTCTACACAATGGTGGCAATCAGGTCTTAAACTTGTGCTTGTTCTTTTGGTATTTCCGGACACGTGCAAAGACCATTGTGAAGGTCACAAAGTGCTCCGGACCACGGCTGCTGCAGAAAGAAGCCCGGGACCGGCGCCTACCTTCAGAGAGCTGCGTAGGCCCATTTTCTGCATGTCTAACCGTCTACATCTTAGCGAAAAGCTTTTCCACGCTTTCTCTCAAGAAGAAACTCTGCCAGCACTGCAAGTGTCCAAAAACATTTTTCATGAAGTTAGTTGAGTTCTTACCAGCTCCGAGGCGAAAAGAAAAAGTAAGATTGACAACGGAGTACTAGATAAGGTTTAGAAGGATGCAAAGGGAAAGTTATCCAAGAACTCTTTCCTTTTGAATGTTAATGTAAGTATAAACTGCTGGAAATTGGTTACCTCCTGTCCTCTCTCAGTCTGAAAGCTGCACAATCAATCCCGGTGCTGTGAGGCTTTGCTCTTCGCGTCTCATCATCTGCCGAGCTCTCCATCTCTCGGGGGCGAAGAAGCAGCTTTTTCACGCACTGAGCATTGTGCACGTCACGGTGCGCTCCGGAGCACGGCTTCTGACGAAAGACGCTGGGGACCAGCACCTACCTTCGGAGAGCTGCCGTCTGCCAGTCTTCTGCATCTCTTGTCGCCTACATCTTAGCGAAAAGCTTTTCCAAGCTTTCTCTCCAGAAGAAACAGTGCCAGTACAGCAAACTGCCCCTGATTATGGCTTCATATTTTGCCTTTGCAATGGATTCAAGAAGTACTCCTCTTTCTTAAGCGGCTAGTTGTTTTCAAATCGCCGCCCTCCATGACCCCTCCTACCCCGTGTGAATAGACACAGGCACATTACCTTGTAGGTAATAAATCCAGACAATAGGAGAATCCAAGAAGAATACACCTTGACTTTGAGAAGCAATGTCTACTGAATAGAAAAAGGATAACGCCCTTCTTTGAGACCCAATATCAAACATCTGTGTGCAGGGGGGGAGGTGTATGTGTGTGTGAATGGGAAGTGTACTCACCCATAAACCAGAGGCAATATTTAGTAACCAACATATCGTAAGGATGAATGCATATAATTTCCTGCTCTTTATGGATGTTTTTTTTCAAAGGTTCATTTGTTTTTACAGATTTTCTAGTCAGTTGAAAAATTCTTCTGTGTTTGTGTGAGGATAGAAATCTCCATAAAGCTTACTGTGTGAGGAGAATCCTTTGGACTAGATGATGACTATTTAGAAGATGATATTTTCATCTGCATCAATCCATTTCCTTGTTTTGGAAATATTTTGAGTTTTCAAAGTAGCAATTTTCAAGATGTATTTTTCGAAGGTGAAAAAATTGAGATCATAATTGGTATCAAAGAAATAAAAAAAAAAATCCCTTAAAATCATCCATTGCATCATTTCAATGTTGTCTTTTTGAATTTTCAATAGCTAACTCTAAATCTCATGTTTTTTATTCTTTTAACATGCTCTGTCTTCACACAATTTTCTTCTTGATCTATTTTGAAGTTTCAAAATGTTATTCAAGTAAATTTCTGAAACTACTTCACATTTTACAAAATGACATCACAGTGCAGGGAGGGAGGAAGAGAGGGAGGAACGGAAGGGAGGAAGAAAAGAAAGAAAGAGAGAAAGAGAGAAAGAAAGAGCAAAGAGAGAAAGAGAGAAAAAGAAAGAAAGAAAGAAAGAAAGAAAGAAAGAAAGAAAGAAAGAAAGAAAGAAAGAAAGAAAGAAAGAAAGAGAGAAAGGAAAATCCCAAATGTCAAAAATCCTAAAAAGTATAAAATATTTGTGTGGATGATAATTAAGTGCCGAGACTGTTCCTACATATAATAATGCTAAAAGGAACTTCTATGTGAGACTAAAACAGTTAAACTGGAAGGCAGTTTCTCAGAATCAATAGTCTTCTATCTTCAGCTAGTTACTGCTACTGCAGAGAATGAATATTACCACAGAATAATAGAATGGTTTGGATTGGAAGGGACCTTAAAGTTCACCTAAATTTACCCCACATGTTGTTGGCAGGGACACCTTCCACTAGACCGCCTTAAGCTCAAAGACCCATTCAAGCTGGCCTTGAACACTTCCAGGAATGGGTCACCCACAACATGTTCCAGTGTCTCACCAGCCTCCTGGCAAGGAATTTCTTCCCAATACCCAAAGGAAACATATACTCTTCAGGTTTTAAAGCCATCAACACTTTTCCTATTGCTCCATGCCCTTGTGTAGCTCATCTGCCTCCTTCTGCTAGGCTGCCTTCAGATACTGGAGGACTGCTCTAACATTTGCTCAGAGTCTGCTCTTCTCCAGGCTGAGAAAATGCCTGGAGCACTCTGGCTTGATGACAGGCTCCCTGAGCTACACTGGGGGCTCAGACCATTCTTCTTCTTGGACTTGTTGAAGGATGCACAAGCACTGCTGATTGTGCTTCATTGTGGTACAGGTAATAAATAGTTGATTGTTTTAATAAAGACACACTTGAAATGCTAAGAGCCAAATTTTAAAGCAAAATTAATTGGAGAAAGATTCCTAAACTTGTGGCCGCTTTCCTCAACCCATCTATTGGTTGTAAATGACCTTCCGTGCTGATGTTATGGTGCATGAACCAAAGCCAAGTGATGTATACTACTTAAGACAGATGTTCTACCTTCTTACTAGAATATGTGCTTACAGTTTTAAAGCAATCCCCCAAACATTAAGAGCAAGAGATTACCTCATGAAGTAATGAAGTGCTTTGGTTGACAGTAAAATGCATTTGAAGGAAATGGGTTTGTGGACGAGCACAGCAAGATCTCAGAAGTAGAGTGCCAGCTTAGTTCTCTGCTTCAGAGATAAGTGAAGCAATTCAGGAATGTCTTTCTATGAAAATTGTTTACACATCTTTCTGCACAACAGCTAACAAACAGCATCAGAAATGTGTGCAAATAATAGACTAGTCACTACAAGGTTGTCATCCGTGAGTGGTAAGGCAACTCTCACTCATAGCAGTGGTTTTGCTGTTGTGCCTCTTAGAATAAACAGAAAAGAATGAGGAAAACTAATTTTTCCATCTAGTTTCTTTCGGTATTGGTTCCAAGACTATTTTCCTGCCCTCAGGAGACAGTAAAATCTGTCGACAACTGAAATGCTTTAGAACTGGAAATGATCTGAATCACAAATATTTCTTTTCAAATAAAATTTAAAACACCAGTCATAACTGTAAAACAGATGGAGCTATTTAAAGATGAATGTTCTAGACATACTAAAACATTCCCAGAGATAACTATTGTGTCCTAAGTCTGTTTAAAAGTCCAGAGTTCCTGGTAAAAAACTTATATGCAGATGAGGTAGCTACGTGATAGTCTCTTTCCAGCTTAATTATACTCTTCACTCTCACCACCACTACCAATTGATTTCCATAAGTTCTTAGAAAACAGTAATTTAACTTTTTTAGTTTTATGCAAAAAAATTACAGTGACAAGAGTTCTTTGCACTCCCTGTTTTCTGAGAAGCCTGATCATCAAGACTTAGGAACTTGATCATGAGTTTTATTTCATCTCAAAGTAAATTTTAAGGGAGTGGCAGAGAGAATGGAAGCCTCAGGCATAACAAATTAGGCTTCTAATTCTTGTATTGTCCTACTTACCTATGACAAGAACTGGAAAGAGGATAGATTAGAGTTAGCAGCTGTTGAACATTTGCACATACTCTTCCACTAAAGAAGAGGTCAAGGATGGTTTTCTGGCTCTCCCTCCACGAGCTGCAGCTTCCTTCAAGGCACTTTCACCTGCTGTGGCATGGAGCCCTTCACCAGCTGCAGTGTAGGTATGTGTTCCTCCATGGTTCTCTAGGGACTGCTGGGAGACAACCTGCTTCACTAGGATATCTCCAGGGACTGCGGGGGATTCTTTGCTCTATCAACTGGAACACCTCCTTCTCCTCTTTCTTGTCTCACTTTAGTATCATGGACCTGGTTCAGGGCAAATTTGGGAGAGAACCCCCACAGGGCCCCCCTAGGAAATCGGATTTAACCACCCCTCCCCCAACCGGTCCAGGAGAAAATACTTCCTTGGAGAAAAGTGGAAAAAAACTGTTTATTAAACAAGAAAACTTAATATTAAACAATAAAACCCCTTGCTGCTCCAAAGGAGATGACAAACCCAGAAAGTCCCCTCCCCAGATTTCAGTTCAGCTCACTCAGTCCCTTATCAGTCCCTCCGGCGCTGGAAATGCCGTGGCCCAGGCCCGGCCTGGCCCACCGATGAGAGCTGCTGGTGCTCTTATGGTTGTTCAGCCCAGAGCAGGTGTGAACAGGTCCAGAGAAAGGGGAAAAAAAGGAAAAAAAAGCACAGTCCAGGGAACTTCTTTGCCTCAGCTAGCTAAACTAACTAAAAAAAAGCAAGAAAAAAAAAGTGAGCCCTGTCCCGCCGTCTGTTCATCCGCAGAAAACACGCAGTCCAGAAGCAGGAATGTGTAGGAGTGAGTTCAGTGTCTGAAAACAAACTGCGCGCCTCCTCTCCCCCCCTCAATCTTTGAAGCAAGTCTTAAAGGTGCAAAACTTGCTATTCAGCATAAACGGAATGAGACGATTGGGGATAAAAGCATCATATAGTCAACCTAGGACATTCCACCCCTTATCCCCATATCGTCAGCTTACTACTAAAACTAATATATATATTCTAACTCTATAAACACATACATCAGGCATTCAATATACAGCTATACACAGACAATGCTAGTAACAATTAGCAAACAGTGATATTTACACGTAGGTCTCACCCAACAATGAGATCTCCCTGACGTACACATAGTGTTCTTCCATCTCTTTGCATTATCCACCATGTGGAACCTGGTCCCTGAGCAATGACAACCCCACGAATGGGTTTGTCTGTACTTGAGGCAGAATTGATCCAAACTGTCTTCCCTAATAAACCTCTGACATGTACCACTGGGACTTTGTCTCCATCTACTCTATGCAAAGGCTCAGATTGGGCAGGGCCCACTCGGTTAGTAGAGCCTCAGGTGTTAACTAGCCAGGTGGCTTTTGCCAGATGCTGCTCTCAGTTTTTGAAAGATCCCCCACCTAATGCTTTCAAAGTTGTTTTCAACAGTCCATTGTACCTCTCCACTTTCCCTGCAGCTGGTGCATGGTAGGGAATATGGTACACCCACTCAATGCCATGTTCCCTAGCCCAGGTGTTGATAAGGCTGTTCTTGAAATGAGTCCCATTGTCTGACTCAATCCGCTCAAGGGTTCCATGTCTCCACAGGACTTGCTTTTCAAGACCCAGGATGGTGTTCCGGGCAGTAGCATGAGACACAGGATAGGTTTCCAGCCATCCCGTGGTGGCTTCTACCATGGTCAGCACGTAGTGCTTGCCTTGGCGTGTTTGGGGCAGCGTGATGTAGTCGATCTGCCAGGCCTCCCCATACCTGTACTTGGACCACCGCCCACCATACCACAGGGGCTTCACTCGCTTGGCTTGCTTGATGGCAGCACACGTCTCACAGTCATGGATAACCTGAGAAATACTGTCCGTGGTTAGATCCACCCCTCGGTCTCATGCCCACTTATAGGTGGCATCTCTACCCTGATGACCTGAGGCGTCGTGGGCCCACTGAGCTAGGAATAACTCTCCCTTGTGTTCCCAATCTAGGTTTATCTTTGACACCTCTATCTTTGCAGCCCAGTCTACCTTCTCATTGTTTTGGTGCTCCTCATTAGCTCTGCTCTTGGGGACATGGGCATCTACATGGCGGACCTTCACAGGTAGCTTCCCTACCCTAGCAGCGATGTCTTTCCATTCATCAGCAGCCCAAATTGGTTTTCCTCTACGTTGCCAGTTAGCTTCTTTCCACCTCTCCAGCCATCCCCACAGAGCATTGGCTACCATCCATGAATCAGTGTAAAGGTAGAGCCTTGGCCACTTCTCTCTCTCAGCAATGTCCAGGGCCAGTTGAACGGCCTTGAGCTCTGCAAGTTGGCTTGATCCACCTTCTCCTTCGGTAGCTTGAGCGACCTGTCGTGTGGGGCTCCATACGGCTGCTTTCCACTTTCGTTTCATTCCCACAATGCAACAAGAACCGTCAGTGAAAAGAGCGTAGCGCGTTTCTTCCACTGGCAGTTCATTGTATGGTGGAGCTTCTTCAGCACGTGTCACTTCTTCTTCCTCTTCATCAGCAAGACCAAAGTTTTCACCTTCCGGCCAGTTTGTAATTATTTCCAGAATCCCAGGGCGATTCAGTTGTCCAATATGGGCGCGCTGTGTGATCAGAGCAATCCATTTGCTCCATGTGGCACTGGTGGCATGGTGCGTAGAGGGAACCTTTGCTTTGAACATCCACCCCAGTACTGGTAGTCGGGGTGCCAGGAGGAGTTGTGCTTCAGTGCCTATTACCTCTGAGGCAGCTTGGACTCCTTCATAGGCTGCTAAAATTTCCTTCTCTCTTGGGGTATAGTTGGCTTCAGACCCTCTGTAGCTTCGACTCCAAAATCCAAGTGGTCAGCCTCGAGTCTCCCCAAGCACCTTCTGCCAAAGGCTCAGGGACAAGCCATGGTTCCCAGCTGCAGAGTAGAGCACATTCCTCACCTCTGGTCCTGTCCTGACTGGGCCAAGGGCAACTGCATGAGCGATCTCCTGCTTGATCTGGGTGAAGGCTTGTTGCTGCTCAGGGCCCCAGTGGAACTTGTTCTTCTTACGGGTGACCAGGTAGAGAGGGCTCACAATCGGACTGTACTCAGGAATGTGCATTCTCCAAAAGCCTATGGCACCTAGGAAAGCTTGTGTTTCCTTCTTGCTGGATGGTGGAGACATTGCTGTGATCTTGTTGATGACATCAGTGGGAATCTGATGCCTTCCATCTTGCCACTTCACTCCCAGAAACTGGATCTCTTGAGCAGGTCCCTTGACTTTGCTCTTTTTGATGGCGAAGCCGGCTTTCAGGAGAATCTGGATAATTTCCCTTCCTTTCTCAAACACTTCTGCTGCCGTCTTCCCCCATACAATGATGTCATCAATGTATTGCAGATGTTCTGGAGCCTCACCCTTTTCTAGTACACTCTGGATCAGTCCATGGCAGATAGTGGGGCTGTGCTTCCACCCCTGGGGCAGTCGGTTCCAGGTATACTGCACTCCCCTCCAGGTGAAAGCAAACTGAGGCCTGCAATCTGCTGCCAGAGAAATGGAGAAAAATGCATTGGCAATGTCAATGGTGGCATACCACTTCGCTGCCTTGGACTCTAGCTCATACTGGAGTTCCAGCATGTCTGGCACAGCAGTGCTCAGTGGTGGAGTCACTTCATTCAATGCACGGTAGTCCACAGTCAATCTCCATTCTCCCTCAGACTTACGCACAGGCCAGATGGGGCTGTTGAAGGGTGAGTGGGTCTTGCTGACCACCCCTTGGCTCTCCAGCTCACGGATCATTTTGTGAATGGGGATCACGGCATCTCGATTCGTCCGATACTGCCGGCGGTGCACTATCGAGGTGGCAATTGGCACCTGTTGCTCTTCCACCTTCAGAAGTCCTACTGCAGATGGGTCTTCTGACAGTCCAGGCAAGGTGTTCAATTGCTTGACGCCCTCTGCCTCTACAGCAGCTATTCCAAATGTCCATCTGAATCCCTTTGGGTCCTTGAAATACCCACTTCGGAGGAAGTCTATGCCTAAAATGCATGGGGCCTCTGGGCCAGTCACAATAGGGTGTTTCTTCCACTCATTTCCAGTCAGGCTCACCTCAGCTTCCACCAAAGTGAAATCCTGGGATCCCCCTGTCACACCGGCAATAGAAACAGACTCTGCCCCCACATGTCTCGATGGGATTAATGTACATTGTGCACCAGTGTCGACCAAAGCTTCGTATTCTTGTGGTTCAGATGTGCCAGACCAACGAATCCACACAGTCCAAAACACACGGTTTTCCCTAGCCTCTACCTGGCTAGAGGCAGGGCCCCTCTAAGCCTGGTTATCCTTCTTTCCCTGGACATATGTCTTGGAGGTTCCTTCAAGGGCATCAAAAATGTTGTCATTATCATCATATATGACAGTTCGGTTACTGGCTACTGGAGCTGCTTCCCTTTTGGAACTTCCTCTCTGAGTCTTCAGTTCACGCACCCGTTGTACCAGAGCAGCAGTAGGTTTTCCATCCCATCTCCTCATGTTTTCTCCACAATCCCGCAGGAAGAACCACAGCTCAGCTCGTGGGGTGTACCTTCTCTCTCCATCTGGGGAGCATCTGCGTTGGGCACCAGAACCTCTGATCTGTACTGCTGAGATTTGAAGAAGGTCTTCCTTAATCTCCTCTCTGAGCTTCTTGTGATTCTCCTCTATCTTATCCTCTAACCTCTGCAGACGTGTTTCCACTGCTGTGATTCTGGCATGTGTTGGGCCATGCACAGCGTCTGCATATGCTCGGAGTTTTTTTGCCATATCCAGCACGGTCTCCTCACCATCATTATTGCTAGAGCAGAAGCATATTCATGTGGCCCGAGTCGTACAAGTTTTGTCCACATTACAGATGTGCATGGTACCAAGTCTGGATTTACAGTGTTTACATCATCCGAGAAGACAATCTCTGCCACTGCCATTTCCCTCAAGCGTTGGATCCCTTGCTCTATGGTCTTCCACTGTGTTTGCTGCATATAGAGATCGTCTGCACACAGGTATCTTTGTGCAACACTTCCCAGGACCCGTGCCTAGAGGCTGTGAGGGTTAGCCCCCCCTCATCATTCCTTGGTCAATGACAGGATCATGTGACAGGGATCCCAAATGCCTGGCTTCACTACCATCCAAAACTGTAGCCTCACCTGCAGCATCCCAGAGACGGACTAACCAACTAATTATGGATCCATCAGGCCGCCGGGTATAATCCTTCCTTAGGCCACGAAGGTCCTTCAGGGAATAGGACTCAATATTGGCTTCTGAGGCTGTGTCAGTTTCATTAACTTTGGGCTTTTTGTCAGTAGTTGGGGGTGAGGGTCCTTCCCCTGGATCATCATCGTCAGTCACTGGCCGATTGGTTTTGCTCGTGTACTTCTTTCCTGCAGCAACTGTCAGTGGCTTAGGCTTACTGTCTGGTTCAGTTCCAGCCTGAGCAGTTGGAGTGTTGGCTGCAGCCTGAGTGATTGGAGTAGCTGCTGCTTTATCTCCCTGCCTGCCTGCCTCTGTCTGCTGCCCTACAATATCTAGCAGGGTGCGATAAGCATAGGCCAGGGCCCAGCTTATTGCAATGAGACTTTTTTCCTTACAGTCACCATGGCATTTCTCTTTCAGGTATTTTCCCACCTCAGCTGGGTTCTGAATTTGTTCACATGGAAAATCCCAGTCTACAGGATCAGAAAATTCCTTCAGGGTTTGGCCCATATTTTCCCATTCTCCACACCACTCATCATTTTTCATGCCTGAGTCTACTTCTGGGTCAGGGGTCTTGTCAGCTCCTCTGGACATCTCAGCCCTCATTCTAGAGAAGCTGCAGACCATATAGAGGAAGCTTACCACATTAAATGCCAGAAACATGGTCTCCTTACCATTCAGGGGAAACTGAACATTCTCAAAAAGTGACATAACAGATTCAGAGGAGAAGAAGGAAAGGAAAGGCTGGAAAGTCTCATTCCCTGCTCCTCCTCTAACAAACTGGGTGCAATTACTAACAAATTCCCAACACATACTGCCGGAACTAGGACGCGGGGTAGGACGAAGAAACCATAAACCATACATATTGTAAGCAGACTCCAGCAACCTTGTAAATGCCCCATAAATCGTTATCACCAAGGCCAGCAAAATAGCTATTCCAATCCGTGCCCCTGTACTGTGAAACTTACGTCCTAGGGACAATAATCCTAGTGACCAGAAAGGTACTGAAACCTCAAAAAGGCTTATAGACCAGAACCACATGAAGGCCTCCACCCCAAGAGACATTACAAAATCGAGCAACATGGCTACTGACTGCTTTAACTCACTACAGAGCAAGCACAACCAACATGCAATCAATAATGCTTTTTTCCACTTTCTCGAGCCTCACGTTGGGCGCCAATTGATGTGTTTGTCCTGGTTCAGGGCAAATTTGGAAGAGATTCCCCAAAGGGCCCCCCTAGGAAATCGGATTTAACCACCCCTCCCCCAACCGGTCCAGGAGAAAATACTTCCTTGGAGAAAAGTGGAAAAAAACTGTTTATTAAACAAGAAAACTTAATATTAAACAATAAAACCCCTTGCTGCTCCAAAGGAGATGACAAACCCAGAAAGTCCCCTCCCCAGATTCCAGTTCAGCTCACTCAGTCCCTTATCAGTCCCTCCAGCGCTGGAAATGCCGTGGCCCAGGCCCAGCCTGGCCCACCGATGAGAGCTGCTGGTGCTCTTATGGTTGTTCAGTCCAGAGCAGGTGTGAACAGGTCCAGAGAAAGGGGGAAAAAAGGAAAAAAAAAGCACAGTCCAGGGAACTTCTTTGCCTAAGCTAGCTAAACTAACTAAAAAAAAGCAAGAAAAAGAGAGAGCCCTGTCCCGCCGTCTGTTCATCCGCAGAAAACACGCAGTCCAGAAGCAGGAATGTGTAGGAGTGAGTTCAGTGTCTGAAGTCAAACTGCGCGCCTCCTCTCCCCCCCTCAATCTTTGAAGCAAGTCTTAAAGGTGCAAAACTTACTATTCAGCATAAACGGAATGAGACAATTGGGGATAAAAGCATCATATAGCCAACCTAGGACATTTCCATACTCTTTTTTCCCCTCACTTGCCACTGCCTATTCATATGTTTTGGGCTTTTGACAATATATTCTCACAGAGACTGATGGGCTCAGTTGCAAAAATGTGTCTTGCTAGAAAATGACATGCGCTACAAAACCATGATATTATAGAAAAGAATATTGGAGGTACAAATATACTGGTAAAGGTCCGGAAAATTGACAGTGCTTCATTGTAATACATCCCCTGATTTTGCCTTCTTTCTCCTTAAGATCTGGAAAGAATACTGGGCAGGAGACAGTGCTGTTTCAAGGAAAAGACTTTTTTAGGATTCTAGGGTGCACGATCAACTTTCTTGAGAACATTGAGGAAAGGCACTTTGTCTTTTGTGGTAAATATCATTAGGCAGTAGTGACAAATTCTGACCAACAAGAGCAGGTCAAAATCTGGTGAGACCAAGCAATACACCTTGAGTGGCCAAGACAGAACCATAGAGTCGTAGAATCAGTTGAATTGGAAGGAGCCCGTCAGGAGCATCAAGTCCAACTTCTGGCCCTTCATGGGACCTTCCTCGAGAATCACACCAGAAGCCTGAGAGCAATGTCCAAAAGCTTCCTGAACTTTAGATAGGCGTGATGCTGTGACCACTCCCTGGAGAGACTCTTCCAGTGCCCAGCCAACCTCTGGTTAAAAGACTTTTTCCTGATACCCTCCCCTGACTCAGCTGCATGCCCTTTCCTCGAGTTCTGTCCTTGTAAACCTCATTTGAGAACTTTCTGATACCTTCATGTCTTTTTTCATTGTGGCACCCAAAGCTGCCCCCAAGCACTCAAGGTGAGGCCGCCCCAGAGCAGAGGAGAGCAGGACAATGCCCTCCCTTGCCCAGCTGGTGATACTGTGCCTGATGCACCCCATAACAGGCTTGGCCCTCTGGGATACATCAGGCCAGGGAACTGCTGATGCACATTCAGCTTGCCATTGTCAGGAGCCTGGCTTCCTTTCTGCACTGCTTCTCTCCAGCCTCTGGCTCCCTAGTCTATACACACACGCACCACGATTGCCCAGTCCCAGGTGCTGAATTCCGCACTTGCTCTCGTACAACTCCATATGCTTGGGGATTGCCTGTGGGAAACCTTGTGAACAGCAGATTTTGGGAAAAGGCAGGCCTCAGAGACAGCAGAACTGTGATTGGAGCTAAGCAGTAGTCATAAGGTTTGTCAGCAGAAAAATGATAGAAGAAGTAGAGAAGTAAGGACAAATAGAACAATGGCTTGTGTATCTAAAAAGTATATCTAGCCAGATGTTAGGAAGTTCTAAGCTTAATAATGGAGCTCTGTGCATTGTATCTTAAGGCTTACAAGCAGGTCTTGTATTCAAAAGAAGCAAGCATTCTTTTAACCAAAGGTATGTGTGCTTATAGGGATTGGATAGAACTACTGTCAATATGCTTTTGCTTTGTGGGATTGGTCAAAAAACTTTTCAAGGAAGTTGTAACATCAAGTTCTTTGTCTGCTGCTGGATGTGAGCTGCTGGCATCTTCCCACTGTCATAACCATGTCATGAGACTGATGCTGGAAAATACAACAGCCCCTTTCGTGATTTGTGCATAGACTCCTGGCCTGCCATAAATGCCCATCTCTCTTATTTGTCCAGATCTCTCTTGCAGGGTCTCACTGCCCTCAAGAGAGTTAGTTCACAGCTCCTCCCAATGTAGTGTCTCTGGCAAACGTGCTTAATATTCCTTCAAGTGCCGAGTCCAGGTCGTTCCAAAGATGTTGAAGAGAACTGGCCCAAGGATGATATTGTCTTAGCCACTGAAATTAGCGCTTCATGCTTCTTCTTGCTCCTTAGTGCAGAAATCACAACAAATATCTTCTTTGTTTCTTTTCTATCCATGCAGATATCTTTGCTTATGCTCATGCTTTTTATCCCAACAGCAGCTGACACGACATTTACATACACAGCAGAAGCACGCTTTTCCTGCTCTTACTAGACTTAACAATTTTGCAATCTGTCAATCAGTGACCTTTGCAACTGAAGTCAGACCTTCAGCATTTCTCATCAAAAGAGTAGAATGTCCTCAGAAGAAGAGAAAACTTTGCTGCATACTCTGTAAGCCTGCAGAATATATCATAAGGAGTTAGCATCAGAATCATTTCAGCACTGACCCTATACTTGAGCAGGGAAAAAACTTCAAAGAAGAGCTATTTAATGCAGCAACATATCTGAGAAATGAAACAACTAGGATCTTCCAAACTGGTCCCTGCAGTAGAAATGTACTTGTAAGAATACAGAAGATAAAAGAGATGGTTTGGAAAGGCTATATCCTTGCAAAGCTAAATTGGATCTCATCCCGTAGATGAAAGATCAAGAAGCTCAAAGTGGAGCTAGAGAGACACATCCACATAATGAGATATAGCAAAGCATTTTTCAAGATAATTAGGCATTCTGGTGTGTGGCATTGTGTGTTTTAAGAATCAGTTATTCCTTTTGTAACTCAATAATGGTTCGGGGTATTCGGTTCCCCACCATGTACTTCCCTCACAATGCTTTCTCCCTGTTAGAGCTGCTCCCCCCTCCCCTGCCTGTCATGGTAACCACCCTTCTTATCGCGAGAATTCTCTCTGCCAGTCATTCCTTAATTTGATGTATGATTTGCCCCTGGAGTTTTTCCCCTCCCCTGTGTGATCCTCAGTGGCTTAGCTGTAACCCACGCTCCTCCCTGGGTCCTTGCTATTGGTAAGCTTTGTGTCTCCTCCTATCACACCCACTCCCTTTATCAGCGTCCCCCCGGGACTCTGCCTTTGTCGCCTCTCCCTGAACCCACCGGGGAAGAAGAACCAGATTAAAAGGTCCTTGGTACTTATACAGGTGTCCCTCCTCCTTCCTTTGCTTTGGTACCTCGTAGCTGAAAATCCCGCCTGCGCCACCCATGCCGCAGATGGTACACAACTCCTCAGGGTTCCGGAGGGAATCTGGGAGTGGCACTTTGTGTGGCCATCTTCGGCTGGGCCGCGGTCAGCCCAACCGGGCACCCACACAGCCCCGCGGCCGTGGGAGAGAGGCTACACTGGTGGACTGGGCAGTTAGATTAAGTCTGCCACACTTACTCACTTTTGGGGACTGAATTGTGGAGTGCTAAACCATATCTGCTGCTATATAAAGTAAAAGAGATTCATCCAAATTGTATGGTTGGTGTGAACACTCTCAATCTATTGTAAAACACTTCATAAGCTATTAACCGGTCATAGGAACAAAATGAAATAAAGCTGTCATGCCATCCTGGAATGGGAAAATATGTTCCAAATATTTTTTTCCTTCTGTTTTCTTCTACTTTTTTTTTTTTTTTTTTTTTTTTTTAAATCCCACAAGATGTGATTCATAATTTCAACCATTCTGGAATGCTTTCAACAGATGAAGCCAGCATAGAATTTTTCTTTCAGGCCCCTTACATTCTTCATTACAGTTTTGGAATATACTCCACAGTCATTTGGTCTCAGTCAGTTTTTTATCTCTTTCCCCCAAGACAAATTTTAAAGGACTACCTAACCCCTAAAAATCATCATTTCTCTGGATTCTCAAAGCTTTTTGAGAACATGGTTTTGTTTTGGTTTTTTCATATTGCATCATTCCTAATGTCTTCAGACCTACTACAAGTGGAAGTTAAAAGTAAATCTTATCTTAAAGAGACTGAGCAAGATAATGAACTGCCAGTCTTGGTATTTGTATGTTTCTAAATCCTTTTGATTTCAAGGTTGCCTTCCTGAATGCTCAGTTTAATTAGAAAACATTGTGTTTCTAAAGGAGACCTAGTTCAATTGCTTCTGCAAATTCACCTTCATTTTATAGGATTGTACTTCAAGAAATCTTCTTTCATTCAAACATGAAAAGTATAGATTTGACATCATATGTGACCCTTTCATCTGTCGGAACTGTATTTCATCGTGTGAGTTTCACAGTTGCCTCCGAGAAGATTCCTTTCAATTCGCATAGCATGTTATCTGAAGATCTGTCTGCTTTCTTCACTTGCTTTAATGGGAAGACATGGGAAATACATTCTGAAGGTTATCTTTTATAGTCTACTTTTACCTACCAGAGTGCTTCTATTGACTAGAACCAATTTCAGCTGGAAAGAACATATTGTCCTGATCCGCTCATACCGAGGGGGTGGTGATGGTTCCTTAACTGATCTCGGATGCAAAAGACAAGATGGAAAGAGGATTGCAGTATCACTCAAAACAAATGCACCTTTCTAGAATGACCACAGCAAATGCCCTAAAGGAATTAGGGAGAGGAAAAGAATAGAAAAGAGGGGGAGAAAGAGAGAGGGAGTCTAGCTACCAAATGGAGAGAGAAAAAGTCCTCGCAGTTGAGCCGATGGAGTTCTCCTAGAGGAGATCTCCAAGTCCTGGTTAACTCAAGGCTCTATTATAGTCCATTGCTGAGGGGGGAAACAGATCTAGAAATGGCTGAGGGGGAGCAGATACAATAAAGAGCAAGTCTATTGAAATTGCTGAGGGGGAGAAAGGTATTGAAGACGGGTACAGACAGTCCATGGTCTTAGCAGGATAAGTCAATATCAATATCAGCAGTGAGTGGGACCTGTGGTTTCAGGACTGGTTTCTATGGGAAACCAGTCTAGGTCCAGCGAACACATCTGCAGGCAACACTTAGCAGGCATCCTGCTTCAGTCACGCCAGCACCCCTGGATCAGAATTACAGGGGTCTCAGCCTCAGTCCTTGGGAGGGGGGGCTTCAATCTCCATCCCTCACGGTGGTAGTGGAGCTGATGAAGGATTTTCCATGGGGCGGCTACCACAGTTGCCCCAGCAAGTTCATCTGGCCAAGAGGTGGGATAATTCCTGGGCTGGTGTTGCCAAGCAGGTGCGAGCATATAGGGCGCATCACCCCTTGGCAGGCCCTGCTAGAAGCAGTCACTGCAGACACAGCTGTAAACAATCACTTGGCAGGCCAGAACTCTGCTCAGGGGCGTCAGGATTTCTGGCATTCCTCCACCACCGGCAGGCCAGCATTCCGATCAGGGTCCTCAGGGTCCCGATGTCTGTCCTGGGGACGGTCGTGAGGCAAATGCAGGGAACTTCCGACCATCTTTCACATATATCAGAAAATCTGTTTACTAAAATGGCCAAAAAGAATGCGTAGCACTTAGAATTGAGGAAAAATAAAAACCCAAAACCAAACCCAAAGCGCTGGAGCAATATCATTCTATAGAATGCCATGTATCTATGAGAAGCACAAAAAAACTTCTATTTTCAAATGCACTTAAAAATAGCCAGTTTGCATCTGGTTTTTTGTTTGTTTGTTTGTTTGAAAGCTCTGGCACTTATCTGATTCCTTTTTGAGCTAATTCAGCTCAATAATCTGGTAAGAAAGCAGCTAAAAGTAAAGAGAAAAACCTATGGGGACCAGGATGCCACTTCAGCCACGTTGTCATGAAGCATTAGGTCAGCCTTCTGCGTTGTAGAAATATGTCTGTCCTAGATGAAAATCAATGCATAGCACTATCTTCTTTTGAACTTTGTCCTTGCTACTGGGTTCCTGATTGATTAAGGTGGTTTCAAAGCAAACAACACCTAGCTCTCTAAGATACTCCCCAAAGTATTGTGATGGAATAACTTGATCAGGTGAAGAGCTAACTATGCAAAACCTGAATATGATGTCAAGAATGCTTTGTTGTGGATTACCATTGTGTGGGACCGTTTATCCCTTACCCCACTGTCCTAGGGTGATTGTTATCCCCATTGGTGTGTGTAATTTATGCTGGATATTTTGTTCTGTGCCTTTAAGATGGGCAGAGTGAAAGTTTTGTTTTGGGCCTCTTATCAGCCACTCGGCGGGACATACAGAGAGCACCAGTACTTAGTGTTGCTTTTTTGCTTTTTGCGCTGCTTTTTGCCTTTGCTCTTGCTTCTGCTTTGCTTCTGCTTTGCTTGCTCTTGCTTTTTTCCCCCTCTTCTCATTAGTTAATTTAGCTAAACAGTCCAAATTCCTTTCTGGACTGTTTCCCCTGTGTGGACATGCGGAACCTGCTCCGGACTGGGATTGGAACCACCGATTTGGAAACACCGAGCAGTTGCCCCAGCGCCAGAGGGACTGATAACAGCGACCACCCCCAGGAGAGACTTTCTGAATTTGTCATCTTTTTTCAGAGTGGTGAAAGAGTGGTGTCATCTGGTATTGTTCATTTTGTGTGCCGGGGGTTGCTGTGCTTGTCAAATAAATAGGTTCTTTCCACCTCTCTCCGAGGAATTCTTCCCTAACCGGTTGGGGGGAGGGGCTGTGTGGATTTGTTTTTTGGAGAAGCCCTTTTTGGGGATTCTCTCCCAAATTTGCCCTAAACCAGGACACCCACCATGTAGGTATAGGAAAAAACTAGGTAGCCACAAGGCTTTTACAGCTGTTCTTGTATTTTGGGATCGTAAGGATTTAGGGGAGTAAACAAAACTGAGGTGAGTTTTACTATTGACTTGATTGCTCTTTCACTTTGAATTAACTGCTCTGCATGTCAGCTTACCCATCAGTATAAATGAGAAGAATAATATCTTCCTTCCTGCTCAAAGGATGTTTCATTATGCCTGTGATGTCAGGGACTTAAAAATGAAGAACATTGGGATTGAAAGGAAGCACTGGCGTGCCACAAGGTAACTGTAGTGAGCTGTGTTTCCTCCTCAGCTTCACTGTGAGAGTAGAATTTTAATGAGCAGTTCCAAAACTTGGTCTTAGCATAGTCTGGTGACATATCTCAATAGAGCAGTGTCCTAGGGTGACTTTATGATGCTTGTATCCCCAGTCATCTGTTCTGTTAATGCTTGATATGATATTCTCTGCCTTCAAGACTGGTTCTGAGAGCAAAGGTGGGGAGAAGAAGAAGCACGGAGTTTGTTACCAGAGGCTGCACCCCTTAAAAAGCAACACTCTTCCACATTCTGTACTGCACTGTGTTGTCTGGGCACTGACGGAGCAGAACATTGCGCTCATTTGCTTTTTAGTTGGTTTAGCTGGCTGAGGCAGAGTTTTCCCTGGACTGGTTTTTTTTTATTTTCCTTACCCTTTTCTTGGAACGTTTCGAATCTGCCCCGGACTGGGACCTGGGGAGCACTGAGAGCTTGCAATTTGTTGCCTATGGACACCTGCTCTGGGCAGCAGCCTTCCCCATTGCCGGAGGCATTGATAACAGAGCGAGCACCCACAGGAGAGACTTTCTGATTTGTTGTCTCTTCAGAGTGGCAATTGAGTTTTGTCATCTGGTATTGTTCATTTTTTGTGCTGGGGAGTGCTTTGCCTTTTAAATAAACAGCTTTTTCCCACTTCTCTCTGAGGAAATTTTCCCCAAACCAGTTGAGGGGAGGGGCCATGTGGGTAGGCTTTTTGGGTGGGGACCCTTTTTGAGGTTTTCTGCCAAATTTGCCCTAAACCAGGACAATTGGGATGTGCGACTTAGAGAATGATGGAATCACTTTGGTTGGAAAAGACCTTTAAGAACATTGGGTCTAAATGGATTTAGCAAATGCAACCATCAAAAAATGTTTTGCTGTTTGAAGAGACCATGGTTTATCTGATAAGCTTTGCAAGTATTTGTGTCATCGCAAGCACACATGTCCAATGCATTAGATGGGAATATAATAGGAAACCTGTGCAGATCAACAGAATGATTCTCAGGGTAGGATATTTGCATGTTTCATCTTTCTTCCTGACTTCTTCAAATGAATTCTTTTTAGAAAGTAATGATTGGAATTGTTACTCTTTTGACAGTTCTGAGTGTATTACTAACCTCTTTGGCATATGAATGCCAAACGGGTTAATTCACCTAGTTTTTTAGATAAAGACTAAGATTTAGTTTTGCTTCAGCTGGAGGCAGAAACATTGAAATCCTCTGGCCTCCTTCTTAGTACCTAATTTCTATTACAAAATTAGTGCCCAATCTTGTCCCTTAAGGTCCAGTTAGCTCAGTGTATACCAACAGGGTGACTATAGTAGGGCTCACATGATGCTGCACACAGAAGCCCTCAGTGTGCAGCTCTAGCAGACAGTAATTCCATGCAGTTGGACAATCCCAGTGCTGACTTTGGCTCACCAGAAGTGTTCTTAGTAGAACGAGGCAGATTTAATGGAGAGGTCTCTGCAGGAAGTGGCCTGAAGAAGACAGCAGAAATCCCAGCTGTGTGTTTATAGAAATCATTTGAAGGCCATTTCCAGAAAAAGATCTTCAAATCTAGCTAGCTTTTTCTGCAGATTATTTGTAAACTATATGCATTACATGGAGAGTTTCACTGAGCATCTGAAATAAAGCTGCATTTAAGTGGATTGAGTCAGGGTTGGGAAGCAGTGAAATAAAGCTTTTCAGGAATCCCTGACATCCAAGACCTGCAGGAATGTCTCCATTTTTTATGTCCAGATGCTTTTTAAAATAATGGGTGACCATTTAGCATAGTGTTAATCAGAAATACAAAGAAAATTTTAAATTCACATTTTTTATAGCTTGAATATTTTTCTTTGTTTATTTCCTGCTTTCCAATTCAGTTCTCCAAATCATATGATTAGGTAATGCGAACTCATGCTATATAAAAATATTTAATGCTATGCTTCCAAGTTAAGGCCATGTATTTCCTGGAACTGTTCCAAAAAAAAAAGAAGCCTATCTGGATTCTCTCTTCCCCACGCTCATTATTAGGTGAAAATGATTTCAATATTCTATTTTGACTTTAGATGGTGCAATATTATATTCAGAAATTCAAAGCTCTACTGTTAGGTTGTTTACATGGTTTTCTGGCCTTTCTAACTTTGCACAACCACCACTCTTTGCAGCTATATCTTTTTGCAGTAAGGCATCACAGGGGTCTGTGAGAAGTTTTAATATGAAGCAGGACTAACATGCAAACTACACGTGACATACTCGACATATTTCACTTCAGAAAGTTACAGTATTCTTAGACGGGGTGAAATACGAAAGAAATAGACCTAACACAATATTTCTAAATCTTGGAAATCTATTACCTGAACTTTGAGTCAGTTTGCAGGACTCTGTAGAAATGCAAAAGTGGAGTCCAAGGAGTAGAGCAGAAGGCGTATTGGACAGGGGGACAGAAGATTGCTTTGAAGGGTGATGTAAGCAAGATTGCTTCCTATAAAGAGAGCAGCTGCTTCTGCTGGTGCCAACATAGAGAATTTGTGCCACTGGCCTAGTTTTCTGGGGACTTTTGACCTGTACGCTCTTGAGGGCTTGCAGATGTGAATTAATCTGTCCTTTGATCTTTTATTCATTTAAATGTCTATGACTTGTTTTGGTCTTGTACTGTACTGTATTGTTTTATAAACAGACATGTTACCACTCTTTGAAAGCTGTAGTTGAAAGTTAGGTTGCAGGTATGAGTTGGCTGTCAAAAGAATTAATTGTCTGCTTTAAGCAAAATATCAATAGAAACATTCAATCCACTCCTGTGACACAGATTCATTTTGAATTTACAGGGTAATTCACATCAGTGGTTGTACTGCCTGTGCAATGAATATGACTTGCTTGGTTTCTAATGATGATAATAGTCCTCTTTGTATTACTATAAGAATTGAATCCACCATCATTCTTTTCCTCTTATTATTGTGCTGTAAAGGAAAAACAGTTTTGCATTAACCAAGGAGTAAAATGCATGCATTGAGCATGATTCTTGCAGGTAGTCCTCAATTCTGAAAAGACCTCTCAGAAGCTGCATCAAACGGGAAAGCTAGAGAGATGGCAGAATGCAGAATTTGCTGTTTAGGATCGAGTACAAAATGACACCCAAGAAATTCTTCATGGATGATGCAGAAGTACAAAGACGCCCCCCTTATTTCAAGGTGAAAGATAGTCAATGTGAAACTTGTTCAATGAATAAAAAACTATGCTAATCAGGACACTAGAATACCAAGCGTGCTACAAGGCTTTTTTGTAATGAACATCATTTCCAGCATGAAAAAGTACTCTTTTTATTGTAGATCGTTTAAAAGTGCACAACAGTTTGGAAAAAAGTGCTTTTCTTTTTTCTATTAAAAGGAACTGTGTATCATTCTAGAGATACTGGAAACAGGTTTTTGAAAACAATGTTATTTTAAAGGTTAATTCTATTCATAAATACTTCACAGGAAAAAAATCTGATCTGCTCTTCATCCTGAGGACTCTTAAAGGAAAATGCCATGGTTGCGTTCTCTTCTCACTACTTCAGGAGCTCAGTCTTACCTGCATTCTAATGCTTTTTTATGCTGCTGATGGCACGGCTTAGACATCCTTGTCTCCATTACCGTCATGATTTCCATTTCAAGTGATGAGAATTTTTCTTCCTGATTGGTGAAGTTAAGTGTCATAACATTAATGTTGAGTCAATTTGAAGGCTTTTTTCCAAAGGGATTTCTTCCTTCCTAATGAAAACCATTGGCACTAGCAAACCTACTCAGTTTTTCAGAAAGTGATATAATACACCTGTAGAGTACAATGTCCTCAGAGTTGCTTTTTCACCAGAAGAAGAAAACTGCTGTTTTCTTCTTCTATCACCTTAGACTTTATTCAAAACCTTTTTAAACCTTTGAATTTCTATTTATAGCTAATTACTACTCTACTAAGAAATGGCTGTACTGCTATTAGGGAAACATCAAGGGGCAGTAATATTTTATCTAATACAAAATTTAAAAAACTCCAACTCTTAAAAATGATACCTGAAAATGACATCTGAAAGACTGTGGCAGGAGGCTTTTTCCAGAACAATGTGCAGTTCTTCCCAATTCAATTTTCCCCCCCGATTACTTTGTACACAAAGATTTTTACATAGTCTTCTAACAGTGGCATGTTACTACTGGGGTAGAGTATAGCCCTGCCAGCATTGGAATTGACTCGAATGCAGTTGTGTTCAAATTTGCTGATGGGACAAGGGTTTTTTGCTGAACACACTTTAGCAAGCAAGAGAGCTTCTTGGTCTTCAGAGGCTATGAGTCCCAGAAAAAGATGAATGCGGTGGTGACATGCCTTGTGTTTTGAAGAGAGATCAAAACCTTATTTCTGGGGTCACCTCCCTTTTGGTACAGAAAGCGCACAGAGGGCTTTGAAGCAGCACTTTCACCCTCTTTGCATTCACTAGGAAATCTGAGACAGAGCTCGCCCCAAGGTTTGTGCAAAATTGCTCTTTTGATGCAACTGTTAAGCAGACAATATCTCTGGGAAAATTTGCAGGGGCAGAAAGCAAGCCCTTCCTGGGAAATCCACTGAAATGGTTCAGAAGTTATTCCCATTCACTGTTGCTAACCTCTGCTGTCTAGCTGTCGGATACGCTTGGGATCATGTTGAAATAATTCTAAAGAATGTACTGAGGCTGCAGTATTGAGTAAACATAGGTATTTTCCATAGCTGTCAGGGGAAAATATTTTTATTGGTAAAAATGGGTTCCATAGAAAGCAAGAACAGCATGGTAGAAAAAAAATTACATCCATAGAATGAAGATGCCCAGAATTCTTCTTTTGAAGTTACACAGAGTCAATATTTTCTAAAGAAGGTTGTGAAACTTATGAAGAAGGAGGAGTACATTCCACCTGACTGGTGCACATGTTCATGTCTTCAACTTACAAAAAACATATTATTAAAAGAAAAATATTCCACCTCGCGGAAAAGTAGCCCATTAGTAATTTTATCAAAGGTAGGATTAGATCAAGTATTCCTACAAGACAGTAGTAGTACTATGAAAAGCCTTTTGGCATCTATCTGACTACAGGAAACTTGAGCAAGCAGAAGTGTCTTTCCCTGATGCAAGCTGTACTTCCTATTTGCTACTGCTGCTTAAACATTGTCAAAAGAAAACTTGACAAAATAAGACTAGTCTATACAAGCAACTAGAACTATCCATTGCTTTCCAGCCAATTTTAACTAGAAAATATCAGACACACACTCCAGTTGAATATTCTAATGCATAGATGGAGTATACCAGCACTAAGAAATGGGAACGCTGGAGAAAGGAGCAAATGCAGATGAATTTCAGGGAAGGAAATTATTGGAGAGCTAACTGCAGTCCCTCGACTTTACAAGAAATGATGTCCAGTAAATCCCAACCAGAAACCTACATAACTCCATTTTGAAGTGAGTTGCATCTATGGTCCTCTGTTCTTCCTAGATGAAGAAACTGTGTTTTGAATCAGTCTTCCAAGTGGTATGGCTAAAGACTTTAGATACTTCAAAATTTTTTTTTTTTTTCCAGAAGCAACTGTCTCAAAACCTCTGTAAAGCTGACTTTTTCCCTTGAGAGACCATATTCAAAAAGAACCTTGTCATTTAACAGGGTATTCCAAACCTCATTTCCAAACTTAGACTAAAAATAACACTCTTCCTAGTTATCTTTCTTTTTTTTTTTTTTGCAGCTTCCTCCTAACTTCGGCAGCAAAGTAGAGAACAGACCACAGCTCTTTCTGGAGCATCTTGAACAAATGCCCTTGCTTGTGTTCCAATCATTCACTTTGCCAAAATCCCTAACGATGAAGAAAAGGTAGTGAAGGCATTACTAGTAGTATGATATGACAATGTATGGGTGTGATTTATCAAGTAGAATTAGTATCACATAGATGATACTTGGCAAACAGCAAATGAAGGGGTTTCTTTCAGCTCTCAGACTGATGTTACATGTGAATAATTTAATCAAAAGTTAACAAGAAGGATATTTTTTAACAGTGAACTTAATTACACCCCTACCCATGGACATCTGAATCTTAGGAATAGAGAGTGTCTGATTTAGAAAAAAATAAAGAATTATCACAGTTTAAAGAAGCATATGATCATGAACACTTTGCTGATGGAACGTAGCCTATTCATTGGCTGAAATGAAGCAGGTAGACATGACATAGGAAATATTGTTTTGTGGATCAAACATTTATTTTTTTAAAGTGATGCTTACAGATGGTGAACTCACCAACTTCGATATTGCACAGTAGAAAAGGGTACCAAACTTGCTCCATCAAGTTATCCCTTGGAATCATCATCCAAGGGCATTTCCCCTTGCCTCTGTGAAAATGTGCCTACCTTTTTCACAACACTTTTGCACCAGCATTGCTAGGCCTGATCAGCTGGTATGGAGGGTGAATTATCAGCAGCAAGGTGACTGGCCAGGGTCATTTGCTTCAATGGATTTTGATCTATCGGATATTTTGAAGACCTGCTTCAGCCCTCTTGGTCAAACACAGCCTTCAAATGGTGCTAAACAATTCTTCGGGCTGTGGACCACATGAAAAAGTACCTTCTGGTGCCTGTACTGGGCCATATGCTCTTTATTCTCTCCCTCAACTTCTCCATCACCTCTCATCTCTTTCACATGAGCTATGTTCAAGGTCCACAGGATACTTTTCACAGAATCTTCAGGCCTGATGCAGTAAGAATGATGATGAACAGAACACAGCTGGGATGAATTTTCCAGTTTGGATAAAACCTCTTGTGCACACAAATCCCCCTATGCCCAGAAAAACCTTCACTAAGTACTCGTGTTCTACCTAAACTGCAATTTAGTCTGAAAGAAAGGCTTTTGTCTGAGAGTATCTGAGAGATCTGCATGAAGCACAGATATCTGGCCTATGCAATTTTGAATATCAGAGAAAAAAGAAAATGGCAAGAAGTTTTTAATTTTGGTTTTAATTTTCAATTCCATGCACTTTTTCAAAAAGTGTCAATCTCAAATGGCCATCAACATATTTCAGTCATCTGTAAGTTAGTATTCCTATCAAATGTGTTTCAAATCAATAGAATTTCAAACCTTTCCTCAAAGTTCATATACCTAGATTTAGTATTTCTGATCTCCATTAGATGAAATGAAGACATTTTTTGCTGTTGGGGTGCTGGAGCGCAGCTTGCCCAGAGAAGTTGTGGATGTCTCATCCCTGAACGTATTCAAGGTCAGCTTGGATGGGGCTTTGAAAAGCAACGAATGCGACCCTTGATGGTAGATAAACAAAGCTTGAATATAGAAGAAACTCAGATTGAAGTATACGAGCAAATTTTCTCTCAGCTCTTGGGGTAAATTCAAAGTTGTACAAAATTGCATTTCTCTGTGATTTTCACTACTGTAACAGAAAGCTTCATGAAAACTGTGCAGAAGATATCAAATTTTAAAAGAGGTAAGAACTACAACATCAAACACATGGGATGGGTTTCAACATGGGACACTCTCTGAGAGAAAATCTCTGTATTTCAACACTTCATCCCAATGATTCGGATTTTGAGAAGTGCCAAAGAAGGCGGCAAAATATCCTTCAGGACAATATTTACTGTAGTTCAGCCTGGCCATTAGTTGGAATTGCTGTCTGAACTAATGTAGATGTACCACACACACTTTCCATGCACTGAAAACTTACTGTTTACAATGAATAAGCAATGAGGATCAAAATTGATTGAAAGCATCTTAAAAATGTCAAGTATTTCACTGTAAATGATCTATAATCAAAATACTTATTCCTCCTTAGTGAGGGACAAATAAATTCTTCCATACCATGATGGTTTAAAATTGTCTAAACCAATGTTTTCTTCTGAAAAGACATCATCTAATTTTTTCTATTTGTAGAAGAAAATATTCCTAGACATAGAACAAAGTAGTTTTAAAGGAACAAATGAAAGGAAAATATTCTGCAAAAAGAATTCAATGAAAACCTGTGTTTTAAATATGAGGTAGATATTCAACAGAGTTTTTGTACCAGATATTTGAAATAGTGTACCGGCTATTTTGTCCACAAAGAGAGGTATTTAGCATTTCAGTCTTCTCCAAGGTGTTCATGATCTGCTATGCTGATCTCTGTGCATGCCTAGGTGTGTGCGGAAGGGGGGGGCATGTGAAGGGGAGTGTTTATGTTTGCTTAGCACTCGTAGTGGCAGATTCATGCCTCAGCTCCATCATTTTTCTTTTAGAAACTTCCCAGAGAGTGGATATGAAGTTTCATATCCAAAAGAGATCAATTCCCAAGTCATCCATTTTACTCTACCTTGTAAATCACATGCTTTGTTGCATATTTTATCAAATATACTTTCAAGCCGCATGGAGGAAGGAGAATGTGGAGAATCCCTCCAATGTCTTGCAACTTTTACGCAAATAGATTTTCAAGAAAATCATCATTTCTCTTTTAAATACGTCTGGGACAGGCATGATGGTGGTGTCAATCTGTTGAAGTTTTTGTTGCTGGGGGAAGTTGTACGAAAGGATTGGTTTTTACATTGACCAGTTACTGAATCAAGTGCATGAACACATTTGAAATTCAACTGGGGTTTCCTTTTTCTAGCAGACTACTTCTAGAACTAGCTAGCAGACTCAAGATGACTCTTTTTCTCTGTTTTTGTTTCTTTCCTATTTTCTTGCTTTCTTTGCAACTGTCTACACAGTTTTAGGACTTCTTTCCCAACAAAAATTTTTTCATAGACCGATAATTAAGATACGCTTTTTACAAGGAATGTTTTAAATCTTTGTAAAGTTAAGTTAAGGACATAGGTCCTTTTCTTCCCTTATGAATATTGCAATGAAATAGTTAAATAAAGACCAACTCTTCATTTTTATTTGGAATCAAAGTAGATAATTCCCATACAGTTATGCATTTTGTGGACCCAATATTTGCCATTCTGATGTAAGTTGTTGCTTCTTAAAAACATGCCTTCAGTGACTACGTTGACAACACTTTTGGTAAAGATCCTAACTGGTCTTAGACACACATAGGGAGAAATTTGCTCAGCCAGTGTCAGTCTTAAGCATGCGTTTTAGAAGATCTTTCTAGAGCTGGGGAATTTTCTCATGAAAGGGATTCAGTTATGGAAGAGACAGTTATCCCGGAGTTTTACATTCTTCTTGAACATTACTTAAGGAACTTAAATCCCATGTCCATTTGAATCTCGCTCTGCACAGAGCTTTGTCATGCCAGTCCTTGAAATGCATCTGTAAGAGAATTCACTAGCACAGAATGAATGAGGGTGGAAGGGCTCTGTGGGGCTCACCAAGTCCCATACCCCTGCTTCAATCAGGATACTAGAGCCTGTTGCCCAGGATTATATCTGGGCCTACTTTTAATGTCTTCAATGATCCAGACTCCACCATCTTTCTGGACACTCTGTGCCATGGTTCAGTCACCGTCACGGTAAAAAATAATTTTGTGATGTTCAGAGGCAATCTCCTGTATTTCAGTGTGTGCCCACTGCCTCTTGTCTTTTCACTGAGCATCATTGAAAAGACACTGGTTCCCTGCTCTTTGCACTATTCCTTCCTGTAGGTATGTGCGCTGCCATGTAGATAAATGTCAAAAACTTCCCTGAAGCCCAGGCAGACGATATTCTCTTCATCTACCAGGCAAGTTCATTCACTGGAGGAGTTTAAAAAGTTGTCAAGCACGAATTTCCCCTGGTAAATCCATGCTGACTACATTTGTTCTTTCCTCCTTCATGTGCCTGGCAATGCTTTCCAGGAATAGCTACTCCTTCAACTAACTTCCTGGGGATAAAAAGGAGGCTGGCTGGCTTGGGCTTTTCTGAGTCCTCCTAGTTGCCTTTTTTTGAAGATGGGTAACATTTGCTTTCATCCAGTCTTTGGGCACTTTCCTCAGTCACCATGATCCATCCAACATGATCAGGAGTGGCCTCAGAATAATATCTGCTAACACCCTTGAGAGCTGTGAATCCATCTCAACAAGGCCTGTGGACTTAATGGAATACTTACCAATTCAGTGACTATGCCCATAAAAATTTGCATGGGATAAGAGGACATTTTAACAGGTACCTGAAGAGTGAGTGAAAAGCTATGGAAGCAATCCAAAAGGACAAAGACTAGAATTCCCTTTGAAGACAAAGCATCCTATCATGGAGCTGAGCAGCTTTAGATCCAGGTAAGCTTCCTCTCTGAGAGGATGCGGAAGACATGATTTTACCTTATCCAGTAATAAAATGTGTTGACCATTCACTTGCAATACAAAAAATTCAATGATTTCCAAAATTATTGCCTCCATACTAGACAATAATGTACTGGCTGGGTATTCCCCTAACAGACGAGAGCACCTGCTTGATGTCTCGTATGCGTACAGACTATTTGAATTAGGTCATTTGAGTGGGGATTACTGGTCCTTGAATTTTCTTTCTGATGAATTTGGAATATTTTCTGAAGCAAGGACCGGAAGATGAGAACCTCATTTCCCATCAGCGCACTCTAACATCCATGGCCGTAATGCCATTGTTTCTCCCTGAGTCAAGAATTCGTGACTACAAAGTGGATCAGCTCCAAAGGAAAGATCAAGGCTGGATAATATTCTCTCTTGGTAAAGCTATTTATCTCAAATGAAGTGACCAACTTCTAATCTCTCACTGGCCTAAAGCTACAAGGAGGGGGAGATGGACCAGGTTTCCTTCCACTGCTGCTCTCTTTGTCACCTCAGTGTTTAATATGGGCATGAAGACGTTGAAAAAGAGAGCTCTGCAGAATTCATAAAATTCAGTCTTAAGAAAATAATTTTTTAGCAGGTGAAATAAAAATAGCAAGTAAAATGCAATTAATTCCATGGAAGATTGAAATGACTATTTCTTCATTTTGCATTGGAGGATGTATATTGTAAAGGTTTGTCTTGCCTTGTTCTCCAGGTTTTATAACTGGCACAGCTTTCCTTATGAACACGCTGTCCTTTCCTAAATACTCTCATATGGAGAAACATGCTTCTGATAAGAAGAGCACTAGGATGTCTTTACTTGACCTTTTATTTTTATTGATGCTTGGTCCTCTGAAATGAATGGTTTTCTAAAATTGAAATGTGCTACTATTGTTCCCACGGGGTAAGCCGCAGACTCTTCCTGTCGGAGCTGTCACTAATCAGCTATTCTCCTATCTGCTTTTATGTAGTTGAATGTTCTGGTCTAAAAGTAGCACTTTCTGTGTAGCCATGCTCTTAGTTGCCAGTGTCATCCTAAATCCAAACACCCTCCTGCAAAGGACCGCTGGTTCTGTAGTCAACTAAGGAAAAAAGACCCGTCCATCCATGCTTTCTGATTTAAAATATTAGGGTATGACATACGCAGCTCTCAAACTGAGACAAGACAGGAACTAACCACCTTCCAGCAGTTTCAACTTAGCTTACCATAAGTAGGGAAAAAGTTCGTGGACAACTTTCTTCTGGATCCTTCTACACCTTATGCAGCACTCCGTGGTGAATATTTTTCTTTTCTCCATTAGATGTTAAGGACTCAACTACCTTCACATAAAACGTTGTGGGACGCTTGCTGTGCTGGCACAGTTTCTTTTTGAGAAAATGCGTGGAAATCATTTTGCCATGATGTAGGCGGCAAGAGACGCAGAAGACTGGCATACGCAGCTCTCCGAAGGTAGGTGCCGGTTCCCGGGAGTCTTTCGGCAGAAGCCGCGGTCCGGAGCGCACCGCGACCGGCAGAAAGCTCTGTGCGCGAAAAAGCCGCTTCTTCGGCTCCGGCAGCCGGAGAGCTCGGCAGATGCTTAGACGCCAAGAACGAAGCCGCACAGCACCGGGATTGAGTGTGCAGCTCTGAAACTGAAAGAAGACATGAACTAACTAGTTTCCAACGGTTTAAACTTACTGTACCATAAGTTGGGTACAAGTTTTTGGGCAGGTTTCCTTTGCCTCCTTCTAAACCTTATGCAGCACACCCTGGCCCATCTTTTTCATTTCTCCAGGAGATGGTAAGCACTCGAGTAAATTCATGAAAAACGTCGTGGGACGCTTGCTGTGCTGGCACAGTTTCTTTTTGAGTAAATGTGTTGAAAAGCTTTTTCGCTAAGGTGTAGGCGGCAAGAGACGCAGAAGACTGGCATACGCAGCTCTCTGAAGGTAGGTGCAAGTCCAGGGTGGCTTTCGGCAGAAGCCGCGGTCCGGAGCACACTGCGACCGGCAGAAAGCTCTGTGCGCGAAAAAGCCGCTTCTTTGCTTTTGGCAGCCGGAGAGCACGGCAGATGCTGAGACGCCAAGAAAGAAGCCGCACAGCACCCAGGATAAGTGCGCAGCTCTGAAACTGAGAGAAGACAGGAACTAAGCACTTTCCAACAGTTTAAACTTACATTACCATAAGTAGTGAAAAAGTTCTTGGACAACTTTCTTTTGCATCCTTCTAAACCTTATGCAGCACTCCCTGGCCAATCTTTCTTTTCCTTTTCTCCTCGGAGTTGGTAAAAACTCGAGTACCTTCATGAAAAACGTCGTGGGACGCTTGCTGTGCTGGCACAGTTTCTTTTTGAGAGAAAGCGTGAAAAAGCTTTTCGCTAAGGTGTAGGCGGCAAAAGACGCAGAAGACTGGCATACGCAGCTCTCTGAAGGTAGGTGCCGGTCTCCGGGCGTCTTTCGGCAGAAGCCGCGGTCCGGAGCGCACCGTGACCGGCAGAAAGCTCTGTGCGCGAAAAAGCAGCTTCTTCGCCTCTGGCAGCCGGAGAGCACGGCAGATGCTGAGACGCCAAGAAAGAAGCCGCACAGCACCCAGGATAAGTGCGCAGCTCAGAAACTGAGAGAAGACAGGAACTAACCACTTTCCAACAGTTTAAACTTACATTACCATAAGTAGTGAAAAAGTTCTTGGACAACTTTCTTTTGCATCCTTCTATACCGTATGCAGCACTCCCTGGCCAATCTTTCTTTTCCTTTTCTCCTCGGAGTTGGTAAAAACTCGAGTACCTTCATGAAAAACGTCGTGGGACGCTTGCTGTGCTGGCACAGTTTCTTTTTGAGAGAAAGCGTGAAAAAGCTTTTCGCTAAGGTGTAGGCGGCAAAAGACGCAGAAGACGGGCATATGCAGCTCTCCGAGGGTAGGTGCCGGTCTCCGGGCGTCTTTCGGCAGAAGCCGCCGTCCGGAGCGCACCGTGACCGGCAGAAAGCTCTGTGCGCAAAAAAGCCGCTTCTTCACCTCCGGCAGCCGGAGAGATCGGCAGATGCTGAGACGCCAAGAACGAAGCCGCACAGCACCGGGATTATGTGCGCAGCCCTCATACTGAGAAAAAATGATAACTAACCACTTTCGAACAGTTTAAACTTAGATTACCATAAGTAGGGAAAAAGTTCTCAAACAACTTTCTTTTGCATTTTTCTAAACCTTATGCAGCACTCCCTGGCCAATCTTACTTTTTGTTTTCTCCAGGAGATGGTAAGAACTCGAGTACCCTCATGAAAAACGTCGTGGGACGCTTGCTGTGCTGGCACAGTTTCTTTTTGAGAAAATGCGTGAAAAAGCTTTTCGCTAAGATGTCGGCTGCAAGAGACGCAGAAGACGGGCATACGCAGCTCTCCGAAGGTAGGTGCTGGTAGCCGGATTCTTTTAACTGAAGCCGCTCTTCGGAGGGCTCTGTTACCTTCATTATGGTTTTTGCTGGAGGAAGCCGCTTTTTCGTTCCCGGGAATACCTAGAGAGCAACAGTAGCTAAAGACGCGATTGGCACCATTATGTAGAGTTTTGCTCGTTCCAGCAGGAATAACTGCGTTCTTCCTGACGCTAGGTGTCGCTGCTTATCAAGGTTTGGCTGCTTTCAACCACTTGGGGTGCTGGATGTTCAAACAACTTATCGTAACTTCTTCTATTTTAAGTCAGGTGCTCACTGCCGTAGATGCTATTAGATATAGAACACTGCAAATAAGAGCTGTAATAGAGTTATTGTTATTAGCACATGGGCACGAGTGTTAGGAATTTTATAAGGAATATGTTGCATGAATCTTTTTGACCATTCTGCAGCCATTCATACGAAACTCACACAAGTATAAGACATTATGAAGAAATTGACTGGGAACGAGTGGGGTTTGCATCAATGGTTTGAGGGATGGGAAAGAACTGGGTGGTTGAAAGATCTCGTAAATGGAGCTTTGTTTTTACTAGTAGTCATTATTTCATTGCTTTGTGTTATTCCATGCATCATGAAACTGGTGTGCCTCTTGCTAAAAATTACATTGGAAAAGATCTGGCTGGTGCAAGAAGAAGGGGCAATTGTGACAATGTATCTGAACCGCTTAGACTACGGGCTGTACCAGCATTCCAGCTTGGAACGGTTCTTCTCAGAATTTTCTCAGGGCCCTCTGGAATTCATCAAGACATAAGCCGTGCTAAAACAAGAGAGGAAAAGCTGAGAAACTAAATTCCAAGACCACAAGACCTCCAAAAGTGGGGGGGGGGGGGGGGGAGGGGCAAAGTACCTGGACTGTAAGGAAACACATCTTCTGAGAGGTGCACGCAGAATGCGTGGACAAGACAAAGGCACCAATAAGAAAAGTGTGACTAGCATGTGCAGAGAGTCAGAATGTGTAAGTGCATCATGTAAACCATAAACGGCTTCTGCTTAATCCTCTTGGTCCATTGTGCAGGAGTCCTTAATTTCCCATAAGTGATACTAAAAGGGTTCTGACTTTAATGCTAGATTTACTGTCTATGTGATGATTCATGGGAATAGTTCTTTCAAATCCTTCCCTTGCTGACATCAGTCAGCTTCATCTTTTCCTGAATGTACTGCTGGCTATACATAAGTTATGATTAGAAGGGAATGAGTTTTAGGGATATGTTGCAAGGAAACAGATTGGTAGCTCTGCTTCCATTTCCATTGTCTAAGAAGAATTCCAAATATTTTTGGCCCTTTCATAGACCTCTGACTGGATTAGCATCAGCAGGGAGGGACATTTGATTGGTTTTTCTCCTTTTTAGAGAGAAGCTAATGAAAAACTTTCACCAGAATCAGAGCAGGCTGTATAACAAGAAGAGACCAATCCTATCCACTTAGTATTGCTAGTTGTGATTAGACTTCAATGAAATGTGTCAACTCTGTGTTCCTGGGTATCACATCAGTAATAGGTACTTCACCTGCTGTACTTCTCTCCTAAAGCTAAGAACAGAATCCCAAATAATCTTGATTCCAAGGTCCCAATTCACCCTGTGATGCTGACAGGTGAAAAAGGAGTGGAAGGTGCATCAGTAAATGAACTTGAATGGCCTATCTAAATCAGCGGCCACTGATTTCCTGAAGGCTTAAACAGGTCAGATGCCCCTTTTTTCCTTGGGGTTCTTTTATTCTTTGGTCATGTTTTTCTTGGGATTCTTTGAATCCTTCCCCATGAGTTCAGCCTCTGCTCTCAAATCCTTTGCTGTCATTTAAAGTATCTCGATAGCCTGGAAACGTGTTGTCTTTATTTATCAACCCATTATTCCCTTCAAAAGGTTGTTTGCCTCAAGTCTCATTCTTGCTGATTTTCTGCTAGTTCATTGTCAGATGGCAGCAGGTGTTCTGTAAGAGCAAGTACACAATCCTATAGCTTGCTTTTCTTTTGATTTGGCCTGTCTAGAAAATGGAATGACTGAACATCTCCGACAGCATTTTCTCTCCCCATTGTGTTTCACCGCAAGGGCAGATGCAAATCATCTACCTAAACTCTTGGTGGTGAAGAAACTAGTGGTATGCTGTTGCATATAGGTAGAACTTTCCAAAAGGAAGGCCTTGTAAAACCATGGCTGAGGCCCGTTACTTTGGCTAAGAAGAAAATGACTAGGGGAAAGTGAGACAGCTGAATTAGAGGTAGATCAAGAAGTTCTAGAACCATTGTGTGTTCACAGCGTGGTGTATGACGGTTGGTTGAATTATGTTTGTTGTGGCTTAAAGCTATGCAAGTGATAAAGGCCTGACTGCTTCAAAAGCCTGGCTTTTGCAATAAAGCGGCTCTCCTTTGCACCTGCCTGGGGACTCTGCGTCACTACAGACCCTCACGCCCAGTTTTCCAAGGAGATGATGAGTAGGAATGTTGCAGAGCTGCTGTGTGCATATTAAAGGAATGGCAGAGAGAGAAGCGGTGGACATTTCTGGGCTTTAGTACAATGCTGCTGCATTGGTGCCAGTTTAGTCGGTTTTCCATCAGTGGCATTTCTGTCTAGAAGTACACTGCCCAGAGTCTTTCTAGCATTTGATGCCATTTCCTTACTGCCATTAATACCTTCCTTCAGTTTAAAGGATGATAGAATCTTTACATTTTGAAGATCCCTGTTAGGGAACACTATGCCAGAGGAGTCATCACTCCCTTTTCTTTTGCCTCCTTTGTAATTTTTATAGACTCATTTCACATTTCTGCTAATGGCAATAGGAATACTGAGACTACTTAGCAGGGTTGATGCTCTCAGCTGCTTTCCTCTTTCCTACTGCTTCATACCGTATGTGACTTGATGGCCTCGTTTTGCAATCAGCATTTTGCTGTGGTTTGCTAAAACCTGGCATGCACTGCCAACTCACAACTTGTGTGTTGGCATTTCAGGGGCTTTGATGGGTTCCTTTCTGAGATTGCCATGCACTGGACTTTCACAGTCACAAAGACTTCATCCACCATCCGTCGAATTTCAGTATTTAATACTCTTTCCTGGAATGTAGGCAACCTAGCAGCAAGTACTAAATTTGCTGCAAGCCCTGTCTTCCCAAAGGACCATTTAAAAAGTTTGCTTTTCCCCTCTGACCAACCTGCCAGTATTTTGATGGAGAATTTGGTACCTTAATAGAACCTCTTAGAAGGGATCTCATCACAGACAACATCTCAGGCTTTCTTGAAATACTGGTTCCTTTGGATCTCAATTCCATTCAGAGTGCATTTAAGATTTTTTTTCCACTGAAGCCATTCAACAATGCCTCTTCTCTTATAAAATGCGATGCACGTGACAAAGATGGATCCCCGTGAAAGGTTCTATAGATATCAAAATTTGTGCCCAATGGACTGTGCTGGTGGAAATCAAATACTAGTCTAGTATTTTGAATCCAAATAATTCCTCCCAATGAGGCCCGACAGGATTGTTTGGCTTTGAATCTCGGCACGTGGACAGTAGTGGATGGTCCACAGGTTGAAAACAGTGTAGATTCTTCTCCTTCTTTTCATTGATGGCTGAGAGACTGAAAAGGCAGCTACAAAATGGTAAATACATCCCTACAGATTCAAAAATTGTTCTTCTTAATTTGCATCTCCACCATAACAACAGATGGTTAGAACTAAATTACCAATGGGAATTTTATAGCTTCTCAGAAATGAAATAGGACCTTGCCAATGGGCCTTAGCAGTAGCTACAAGGTTTTCAGCACAAGGCATCTCAACCTGTATTTTAAACTTACAGTACTTTTCTGTCTTATGCTTTCATCTCAAGGATGCAGGCAGAAACAAAAAACAAAAACAAACCAACAAAACAAGAAACCCCACCAAATAGATAATAAGCAAAATCAGTGACATATATAGAAACAGATCCCATGGTTTTTAACTTCCAAACTTGTCTTCTCAGCACACTCTCTACAATGGAATTGTTTCCCTATCTGCCTTGAAACATTTTGCAGCAAAAACACTCTAAGGTCCTGATAGGTGTTTTGTTCAAAAATCACTTCTTCTAGCTTTCTGTCCATAAGCGGAGTAACGTGGCTGTGCTGGCAGCTGGCCAAAGGAGGTAGGAAGAGTAATCATCATCCACAACACTGGGGCTAAAGAAATTTCCACAGAAAATTACCTGCCCTATTACTTGTTCACATGTTGGGTTGAACGTTCAGAATCTGTTTCCATTTTCCCCATTCATAGAATGTTCTATTTCACAGAATGCCAGCCCCTCAAACATCAGTCCTGCCAGAACAGCCCGCCATAGGGGGCTGTCGTAGGGGATCTGCTAATGTCCACTGACTCTTACCGGTATAGTGCTGGTCACTGTTGCAGATCAAGAACTTCTGAATAGTTTGGATTCATGCTCTTTGAGGGGTTGAAAACAAGAAAAGAATGACTAGACATTTCCATGATCAAATCCCCTGATGGAATAAAAATAGGAGCATAATAAATGTATTCATTGTTCTAAGAAGGGCGATGAAGGGTCCAAGAGATTACTTGCATACTTCCTGTTCTAAATCCCTTGTTATCTGGCAAATTGCAAAAGATTCCTGGCTTTTGCCAAAATGCAAACCAGATTAAAATGTGAAGCCTTACAGTTTACTGGATATAAAACTTCATCATCCATTTTTAAATCTTTGAGATTGTTATGTACTTCCTATTAATACCCTGAGGTTTAGAGCTGTAATTCAGAGAGAAAAGAATGCTATCTTGAATTCATTCTAGTAAATCGGCACTCTCATCTTGTCGGCACTCTCTCCTCTTGGTTTTCACTTCTGAAACTCTGTATGAAGGAGTGTATTAATGCATAGAGCTCTGCTTCAATTCTTTTCATCTGTTTCCCCTGTAATTCTTCCTTCAAGGCAAACCTATAAAAATCCACACTTTCATACCCCACCACTTCTAAAATTCTATTGAGAAGCAAAAAAAAAACCCCATCAAACCACTAAATCACTGCTCCAATAAAAAAAGCAGTCCATTAACTGCTTTCTTAGCAGGTTCTTTAGCTTCTATTATTATGGCAACCTTTTCTTGCTCTTCTAGATTAGAACCAAATTCTTACAGCATATAAGGAAACATAGGTTTACTGTATGTGATTCTTAGATACAGAAGTCCAGCAAGGAGTTCAGACCTCAAAAGAAGTGTCTGTACAACAAGATTCAGCACAACGTTGAGACATATTAGCTATTTTTCAAGAAAAGCGGCCAAACTGAAACTTTTTAGACTTCTCTACAATCATGCGTGCCTGCTTCCAGAACCTGACCTTCGTTGCTGGAAACTAGCTGCAATGTTACTGTAAACAATGCTGTGAAGGTAGGACATTGTCATTCTTCTCTTCCATTGAAAACCTCAAGTGGAGTCGCGTCACTTCTCTTCAAAATTCTGTATTTCCTTGCAAACTGGTAAAATAAGGATAAATAAAGTGTTCTGTTCATTCAGTTTAAACCTAATGTTCAAAATGAAAAAAAAAAATCCATTCAGATATGGTCTGCAATAATACAGTAGAAGAGAAGATGAACCAGACTGGCCTACAAAAGAAAGAAGTGAAGCAGAATTTGGGAATTTGGAAGACCTTATGATGAATAATTCAAAAAAATAAATAAAAAAAATATAACCTACCCAAATTCAATCAGTGATGCACAGACAGAGAAAAAGAACTAATTACTACTAATATTTCTTTCATTCTCAGCCAAGAAGTTCAATGATCCTCTTGAATGCACGGAAGATTCTTGGAAAAGACAGCAGCCTTCTTCTTCACCACATACTCCTCAGAACTCCAGGAGACAAATCATTTGAGCTGTGAGGATCTTTCTCTCTGTAAAACTCCCAGAGCATAGCAAATATTCTATTCCTTTAGGGATCCTCGCCTCCCTGGGGGAGTGGTGGATAGTCTACATCCCGGTACATCAGCCAGACACTCCGCCTTATTTCCCATGGCTACTGCAGCAAGGACATCATCTACACTGGCTTTCTAGCCAAAATATATGCAAGGCACAACAAAGAACATAGCCAAAGCCTTGAGCACAGCTTATGGGCTTCGAAACAAAAATCTCAGGATGGCAATACTGGATCTTCTGATCCAAACCATCAGGAAACATTTCTTTAGAGGTGTTGGGAAAGATGAAAGTTTGACAAGAAAGTCTCACAGATATGTATGCTTGGCAGAAAGATTTTTGAATATGGAGTCTGAAGAAAGAATAGAGTTGGAAGCAAGTTTTGATCTAGAAGAAAAGAATTGCTGAGCCAGTCTTACTGGATAACCGAGGATACCTTAGTTAGAAGAGGGTTTTATGACTTACAGCAAAGGATAAACCCAGTCCAAACAAGAAGATGTTTTTACCAAGCAGGAAGCTAGCACAGGCAAACAAGTCAGCAAATGCTGCAAGCAGAAAAAGGTCTCCAAATCTTCCACTGCCAAGAAAACTGAAAAACAAATTTCTGCTTCAACTGTAATATACTGACTTTTAGTGAGTGGAGAACAGCAACATATGGTAATTAGAGTAGTTATGATAGGCTATAGATAATAGTTAAGGCATAGATTGGTTCTACTGTATGAAGATGCTCAGCAAAGTACCAAAACCAAAGGGTCTCCAGGCCTGCCTGCAGCTAGAGCTGACAGCTGTAGGCACAGGTTCTGTCACCCATGACCCTGGACTGCTGTAACATCTTGGATGGAATAAACTGCATTTTGGAGAGCCGCCTGGACTCCCACATTCCTCATTTAGGCTCTTACATGGAGGTGAAAAAAGCCTCTGGGTATTGTACAAAAAAATAGCTATGTAATCTAGAGTGGCATGACCCAATATTTCTATTGAACTGGAACAATTTTTATCAATATTATGGATCCACTTCTTTTCAGTGCGTTTGGTAAAAAACATAAAGCATCGTTTAAAAGAAATGATTGGATGCGTACTAAGCACTACGGATTAGTTAAGGTGTTGGTTTGGCATGGCTTGGTTTTTGGTGGGGAGGGAAGAAGCCAGCCACAGAAGTGATTTTTTGTGCAAAGCTCTTAGAAGCTTCCTCCATGCCTGGCAAAGTGAATCCCTGCTTGGCACTAGGAACAGACATGCTGCTGAGCCAATTACAGAAGCTGGTAGGGCCTCGGTGATATATTTAAGAAGGAAATCAAAACGGCAGCCAGTTAACTTTGAAGTTGGGAAATTTTTAGGTTGGCACCTCTTATGGTGTGAAAGCCTAACCAGTGAGACACTCTGTTGCAGTTTGTGTTTATTATTGTACTGCAGTTCTAGTAGTCCATTTTCTAAGCCTTCCTATTTTGTGCTGTTATAGCATATGTTATTATTAATGGATTGTTCCTTTCCCCCCAGTATTGTTGGCTTTTGCCCTAGCTGTCCATCTCCCCAAAGACCTGCCCTTTTGTTCCCTGTTCCTTCTCCCATTGAACATCAACCCCTCCCCAAGCCGGCCCCTTTCTCTAGAAACTTCCCTCTCAATTTTGTACCCTTGGAAACCCCATTGGTTTGTTCAAGTTATTCTCCTCCCCTGTAGTCCCCCTACTGGTTTCAACATTGTATTCCCCTCCTTGTGTTCCACCCCCAGTTTGTCCCAGTTGGTTAAAGATTGTATCCTCCCCTGGGACCTTCCCCCCATTTAGAAGTTGATGTATGCCTTTGAATCAGTGTCTTTCTGTCCTTGACCCTCCAGGGAGTAAACTGAAAAATATACAGAAGACCTCTCCCTGTTCCTTGTCCCTGCCCTCAGCGCAGTTCTATCCCCAAGGCAGTCCACCTGTGCCATAGAGCAGCTGTGCCCTACAGCTGCAGCCCGGATTCGACAGCTCTCTTGGGGCGGCCCATTCTCGCTGTCGGTGTTGGGAGCTAGTTGGGCTGAAGAAATCGGGCACCGCAGCAAGACTCCAAGTCAGAAATACAGTTTATTAGGAAAAGGGGGAAAAACCCAAATCCATGCAAGAATACAAAAGAAAAACCACTGACAGAGTCAGAATAGAAGCTGACGTCCTGCTAGTTAGGGTGGTGGTAGCAGTTTGGATGAAATGGTCTTGTTGAAGTGGTGATTCTGTAGAAACCATCTGGTAGCTCTTGTCCTCTGGAAAACCAGTGGCTAAGGGTGGCCGTTCCTCTGGCAATGTGGTAGAAATAGTGCTTCTTGCCTTCATAAACCCAGATTATATCCAGGTGGGGATGCTTAGCTCCTACCCCCTGGGCAGAGCATCTCCCAATGGGCTGATATCGTTCTGAGTCATGATGTGGGTCCTTGATTACCCGTGAAACAGAAATGGCTCCTGGAGGGAGTTATCTCTGAGTCATGTGGCAAGACATTGATGGGCCCATTAACAGGAGAGAAGGAAAAAACAATGCCACCCCTGCTTTCCGCAGTTCTTGAGGGTGGGAATAGGATGCATTTTTACATTGTAAGCTAGGACAATACAGGATGCAGGTTTTTGCATTTGCAGGAAGTTTGTATGGATTTGAAAAGTATCCTCATAGCAGAGGCAGAAAAGTATTCTCATACCCCTTTTAATCCTCTTCAAATGAAGCAATTCTCCCAATAACCTAAGGTATGAATGACTTGCAAGTCATTGTTGCCTTAGTGTTGAAGTGTTGAACAAACACGCCAAAGATAAGTAGTGTTCAACGGCAGAGAATTGTTTAGGGACATCATACCCTAATATTTTAAATCAGAAAGCATCGATGGACGGGTCTTTTTTCCTTTGTTGACTACAGAACCAGCGGTCCTTTGCAGGTGGGTGTTTGGATTTAGGATGACACTGGCAACTAAGAGCATGGCTACACAGAAGGTGCTACTTTTTTAGACCAGAACATTCAACTTCTAAAGGCAGATAGGAGAATAGCTGATTAGTGACAGCTCCGACAGGAAGAGTCTGCGGCTTACCCCGTGGGAACAATAGTAGCACATTTCAATTTTAGAAAACCATTCATTTCAGAGGACCAAGCATCAGTGAAAAGAAAAGGTCGAGTAAAGACATCCTAGTGCTCTTCTTATCAGAAGCACGTTCCTCCATATGAGAGTATTTAGGAAAGGACAGTGCGTTCATAAGGAAAGGTGTGCCAGTTACAAAACCTGGAGAACAAGGCAAGACAAACTTATACATTTTATTTACTATTTTTATTTCACCTGCTAAAAAATGATTTTTTTAAGACTGAATTTTATGAATTCTGCAAAGCTCTCTTTTTGAACGTCTTCATACCCATATTAAACACTGAGGTGACAAAGAAAGCAGCAGTGGAAGGAAACCTGGTCCATCCCCCCCTCCTTGTAGCTTTAGGCCAGTGAGTGATTAGAAGTGGGTCACTTCATTTGAGATAAATAGCTTTACCAAGAGAGAATATTATCCAGCCTTGATCTTTCCTTTGGAGCTGATCCACTTTGTAGTCATCAATTCTTGACTCAGTTGGGGAGAAACAATGGCATTACGGCCATGGATGTTAGAGTGCGCTGATGGGAAATGAAGTTCTCATCTTCCGGTCCTTGCTTCCGAAAATATTCCAAATTCATCAGAAAGAAAATTCAAGGACCAGTAATCCCCACTCAAATGATCTAATTCAAATAGTCTGTACGCATACGAGACATCAAGCAGGTGCTCTCGTCTGTTAGGGGAATACCCAGCCAGTACATTATTGTCTAGTATGGAGGCAATAATTTTGGAAATCATTGAATTTTTTGTATTGCAAGTGAATGGTCAACACATTTTAATATTGGATAAGGTAAAATCAAGTCTTCCGCATCCTCTCAGAGAGGAAGCTTACCTGGATCTAAAGCTGCTCAGCTCCATGATAGGATGCTTTGTCTTCAAAGGGAACTCTAGTCTTTGTCCTTTTGGATTGCTTCCATAGCTTTTCACTCACTCTTCAGGTACCTGTTAAAATGTCCTCTTATCCCATGCAAATTTTTATGGGCATAGTCACTGAATTGGAAAGTATTCCATAAAGTCCACAGGCCCTGTTGAGATGGATGCACAGCTCTCAAGGGTGTTAGCAGATATTATTCTGAGGCCACTCCTGATCATGTTGGATGGATCATGGTGACTGAGGAAAGTGCCCAAAGACTGGATGAAAGCAAATGTCACCCATCTTCAAAAAAGGCAACCAGGAGGACTCAGACAAGTACAAGCCAGCCAGCCTCATTTTGATCCCCAGGAAGTTGATGGAGTAGCTATTCCTGGAAAGCATTGCCAGGCACATGAAGGAGGAAAGAACAAATGTAGTCAGCATGGATTTACCAGGGGAAATTCGTGCTTGACAACTTTATAAACTCCTCCGGTGAATGAACTTGCCTGGTAGATGAAGAGAATATCATCTGCCTGAGCTTCAGGGAAGTTTTTGACATTTATCTACATGGCAGCACACATACCTATGGGAAGGAATAGTGCAAAGAGCAGGGAACCAGTGTCTTTTCAATGATGCTCAGTGAAAAGACAAGAGGCAGTGGGCACACACTGAAATACAGGAGATTGCCTCTGAACATCACAAAATTATTTTTTACCGTGACGGTGACCGAACCATGGCACAGAGTGTCCAGAAAGATGGTGGAGTCTGGATCATTGAAGACATTAAAAGTAGGCCCAGATATAATCCTGGGCAACAGGCTCTAGTATCCTGATTGAAGCAGGGGTATGGGACTTGGTGAGCCCCACAGAGCCCTTCCACCCTCATTCATTCTGTGCTAGTGAATTCTCTTACAGATGCATTTCAAGGACTGGCATGACAAAGCTCTGTGCAGAGCGAGATTCAAATGGACATGGGATTTAAGTTCCTTAAGTAGTGTTCAAGAAGAATGTAAAACTCCAGGAAACCTGTCTCTTCCATAACTGAATCCCTTTCATGAGAAAATTCCCCAGCTCTAGAAAGATCTTCTAAAACGCATGCTTAAGACTGACACTGGCTGAGCAAATTTCTCCCTATGTGTGTCTAAGACCAGTTAGGATCTTTACCAAAAGTGTTGTCAACGTAGTCACAGAAGGCATATTGTTAAGAAGTGACAACTTACATCAGAATGGCAAATATTGGTCCACCAATGAATTACTGTATGGGAATTATCTACTTGTATTCCAAATAAAAACAAGGAGTTGGTCTTTATTTAACTATTTCATTGCAATATTCATAAGGGAAGAAAAAGACCTATGTCCTTAATTTTCTTAACTCTAACGAAGGTTTAAAAACATTCCTTGTAAAAAGCGTATCTTAATTATTGGTCTATGTAACAATTTGAGTTGAGAAAAAAGTCCTAAAATTGTGTAGACAGTTGCAAAGAAGCCAAGAAAATAGGAAAGAAACAAAAACAGAGAAAAAGAGTCATCTTGAGTCTGCTAGCTAGTTCTAGAAGTAGTCTGCTAGAAAAAGGAAACCCCAGTTGAATTTCAAATGTGTTCATGCACTTGATTCAGTAACTGGTCAATGTAAAAACCAATCCTTTAGTACAACTTCCCCCAGCAACAAAAACTTCAACAGGTTGACACCACCATCATGCCTGTCCCAGATGTATTTAAAAGAGAAATGATGATTTTCTTGAAAATCTATTTGCGTAAAAGTTGCAAGACATTGGAGGGATTCTCCACATTCTCCTTCCTCCATGCGGCTTGAAAGTATATTTGATAAAATATGCAACAAAGCATGTGATTTACAAGGTAGAGTAAAATGGATGACTTGGGAATTGATCTCTTTTGGATATGAAACTTCATATCCACTCTCTGGGAAGTTTCTAAAAGAAATGATGGAGCTGAGGCATGAATCTGCCACTACGAGTGCTAAGCAAACATAGACACTCCCCTTCACATGCCCCCCCCCCCCTTCCGCACACACCTAGGCACGCACAGAGATCAGCATAGCAGATCATGAACACCTTGGAAAAGACTGAAATGCTAAATACCTCTCTTTGTGGACAAAATAGCCGGTACACTATTTCAAATATCTGGTACAAAAACTCTGTTGAATATCTACCTCATATTTAAAACACAGGTTTTCATTGAATTCTGTTTGCAGAATATTTTCCTTTCATTTGTTCCTTTAAAATTACTTTGTTCTATGTCTAGGAATATTTTCTTCTACAAATAGAAAAAATTAGATGATGTCTATTCAGAAGAAAACATTGGTTTAGACAATTTTAAACCATCATGGTATGGAAGAATTTATTTGTCCCTCACTAAGGAGGAATAAGTATTTTGATCATAGATCATTTACAGTGAAATACTTGACATTTTTAAGATGCTTTCAATCAATTTTGATCCTCATTGCTTATTCATTGTAAACAGTAAGTTTTCAGTGCATGGAAAGTGTGTGTGGTACATCTACATTAGTTCAAACACCAATTCCAACTAATGGCCAGGCTGAACTACAGTAAATAATGTCCTGAAGGATATTTTGCTGCCTTCTTTGGCACCGCATGAAATCCTAATGATTGGGATGAAGTGTTGAAATACAGAGATTTTCTCTCAGAGAGTGTCCCATGTTGAAACCCATCCCATGTGTTTGATGTTGTAGTTCTTATCTCTTTTAAAATTTGATATCTTCTGCACAGTTTTCATGAAGCTTTCTGTTACAGTAGTGAAAATCACAGAGAAATGCAATTTTGTACAACTTTGAATTTACCCCAAGAGCTGAGAGAAAATTTGCTCGTATACTTCAATCTGAGTTTCTTCTATATTCAAGCATTGTTTATCTACCATCAAGGGTCGCATTCGTTGCTTTTCAAAGCCCCATCAAAGCTGACCTTGAATATGTTCAGGGATGCGACATCCACAACTTCTCTGGGTAACCTTTTGCAGCGTTCCTGCACCCCAAAAGCAAAAAATGTCTTCCTTTCATCTAATAGAGATCAGAAATACTAAATCTAGGCATATGAACTTTGAGGAAAGGTTTGAAATTCTTTTGATTTGAAACACATTTGATAGGAATACTAACTTACAGATGACTGAAATATGTTGATGGCCATTTGAGATTGACACTTTTTGAAAAAGTGCATGGAATTGAAAATTAAAAAAGGCAAAATTAAAAACTTCTTGCCATTTTCTTTTTTCTCTGATATTCAAAATTGCATAGGTCAGATATCTGTGCTTCATGCAAATCTCCCAGATACTATCAGACAAAAGCTTTTCTTTCAGACTAAATTGCGGTTTTGGTAGAACACGAGTACTTAGTGAAGGTTTTTCTGGGCATAGGGGGATTTGTGTGCACAAAAGGTTTTATCCAAACTGGAAAATTCATCCCAGCTGCGTTCTGTTCATCATCATTCTTACTGCATCAGGCCTGAAGATTCTGTGAAAAGTATCCTGTGGACCTTGAACATAGCTCATGTGAAAGAGATGAGAGGTGATGGAGAAGTTGAGGGAGAGAATAAAGAGCATATGGCCCAGTACAGGCACCAGAAGGGACTTTTTCATGTGGTCCACAGCCCGAAGAATTGTTTAGCACCATTTGAAGGCTGTGTTTGACCAAGAGGGCTGAAGCAGGTCTTCAAAATATCCGGTAGATCAAAATCCATTGAAGCAAATGACCCTGGCCAGTCACCTTGCTGCTGATAATTCACCCTCCATACCAGCTGATCAGGCTTAGCAATGCTGGTGCAAAAGTGTTGTGAAAAAGGTAGGCATATTTTCACAGAGGCAGGGGGAAATGCCCTTGGATGATGATTCCAAGGGATAACTTGATGGCGCAAGTTAGGTACTGTTATCTACTGTGCAATATCGAAGTTGGTGAGTTCACCATCTGTAAGCATCACATTAGAAAATAAATATTTGATCCGCAAAATGATACTTCCTGTGTCCTGTCTACCTGCTTCATTTCAACCAATGAATAGGCTACGTTCCATCAGCAAAGTGTTCATGATCATATGCTTCTTTAAACTGTGGTGATTCTTTATTTTTTTCTAAATCAGACACTGTCTATTCCTAAGATTCAGATGTCCATGGGTAGGGGTGTAATTAAGTTCACTGTTAAAAAATATCCTTCTTGTTATCTTTGGTTTAAATTACTGACATCTAACATCAGTCTGAGAGCTGAAAGAAACCCCTTCATTTGCTGTTTGCCAAGTATCATCTATGTGATACTAATTCTACTTGATAAATCACACCCATACATTGCTATCTAATACTAATAGTAATGCCTTCACAACCTTTTCTTCATCGTTAGGGATTTTGGAGAAGTGAAAGATTGGAACATAAGCAAGGGCATTTGTTCAAGATGCTCCAGAAAGAGCTGCGGTCTGTTCTCTTCTTTGCTGCCTATGTTCGCGGGAAGCTGCAAAAAACCCAAAGATAACTAGAAAGAGTGTTATTTTAGTCGAAATTTGGAAATGATGTTTGGAATACCATGTTAAATGACAAGGTGCTCTTTTAAAATATGGCATCTTAAGGGGAAAAGTCAGCTTTAAAGAGGTTTTGAGACAGTTGCTTCTGGAAAAAAAAAAATAAAAAAAATTGAGGTATCTAAAGTCTTTAGCCATACCACTTGGAAGATTGATTCAAAACACAGTTTCTTCATCTAGGAAGAACAGAGGACCATAGATGCAACTCACTTCAAAACGGAGTTATGTAGGTTTCTGGTTGGGATTTACTGGACATCATTTCTTGTAAAGTCGAGGGACTGCAGTTAGCTCTCCAATAATTTCCTTCCCTGAAATTCATCTGCCATTTGCTCCTTTCTCCAGCGTTCCCATTTCTTAGTGCTGGTATACTCCATCTATGCATTAGAATATTCAACTGGAGTGTGTGTCTGATATTTTCTAGTTAAAATTGACTGGAACGCAATGGATAGTTCCAGTTGCTTGTATAGAGTAGTCTTATTTTGACAAGTTTTCTTTTGACAATATTTAAGCAGCAGTAGCAAATAGGAAGTACAGCTTGCGTCAGGGAAAGACACTTCTGCTTGCTCAAGTTTCCTGTAGTCAGATAGATGCCAAAAGACTTTTCATAGTACTACTACTGTCTTGTAGGAATACTTGATCTAATCCTACCTTTGATAAAATTACTAATGGGCTACTTTTCCGCGAGGTGGAATTTTTTTCTTTTAATAATATGTTTTTTGTAAGTTGAAGACATGAACATGTGCACCAGTCAGGTGGAATGTACTCCTCCTTCTTCATAAGTTTCACAACCTTCTTTAGAAAATATTGACTCTGTGTAACTTCAAAAGAAGAATTCTGGGCATCTTCATTCTATGGATGTAATTTTTTTCTACCATGCTGTTCTTGTTTTCTATGGAACTCATTTTTACCAATAGAAATATTTTTCCCTGACACCTATGGAAAATACCTATGTTTACTCAATACTGCAGCCTCAGTACATTGTTTAGAATTATTTCAATATGGTCCCAAGCATATCCGACAGCTAGACAGCAGAGGTTAGCAACAGTGAGTGGGAATAACTTCTGAACCATTTCAGTAGATTTCCCAGGAAGGGCTTGCTTTCTGCCCCTGCAAATTTTCCCAGAGATATTGTCTGCTTAACAGTTGCATCAAAAGAGCAATTTTGCACAAACCTTGGGGCAAGCTCTGTCTCAGATTTACTAGTGAATGCAAAGAGGGTGAAAGTGCTGCTTCAAAGCCCTCTGTGTGCTTTCTGTACCAAAAGGGAGGTGACCCCAGAAATAAGGTTTTGATCTCTCTTCAAAACACAAGGCATGTCACCACCGCATTCATCTTTTTCTGGGACTCATAGCCTCTGAAGACCAAGAAGCTCTCTTGCTTGCTAAAGTGTGTTCAGCAAAAAACTCTTGTCCCATCAGCAAATTTGAACACAACTGCATTCGAGTCAATTCCAATGCTGGCAGGGCAATACTCTACCCCAGTAGTAACATGCCACTGTTAGAAGACTATGTAAAAATCTTTGTGTATAAAAGTAATCAGAGGGAAAAATAGAATTGGGAAGAACTGCACATTGTTCTGGAAAAAGCTTCCTGCCGCTGTCTTTCAGATGTCATTTTCAGGTATCATTTTTAGGAGTTGGGGTTTTTTAAATTTTGTACAAGATAAAATATTACTGCCCCTTGATGTTTCCCTAATAGCAGTACAGCCATTTCTTAGTAGAGTAGTAATTAGCTATAAATAGAAATTCAAAGGTTTAAAAAGGTTTTGAATAAAGTCTAAGGTGATAGAAGAAGAAAACAGCAGTTTTCTTCTTCTGGTGAAAAAGCAACTCGGAGGACATTGTACTCTACAGGTGTATTATATCACTTTCTGAAAAACTGAGTAGGTTTGCTAGTGCCAATGGTTTTCATTAGGAAGGAAGAAATTCCTTTGGAAAAAAGCCTTCAAATTGACTCGACATTAATGTTATGACACTTAACTTCACCAATCATGAAGAAAAATTCTCATCACTTGAAATGGAAGTCATGACGGTAATGGAGACAAGGATGTCTAAGCCATGCCATCAGCAGCATAAAAAGAATTAGAATGCTGGTAAGACTGAGCTCTTGAAGTATTGAGAATGCCGGGGCCTCTCTTTCTAGCTGGTCAGAGTGACCCCGACTAAAGTTCTAAAGTTTCTTTTCCCAGCCCGGTACTTGAAGAAGAAGTCAGGGCTCTTCATTTTTTCGGTCTCAAGATTGTTTATTGCATCTTATCTATAAAGTTCTTTCTCCCTGTCCAGCCGAGATCCGTTTGGCAGGACAGCGAGAGGCACTCCCCCGTCCTCCAGGGCGGTGTTATCTTTATATACTACAAACTACGTGTACAATATTTACAGTTATTTTCCAATACCTATCATCTATATTAGACAGTGAGTTTCTACTTTAGACCAATCTAAAAGTGCCAACATCACCAGACAAGATGGAGGTAGAGAAGAAAAAGAAAGGCTAGACACGCCCAAATCCCTCCATCTTGTCACCAGAAACCCTTATACCAAAAATCTTAAAACCTACATTTAGACTCTGTAATTATTTTATTCTTACACTATTTACACTATTGTGGCTTTTATCTCTTTCTATAAAGGTGACAAGTTATTCCGTGGTTCATAATCGAACCCACTGGTGTTCTGGGCTGTGTGCCAGGGTCTCCGAGCCCCCTGGCAAGGGTCCCAGGAAAGTCCGGACTCCCAAAGGAATGTCCTGAGTTCCGACATGAGAAGAGAAAGCAACCATTGCATTTTCCTTTAGGAGTCCTCAGGATGAAGAGCAGATCAGATTTTTTTCCTGTGAAGTATTTATGAATAGAATTAACCTTTAAAATAACATTGTTTTCAAAAACCTGTTTCCAGTATCTCTAGAATGATACACAGTTCTTTTCAATAGAAAAAAGAAAAGCACTTTTTTCCAAATTGTTGTGCACTTTTAAACGATCTACAATAAAAAGAGTACTTTTACATGCTGGGAATGATGTTCATTACAAAAAAGCCTTGTAGCACGCTTGGTACTCTAGTGTCCTGATTAGCATAGTTTTTTATTCATTGAACAAGTTTCACATTGACTATCTTTCACCTTGAAATAAGGGGGGCGTCTTTGTACTTCTGCATCATCCATGAAGAATTTCTTGGGTGTCATTTTGTACTCGATCCTAAACGGCAAATTCTGCATTCTGCCATCTCTCTAGCTTTCCCGTTTGATGCAGCTTCTGAGAGGTCTTTTCAGAATTGAGGACTACCTGCAAGAATCCTACTCAATGCATGCATTTTACTCCTTGGTTAATGCAAAACTGTTTTTCCTTTACAGCACAATAATAATAGGAAAAGAATGATGGTGGATTCAATTCTTATAGTAATACAAAGAGGACTATTATCATCATTAGAAACCAAGCAAGTCATATTTATTGCACAGGCAGTACAACCACTGATGTAAATTACCCTGTAAATTCAAAATGAATCTGTATCACAGGAGTGGATTGAATGCTTCTATTGATATTTTGCTTAAAGCAGAAAATTAATTCTTTTGACAGCCAACTCATACTTGCCACCTAACTTTCAACTACAGCTTTCAAAGAGTGGAAACATGTCTGTTTATAAAACAATACAGTATAGTACACAAGACCAAATCAGGTCATAGACATTCAAATGAAAGAAAAGATCAAAGGACAGATTAATTCACATCTGCAAGCCCTCAAGAGCGTACAGGTCAAAAGTCCCCAGAAAACTAGGCCAGTGGCACAAATTCTCTATGTTGGCGCCAGCAGAAGCAGCTGCTCTCTTTATAGGATGCAATCTTGCTTACATCAGCCTTCAGAGCAATCTTCTGTCCCCCTGCCCAATACGCCTTCTGCTCTTCTCCTTGGACTTCACTTTTGCATTTCTAAAGAGTCCTGCAAACTGAATCAAAGTTCAGGTAATAGATTTCCAAGATTTAGAAATGTTGTGTTAAGTCTATTTCATTCGTATTTCAACCCGTCTAAGCATACTGTAACTTTCTGAAGTGAAATATGTCGAGTATGTCACGTGTAGTTTACATGTTAGTCCTGCTTCATATTAAAACTTCTCACAGACCCCTGTGATGCCTTACTGCAAAAAGATATAGCTGCAAAGAGTGGTGGTTGTGCAAAGTTAGAAAGGCCAGAAAACCATGTAAACAACCTAACAGTAGAGCTTTGAATTTCTGAATATAATATTGCACCATCTAAAGTCAAAATAGAATATTGAAATCATTTTCATCTAATAATGAGCGTGGGGAAGAGAGAATCCAGATAGGCTTCTTTTTTTTTTTTTGGAACAGTTCCAGGAAATACATGGCCTTAACTTGGAAGCATTGCATTAAATATTTTTATATAGCATGAGTTCGCATTACCTAATCATATGATTTGGAGAACTGAATTGGAAAGCAGGAAATAAACAAAGAAAAATATTCAAGCTATAAAAAATGTGAATTTAAAATTTTCTTTGTATTTCTGATTAACACTATGCTAAATGGTCACCCATTATTTTAAAAAGCATCTGGACATAAAAAATGGAGATATTCCTGCAGGTCTTGGATGTCAGGGATTCCTGAAAAGCTTTATTTCACTGCTTCCCAAAGCTGATTCAATCCACTTAAATGCAGCTGTATTTCAGATGCTCAGTGAAACTGTCCATGTAATGCATATAGTTTCCAAATAATCTGCAGAAAAAGCTAGCTAGATTTGAAGATCTTTTTCTGGAAATGGCATTCAAATGATTTCTATAAACACACAGCTGGGATTTCTGCTGTCTTCTTCAGGCCACTTCCTGCAGAGACCTCTCCATTAAATCTGTCTTGTTCTACTAAGAACCTTTCTGGTGAGCCAAAGTCAGCACTGGGATTGTCCAACTGCATGGAATTACTGTCTGCTAGAGCTGCACACTGAGGGCTTCTGTGTGCAGCATCATGTGAGCCCTACTATAGTCACCCTGTTGGTATACACTGAGCTAACTGGACCTTAAGGGACAAGATTGGGCACTAATTTTTTAATAGAAATTAGGTACTAAGAAGGAGGCCAGAGGATTTCAATGTTTCTGCCTCCAGCTGAAGCAAAACTAAATCTTAGTCTTTATCTAAAAAACTAGGTGAATTAACCCGTTTGGCATTCATATGCCAAAAAAGGTTAGTAATACACTCAGAACTGTCAAAAGAGTAACAATTCCAATCATTACTTTCTAAAAAGAATTCATTTGAAGAAGTCAGGAAGAAAGATGAAACATGCAAATATCCTACCCTGAGAATCATTCTGTTGATCTGCACAGGTTTCTTATTATATTCCCATCTAATGCATTGGACATGTGTGCTTGCGATGACACAAATACTTGCAAAGCTTATCAGATAAACCATGGTCTCTTCAAACAGCAAAACATTTCTTGATGGCTGCATTTGCTAAATCCATTTAGACCCAATGTTCTTAAAGGTCTTTTCCAACCAAAGTGATTCCATCATTCTCTAAGTCGCACATCCCAATTGTCCTGGTTTAGGGCAAATTTGGCAGAAAACCTCTAAAACGGTCCCCCCCCAGAAAGCCCACCCACATGACCCCTCCCCTCAACTGGTTTGGGGAAAATTTCCTCAGAGAGAAGTGGGAAAAAGCTGTTTATTTAAAAGGCAAAGCACTCCCCAGCACAAAAAATGAACAATACCAGATGACAAAACTCAATTGCCACTCTGAAGAGACAACAAATCAGAAAGTCTCTCCTGTGGGTGCTCGCTCTGTTATCAATGCCTCCGCCAATGGGGAAAGCTGCTGCCCAGAGCAGGTGTCCATAGGCAACAAAGTGCAAGCTCTCAGTGCTCCCCAGGTCCCAGTCCGGGGCAGATTCGAAACGTTCCAAGAAAAGGGTAAGGAAAATAAAAAAAAAAAAACAGTCCAGGGAAAACTCTGCCTCAGCCAGCTAAACCAACTAAAAAGCAAATGAGCGCTCTGTTCTGCTCCGTCAGTGCTCAGACAACACAGTGCAGCGCAGAATGTGGAGGAGTGTTGCTTTTTAAGGGGTGCAGCCTCTGATAACAAACTCCGTGCTTCTTCTTCTCCCCACCTTTGCTCTCAGAACCAGTCTTGAAGGCAGAGAATATCATATCAAGCATTAACAGAACAGATGACTGGGGATACAAGCATCATAAAGTCACCCTAGGACACTGCTCTATTGAGATATGTCACCAGACTATGCTAAGACCAAGTTTTGGTACTGCTCATCAAAATTCTACTCTCACAGTGAAGCTGAGGAGGAAACACAGCTCACTACAGTTACCTTGTGGCACGCCAGTGCTTCCTTTCAATCCCAATGTTCTTCATTTTTAAGTCCCTGACATCACAGGCATAATGAAACATCCTTTGGGCAGGAAGGAAGATATTATTCTTCTCATTTATACTGATGGGTAAGCTGACATGCAGAGCAGTTAATTCAAAGTGAAAGAGCAATCAAGTCAATAGTAAAACTCACCTCAGTTTTGTTTACTCCCCTAAATCCTTACGATCCCAAAATACAAGAACAGCTGTAAAAGCCTTGTGGCTACCTAATTTTTTCCTATACCTACATGGTGGGTGTCCGGGTTTAGGGCAAATTTGGGAGAGAATCCCCAAAAAGGGCTTCTCCAAAAAACAAATCCACACAGCCCCTCCCCCCAACCGGTTCGGGAAGAATTCCTCGGAGAGAGGTGGAAAGAACCTATTTATTTGACAAGCACAGCAACCCCCGGCACACAAAATGAACAATACCAGATGACACCACTCTTTCACCACTCTGAAAAAAGATGACAAATTCAGAAAGTCTCTCCTGGGGGTGGTCGCTGTTATCAGTCCCTCTGGCGCTGGGGCTGCTGCTCGGTGTTTCCAAATCGGTGGTTCCAATCCCAGTCCGGAGCAGGTTCCGCAGGTCCACACAGGGGAAACAGTCCAGAAAGGAATTTGGACTGTTTAGCTAAATTAACTAATGAGAAGAGGGGGGGAAAAAGCAAGAGCAAGCAAAGCAGAAGCAAAGCAGAAGCAAGAGCAAAGGCAAAAAGCAGCACAAAAAGCAAGAAACAACACTAAGTACTGGTGCTCTCTGTATGTCCCGCCGAGTGGCTGATAAGAGGCCCAAAACAAAACTTTCACTCTGCCCGTCTTAAAGGCACAGAACAAAATATCCAGCATAAATTACACACACCAGTGGGGATAACAATCACCCTAGGACAGTGGGGTAAGGGATAAACGGTCCCACACAATGGTAATCCACAACAAAGCATTCTTGACATCATATTCAGGTTTTGCATAGTGAGCTCTTCACCTGATCAAGTTATTCCATCACAATACTTTGGGGAGTATCTTAGAGAGCTGGGTGTTGTTTGCTTTGAAACCACCTTGATCATTCAGGAACCCAGTAGCAAGGACAAAGTTTAAAAGAAGATAGTGCTATGCATTGATTTTCATCTAGGACAGACATATTTCCACAACCCAGAAGGCTGACCTAATGCTTCACGACAACGTGGCTGAAGTGGCATCCTGGTCCCCATAGGTTTTTCTCTTTACTTTTAGCTGCTTTCTTACCAGATTATTGAGCTGAATTAGCTCAAAAAGGAATCAGATAAGTGCCAGAGCTTTCAAACAAAAAAAAAAAAAAAAAAAAAAAACCAGATGCAAAATGGTTATTTTTACGTGCATTTGAAAATAGAAGTTTTTTTGTACTTCTCATAGATACATGGCATTCTATAGAATGATATTGCTCCAGCGCTTTGGCTTTGGTTTTGGGTTTTTATTTTTCCTCAATTCTAAGTGCTACGCATTCTTTTTGGCCATTTTATGAAACAGATTTTCCAATACATGTGAAAGATGGTCCGAAGTTCCCTGCATTTGCCTCACGACCGTCCCCAGGACAGACATCGGGACCCTGAGGACCCTGATTGGAATGCTGGCCTGCTGTTGGTGGAGGAATGCCAGAAATCCTGAGGCCCCTGAGCAGAATTCTGGCCTGCCAAGTGATTGTTCGCAGCTGTGTCTACAGTGACTGCTTCTAGCAGGGCCTGCCAAGGGGTGATGCGCCCTATATGCTCCCACCTGCTTGGCAACACCAGCCCAGGAATTTTCCCACCTCTTGGCCAGATGAACTCGCTGGGGCAACTGTGGTAGCCGCCCCATGGAAAATCCTTCATCTGCTCCACTACCACTGTGAGGGACGGAGATTGAAGCCCCCCTCTCAAGGACTGAGGCTGAGACCCCTGTAATTCTGATCCAGGGGTGCTGGCGTGACTGAAGCAGGATGCCTGCTAAGTGTTGCCTGCAGATGTGTTCGCTGGACCTAGACTGGTTTCCCATAGAAACCAGTCCTGAAACCACGGGTCCCACTCACTGCTGATATTGATATTGACTTATCCTGCTAAGACCATGGACTGTCTGTACCCGTCTTCAATACCTTTGTCCGCCTCAGCAATTTCAATAGACTTGCTCTTTATTGCATCTGCTCCCCCTCAGCCATTTCTAGATCTGTTTCCCCCCTCAGCAATGGACTATAATAGAGCCTTGAGTTAACCAGGACATGGAGATCTCCTCTAGGAGAACTCCATCGGCTCAACTGCGAGGACTTCATCTCTGTCCATTTGGTAGCTATACTCCCTCTCTCTTTCTCCCCCTCTTTTCTATTCTTTTCCTCTCCCTAATTCCTTTAAGGCATTTGCTGTGGTCATTCTAGAAAGGTGCATTTGTTTTGAGTGATACTGCAATCGCCTTGTCTTTTGCACTCCGAGATCAGTTAAGAAAATATCACCACACCCTTGGTATGAGCGGATCAGAACAATATGTTCTTTCCAGCTGAAATTGGTTCTAGTCAATAGAAGCACACTGGTAGGTAAAAGTCGACTATAAAAGATAACATTCAGAATGTATTTCCCTTGTCTTCCCATTAAAGCAAGTGAAGAAAGCAGACAGATCTTCAGATAATATGCTATGCGAATGGAAAGGAATCTTCTTGGAGGCAACTGTGAAACTCACACAATGAAATAGTTCCAACAGATGAAAGGGCCACATATGATGTCAAATCTATACTTTTGATGTTTGAATGAAAGAAGATTTCTTGAAGTACAATCCTATAAAATGTAGGTGAATTTGCAGAAGCAATTGAACTAGGTCTCCTTTAGAAACACAATGTTTTCTAATTAAACTGAGCATTCAGGAAGGCAACCTTGAAATCAAAAGGATTTAGAAACATACAAATACCAAGACTGGCAGTTCATTATCTTGCTCAGTCTCTTTAAGATAAGATTTACTTTTAACTTCCACTTGTAGTAGGTCTGAAGACATTAGGAATGATGCAATATGAAAAAACCAAAACAAAACCACGTTCTCAAAAAGCTTTGAGAATCCAGAGAAATGATGATTTTTAGGGGTTAGGTAGTCCTTTAAAATTTGTCTTGGGGGAAAGAGATAAAAAACTGACTGAGACCAAATGACTGTGGAGTATATTCCAAAACAGTAATGAAGAATGTAAGGGGCGTGAAAGAAAAATTCTATGCTGGATTCATCTGTTAAAAGCATTCCAGAATGGTTGATATTATGAATCACATTTTGTGGGATTTAAAAAAAAAAAAAAAAAAGTAGAAGAAAACAAAAGGAAAAAAATATTTGGAACATATTTTCCCATTCCAGGATGGCATGACAGCTTTATTTCATTTTGTTCCTATGACCGGTTAATAGCTTATGAAGTGTTTTACAATAGAGTGAGAGTGTTCACACCAACCATACAATTTGGATGAATCTCTTTTGCTTTATATAGCAGCAGATATGGTTTAGCACTCCACAAATCTGTCCCCAAAAGTGAGTAAGTGTGGCAGATTTAATCTAACTGCCCAGTCCACCAGTGTAGCCTATCACCCACGGCCACGGGGCTGTGCGGGTGCCCGGCAAGGCTGAGCGCGGCCCAGCCGAAGATGGCCACACAAAGTGCCACTCCCAGATTCCCTCCGGAACCCTGAAGAGTTGTGTACCATCTGCGGCATGGGTGACGCAGGCGGGATTTTCGGCTACGAGGTACCAAAGCAAAGGAAGGAGGAGGGACGCCTGTATAAGTACCAAGGACCTTTAAATCTTGTTCTTCTTCTCCGGTAGGTTCAGGGAGAGGCGACAAAGACAGAGTCCCGGGGGGACGCTGATAAAGAGAGTGGGTGTGATAGGAGGAGACACAAAGCTTACCAATAGCAAGGACCCAGGGAGGAGCGTGGGTTACAGCTAAGCCACTGAGGATCACACAGGGGAGGGGAAAAACTCCAGGGGCAAATCATACATCAAATTAAGGAATGACTGGCAGAGAGAATTCTCGCGATAAGAAGGGTGGTTACCATGACAGGCAGGGGAGGGGGGAGCAGCTCTAACAGGGAGAAAGCATTGTGAGGGAAGTACATGGTGGGGAACCGAATACCCCGAACCATTATTGAGTTACAAAAGGAATAACTGATTCTAAAAACACACAATGCCACACACCAGAATGACTAATTATCTTGAAAAATGCTTTGCTATATCTCATTATGTGGATGTGTCTCTCTAGCTCCACTTTGAGCTTCTTGATCTTTCATCTATGGGATGAGATCCAATTTAGCTTTGCAAGGATATAGCCTTTCCAAACCATATCTATTATCTTCTGTATTCTTACAAGTACATTTCTACTGCAGGGACCAGTTTGGAAGATCCTAGTTGTTTCATTTCTCAGATATGTTGCTGCATTAAATAGCTCTTCTTTGAAGTTTTTTCCCTGCTCAAGTATTGGGTCAGTGCTGAAATGATTGTGATGCTAACTCCTTATGATATATTCTGCAGGCTTACAGAGTATGCAGCAAAGTTTTCTCTTCTTCTGAGGACATTCTATTATTTTGATGAGAAATGCTGAAGGTCTGACTTCAGTTGCAAAGGTCACTAATTGACAGATTTCAAAATTGTTAAGTCTAGTAAGAGCAGGAAAAGCGTGCTCCTGCTGTGTATGTAAATGTTGTGTCAGCTGCTGTTGGGATAAAAAGCATGAGCATAAGCAAAGATATCTGCGTGGATAGAAAAGAAACAAAGAAGATATTTTTTGTGATTTCTGCACTAAGGAGCAAGAAGAAGCATGAAGCGCTAATTTCAGTGGCTAAGACAGTATCATCCTTGAGTCAGTTTTTTTCAACATCTTTGGAACCACTTGGACTCGGCACTTGAAGGAATATTAAGCAAGTTTGCCAAAGACACTACATTGGGAGGAGCTGTGAACTAACTCCCTTGAGGCCAGTGAGACCCTACAAGAGAGATCTGGACAAATAAGAGAGATGGGCATTTATGGCAGGCCAGGAGTCTATGCACAAATCACGAAAGGGGCTGTTGTATTTTCCAGCATCAGTCTCATGACATGGTTATGACAGTGGGAAGATGCCAGCAGCTCATGTCCCCAGCAGCAGACAAAGAACTTGATGTTACAACTTACTTGAAAAGTTTTTTGACCAATCCCACAAAGCAAAAGCATATTGACAGTAGTTCTATCCAATCCCTAGAAGCACACATAACTTCGGTTAAAAGAATGCTTGCTTCTTTTGAATACAAGACCTGCTTGTAAGCCTTAAGATAGAATGCACAGAGCTCCATTATTAAGCTTAGAACTTCCTAACATCTGGCTGGATATACTTTGCTGTAGCTTAGGGAGTTCTTCTGGTCAAGCATTAATACACAGGCCATTGTTCTATTTGTCCTTACTTCTCTACTTTTTCTATCATTTTTCTGCTGACAAACCTTATGACTACTGCTTAGCTCCAATCACAGTTCTGCTGTCTCTGAGGCCTGCCTTTTCCCAAAATCTGCTGTTCACAAGGTTTCCCACAGGCAATCCCCAAGCATATGGAGTTGTACGAGAGCAAGTGCGGAATTCAGCACCTGGGACTGGGCAATCGTGGTGCGTGTGTGTATAGACTAGGGAGCCAGAGGCTGGAGAGAAGCAGTGCAGAAAGGAAGCCAGGCTCCTGACAATGGCAAGCTGAATGTGCATCAGCAGTGCCCTGGCCTGATGCACCCCAGGAGAGCCAAGCCTGTCCTGGTGTGCATCAGGCACAGTATCACCAGCTGGGCAAGGGAGGGCATTGTCCTGCTCTCCTCTGCTCTGGGGCGGCCTCACCTTGAGTGCTTGGGGGCAGCTTTGGGTGCCACAATGAAAAAAGGCATGAAGGTATCAGAAAGTTCTCAAATGAGGTTTACAAGGACAGAACTCGAATAAATGGCATGCAGCTGAGTCAGGGGAGGGTATCAGGAAAAAGTCTTTTAACCAGAGGTTGGCTGGGCACTGGAAGAGTCTCTCCAGGGAGTGGTCACAGCATCACGCCTATCTAAAGTTCAGGAAGCTTTTGGACATTGCTCTCAGGCTTCTGGTGTGATTCTCGAGGAAGGTCCCATGAAGGGCCAGAAGTTGGACTTGATGCTCCTGACGGGCTCCTTCCAATTCAACTGATTCTATGACTCTATGGTTCTGTCCTGGCCACTCAAGGTGTATTGCTTGGTCTCACCAGATTTTGACCTGCTCTTGTTGGTCGGAATTTGTCACTACTGCCTAATGATATTTACCACAAAAGACAAAGTGCCTTTCCTCAATGTTCTCAAGAAAGTTGATCGTGCACCCTAGAATCCTAAAAACGTCTTTTCCTTGAAACAGCACTGTCTCCTGCCCAGTATTCTTTCCAGATCTTAAGGAGAAAGAAGGCAAAATCAGGGGATGTATTACAATGAAGCACTGTCAATTTTCCGGACCTTTAGCAGTATATTTGTACCTCCACTACTCTTTTCTATAATATCATGGTTTTGTACAGCATGTCATTTTCTAGCAAGACACATTTTTGCAACTGAGCCCATCAGTCTCTGTGAGAATATATTGTCAAAAGCCCAAAACATATGAATAGGCAGTGGCAAGTGAGGGGAAAAAAGAGTATGGAAATGTCCTAGGTTGGCTATATGATGCTTTTATCCCCAATTGTCTCATTCCGTTTATGCTGAATAGTAAGTTTTGCACCTTTAAGACTTGCTTCAAAGATTGAGGGGGGGAGAGGAGGCGCGCAGTTTGTTTTCAGACACTGAACTCACTCCTACACATTCCTGCTTCTGGACTGCGTGTTTTCTGCGGATGAACAGACGGCGGGACAGGGCTCACTTTTTTTTTTGCTTTTTTTTAGTTAGTTTAGCTAGCTGAGGCAAAGAAGTTCCCTGGACTGGGCTTTTTTTTTTCTTTTTTTCCCCTTTCTCTGGACCTGTTCACACCTGCTCTGGACTGAACAACCATAAGAGCACCAGCAGCTCTCATCGGTGGGCCAGGCCGGGCCTGGGCCACGGCATTTCCAGCGCCGGAGGGACTGATAAGGGACTGAATGAGCTGAACTGGAATCTGGGGAGGGGACTTTCTGGGTTTGTCATCTCCTTTGGAGCAGCAAGGGGTTTTATTGTTTAATATTAAGTTTTCTTGTTTAATAAACAGTTTTTTTCCACTTTTCTCCAAGGAAGTATTTTCTCCTGGACCGGTTGGGGGAGGGGTGGTAGAATCCGATTTCCTAGGGGGGCCCTGTAGGGGTTCTCTTCCAAATTTGCCCTGAACCAGGACAAACACATCAATTGGCGCCCAACGTGAGGCTCGAGAAAGTGGAAAAAAGCATTATTGATTGCATGTTGGTTGTGCTTGCTCTGTAGTGAGTTAAAGCAGTCAGTAGCCATGTTGCTCGATTTTGTAATGTCTCTTGGGGTGGAGGCCTTCATGTGGTTCTGGTCTATAAGCCTTTTTGAGGTTTCAGTACCTTTCTGGTCACTAGGATTATTGTCCCTAGGACGTAAGTTTCACAGTACAGGGGCACGGATTGGAATAGCTATTTTGCTGGCCTTGGTGATAATGATTTATGGGGCATTTACAAGGTTGCTGGAGTCTGCTTACAATATGTATGGTTTATGGTTTCTTCGTCCTACCCCGCGTCCTAGTTCCGGCAGTATGTGTTGGGAATTTGTTAGTAATTGCACCCAGTTTGTTAGAGGAGGAGCAGGGAATGAGACTTTCCAGCCTTTCCTTTCCTTCTTCTCCTCTGAATCTGTTATGTCACTTTTTGAGAATGTTCAGTTTCCCCTGAATGGTAAGGAGACCATGTTTCTGGCATTTAATGTGGTAAGCTTCCTCTATATGGTCTGCAGCTTCTCTAGAATGAGGGCTGAGATGTCCAGAGGAGCTGACAAGACCCCTGACCCAGAAGTAGACTCAGGCATGAAAAATGATGAGTGGTGTGGAGAATGGGAAAATATGGGCCAAACCCTGAAGGAATTTTCTGATCCTGTAGACTGGGATTTTCCATGTGAACAAATTCAGAACCCAGCTGAGGTGGGAAAATACCTGAAAGAGAAATGCCATGGTGACTGTAAGGAAAAAAGTCTCATTGCAATAAGCTGGGCCCTGGCCTATGCTTATCGCACCCTGCTAGATATTGTAGGGCAGCAGACAGAGGCAGGCAGGCAGGGAGATAAAGCAGAAGCTACTCCAATCACTCAGGCTGCAGCCAACACTCCAACTGCTCAGGCTGGAACTGAACCAGACAGTAAGCCTAAGCCACTGGCAGTTGCTGCAGGAAAGAAGTACACGAGCAAAACCAATCGGCCAGTGACTGACGATGATGATCCAGGGGAAGGACCCTCACCCCCAACTACTGACAAAAAGCCCAAAGTTAATGAAACTGACACAGCCTCAGAAGCCAATATTGAGTCCTATTCCCTGAAGGACCTTCGTGGCCTAAGGAAGGATTATACCCGGCGGCCTGATGGATCCATAATTAGTTGGTTAGTCCGTCTCTGGGATGCTGCAGGTGAGGCTACAGTTTTGGATGGTGGTGAAGCCAGGCATTTGGGATCCCTGTCACATGATCCTGTCATTGACCAAGGAATGATGAGGGGGGGCTAACCCTCACAGCCTCTAGGCACGGGTCCTGGGAAGTGTTGCACAAAGATACCTGTGTGCAGACGATCTCTATATGCAGCAAACACAGTGGAAGACCATAGAGCAAGGGATCCAACGCTTGAGGGAAATGGCAGTGGCAGAGATTGTCTTCTCGGATGATGTAAACACTGTAAATCCAGACTTGGTACCATGCACATCTGTAATGTGGACAAAACTTGTACGACTTGGGCCACATGAATATGCTTCTGCTCTAGCAATAATGATGGTGAGGAGACCGTGCTGGATATGGCAAAAAAACTCCGAGCATATGCAGACGCTGTGCATGGCCCAACACATGCCAGAATCACAGCAGTGGAAACACGTCTGCAGAGGTTAGAGGATAAGATAGAGGAGAATCACAAGAAGCTCAGAGAGGAGATTAAGGAAGACCTTCTTCAAATCTCAGCAGTACAGATCAGAGGTTCTGGTGCCCAACGCAGATGCTCCCCAGATGGAGAGAGAAGGTACACCCCACGAGCTGAGCTGTGGTTCTTCCTGCGTGATTGTGGAGAAAACATGAGGAGATGGGATGGAAAACCTACTGCTGCTCTGGTACAACGGGTGCGTGAACTGAAGACTCAGAGAGGAAGTTCCAAAAGGGAAGCAGCTCCAGTAGCCAGTAACCGAACTGTCATATATGATGATAATGACAACATTTTTGATGCCCTTGAAGGAACCTCCAAGACATATGTCCAGGGAAAGAAGGATAACCAGGCTTAGAGGGGCCCTGCCTCTAGCCAGGTAGAGGCTAGGGAAAACCGTGTGTTTTGGACTGTGTGGATTCGTTGGCCTGGTACATCTGAACCACAAGAATACGAAGCTTTGGTCGACACTGGTGCACAATGTACATTAATCCCATCGAGACATGTGGGGGCAGAGTCTGTTTCTATTGCCGGTGTGACAGGGGGATCCCAGGATTTCACTTTGGTGGAAGCTGAGGTGAGCCTGACTGGAAATGAGTGGAAGAAACACCCTATTGTGACTGGCCCAGAGGCCCCATGCATTTTAGGCATAGACTTCCTCCGAAGTGGGTATTTCAAGGACCCAAAGGGATTCAGATGGACATTTGGAATAGCTGCTGTAGAGGCAGAGGGCGTCAAGCAATTGAACACCTTGCCTGGACTGTCAGAAGACCCATCAGCAGTAGGACTTCTGAAGGTGGAAGAGCAACAGGTGCCAATTGCCACCTCGATAGTGCACCGCCGGCAGTATCGGACGAATCGAGATGCCGTGATCCCCATTCACAAAATGATCCGTGAGCTGGAGAGCCAAGGGGTGGTCAGCAAGACCCACTCACCCTTCAACAGCCCCATCTGGCCTGTGCGTAAGTCTGAGGGAGAATGGAGATTGACTGTGGACTACCGTGCATTGAATGAAGTGACTACACCACTGAGCACTGCTGTGCTGGACATGCTGGAACTCCAGTATGAGCTAGAGTCCAAGGCAGCGAAGTGGTATGCCACCATTGACATTGCCAATGCATTTTTCTCCATTTCTCTGGCAGCAGATTGCAGGCCTCAGTTTGCTTTCACCTGGAGGGGAGTGCAGTATACCTGGAACCGACTGCCCCAGGGGTGGAAGCACAGCCCCACTATCTGCCATGGACTGATCCAGAGTGTACTAGAAAAGGGTGAGGCTCCAGAACATCTGCAATACATTGATGACATCATTGTATGGGGGAAGACGGCAGCAGAAGTGTTTGAGAAAGGAAGGGAAATTATCCAGATTCTCCTGAAAGCCGGCTTCGCCATCAAAAAGAGCAAAGTCAAGGGACCTGCTCAAGAGATCCAGTTTCTGGGAGTGAAGTGGCAAGATGGAAGGCATCAGATTCCCACTGATGTCATCAACAAGATCACAGCAATGTCTCCACCATCCAGCAAGAAGGAAACACAAGCTTTCCTAGGTGCCATAGGCTTTTGGAGAATGCACATTCCTGAGTACAGTCCGATTGTGAGCCCTCTCTACCTGGTCACCCGTAAGAAGAACAAGTTCCACTGGGGCCCTGAGCAGCAACAAGCCTTCACCCAGATCAAGCAGGAGATCGCTCATGCAGTTGCCCTTGGCCCAGTCAGGACAGGACCAGAGGTGAGGAATGTGCTCTACTCTGCAGCTGGGAACCATGGCTTGTCCCTGAGCCTTTGGCAGAAGGTGCTTGGGGAGACTCGAGGCTGACCACTTGGATTTTGGAGTCGAAGCTACAGAGGGTCTGAAGCCAACTATACCCCAAGAGAGAAGGAAATTTTAGCAGCCTATGAAGGAGTCCAAGCTGCCTCAGAGGTAATAGGCACTGAAGCACAACTCCTCCTGGCACCCCGACTACCAGTACTGGGGTGGATGTTCAAAGCAAAGGTTCCCTCTACGCACCATGCCACCAGTGCCACATGGAGCAAATGGATTGCTCTGATCACACAGCGCGCCCATATTGGACAACTGAATCGCCCTGGGATTCTGGAAATAATTACAAACTGGCCGGAAGGTGAAAACTTTAGTCTTGCTGATGAAGAGGAAGAAGAAGTGACACGTGCTGAAGAAGCTCCACCATACAATGAACTGCCAGTGGAAGAAACGCGCTACGCTCTTTTCACTGACGGTTCTTGTTGCATTGTGGGAATGAAACGAAAGTGGAAAGCAGCCGTATGGAGCCCCACACGACAGGTCGCTCAAGCTACCGAAGGAGAAGGTGGATCAAGCCAACTTGCAGAGCTCAAGGCCGTTCAACTGGCCCTGGACATTGCTGAGAGAGAGAAGTGGCCAAGGCTCTACCTTTACACTGATTCATGGATGGTAGCCAATGCTCTGTGGGGATGGCTGGAGAGGTGGAAAGAAGCTAACTGGCAACGTAGAGGAAAACCGATTTGGGCTGCTGATGAGTGGAAAGACATCGCTGCTAGGGTAGGGAAGCTACCTGTGAAGGTCCGCCATGTAGATGCCCATGTCCCCAAGAGCAGAGCTAATGAGGAGCACCAAAACAATGAGCAGGTAGACCGGGCTGCAAAGATAGAGGTGTCAAAGATAGACCTAGATTGGGAACACAAGGGAGAGTTATTCCTAGCTCGGTGGGCCCACGATGCCTCAGGTCATCAGGGTAGAGATGCCACCTATAAGTGGGCACGAGACCGAGGGGTGGATCTAACCATGGACAGTATTTCTCAGGTTATCCATGACTGTGAGACGTGTGCTGCCATCAAGCAAGCCAAGCGAGTGAAGCCCCTGTGGTATAGTGGGCGGTGGTCCAAGTACAGGTATGGGGAGGCCTGGCAGATCGACTACATCACACTGCCCCAAACACGCCAAGGCAAGCACTACGTGCTGACCATGGTAGAAGCCACCACGGGATGGCTGGAAACCTATCCTGTGTCTCATGCTACTGCCCGGAACACCATCCTGGGTCTTGAAAAGCAAGTCCTGTGGAGACATGGAACCCTTGAGTGGATTGAGTCAGACAATGGGACTCATTTCAAGAACAGCCTTATCAACACCTGGGCTAGGGAACATGGCATTGAGTGGGTGTACCATATTCCCTACCATGCACCAGCTGCAGGGAAAGTGGAGAGGTACAATGGACTGTTGAAAACAACTTTGAAAGCATTAGGTGGGGGATCTTTCAAAAACTGGGAGCAGCATCTGGCAAAAGCCACCTGGCTAGTTAACACCTGAGGCTCTACTAACCGAGTGGGCCCTGCCCAATCTGAGCCTTTGCATAGAGTAGATGGAGACAAAGTCCCAGTGGTACATGTCAGAGGTTTATTAGGGAAGACAGTTTGGATCAATTCTGCCTCAAGTACAGACAAACCCATTTGTGGGGTTGTCATTGCTCAGGGACCAGGTTCCACATGGTGGATAATGCAAAGAGATGGAAGAACACGATGTGTACCTCAGGGAGATCTCATTGTTGGGTGAGACCTACGTGTAAATATCACTGTTTGCTAAATGTTACTACCATTGTCTGTGTATAGCTGTATATTGAATGTCTGATGTATGTGTTTATAGAGTTAGAATATATATATTAGTTTTAGTAGTACGCTGACAATATGGGGATAAGGGGTGGAATGTCCTAGGTTGACTATATGATGCTTTTATCCACAATCGTCTCATTCCGTTTATGCTGAATAGCAAGTTTTGCACCTTTAAGACTTGCTTCAAAGATTGAGGGGGGGAGAGGAGGCGCGCAGTTTGTTTTCAGACACTGAACTCACTCCTACACATTCCTGCTTCTGGACTGCGTGTTTTCTGCGGATGAACAGACGGCGGGACAGGGCTCACTTTTTTTTTCTTGCTTTTTTTTAGTTAGTTTAGCTAGCTGAGGCAAAGAAGTTCCCTGGACTGGGCTTTTTTTTTTCTTTTTTTCCCCTTTCTCTGGACCTGTTCACACCTGCTCTGGACTGAACAACCATAAGAGCACCAGCAGCTCTCATCGGTGGGCCGGGCCGGGCCTGGGCCACGGCATTTCCAGCGCCGGAGGGACTGATAAGGGACTGAGTGAGCTGAACTGGAATCTGGGGAGGGGACTTTCTGGGTTTGTCATCTCCTTTGGAGCAGCAAGGGGTTTTATTGTTTAATATTAAGTTTTCTTGTTTAATAAACAGTTTTTTCCACTTTTCTCCAAGGAAGTATTTTCTCCTGGACCGGTTGGGGGAGGGGTGGTAGAATCTGATTTCCTAGGGGGCCCTGTGGGGGGTGTCTCCCAAATTTGCCCTGAACCAGGTCCATGATACTAAAGTGAGACAAGAAAGAGGAGGAGGTGGTGTTCCAGTTGACAGAGCAAAGAATCCCCCGCAGTCCCTGATGATATCCTAGTGAAGCAGGTTATCTCCCAGCAGTCCCTAGAGAACCATGGAGGAACACATACCTACACTGCAGCTGGTGAAGGGCTCCATGCCACAGCAGGTGAAAGTGCCTTGAAGGAAGCTGCAGCTCGTGGAGAGAGGGCCAGAAAACCATCCTTGACCTCTTCTTTAGTGGAAGAGTATGTGCAAATGTTCAACAGCTGCTAACTCTAATCTATCCTCTTTCCAGTTCTTGTCATAGGTAAGTAGGACAACACAAGAATTAGAAGCCTAATTTGTTATGCCTGAGGCTTCCATTCTCTCTGCCACTCCCTTAAAATTTACTTTGAGATGAAATAAAACTCATGATCAAGTTCCTAAGTCTTGATGGTCAGGCTTCTCAGAAAACAGGGAGTGCAAAGGACTCTTATCACTGTCATTTTTTTGCATAAAACTGAAAAAGTTAAATTACTGTTTTCTAAGAACTTATGGAAATCAATTGGTAGTGGTGGTGAGAGTGAAGAGTATAATTAAGCTGGAAAGAGACTATCACGTAGCTACCTCATCTGCATATAAGTTTTTTACCAGGAACTCTAGACTTTTAAACAGACTTAGGACACAAGAATTATCTTTGGGAAAGTTTTAGTATGTATAGAACATTCATATTTAAATAGCTCAATCTGTTTTACAGTTATGACTGATGTTTTAAATTTTATTTGAAAAGAAATATTTGTGAATCAGATCATTTCCAGTTCTAAAGCATTTCAGTTGTTGACAGATTTTACTGTCTCCTGAGGGCAGGAAAATAGTCTTGGAACCAATACTGAAAGGAACTAGATGGAAAAATTAGTTTTCCTCATTCTTTTTTGTCTATTCTAAGAGGCACAACAGCAAAACCGCTGCTATGAGTCTGAGTTGCCCTACCACTCACGGATGACAACCTTGTAGTGACTAGTCTATTATTTGCACACATTTCTGATGCTGCTTGGTAAACATTGTGCAGAAAGATCTGTAAACAATTTTCACGGAAAGACATTCCTGAATTGCTTCACTTATCTCTGAAGCAGAGAACTAAGCTGGCACTCTACTTCTGAGATCTTGCTGTGCTCGTCCACAAACCCATTTCCTTCAAATGCATTTTACTTCCAACCAAAGCACTTCATTACTTCATGAGGTAATCTCTTGTTCTTAATGTTCAGGGGATTGCTTTAAAACTGTAAGCACATATTCTAGTAAGCAGGTAGAACATCTGTCTTAAGTAGTATACATCACTTGGCTTTGGTTCATGCACCATAACATCAGCAAGGAAGGTCATTTACAACCAATAGATGGGTTGGGGAAACAGGCCACAAGTTTAGGAATCTTTCTCCAATTAATTTTGCTTTAAAATTTGGCTCTTATCATTTCAAGTGTGTTTTTATTAAAACAATCAACTATTTATTACCTGTTCCACTCTGGGGTCGGCTGTCTGTCTCTGCCCCCAGACACGCTTAGGATGGTTCTTGCACGCTGGGCTTCAAAGGATGAGACTGGACGCTAGGTTTTTTTCGGTCTTCAGTATTGTTTATTATCTCTTATCTAAAAAGTCCTTTCCCCTGCCTGAAGGATCTGACCAGCACTGCAGCCAAAGGCACTCTGCCCACCCCCAAGGCGGCCGCATCTTTTATAACAAAAACTACGTATATCATATTTACATTTTTGTCCCCAATACCTATCATCTTCATCACTAAGTACACCCTCATCCCAGACCAACCCACAAGTGCCAACACCACCCCAGAAGATGGAAGACAGGAAGAAGAAGGAAAAGCCTGGTGGCACACCCTGATTCCTCCATCTTGTCTCTACAACCCCCCTGTACCGAAACCTCAAAATTTGTGATTCACCCTATAATAATATCTTCCCTTCACCATTTATACCCGAGTGGTTCTCGCAGGTTCCATTTCCTCATACATCGGTGGCACATCTCTAGATGGATCAAAATCAAGCCACCAAGTGCTTTTGGCAACATTCCAGGACTCCCGAGCCCCCCAAGGGTTCTCTCGGTAGCTCTGGACATCAGGAGTGATGTGCTGAGCTCCCACACCTCCCCCTTCTGTTTGCACAAAAAGCACTTCCTTTGTAATCGAACGTACAATGCGCCGTACACTCAAAAGGATGCATGGTATGAAGATCATGAGAACTGCAAGAATTAACAAAATATAAAATCCTACCCTCAAGAGCTCTCTCCATATGGGAGAAAGATCAAAAAACTTTACTACATCATCAATCCATGATCCAGTGATCTCACCAAGTTTTTCTATGCTGTCTTTTATCTTTTTGATGTTTTCTGTAATTGATTGTTAATGGTCTGAGAGATTCATGCAACACATCCCTGCAAATTCTTCACATCCATGTCCATGGGCAAGCAACAGATAATCGACCGCTGCCCTGTTTTGCAGAGTTGCCTGTCTTACACTGCTCACGTCTTTCAACATGTCACTCAGTGCAAGAGAGACTGATTGAGCATGTTTGCTCAACCAACAACCCATGTGGTCCAATTGAGTCAAGGCCACCCCCGACGCTGTCTGAGGTGAGAAAATTGCTGTCGCAATTCTCCTTGCCTTGTCCCAAGTGTACACTGTATCATCGCAATTTGTGCTGTAATGTTGTAATGTTCTTTTTTCTTTGCGTTTTGACTTTTTTAGCATTTTTGAATCTGGTGACAACATTGAAATCTTTCCGATGCTGCATGGACCTCCCATTGCATTCGCAGGAACACCATACCAAATTCTGTCCCCGCAAATCAAAAACAATCCCTTTGGCAATTGCACTGGAACTTGGAGTGACCCTGTAGTTGTTATTGTGTTTTTGCACCAAGCTGATGCATTTTTATAATATTCATGATTTGGTGTGACATCAATGGTCTTATTTTTTGCCACATTTAAGATTCCGAATTGCATGCACAACTCCATTGTCATGGACCCAAAAATCTCCAATTCCTGAGGCTCAGTAGAATCCACAGGAAGAAGATGCGTCCAAGCACGCCACTCCGTCACAGGATCTTTAACAACCTGTGAGATTTTGACTGGAGCGTGCCCTGGAATTGGCCATTCGTCCACCGGCATCCCAATCATGCATGCCGAAAATGGACTCCCTGGTCTGGAGTGAGTTAGACAAATGCTACCTAAATTCGCTGACTGAGCTAAAGCTTCCCAAACATTCTTTTTTGGTTGTTTAACTGGCAAATTTGCTTCATCATTTGAAGCAATTGATGACGAAATGGAACACATGAGAATCACAAACCTTATGATCCCATTCCTGTAACATAACATTGCCATTTTTTCCTCCCAAACCTTTTTTCTCCCCAAAGAAAGAAAAAAAAATCCCCAAAGTCTTTTTATTCTTTTGTCTTCTCTGAATTGCTGTTTGTAACTTCAATTTCCTCTTCTGTCTGGGTACTCGTCTCTCTGCTTCCAGAATCGGTGCTTTCCTGCTCTTGCGTCCGGAACGGTTTCACATGCCGCGCTGACACCCACTTTGGACCTCGCCCTGTGGAAACACAAGCAAAACCCTTGCCCCAAGTGATTAGTCTGAAAGGACCCTCTATTTGTCCTGACTCGGGGTTTCTGACCAAGACTGAAGGATTCTCCTTTAATCTTGCCTGAGAACTGTTTGAAAAATGTCTCAAGATGGGTGGATTGGGCTCTGAGGATGAACTATTGAGAAAGTTCAACACATACAATGCTTTGTTTAACTTCATGTGAGTTTCAGTGTGGTGAGTGCCGCAGTGACCCCGACTAAAAATCCACTTCGATCTTCGTACCCCATTGTGCCAAAAGATCTCTTCCCCAAACGGTGATTGGCTTTTGCACAACAAAAGGATGAATGATCGCCGTCTTGTCTCCTGGTCCGGTGACAACGATGGAATTTTCACTCTGCAGACAAAGAGAAGCTCCCCCTATGCCTGAGAGAGTCCCCAAGGGTGCAATCAAGCTCCAATCACGGGGCCAAAAGATGTAGGATATTACTGTGACATCTGCCCCGGTGTCCAACATTCCTCTGACCTCTATCGTTCTGTCTCCACAAGTCAGTTGACAAGTGAGCGTGGGTCGATCTCGGCCTATGTGCTTTATCCATGTAGCATGTATCTCAACATGTTCCTTCAGTGGAAACCCTTCCTCGTCAAAAATCGACATGACCTGTTTGCTGGCGTGTGGTGGCAAGGCGAAAGCCCTTGCGACTTGGGTGTTTTCCGCCACGGTCAATGGTGGACGGAGAGCTTTTGCCAAAACTGTCAGTTCCGTGTTTTTGTCTGCTGAGACAACAGACGGATAAACAATGAGTCCAAGGGTACTACTTCTGTCCAGCCCCACTATCAAAAAATCTTGCTTCTTGTGTGAATCCCCGCAGATACCTGTGGGTATCTCTGCGTGACTCTCGTCCAAGAAACACACTAATTTGGAAGCTGCCAGTGTGCACTGTGCCCCTGGTGGGAGGAGGTCTGGGTCGCTGGGGAATCGGCTGAGGACTTTGCTGAGTGCATTTGCCTGGCGTTCTCCGATGATTGCCCTGTCTGCTCTTGGGCCATCGCCATCACTTGTGTCGTAGCGCGCTGGCGATTCTCTGCGCTGAATCTGGCATTTCCCGGACGGGGTAGAGGATTCCCGTCCACGTCCATCTGACAGTAACATACATTCGCAGCATGTCTTCCTTTTCTGCACCGTGCGCAGATTGGTTTTTGCAGCTTTGGTGCTTGCACTTGTATGTTCGCTTGTGGACAATTCTTCCTCACGTGCCCAAATGCTCCACACCTGTAACACTGTCCTCCCAATGGGTTGTTCTTCTTGATGACTGCATGAATTTCGCTCATTATTTCGCTCTTCTGTTGTTGGAGCATCTTTTCCAGCATCTTCTCCTCTGACTGTTTTGCTAAATGTCCTTCCAGCTGTCTCTTTATCTGTTCTTCCCACTCTCCTTTCAACTCGTCCCTCACGATCGACGCAACATGTTGAGGCGTTCCCACTTTACTGCAAGCCTCCACCATCTCTGCCAAGGATGGCCGTCCTGGCATTGCTGAGATGACCCGTTGGCAATCCGGGTTGGCACCGCCGTAGGCTAAACTTTCCATGAGTGGCTGCTTTACCTGTTCATCTACCACCTGTCGACCCACAGCTTGTGAGAGTCGATCTATATATGATGAAAATGATTCTGTGTGACCTTGCTTGATGGATGCGAATGGGGTATCTGGAACTCCTGCTGGTGGAATCTGCAGGATTGTTCTTCGCGCCGCTTCCTTGATGTCATTCAGCACTTGCCTCGGAAGTCATGCTGCTTGTTCCGCTGGATTGTCATTTGGAGGATCCCCTGCCAACTGTGCTACAGTGAGATTCGCATTTGGTCCACCTTAATAACTGTTCCTCAATCCTTCGAGATATCGTCGTCATCTTCTGTCCCAGATGAGATTCTCCGTGTCCGTGAGGATAATTGACACAAGGCTTCGGATGTCATAAGGTGTAAATTCATAATTGTCGAATGTCCCCTTCAGCAGTTGTTTGAAGTACCGCGAATTCAACCCGTTGCTTTGAATGGCCGTTGCTAAATCTTTGACCACGTCGTGACCCAGCCTTTCCCACCTTGGGTTCTGTCCCTGTGCATCATACGTCATTGGCATTGTCAGATCTCCTGATCCTCTTAACAAACCCTTCTCCTTGGACAACTCCTTTCTGATGTTTTTCCAATCTATTGGCCTCTTCGGTTGCCTTTCTTCTTCCTCTGGAAATTCCTCTTCTGGTAGTTCTGATGGCAACAGGTTGCACAGTGGAACCCTGGAAGTCATTGGTGATTCCTTGGTCCACATCCTTCGACTTGAGGTTTTTGGCCTCGCTCCCAAATCCGGAAAAGGAATTTCAAATTCTCGTGACTTCTTCTTCTTTTTCTTCACTGTATCAAATGATTGCAGAAAGCCTTTTGCTGCTTCTGCCATTGTAAACATCCATGCTGGGGTTCCCTCTGAAGCTGTAATTTGTATCATGTCTTCTCCTTCTTCTTCTTCTTCTTCCGCTTCTGATGATGTGTCTTCGAATCCTTGAAGCTCTAAAGTTGACTGAAAATCTGTTTGCTGCGTTGCTTTTTCCTTCTTTGTTGCTATTTTCTTTTTGTATGTTGTTGGGAAAAACTGCTGCATTGTTATTGTTTTGCCACTAGATGGCGCTGTGGCGCGACCGACCGGGTCTGGCATGTCCTGCACTGTGGTATTCCGGCCACTAGGTGGCGCTGTGGTCCGCCTGGACGACCGTAATGGCGTCCTGGACTCGATCCTCAGCCGCTTCGGCTGAATGCAGCGTTTCTGATTTTTGGGACCGAACTCGCACGGGTTTTGAATGAGCCAACAATGAAGCCTGAACACATGAACATCCCTCAGGAATGGGAGAGGTTTGAACCGCAGGGATTGGGATCGGGGAAGCCGGAACCGGAGAGAGGGTGGAGCCCCGGGATGTGGAACCCCGAGCACGGCCCCTCCTCGCCCGCAACGTCACAGGGGATCGGGCTAGCCCCTGACCGCGCTCCTTCCGCACTCTCTGCGCATGCGCAGGTTCGGGAATGCCCCCTGTCTCCCCTGAACTGACGTCACTGTCTCCGTCCCGCTCCGCCTCTGATGACTCCTCCCCTATGTCTGTCCCTGACTCCCTCTCCTCCTCCTCTGACGCTGTATTCACGCCCCCTGCTCGCGCGTACAACCCCTGCCCCGCCTGTGCCTGCGTGCACAGCGCAATCCGGGCAGACCGCCGCAGCTCGACTTCCGGGTCCTGCATCATCACATGTCTCCTACGTCTACCTACGGGTGCCGCTTGGAGCTCTGCAGCTGCTCCCAGCCCATTGCCCGTGACTGATGTGGACGCTGTATTTTGAGAGCCCTTCCCGGACGTCCCGCGGGTCTCGCCCTGCGCGCGTGTCTTTGGCACTGCGCCAGCTGAGGCTGCCGCTGTCGGTGTCATGCTCACAGCCCCCGCGCCGAAACTCGCGTCCCCCACTGCCTCCGCGCTCCCCCCGCCGCTCGCCGCCGCCGCGCAGCCACGCTCGCCGCGAGAGAGCAATCCCTCCTCCCCCTCCGGTCCCCGTTCGCCCCCCCTTTCCGACTTGGACGCTTTTCCTGTCCCTTTCCCCTGCTGTTTTCGTGAACTGGGAGGGTTTGCCCCTACAGGGCGTTCTTGCCCCTCCGGTTCGCTGGATGAAAATCCTAATTCATCTGGGGTAAGGACTGTATTTGCGTCCGAATCGGAACCCGAACTCCCCGCTGTTTCTGGGGTTTCAGGGTGTTTTGGAGGCCTCCTGGACTTTCGGGGTAGTGGAACTGGAGGCAGTAAAGCTACTTCCCGCTCCCTCTCATCGGGAGCTACTTCCCGCTCCCTCTCATTGGGAGCTACTTCTCCAGGGCTGGTTGGGACCAGAGACAATCTCTGCTTTGAGCTTTGCTCTCCTCCCCCCGCCCCTGTGGGATTCACAATTAATGACCTTTTAGCCCTACTCCGGGATCTTGCCATAATTGCCTCTAACATGGTCCTTGCTGGAGACAGCAATTTCAAGGCCTTCCCATCACCCTTTGTGGCCAAAAGATATACGTGTCTATTAACTTCTTGCCAGAAACCCGTTTCGAATAACACACGGGTTTCCAAATGTGGATAATTAAGTCTCACCCACATCAATAAATCTTTGAGTGCTTTCTTAGAAATTCCCTTTGTGTTTGCCTCTGCCACGCTTTGTAGTGTGGACAAAACCTCTATTTGTTCCTGGGAGTATGTTTTCCCCATGTTCTTAATTTCTGACCTTCTTACCGAATTCACGTCGTCAGAGCAGTCCGAAGGCTCCCGGTCTCTGTCCAGCAGGTCACAGGAGATGGGGTCGGAGGCGCCTTTCCAATCCCGGTCCGGGCTGTTCTGGTACGATTTTTCTTCGGCAGAGGTAGAGTGCGATGTCCTTTTTGGCCGCTGCTTCTTCGGATCCCTCTGGCTGTTTTCCCAAGGAGTTATCAGTGGTCTCCTGGGAACCCGTCCAACTCAGGGAGCTGCCCGCCGGCGAGACTGCTTGCTTAACCGCAGTCCTCGATGGCCTTGCAGCACTGCCCTTGCAGCCCAGCTCCGTGGCCCACCTTTGTGGCCCACCTCTGTGGCCCGGCCTTCGTGGCCCACCTCATGGCCCGCCCAGGGACTGCCAGGTCTGGGGTCGGCTGTCTGTCTCTGCCCCCAGACACGCTTAGGCTGGTTCTTGCACGCTGGGCTTCAAAGGATGAGACTGGACGCTAGGTTTTTTTCGGTCTTCAGTATTGTTTATTATCTCTTATCTAAAATGTCCTTTTCCCTGCCTGAAGGATCTGACCAGCACGGCAGCCAAAGGCACTCTGCCCACCCCCAAGACGGCCGCATCTTTTATAACAAAAACTACGTATATCATATTTACATTTTTGTCCCCAATACCTATCATCTTCATCACTAAGTACACCCTCATCCCAGACCAACCCACAAGTGCCAACACCACCCCAGAAGATGGAAGACAGGAAGAAGAAGGAAAAGCCTGGTGGCACACCCTGATTCCTCCATCTTGTCTCTACAACCCCCCTGTACCGAAACCCCAAAATTTGTGATTCACCCTATAATAATATCTTCCCTTCACCATTTATACCCGAGTGGTTCTCGCAGGTTCCATTTCCTCATACATCGGTGGCACATCTCTAGATGGATCAAAATCAAGCCACCAAGTGCTTTTGGCAACATTCCAGGACTCCCGAGCCCCCCAAGGGTTCTCTCGGTAGCTCTGGACATCAGGAGTGATGTGCTGAGCTCCCACATACCACAATGAAGCACAATCAGCAGTGCTTGTGCATCCTTCAACAAGTCCAAGAAGAAGAATGGTCTGAGCCCCCAGTGTAGCTCAGGGAGTCTGTCATCAAGCCAGAGTGCTCCAGGCATCTTCTCAGCCTGGAGAAGAGCAGACTCTGAGCAAATGTTAGAGCAGTCCTCCAGTATCTGAAGGCAGCCTAGCAGAAGGAGGCAGATGAGCTACACAAGGGCATGGAGCAATAGGAGAAGTGTTGATGGCTTTAAAACCTGAAGAGTATATGTTTCCTTTGGGTATTGGGAAGAAATTCCTTGCCAGGAGGCCTGGTGAGACACTGGAACATGTAGTGGGTGACCCATTCCTGGAAGTGTTCAAGGCCAGCTTGAATGGGTCTTTGAGCTTAAGGCGGTCTAGTGGAAGGTGTCCCTGCCAACGACATGTGGGGTAAATTTAGGTGAACTTTAAGGTCCCTTCCAATCCAAACCATTCTATTATTCTATGGTAATATTCATTCTGTGCAGTAGCAGTAACTAGCTGAAGATAGAAGACTATTGATTCTGAGAAACTGCCTTCCATTTTAACTGTTTTGGTCTCACATAGACGTTCCTTTTAGCATTATTATATGTAGGAACAGTCTCGGCACTTAATTATCATCCACACAAATATTTTATAATTTTTAGGATTTTTGACATTTGGGATTTTCCTTTCTCTCTCTCTCTTTCTTTCTTTCTTTCTTTCTTTCTTTCTTTCTTTTCTTTCTTTCTTTCTTTCTTTCTTTCTTTCTTTCTTTCTTTCTTTCTTTCTTTCTTTCTTTCTTTTTCTTTCTTTCTTTCTTTCTTTCTTTCTTTCTTTCTTTCTTTCTTTCTTTCTTTCTTTCTTTTTCTCTCTTTCTCTCTTTGCTCTTTCTTTCTTTCTCTCTTTCACTCTTTCTTTCTTTTCTTCCTCCCTTCCCTTCCTCCCTCTCTTCCTCCCTCCCTGCACTGTGATGTCATTTTGTAAAATGTGAAGTAGTTTCAGAAATTTACTCTTACTTGAATAACATTTTGAAACTTCAAAATAGATCAAGAAGAAAATTGTGTGAAGACAGAGCATGTTAAAAGAATAAAAACATGAGATTTAGAGTTAGCTATTGAAAATTCAAAAAGACAACATTGAAATGATGCAATGGATGATTTTAACGGATTTTTTTTTTTATTTCTTTGATACCAATTATGATCTCAATTTTTTCACCTTCGAAAAATACATCTTGAAAATTGCTACTTTGAAAACTCAAAATATTTCCGAAACACGGAAATGGATTGATGCAGATGAAAATATCATCTTCTAAATAGTCATCATCTAGTCCAAAGGATTCTCCTCACACAGTAAGCTTTATGGAGATTTTTATCCTCACACAAACACAGAAGAATATTTCAACTGACTAGAAAATCTTTAAAAACAAATGAACCTTTGAAAAAAAACATCCATAAAGAGCAGGAAATTATATGCATTCATACTTACGATATGTTGGTTACTAAATATTGCCTCTGGTTTATGGGTGAGTACATTTCCCATTGACACACACATACACCTCCCCCCTGCACACAGATGTTTGATATTGGGTCTCAAAGAAGGGCGTTATCCTTTTCCTATTCAGTAGGCATTGCTTCTCAAAGTCAAGGCCTATTCTTTTTTGATTCTCCTATTGCCTGGATTTATTACCTACAAGGTAATGTGCCTGTGTCTATTCACACGGGGTAGGAGGGGTCATGGAGGGCGGCGATTTGAAAACAACTAGCCGCTTAAGAAAGAGGAGTACTTCTTGAATCCATTGCAAAGTCAAAATATGAAGCCATAATCAGAGGCAGTTTGCTGTACTGGCACAGTTTCTTCTGGAGAGAAAGCGTGAAAAAGCTTTTCGCTAAGATGTAGGCGACAAGAGATGCAGAAGACTGGCAGACGGCAGCTCTCCGAAGGTAGGTGCTGGTCCCCAGCGTCTTTCGTCAGAAGCCGTGCTCCGGAGCGCACTGTGACGTGCACAATGCTCAGTGCGTGAAAAAGCTGCTTCTTCGCCCCCGAGAGATGGAGAGCTCGGCAGATGATGAGACGCGAAGAGCAAAGCCTCACAGCACCGGGATTGATTGTGCAGCTTTTAGACTGAGAGAGGACAGGAGGTAACCAATTTCCAGCAGTTTATACTTACATTAACATTCAAAAGGAAAGAGTTCTTGGATAACTTTCCCTTTGCATCCTTCTAAACCTTATCTAGTACTCCGTTGTCAATCTTACTTTTTCTTTTCGCCTCGGAGCTGGTAAGAACTCAACTAACTTCATGAAAAATGTTTTTGGACGCTTGCAGTGCTGGCAGAGTTTCTTCTTGAGAGAAAGCGTGGAAAAGCTTTTCGCTAAGATGTAGACGGTTAGACATGCAGAAAATGGGCCTAGGCAGCTCTCTGAAGGTAGGCGCCGGTCCCGGGCTTCTTTCTGCAGCAGCCGTGGTCCGGAGCACTTTGTGACCTTCACAATGGTCTTTGCACGTGTCCGGAAATACCAAAAGAACAAGCACAAGTTTAAGACCTGATTGCCACCATTGTGTAGAGTTTTGCTCGTTCTAGCAGGAATAACTGCCTCATTTTTTACACTAGGTGTCGCTGCCTATAAAGGTTTGGCTGCTTTTAATCATTTGAGATGCTGGATGTTCAAACAACTAAACATAATATCTTCTGTTTTAAATCAGGTGCTCACTGACGTAGATACTATTAGACCTAGCACACTGCAAATAAGAGCTGTAATAGATTTATTGTTATTAACACATGGGCACGAGTGTAAGGAATTTGAAGGAATGTGTTGTATGAATCTTTTTCCAGTCGATTTCTTCCTATTATCTTGTCCTTGTGTGAGTTTCTTATGAATGGCTGCAGAATGGTCAAAAAGATTCATACAACACATTCCTTCAAATTCCTTACACTCGTGCCCATGTGTAATCCTAACAATAAACCTATTACAACTCTTATTTGCAGTGTGCTATGTCTAATAGTATCTACGTCATGAACACCTGATTTAAAAAAGATGTTACGTTTAGCTGTTTGAACATCCAGCATCCCAACTGATTAAAAGCAGCCAAACCTTGATAAGCAGGGACACCTAGTGTTAGAACTGAAGCAGTTATTCCTGCTGGAACGAGCAAAACTCCACACAATGGTGGCAATCGTGTCTAAAGCTTCTGCTTGTTCTTTCGGTATTCCCCGAAACCACAAAGCGGTTTGCTCGTGTAAAAACCATTGTGAAGGTCACGGAGCGCTCTTGAGCGCGGCTTCTGCGCACTCAATCCCGGTGCTGTGTGGCTTCGTTCTTTGCGTCTAAGCATTAGCTGACATCACCGTCTCCTGGAGGCGACAAAGTGGCTTTTTCGCGTACAGAGCATTTTGCCAGTCGCGGTGCGCTACGGAGGATGGCTTCTGCCAAAAGACGCCTGGGACCGGCACCTACCTTCGGAGAGCTGCGTCTGCCCATCTTATGCGTCTCTTGCCACCTACATCTTAGCGAAAAGGTTTTCCACGGTTTCTCTCAAGAAGAAACTGTGCCAGCACAGCAAGCATCCCTGAAACTTTTTTCATGAAGGTAGTCGAGTTCTTACCATCTCCGGGGCGAAAGCAAAAAGTAAGATTGTGCACGGAATGCTGCATAAGACTTAGGAGTATGCAAAGGGAAAGTTGTCTAAAAACTCTTTCCCTATGTATGTTAATATATATATAAACTGCTGGAAATTGGTTAGTTTCTTTCATCTCTCAGTTTGAAGGCTGTGCACTCAATCCCGGTGCTGTGCGGCTTTGTTCTTTACATCTCAGCATCTGCCGAGATCACCGTCTCCTGGAGGTGAAGAAGCGGCTTTTTCACTCACAGAGCATTGTGCCGGTCGCGGTGCGCTCCAGAGCACGGCTTCTGCTGAAAGACGCCCGGGACCAGCACCTACCTTCGGAGAGCTGCCGTCTGCTCGTCTTCTGCGTCTCTTGCCGCAAACATCTTAGCGAAAAGGTTTTCCATGCTTTCTCTCCAGAAGAAACTGTGCCAGCACAGCAAACTGCCCCTGATTATGGCCTCATATTTTGCCTTTACAGTGTATTCCAGAAGTACTCCTCTTTCTCAAGCTGCTAGTTGTTTTCAAATCGCAGGTCTCCATGTCCCCTCCTACCCCGTGCTAATAGACAGAGGCACATTACCTTGTAGGTAATAAATCCAGGCAATAGGAGAATCAAAAAAGAATAGGCCTTGACTTTGAGAAGCAATGCCTACTGAATAGGAAAAAGAAAATCCCCTCTTTGAGATCCAATATCAGATGTGTGCAGGAGGGGAGGTGTATGTGTGTGTGTGTGAATGGGAAATGTACTCACCCATAAACCAGAGGCAATATTTAGTAACCAACATATCGTAAGGATGGATGCATATAATTTCCTGCTCTTTATGGATGTTTTTTTTCAAAGGTTCATTTGTTTTTACAGATTTTCTAGTCAGTTGAAAAATTCTTCTGTGTTTGTGTGAGGATAGAAATCTCCATAAAGCTCACTGTGTGAGGAGAATCCTTTGGACTAGATGATGACTATTTAGAAGATGATATTTTCATCTGCATCAATCCATTTCCTTGTTTTGGAAATATTTTGAGTTTTCAAAGTAGCAATTTTCAAGATGTATTTTTCAAAGGTGAAAAATTGAGATCATAATTGGTATCAAAGAAATAAAAAAAAAAGACCCTTAAATTCATCCATTGCATCATTTCAATGTTGTCTTTTTGAATTTTCAATTGCAAACTCTAAATCTGATGTTAAAATCTTTTAAAATGCTCTGTCTTCACACAATTTTCTTCTTGATCCATTTCTAAGCTTCAAAATTATATTCAGGTAAGAGAAAATTCCTGAAACTACTTCCTGTTTAACAAATTGACATTACAATTGAGGGAGGGAGGGAGGGAGGGAGGGAGGGAGGAAGGGAAAGGAGGAAGCAAAGAAAGAAAGAAAGAAAGAAAGGAAGGAAGGAAGGAAGGAAGGAAGGAAGGAAGGAAGGAAGGAAGGAAGAAAAAAACAGAGAGTGAAAGGAAATTCCCAAATATCAGAAGCATTAAAAAGAGTAAAATATTTTTGTTCATGATATTTAAGTGCCCAAACTTTTCCTACATATAATAATGCTAAAAGGAGCTTCTATGTGAGAGCAAAACAGTTTAACTGGATGGCAGTTTCTCAGAATCAATAGTCTGTTTTTTCTATCTTCAGCTAGTTACTGCTACTGCACAGAATGACTATTACCACAGAATAACAGAATGGTTGGGATTGGAAGGGACCTTAAAGTTCACCTAAATTTACCCCACACGTCGTTGGCAGGGACACCTTCCACTAGACCGCCTTAAGCTCAAAGACCCATTCAAGCTGGCCTTGAACACTTCCAGGAATGGGTCACCCACAACATGTTCCAGTGTCTCACCAGCCTCTTGGCAAGGAATTTCTTCCCAATACCCAAAGGAAACATATACTCTTCAGGTTTTAAAGCCATCAACACTTTTCCTATCGCTCCATGCCCTTGTGTAGCTCATCTGCCTCCTTCTGCTAGGCTGCCTTCAGATACTGGAGGACTGCTCTAACATTTGCTCAGTCTGCTCTTCTCCAGGTTGAGAAGATGCCTGGAGGACTCTGGCTTGATGACAGACTCCCTGAGCTACCCTGGGGGCTCAGACCATTCTTCTTCTTGGACTTGTTGAAGGATGCACAAGCACTGCTGATTGTGCTTCATTGTGGTACAGGTAATAAATAGTTGATTGTTTCAATAAAGACACAGTTGAAATGCTAAGAGCCAAATTTTAAAGCAAAGTTAATTGGAGAAAGATTCCTAAACTTGTGGCCTGTTACCCCAACCCATCTATTGGTTGTAAATGACCTTCCGTGCTGATGTTATGGTGCATGAACCAAAGCCAAGTGATGTATACTACTTAAGACAGATGTTCTACCTGCTTACTAGAATATGTTCTTACAGTTTTAAAGCAATCCCCCAAACATTAAGAACAAGAGATTACCTCAGGAAGGAATGAAGTGCTTTGGTTGGAAGTAAAATGCATTTGAGGGAAATGGGTTTGTGGGCGAGCACAGCAAGATCTCAGAAATAGAGCACCAGCTTAGTTCTCTGCTTCAGAGATAAGTGAAGCAATTCAGGAATGTCTTTCTGTGAAAATTGTTTACAGATCTTTCTGCACAATGTTTACCAAGCAGCATCAGAAATGTGTGCAAATAATAGACTAGTCACTATAAGGTTGTCATCCGTGAGTGGTAGGGCAACTCAGACGCATAGCAGTGGTTTTGCTGTTGTGCCTCTTAGAATAGACAGAAAAGAATGAGGAAAAATAATTTTTCCATCTAGTTTGTTTCAGTATTGAAAGTGGCGCCCTGGAAAATTCTAAGATAAACTCTGAAATGTTAAGCCTTGTGTTTTACCTGTGTAAGTAGTATAATTGCTAGCTGAAATGATTGTTTTGTGATTAAAATAATTATTGTATAATCATAAGAAGAACAATGAGAAACTGTATGTTCCTAGTCTATGGTGGCTGTGCTTGGCTGAAATCTATGTATACTATAGAACAATGTAAGTTTAATAATTAACATAAAAGTTATATAACGATAGAATATAAAAGCATATCCATCCCGAACCTATGTCGGAGTCAGATTTGGGTCTTTACCCCTGACACCCAGAGCTCTTCAATAAAAGCACCTGCATATAATCATTTCTCCTGATTATGTGTTCCTCAACGCTAACAAGTATTGGCGACCCAGATGGGACCCTGTGAGTGCTGCTGAGCGAGTTCGCGACTCGATCATGCTCCAGCCGGCTCCGAGGGATTCTCGAGGAGCCCATCGGCCACGACCGCTTCTGCCGCTCACAATGTCCCCGGGAGAGAGGTAAGGTGCTTTTATTTTGGTTTGGGTGCCTGCCAGTAAGACGGAGCGAAAGCTACGCTTGGTTGGGCTAAGGAATTCCTGGTGGTATTGCCTAGGCGCCGTCCGTAAGACAATCGCGAAAGCGTTGCTGGTTCGGCTTTGGTATTTTTGGTTGGAGAAGCTCAAAGGAATTTTGGGCAGCAATGTCTCTATTCCACAAACTTCTCCTTTGGGGTGCTTAATAGCACATTGGAAACAGGGTAATTTTGGGGAAGAATTATGTAAAGCTAAGTTGATTAATTACTGTAATACATGCTGGCCAGAATGTGTCTTGGAGAATGGTGAAAAATAGCCAAAATACGGGACTTTGCAATATAACAGTATTTTACACTTAATGTTGTTTCATAAGCAAGAAGGAAAAAAAAAACCCCAAAAAAAACCACCCCACAATGGATGAGGTTTCGTATTTTGATTTGTTTTTCTATTTGCGGGAAAGCCAGAATGGCCAGATGAATGTAGATTAATGGTGGTTAGAACATCTGCAAGTGATAAGTGTGGCGTTTGCGAGAAACATTTTCTAAAACATTTGGCATTGAATAGGGAAAATTATACAGATATTGATTGGTAGCTCTAATAAGACTAAGAGAACCTTACCCTATCCACCTGCTTCATCTGTCCTTGTCCCACTGCCTGCCCCTACCTCACCTGATCCTAAGCCTGTGTCATCTAGTACACCTTTCTCTCTTTATCCTCCTCTCCCATCATCACCTGATTCCTCTTCCTCGAAAGTTGGGCAAAGCCTGGCTATGATAGAAAGGAGGGAGAGGGATGCAGGTGAAAAAGATGGTGATGGTAATGAATCAGCGATCCCAGTGGCCCGCAGAACCTGAAGCCGGTCGGTGCTTGCCCTGGTTGTAGAAAGAAAAGACATAGGAAGACAAAAATGGACTGTGATTGCTCCCTTGCGACAAGGTGTGGGAGTGGAGGGGTCAGTGTTTGTAGAAGTGCCTTTTTTCCTGCAGATTTAATTATTTAGAGGCGGTCAGCTAGAACTTATAGAGAAGGTCCTGGTAAGGTAGCATGAGTAGTGAAAATAGTTATGAAAACTCAGAATCCTGAGGGTGGCCTGGAGGGTGTATAATAATTGCGAAAGAGAAGCTGGTGGGGGGCAGCAGCAAAATCTTTGGCAGTAGTAGAAGGAAAAGGGAACCCAAGTTTCAGGGGACGTGGCGGAGGTAGTTGTGGTAGAGGACCAGTTATGCAAGGGTTAAGCCTAAATCAATGTGCGTATTGCAAGCGAGAGGGGCATTGGAAGAGAAGAGTGCCCAAACAAGCCAAACAACCGGTTTCACCAGGGCAATCAGTTCCAGCAGGAAAACATTGCCAAGGCAATGGTGTTAGGTGAATATAATTGCTGACTAGACATGGAACCCGTAAAACAGGTTGCCGGGGTCTCTCTTTCTAGCTGGTCAGAGTGACCCCGAGAAAAGTTCGAAAGTTTCTTTTCCCAGCCCGGTGCTTGAAGAAGAATTCAGGGCTTTTCATTTTTTCGGTCTCAAGATTGTTTATTGCATCTTATTTATAAAGTTCTTTCTCCCTGTCTAGCTGAGATCTGTTTGGCAGGACAGCCAGAGGCACTCTGCCCACCCCCAGGGCGGTGTTATCTTTATATACTACAAACTACGTGTACAATATTTACAGTTATTTTCCAATACCTATCATCTATATTAGACAGTGAGTTTCTACTTTAGACCAATCTAGAAGTGGTGACATCACTAGACAAGATGGAGGTAGAGAAGAAGAAGAAAGGCTAGACACGCCCAAATCCCTCCATCTTGTCACTAGAAACCTCTATACTAAAAATCTTAAAACCTACATTTAGACTCTGTAATTATTTTATTCTTACACTATTTACACTATTGTGGCTTTTATCTCTTTCTATAAAGGTGACAAGTTGTTCTGTGGTTCGTAATCGAACACGCTGGTGTTCTGGGCTGTGTGCCAGGGTCTCCGAGCCCCCTGGCAAGGGTCCCAGGAAACTCCGGACTCCCAAAGGAATGTCCTGAGTTCCGACAACAGGTTAAAGAACCTGTCATAACTATACAGCTAGGGCATAAGGAAGTCAAATTTCTAGTGGATACTGGAGCTACCTACTCTGAATGATCTACAAGGAAAAATTGGAAATAAGCAAACAACAATAGTTGGGGCTACAGGGAAGGAGGAAAATCGGCCATTCTTGCAACCCCTAGATTTGTGCTTTGGGAACAAGACTTTAACGCATGAATTCCTATATGTACTTGAGTGTCCAATTCCGCTTTTAGGGAGGGATCTGCTGGCGAAACTTGATGCGGTAATAACCTTTGAAAACGGGGAACTTGTAATGAAAATACCTGAATCAAAGACGGGACAGATTTTAATGATCAAAGAAAAACCAGTTCCCTCTATCCCTAGGAAGGTAGATGATGCAGTGATTCCTTCTGTATGGGAAATGGATATACCAGGGAAATCTAAATTGGCACAACCAGTGCATGTAGAATTAAAGGAAGGGGCAAGAGCTGTACAAATCAAACAGTATCCCATAAAACCAGAAGCACGGCAAGGAATAGTAAAGACTATTGAGAAATTCTTGAAGTACCAAATTTTAGAAGAATGTGAATCAGAATTTAACACACCAATATTTCCAGTAAAGAAACCAAATGGAGAATATAGATTAGTGCAGGATTTGAGAGCAATAAATAAAATAACAAAAGACATTTATCCAGTGGTAACAAATCCCTACACATTGCTAACATCCGTAAAGGAGATCTATAAATGGTTTACTGTAATTGATTTAAAAGATGCCTTTTTCTGCATTCCCCTTGACAAAGAAAGTAGGAAACTGTTTGCCTTTGAGTAGGAAAACCCAGGCAACAGAAGAAAGACCCAGCTCACCTGGATACGATTACCACAACGATTTAAGAACAGTCCGACTTTATTTGGAAACCAACTGGCAAAGGAGCTGGAAATTTGGACCAAAAATGGGCAAGTACCAAGAGACCAATACCTATTGTTGCAGTATGTTGATGATATACCAATAGCTACAGAAGAAAAAGCAACCTGTATAAAGGTAACCATTGAGATTTTAAATTCACTGGGAATGGGAGGTTACCAAGTATCCAGAGGAAAGGCACAAATTGCCCAACAGACTGTGATCTACCTGGGATGTGAAATTTCACAAGGGCAACGAAAACTAGGTACTAACCGTATCCAAGCTATCTGTGCTATTCCAGAGCCCCAGAACTTACAGGAGCTGCGAGTCTTCCTCGGGATGGCAAGATGGTGTCGCTTGTGGATCATGGACTATGGACTGATTGCGAAACCCCTGTACGAAGCTCAGAAGAAGCAGCCATTCACCTGAGGCAAGCCACAGAAGGAAGCCTTCCTAAAACTAAAAGAGGCACTGACAACTGCTCCAGCATTAGGGTTACCTGATCTGTCTAAAGATTTTCAGCTGTTTGTACATGAAAGGCTATGCCTAGCACTAGGAGTCCTGACCCAATGTCTGGGAAGTTGGAAAAGGCCGGTGGGCTACTTTTCCAAACAACTTGACAACATAAGTGCGGGGTGGCCTCCGTGTCTGCGGGCGGTCGCAGCCACCATGATGCTGATACAAGAAGCCAGGAAGCTTACTATGGGAAGACACATAGATGTCTATGTACCACACATGGTAACCACTGTCTTAGAACAGAAGGGGGGCCATTGGCTATCTCCAAGCAGGATGATAAAATTCCAGGTAGTCCTGACTGAGCAAGATGATGTCACATTAAAAACAACTAACCTTTTGAATCCAGCTTTGTTCCTAGGTACCACAACTGAAGAAAGCCCATTGGAACATGACTGTGTAGAGGTAATAGAGTACACTTATTCAGCAAGAGAAGACTTGAAAGACGTCCCGCTAGAGCAGCCGGAGTGGGAGCTATTTACAGATGGGAGCAGCTTGGTGGAAAACAGAACCAGATACGCTGGATATGCAGTAACAACAGTCAGCACAGTAGTGAAAGCAAAGGCATTACCACCAAATACATCTGCCCAGAAGGCAGAACTGGTTGCTCTAACCAGAGCACTAGAATTAAGTGAAGGGAAAAAGGTAAATATATGGACTGACTCAAAATATGCCTTTGAGGTAGTGCATGTACACGGAGCACTGTGGAAAGAAAGAGGATTATTGTCTTCTTGAGGTACACACATTAAACACCAAGAGGCAGTCCTGCAACTGATAAAAGCAGTACAAAAACCTGAGCAAGTGGCAATTATACATTGTAAAGCACACCAATCAGAAAGCTCCAAAATCTGTGAAGAAAATCGAAAGGCAGACTGGGCAGCCCGACAAGTTGCTCGAGAGGTGCAAACAACAATGGCATTGATATCTTCAAAGCTCAATATATCCCAGTTTAATCTGCCTCCAAAACCAAGATATTCAGTAGAAGATGAGAGACTGGCACGTTTACTGAATGCACAAAAGAACTAGGAAGGATGGTATTTGACTGCACAAGGACAAATAGTGGTACCCCCCCTTGATAATGAGAGAAGTTCTACGAATTAAACATAACGAATGTCATTGAGGCGCAGAGGCATTGGTAAAATTGCTAAAGCAGAATTTAATTTCGGTACGGATGTTAACAATGGCAAAATCAGTCATGTCAAAATGCGATGTCTGTTTGAAAAACAACCCAGTGGCTAGGCAACAGGCACAGCTAAGAAGAATTCGGTAAGGAATAGAGCCAGGAGATTATTGGCAGGTAGATTTCGTAGAATTGCCAAGAACTCGAGGATACAAATACCTGTTAGTAGGGGTTGACACATTTTCCAGATGGCCAGAAGCCCTTCCCTGTCGCACAAACCAAGCAAAAGAAACAGTTAAGTGGTTACTACAGGAAATTATTCCCAGGTTTGGGGTACCCCTAGGGGTATCATCAGATAGGGGGCCCCATTTCATAGCTACAGTAGTAAAAGAAGTAAGTAGATTGCTGGGGATAACTTGGGACCTCCACACACCGTGGAGACCCCAGTCAAGTGGACAAGTAGAGAGCATGAATCAGGCACTAAAAAGGCAAATCAGTAAAATATGCCAAGAAGCCAAGCTGCAGTGGCCCCAGGCTTTGCCAATAGCACTGTTGAGGATTAGGATAAAACCTAAGAGCGGGATGTCAGTCAGTCCTTATGAGATATTGTATGAGAAACCATATAAATCTCCTGAGCCAAACCCTAATGTACACGTTACAGGAAAACAGGAAGTGTATAATTATGTTCTGTCTCTTGGGAAAGCTTTAGCTCGGCTCCAGAGCATCCTCGTGTGGAATAGACCAATAACTCTCGAGAACCCAGTTCATAACATACTTCCAGGAGACGAGGTGTACATTAAAAACTGGAATGAAGAACCGCTGAAAGAAAAGTAGAATAGACCCTATCAGGTACTGCTGACCACCTTTACAGCAGTGAAAGTAGCCGGTGTGGACCCCTGGATTCACTATACCCGAGTGAAGAAAGTCCATCCTGGATCACAGACTGTGTAAACTGTGGAACCAAGACTGCAGATAAGATGTGTTTAATTACTTTGAGAATGCTATTAGTAATTGTGCTAATATTATGGTCATTAATGTCTTTGAGATGTGGAATGCAAAAAGATCAACTAACCACTCTTCATTCTAGAATGAAGAGAGAGGCAGAAACACAAGTGATAAAAATTTCTAACGCAGTTCGAGCTGAGAATGTAATGATTAGATTAGTCAAAGATTTTGCCAAAATACAAAACAGCAGTAGAATAACTGCCTGCCTGCCAATACCTAAGGCAGCAGGAGATCCAGTAAATTGAGGAATCATAACATCAAAACTACCTGAAATACAAAAGAACAAAACAATTGCATGCAAATTGGTACTTGAACCGAGACAGGTAGTCAAAGAAACTTGGGAGAAAGTAAGAACATAGATGAGACCTATGAGCCAGAAAGACTGTATTCTAAGTGATGGCATACTAGGAACCCCTTTGAGACAGTCAGCAGGCATCACACTATGGCAATGCTATTTGCCACATTATAAAAAGATCATAGAAAATGTTACAGAAACTACTCTGGTATGGAAGTGAGAGGCCGAAGATCAGAAAGATCAGATAGAGCCTTAGGACAGTGCGTAGTCTGTGAGTATACTTCAAAAATTCCAATATATGGCAAACACCCCTTCGTGTATTAAGTGGGAAAGTTCTGAGAGTGAAACAGATCCAGCAGTAACATACACTGCCACTAGTAGCAGAACGTGGGCAGACAAAGTAAGTTAGTGGGCATGCAATAAAACTTAGACTGCACTTCTGATGATGCAGAGAAAAAACAGATACCACCCCTGGCAATAGCCCTACAGATTGGTTGTGCTTGCAGAGAGATCAAACATTAACAAGGCAAAATGAATTATAAAGTGATTATAGGATGTACCAAGAGTACAATTAAAAGTCCAGGACAATTTGTATGGGTAACAAGCGATGGTACCTGGACAACACATCTGCCTGTAGATGGGAAAGTAAAGGAAATTACTTTGGGCCTCCCAACCTTATGTCCAATTTGGAAAAAGTCCCCATTTAATGGAAAACATGAACTTCTGCAGATAAGAGCAAGACGAGAAGTTCTAGACAACAAAAATCCAGATGACACTTGGCAAGAACCCTCTAGTGGAGTGAAACTTAGGTGGGCCCTAAAGTCTTTACTCGGTCCTATAGCAAACTATCAGAATAGAGAGATGCTGTACAAACTTAGAGGCCAAGTAGATAGACTAGCAAGAATCACCCGGGAAAGATTTAAAAATTAAACGTACAATTACAAGCCACCACAAAAATGACTTTGCAAAATCGATTAGCCTTAGATTTGTTACTCCTGAAGGAGCATGGAGTATGTGGATTTTTAAAGAGACGAGTTGATCATTGCTGCGTTCACATCCCAAATGTAACTGCAGATGTAGAATATGACATCAATCAGTTGAAACAAATAGAGCATGAAGCATAAGAAGAGCAAAAAGATTTGACTGCAAGCTGATTAGGAAAAATCTTTAAAGGGTTAGAGTGGAATGTGAGTTCATGGATTAAATCTATCATTGAGAGTGTGATAATCTTACTAATTGTTCTTAGCAATTTGGTTAGTTTACAGCATTTTAAGGAGAGAAATACAGAAGAAAACTTCCTGGAACCAGAAAATAATAAAGGCACTGACATGAGATCCACGCCCACTATCTTCTGGTTCTCCAGCCCGTGATAGCATCCACGACAAATTTTATATCAACCCTGGATTTGAAGAACATCAAAGATAAATTGAGAAGTAAAGGACTGTATCAAGTGAAAACATTTACACCTATAGTGAAGAGAAAATGCTTTCAAAGGGGGGATAATGATAGTAGCGCCCTGGAAAATGCTAAGATAAACTCTGAAATGTTAATCCTTGTGTTTTACCTGCGTAAGTAGTATAACTGCTAGCTGAAATGATTGTTTTGCGATTAAAATAATTATTGTATAATCATAAGAAGAACAATGAGAAACTGTATGTTCCTAGTCTAAGGTGGCCATGCTTGGCTGAAATCTATGTATACTATAGAACAATGTAAGTTTAATAATTAACATAAACGTTATATAACGATAGAATATAAAAGCATATCCATCCCAAACCTATGTCGGAGTCAGATTTGGGTCTTTACCCCTGACACCCAGAGCTCTTCAATAAAAGCACCTGCATATAATCATTTCTGGTGATTATGTGTTCCTCAACCCTAACAGTATTGGTTCCAAGAGTATTTTCCTGCCCTCAGGAGACAGCAAAAACTGTCAACAACTGAAATGCTTTAGAACTGGAAAAGATCTGAATCACAAATATTTCTTTTCAAATATAATTTAAAACGTAAGTCATAACGGTAAAACAGATCGAGCTATTTAAATATGAATGTTCTATACACACTAAAACATTCCCAGAGATAACTCTTGTGTCCTAAGTCTGTTTAAAAGTCTAGAGTTCCTGGTAAAAAACTTATATGCAGATGAGGTAGCTACATGATAGTCTCTTTCCAGCTTAATTATACTCTTCACTCTCACCACCTCTACCAACTGATTTCTGTAAGTACTTAGAAAACAGTAATTTAACATTTTTAGTTCTATGCAAAAAAATGACAGTGATAAGAGTTCTTTGCACTCCCTGTTTTCTGAGAAGCCTGACCATCAAGCCTTAGGAACTTGATCATGAGTTTTATTTCATCTCAAAGTAAATTTTAAGGGAGTGGCAGAGAGAATGGGAGCCTCAGGCATAACAAATAAGGCTTCTAATTCTTGTATTGTCCTACTTACCCACAAGAAGAACTGGAAAAAGGATAGATTAGAGTTAGCAGCTGTTGAACATTTGCACATACTCTTCCACTAAAGAAGAGGTCAAGGATGGTTTTCTGGCCCTCCCTCCACAAGCTGCAGCTTCATTCAAGGCACTTTCACCTGCTGTGGCATGGAGCCCTTCACTAGCTTCACTGTAGGTATGTATTCCTCCATGGTTCTCTAGGGGCTGCTGGGAGACAACCTGCTTCACTAGGATATCTCCAGGGACTGCGGGGGATTCTTTGCTCTGTCAACTGGAACACCTCCTCCTCCTCCTTCTTGTCTCACTTTAGTATCATGGAGCTGCTTTCCATACTCTTTTTTTCCCCTCACTTGCCACTGCCTATTCATATGTTTTGTGCTTTTGACCATATATTCTCACAGAGACTGATGGGCTCAGTTGCAAAAATGTGTTTTGCTAGAAAATGACATGCGCTACAAAACCATGACTTTCTAGAAAAGAATAGTGGAAGTACAAATATACTGCTAAAGGTCCGGAAAATTGACAGTGCTTCATTGTAAAACATCCCCTCATTTTGCCTTCTTTCTCCTTAAGATCTGGAAAGAATACTGGGCAGGAGACAGTGCTGTTTCAAGGAAAAGACGTTTTTAGGATTCTAGGGTGCATGTTCAACTTTCTTGAGAAAATTGAGAAAAGGCACTTTGTCTTTTGTGGTAAATATCATTAGGCAGTAGTGACAAATTCCGACCAACATGAGCAGGTCAAAATCTGGTGAGACCAAGCAATATATACTTTGAGTGGCCAGGACAGAACCATAGAGTCGTAAAATCAGTTGAATTGGAAGGAGCCCGTCAGGAGCATCAAGTCCAACTTCTGGCCCTTCATGGGACCTTCCTCGAGAATCACACCAGATGCCTGAGAGCAATGTCTAAAAGCTTCCTAAACTTTAGATAGGCATGATGCTGTGACCACTCCCTGGAGAGACTCTTCCAGTGCCCAGCCAACCTCTGGTAAAAAGACTTTTTCCTGATACCCGAGCTAACCCTCCCCTGACTCAACGGCATGCCATTTCCTTGAGCTCTGTCCTTGTAAATTTCATTCGTGAACTTTCTAATACCTTCATGCCTTTTTTCATTGTGGCACCAAAAGCTGCCCCCAAGCACTCGAGGTGAGGCCGCCCCAGAGCAGAGCAGAGCAGAACAAAGCACAGCAGAGCAGGACAATGCCCTCCCTTGCCCAGCTGGTGATACTGTGCCTGATGCACCCCAGGACAGGCTTGGCCCTCCTGGGGTGCATCAGGCCAGGGCAATGCTGATGCACATTCAGCTTGCCATTGGACAGGAGCCTGGGTTCCTTTCTGCACTGCTTCTCTCCAGACTCTGGCTCCCTAGTCTATACACACACGCACCACGATTGCCCAGTCCCAGGTGCTGAATTCAGCACTCGCTCTCGTTCAATGCCATATGCTTGGGGATTACCTGTGGGAAACCTTGTGAACAGCAGATTTTGGGAAAGCTGCAAAAGGCAGGCCTCAGAGACAGCAGAACTGTGATTGGAGCTAAGCAGTAGTCATAAAGTTTGTCAGCAGAAAAATGATAGAAAAAGTAGAGAAGTAAGGACAAATAGAACAATGGCCTTTGTATTAACGCTTGACCAGAAGAACTCCCTAAGCTACAGCAAAGTAAATCGAGCCAGATGTTAGGAAGTTCTAAGCTTAATAATGGAGCTCTGTGCATTGTATCTTAAGGCTTACAAGCAGGTCTTTTATTCAAAAGAAGGAAGCATTCTTTTAACCAAAGGTATGTGTGCTTATAGGGATTGGATAGAACTACTGTCAATATGCTTTTGCTTTGTGGGATTGGTCAAAAAACTTTTCAAGTTGTAACATCAAGTTCTTTGTCTGCTGCTGGATGTGAGCTGCTAGCATCTTCCCACTGTCATAACCATATCATGAGACTGATGCTGGAAAATACAACAGCCCCTTTCGTGATTTGTGCATAGACTCCCGGCCTGCCATAAATGCCCATCTCTCTTATTTGTGCAGATCTCCCTTGCAGGGTCTCACTGGCCTCAAGGGAGTTAGTTGACAGCTCCTCCCAATGTAGTGTCTCTGGCAAACTTGCTTAATATTCCTTCAAGTGCCGAGTCCAAGTGGTTCCAAAGATGTTGAAAAAAACTGACTCAAGGATGATACTGTCTTAGCCACTGAAATTAGCGCTTCATGCTTCTTCTTGCTCCTTAGTGCAGAAATCACAAAAAATATCTTCTTTGTTTCTTTTCTATCCATGCAGATATCTTTGCTTATGCTCATGCTTTTTATCCCAACAGCAGCTGACACGACATTTACATACACAGCAGGAGCACGCTTTTCCTGCTCTTACTAGACTTAACAATTTTGCAATCTGTCATTTAGTGACCTTTGCAACTGAAGTCAGACCTTCAGCATTCCTCATCAAAATAATAGAATGTCCTCAGAAGAAGAGAAAACTTTGCTGCATACTCTGTAAGCCTGCAGAATATATCATAAGGAGTTAGCATCACAATCATTTCAGCACTGACCCTATACTTGAGCAGGGAAAAAACTTCAAAGAAGAGCTATTTAATGCAGCAACATATCTGAGAAATGAAACAACTAGGATCTTCCAAACTGGTCCCTGCAGTAGAAATGTACTTGTAAGAATACAGAAGATAAAAGATATGGTTTGGAAAGGCTATATCCTTGCAAAGCTAAATTGGATCTCATCCTGTAGATGAAAGATCAAGAAGCTCAAGATGGAGCTAGAGAGACATGTCCAGATAATGAGATATAGCAAAGCATTTTTCAAGATAATTAGGCATTCTGGTGGACTGGGCAGTTAGGGTAAATCTGCCGCACTTACTCACTTTTGGGGACAGATTTGTGGAGTGCTAAACCATATCTGCTGCTCTATAAAGTAAAAGAGATCCATCCAAATGGTTATTGTGAGCACTCTCACTCTCTATTGCTAAACACTTCATAAGCTATTAACCGGTCATAGGAACAAAATGAAATAAAGCTGTCATGCCATCCTGGAATGGAAAAATATGTTCCAAATATTTTTTTCCTTATGTTTTCTTCTACTTTTTCTTTTTTTTTTTTTTTTTTTTTTTTTTTTAATCCCACGAGATGTGATTCATAATTTCAACCATTCTGGAATGCTTTCAACAGATGAACCCAGCACAGTATTTTTCTTTCAGGCTCTTGCCCCTTACATTCTTCATTACAGTTTTGGAATATACTCCACAGTCATTTGGTCTCACTCAGTTTTTTATCTCTTTCCCCCAAGACAAATTTTAAAGGACTACATAACCACTAAAAATCATCATTTCTCTGGTTTCTCAAAGCTTTTTGAGAAAGTTGTTTTGTTTTGGTTTTTTCATATTGCATCATTCCTAATGTCTTCAGACCTACTACAAGTGGAAGTTAAAAATAAATCTTATCTTAAAGAGACTGTTAAAGATAATGAACTGCCAGTCTTGGTATTTGTATGTTTCTAAATCTTTTAGATTTCAAGGTTGCCTTCCTGAATGCTCAGTTTAATTAAAAAACATTGTGTTTCTAAAGGAGACCCAGTTCAATTGCTTCTGCAAATTCACCTACATTTTATAGGATTGTACTTCAAGAAATCTTCTTTCATTCAAACATGAAAAGTATAGATTTGACATCATATGTGACCCTTTCATCTGTCGGAACTGTATTTCATCGTGTGAGTTTCACAGTTGCCTCCAAGAAGATTCCTTTCAATTCGCATAGCATATTATCTGAAGATCTGTCTGCTTTCTTCACTTGCTTTAATGGGAAGACAAAGAAATACATTCTGAAGGTTATCTTTTATAGTCTACTTTTACCTACCAGTGTGCTTCTATTGACTAGAACCAATTTCAGCTGGAAAGAACATATTGTTCTGATCCGCTCATACCAAGGGGGTGGTGATGGTTCCTTAACTGATCTCGGATGCAAAAGACAAGATGGAAAGGGGATTGCAGTATCACTTAAAACAAATGCACCTTTCTAGAATGACCACAGCAAATGCCTTAAAGGAATTAGGGAGAGGAAAAGAATAGAAAAGAGGGGGAGAAAGAGAGAGGGAGTATATCTACCAAATGGAGAGAGATGAAGTCCTCGCAGTTGAGCCGATGGAGTTCTCCTAGAGGAGATCTCCATGTCCTGGTTAACTCAAGGCTCTATTATAGTCCATTGCTGAGGGGGGAAACAGATCTAGAAATGGCTGAGGGGGAGCAGATACAATAAAGTGCAAGTCTATTGAAATTGCTGAGGGGGAGAAAGGTATTGGAGACCGGTACAGACAGTCCATGTTTTCAGCAGGAGAAGTCAATATCAGCAGTGAGTGGGACCCGTGGTTTCAGGACTGGTTTCTATGGGAAACCAGTCTAGGTCCAGCGAACACATCTGCAGGCAACACTTAGCAGGCATCCTGCTTCAGTCACGCCAGCACCCCTGGATCAGAATTACGGGGGTCTCAGCCTCAGTCCTTGAGAGGGGGGCTTCAATCTCCATCCCTCACGGTGGTAGTGGAGCAGATGAAGGATTTTCAATGGGGCGGCTACCACAGTTGCCCCAGCGAGTTCATCTGGCCAAAAGGTGGGAAAATTGCTGGGCTGGTATTTGCCAAGCAGGTGCGAGCATATAGGGCGCATCGCCCCTTGGCAGGCCCTGCTAGAAGCAGTCACTGTAGACACAGCTGCAAACAATCACTTGGCAGGCCAGAATTCTGCTCAGGGGCCTCAGGATTTCTGGCATTCCTCCACCACCGGCAGGCCAGCATTCCGATCAGGGTCCTCAGGGTCCCGATGTCTGTCCTGGGGACGGTCATGAGGCAAATGCAGGGAACTTCGGACCGTCTTTCACATCACCAGGTGACTCACGACAGTCTTCCATGGGTCTTCATCAGCAGGGTTCCGCAGTATCATTGCAAAGACTTCAGGACTTGTACCATTGTAGCATATCCCAGAAAGCAGAGACAGTAGGACTGAGAGAGTTAGAGAGAAACAACAGAAAAGAAAAGATAGGAAAATGCGGGGGGGTGCATGGGGTGGGGTAGGGGGGGTGGTGGGGGAAGGAAACAAGAAACAAATATAATTAATAGTTATTTAAAGAATATTATTTTAAAATAATTTTTTCAAATGATCAAAACTAATCACAAATAATCAAAGGCAATAAAGCAATAAACAAATCAACAAATGTTAATTTAAAATAATTTTTTTTTCAAAACAATTCACCAAAAATCAAAGGCAATTTTCTTATAATCAGAAAAGAAGATTATTTCAAAACACATAGTCTAATTTATAATCGCCTTCTGTCATTAGTCTTGGAGATGTCCACAGTGAAAAGGACATCAGCCAAGTTGTGTGCATTAATTATAGACGTCAATTTTGCTAACCATTTCATCATTCTCCAATTCCTAGTGAGTAAGATTGCTGATTAAAAAAACCCAATCCAAACGAAACTCAAAAGGACAATGATGGGATGACACATATTGTTCAGGACACTTGTGGCAGTAGGTGAGCACCCAAAAAGAGTATCGCGCCACCTGTGTTCAGCATCTTTTCTTACTCGCTCCATGACACAGTGTATTTCTTTTACATTGTGATGAACAGTTACCAGGGTTTTCTGTCCATTCTTCTTGATCTTCTCCAATATTTTGATTAAGTCCTGATGAAGCAACAATTGCTTCACCAAAGTAATGTTCATCCCAATGGGAGTAGGTAATGCTTTGTAAATTGGAGTGCAATTGGATTGTAAAAGGTAATGGGAGGTAACTGAAGCTTCTTCAGAAAAATCACATCCTGCAATTTTGGTAAAGTAACAAGCACAAAAAATTTGAATGATTTTTAGTATCCACTACTACATTTTCTACCAATACCATATCACAAGCAGTTCTAAAGCATGCATACCCATTGCCTATATATATAAGGACTGTTTCAGAAATCTCATTAGGATGAATTTCAAAAGGACAGATATTTTGCTCTGTATCCAAACATGTGTCTTGAGCTATACTTGCATTACTTTCACAGATGAAGCCTTGTTCTCGGACAATACAAGATTCCGAATTAACATTTTGCCATTTTTCACCAGTTTGACGGGCCCATTCTCTATGTTCAGAAAGCTAGAGAAATATCAAATGCACTGAGGCATTGCGTATGGTTAATACAAGAGCTGTGGTTGTGTTTGTAATGGGGTCATAAGTAAAATTCACCAAGTTCCACCAGGATTGGAATTCTCTTTCAAAATCAGTGGCACTGTCCCAAATTATTTTCCGAATTTCAGTAGGAAAAGTGCCTTATTCACCTGCTCTTATAATTGAGGCAGCAACTGACTGCATCCCCAGTTGAGCCTGGATACAGCAAAGAGCCAAAGAAAGGTTGTTTTGCGCAGCCCCGAGTGCATCAGTTACCAATTTGTGATCATTTCCATTTACCGTTTCCCAAGCTGGTAATATGGTTGATAGCAACTACTGCTGTGTTGCCAAAGCCAATAAGGATGAGTGCAGTGGTTGTTGTAATTCGGTCAAATCTCTATTGGTGGTAGCCAATTTATTCATTAGTACTTCTGAATCAATACTATTTAGAATTCCCAAACCTGTTCCCACAAAACCGGTTACATCTCTTCGTGTCCATCCGGTTTTTAAAAAAAACGGACTTTCCGTTTTCGCAGCCAGGTGGTCCAACCCTCAAAGGAAGTCTGCAAAAAAGGCGAACAGGCGGGCTGAATTTCTGAGACATTGCTTTCCATCATCAGCAATGTGACTTGTTTAAGAGACCATGATGGATTGAACAATATTTGTTGTTGACCAGTTTTCCTGATTATATAGGGTCCAATTTCAAAAATTCTTGGGCTAAGCATAAGCAGTGGTTGGGCTGGAGTGGTGGTAGTAGAAGGTTGGGTCATAGCATTTATTATCAACTTAAAAGAAAGGCCTTCAGTATTTTTGGACCAAAGACAAACTACTTCTGCAGTTTGTGTTAATGCAAAATTTTGCCAACAGTCTTGTACGCTTGGGTGCGTACAAACCTGTTCATGCTTATTCGTCTGAACTGTCAAAACACTGATTGAGACTGCTTTAGTACAGGTAGTTCCGTTAATCATTCAGCATCCTATGCTAATTTCTTCTCCCACTACCCCTTGAAGCTGCCAGGTGTGGGGAAGGATGAAAGTTTGACAGATATGTATGCTTAGCAGAAAGATTTTTGAATGTAGAATCTGAAGAAGGAATAGAGATGGAAGCAAGTTTTGATCTAGAAGTAAAGAATTGCTGAGCCAGTCTTACTGGATAACCAAGGAGGCAAAAGGTGTGTTAGTTAGAAGGGGCTTTTATGACTTAGAGCAAAGGATAAACCCACCCCAAACAAGAAGATGTTTTTACCAAGCAGGAAGATAGCACAGGCAAACAAGTCAGCAAATGCTGCAAGCAGAAAAAAGGTCTCCGAATTTTCCACTGCCAAGAAAACTGAAAAACAACTTTCAGCTTCAACTGTAATGTACTGACTTTTAGTGAATGGAGAATACCAACATGAAAATGGTAATTAGAGTAGTTATGATAGGCTATAGATAATAGTTAAGGCATAGATTGGTTCTACTGTTTGAAGATGCTCAGCAAAGAAATTATATAATGCATTGTAACCAAAACCAAAGGGTCTCCAGGCCTGCCTGCAGCTAGAGCTGACAGCTGTAGGCACAGGCTCTGTCACCCATGACCCTGGACTGCTGCAACATCTTGGATGGAATAAACTGCATTTTGGAGAGCCGCCTCGAATCTTGCATCTCTCATTTAGGCTCTTACAGTGGCGCCCACGTTTTAGTTGGCAAACTCGGACTTATTGGCAGTAAAAGACCTCCAGGTGAACTCAGTAGGAAGTGGCCGCAAGGATCAGGCATCTGGAACCCTTGTTTTTCCCATTCCTGCAAAGTGAAAAAAAGCCTGGGACCAAGGCCATTTGGTAACATATTGACTAAGGGGACTCAGTCCCTACCACCAGTTGGGGTAGAATTCTTGTACTTAACATGGGCTTCATAGTCTCAGTCCCTTCTACCTACTGGGATGTAACTACTGTACTCCATGTGATCTTTGTGCTCTCAGTCCCTTCTATCCACTGGGATGTAACTATGGTACTCAGTGTGGGTTTTGCTGTAGCATTTATCTTAAATTTATGAACTAAGCCTTTTAAACCTAACGGGTCGGTTGAGTTATTTTGCCAGCGGCATGCCACATAAGTTGGTTTAGCTAAAGTAAAATTATGCCAGCAATCAATTGGTTCATTTTTACAATCCTTTGTAATTGCGACATTGTTCGTTTTGGGACCTAGAGTGTAATTACCAACATACTCCTGGCGGCAACAGAGAGTAAGGGGAATTTGTTTGGCACACTCCCACTTCTTTGTAGGACACAGTCTCGCTGAAGGGATAGCCAGGTAATTTTTCCCACCTGGTTCCATAACATTTCTGGCATCTGTAATGGAGGTGGCTTTCTCATAGAGAGATCCTTCCATTTTTCTGCATGTTCCCACAATGGAATCATCAATAGTTCCAGTTAGGGTTCCAGTCCAGTCCTTCTGATCCCATCCCCACTCACTTGGACGATATACCTCGGAGTCATGCAGCACTATAGGCTCTAGGTTCAGGTGGTGACCCTTGGGATACCATCCTAGAACATTAGTGTGATGGATGGTAGCTTCAGACCACCACCACTCAGCAGGATTGTGTCCGTGGAGTTGTGGTAGGATGCAGAAAAGTATCACCAGTGTTCTCATGCCTCAGATGATTCTCGTGTCTCCCGGGGTTCTTCTGTAAAAGTAAAAACAACAGAAATCCTGCCACTGAGAGGCAGAAAAGAGTTCAAATGATGGGATTATCCAGCTTGTATTTATCCAATGCTCTTTCCCTAGAGCACCAGAGGCTACCCATGCATATTTATTCAGAGGGGTTTTCAGCACTAGTGGTACTTCCCCTACAGTAGGGAGGTCCACCAGAACAGGTTGTCCAGGGTAATGTGCTGGATCTTTTGAATCGTCAGGTCCTCGTAGTGAGGGAATAATGCTCGGAGCTGTCGGGCAAAAGGCAGTGATTTTGGGACATCCATTCACACCCCATCTGCTGTTCACTCCTTCAACAGCCTCCCATAACCGAACGTCCCAATTTGCCTCCTGTGGCTTCAGAAGTCATTTCAAAATACCTTTGGTCCTTTCTACAATTCCGTTCGCTTGAGAGTAGTAAGGGGTGTGGAAAGTCCACTTCATTCCTTCACCTTTTGCCAAAGCTGTACACCTCTAGCAGTGAAGTGGGACCTGTTGACAGATTGAATTACCTGTGGCTTTGGGAAAGTTCCAAACCACCCCTGCAAAGCTTTAACTGTATTATCACCTGTAGCTCTTTTAAAAGCATCAGCTTCAACCAACCCAGATACAATTTCTACTCCTACTAGCACAAAGTGCTTACCTCCTGACTTCTTATGGTCTACCTGCCACGCGTCCCATAAGCCTTTACCCTTTCTTAAATGCAGATGGTCATTTTCTAAAGGATGTCTTTCCAGTCACCGGCAACATTGCCCGCAGGCTGATATGCATGTTTTAGACATTTCCCCGGTAACCAGCCAACCACGAGCATGAGCTTCCTTGTACAAATTTTTCGCAGCCGTGTGCTGTCTTTTTACATGCAGCCATTCTAGTAGTTGATCCCAGTCCTCAGTAGTTAGTTCCTTTTTCAGGGGGCTGAGCCTTGCTTGTCCATCAGCTTTATTATTCCACTTTCCTGCTGGATTTCCATCTGTTTGGTGAGAAGCTATCAACCAACAGCAAAATATCCTTGACTCGCCATATCTAAAATTTCTTGCCACTTTTCCTTTTGCCACACTGGAATTCTGTGAACTTCCCAATCATTTTGCTGCCAGAAAGGAAGCCACTCGGGTACAACCTTTGTACGCTGCATAAGAGTCGGTGTAAATGCAGACAAGAGAAATGGTCTGTGCCTCACGTCAGAAAACACTCCAAACAGCTATGAGCTCCCCAACCTGAGCACTGCCTTCCCCTTCCGGAATGATTCTTTCACCAGATGAAATGTGTAAGGCAGCTGCTCTGCATCTCCATACCTTCCCTTCCCGTTTTGCAGAGGCATCTGTCAACCAAGAACTTGCTGCTAGTTCAGGGGAGAAAGGAAGGGCAGCTTTGATTCCAGAGGCAGGTTTATCTTGGCTGCTAGCCAGGCTCTCAGTGTCTTGGATTGCTAGATTTTTAGCAGCCACTTCTGTTATTGAGACAATATTACAGTAGTGTTCCATCTGAGTGTGCCATTTTCTAAGTGAGGCCCTTTGGGCCAGCCTGCCAGGTGGGGGGATCCCATTAGTGACAGTTTGATAACTTTGAAAGGGCCTCTTTGTACAATAGGCTGTTGTCGTCCAACTTTTTCCTCTTCTATGAGAGCTAAGCTAACAACAAACAACCCCTTTTCCCAGGTAGTGTATCTTTTCTCAGCATCTTTGAAACCACGGGAATAAAACCCAAGAGTCCCAGTCGGACCCTGGGGACCCCGCTGCCAAACGTGTACAGATAGCCCTGAGGAGGCAAATCCCCATTCCACCTGAAGGGGATCTGTGGGATGGATAGGTCCTAGTGCTTGGTGAGCTGTTGCCTCAAAAATCAGTAATTGCAATGCTTCTTCCTGAGAAGGAGTCTAATCCCATCTCACCCTTTTCTTCAGCAAGTCATAAAGCGGCCTCGCAATTATTGAGAAATCAGGGATGTGTTTTCTCCAGAACACTAATAGAGCTTGCTGGAGATCTTTCCTGGATTCAGGCATTTGAATCTGATCTAAAGAGGTTAGGGTATCGGGTGGAATATACATGTCATACCACCTTTCCACCAAATTCCCAAAAACTTCACTTCCTGAGAAGGCTTCTGAATTTTCTCTGGGGGCATCTGCAAATCAAGACTTTCTAAGTGAGAGATTATTTTCTGCTGATGTTTCCCTACTACCCCTATTTTATCCGCACACTCCCCCCCGCCCCCCGCCGAATGTCATCCATGTATTGATAAACAGCTACAAGATCAGGTCTGGGTATTTTTTCTAATTCCTGGGCTAAAGCATGCTGGGCCAAAGTGGGGGAGTATTTGTAGCCTTGGGGAAGCCTAGTGAAAGTGTATTGCTGTTCTTTCCCTGTGAAGGCAAAACGGTCCATATCTTCTGGCTGTATAGGTATCATAAAGAAGATGTCTTTGACATCTATAGTTGCCATGATCGGGTGAGCCTTTTCTTGAGTTGATGTTATTAATTCAGCTAAGTTTGGGACCACTGTTGTAAGAGGGTCTGTGCTGGCATGAGGCCTGCAAAAATCTACTGTTAAATCTCTACTTTCCGTTGGCTTTTTGGACTGGCCATAGTGGCGAATTAAAAGGAGAATGTGTGTGAATTATCACCCCTTGGTTTCTCAAGTCCTGTATAACTGCTTTGATACGTTCTCTGGCACCAGAAGGTAGAGGGTATTGTTTTACATTAGTTCTTTTACTATACGGTAGAGAGGGTGAGGTTTTGAAGCAGCCTAATGTTAAGTGGCAGTGTACCAAAAGACCACAGAAATCCCTCAGAGTCTTCCCACTGCCTCTCAGCAAGGACACCCATTCCTAATAAATTATTTGGAATGTCCCCGATTCCCATTTTTGATGACTAATTGATGCTCATCCCCAGTGGAGCATCAGTTTGACTAAGGCAACATTCATAGATTCTGTAGTTCCCAGAGCATTAAGAACACAGCATTGCCTCTTAGTTAGAACAATTCCACACCTCTGGGCATCCTTTTGTGTTAGTGCAGAGTTTTGAGCCCCAGTGTCAATCCAAAAGGTTACTAGTAGCCTTTTGGGGCCCTTGATAGCTGGGATTAATATATCTCCTGATTTCTTTTTAGTGAGCATTCTTAAATAAACCCAAGGTCCGCCCCTTTGCCCACTTGTAAGCGGCAGAGAGATGCGTTTCCCAAAACCCCTGTTGGTTTTGGCTCACTGCCTGTGTTCTGAGGGAGAAGCTAGGGGAGGGCTCTGCTGCTAGGATGCTGAGAAAGAAGCTGGCAGAGGGGTAATCTTGGCTCATTGGCCGTGTTCTGTGGGAGAGGCTGGGGGAGGGTTGGTTTTGGTTCCTGAGAAGGGAGGGGTGCACTGGCTTGAGCCGATGGATTTGGTTTTCGATGGTGCCAATTCTTTCTTATTTTCTGTGATTTATCAAGGGGCAAACCATCTATCACCTCTTGGGGGACCCCCCTTTTTAACTCCCAACAACCACCAATGATGGTGGTTAGAGATCTCTTTTCCCTTCTCTACATTTTCACTGTGAGGAGCCCCAAATAACTGAACACCTTTTGTTTTTTCTGATTTCTCCTCCAGGGTTTTTATAGGTCCATATTGTCTACAATAGTTCATCAGATCTACTGCAACTTCACCCCATGTCCAAACTTTACGGCTACTGGCAGGTGAATCAGATTGAGAAGCTGAGGGCTGGGAGGGGGAAGAGTATGGAGTGAAGCCAGGATCTCTAGATCCACTTTGGTCCCTTGAGTTCCTGAGCAATCTATCTAGTCTTTCTACAGGACTCAAAGCCATGATGGTTTTCTGTAGAGTGACTGCTGTAGGTTTAAGGGTTTCTGGAAGCCCACGAATTCAAGGGCTCATTAGTTCTGGCTTCACAGGTAATTGCATTGAGGATTCAAAACCAGGAATGAATTTCTTTTCATCAGTCATTTGCGGGCAGGCGGATTTGTGGACATTTTCAAAGAACTGCTCGGGGGTACCAACGATTGCCAGGGGGGGTCACCCCTTTTCAAAGGATTCATTCCCCTGGGCCAAAAAGCCGCACGCTGTGTCAGGGACCATGCGTCACACTTACCTCCTGTTGTTGAGAAGACTCCATGTCCCCAGTACCCACTGGCCTCCTGTTCAGTTAATTTAATTTGATCTCCACCAGTGAGGGACACTCGGAAGACCTGTGTCCGATTCTTGTGGGAGGCGCCCGAATTCTTTTTTCAGCTTAGCTAATTCAGTAGCGCTGAATGGTATTTGTTTAGTTGTGACACCTGGGTCAAGATCCTCATCATTAATATAGTTTGAGTCTGTTTGACCCAAGGGTCTCAAGCAAGGACAGCAGTATTCTCCCCAAGTTTTTACTGCCTCAAGTTCCTTATGGGGATAGATTTGTTTCATGTGAGGAGTTTCCTTTTCCTCTGCCTCTGTAGAGGAATCAGTATTATGTGAATTCTTAACATGTTCCTCTCTAAGGGCAGCTCACAACATACAGATCTCATTTCTATCTTCCTTTAATTCTTTTTGCAAAATTTCAACTAGGTTTGGAAGGGAATCTATTACTGCTATTTCCTCATTTCTTCGCTTAAAACGGGTTTCTATGGCTGTTGTGAGACAAGCTCCCAAAACTGAGCAGAAGATGGTTTTATTTTTGCCCAGTTTAAATTCTATTTCATGTTGTAAAGAACATATTCTATCTACAGCATTTTCTAAATTACATCCAGTTGTTCTCTGCCCAAATCTCCACACCTCCCCCCCCCCCTCCCCACCCCCAGAGAAGGCTTGGCCTTGTATTTAGCAAGCAGAGCAGAAAATTCAGCATTAACTTTTGTGCTAGAGTTTTCAGACATTTTATGAAGGGACCAAAACCACGACAGGGAGGTGCAAACTTAAGTTACACAATCTCACAGCCTTTGCTGTGCTCCCCTTTGCTTCCCTGGGTGGATGAAGAGACAAAAACTGCCTGGGAGGCCCTGCTTAGTTCCTGCAAGTTGTCCCCTCCTTCCCAGACAGTCTAAATTCACACATACACAAAAACAGTTTTCCCTTTTGCACCAAGAGATCTTTTGTGAAATTCTAAAGACAGAACCCTCATTAGAGTATGGGGGTGTATTTCACCTGGGCGTGTGCAGTTTGCGGGAAATTCAGAGAGCTTTCCTTGCTATCCAGCTTTGTTCAACCCTTTTGGGATGATGGGCTAGGTGCGGCTGAAGCAAATCCTCCTTCCCCTGTTACAGACTACAAACAGCCCTGCAGACCCCTCTGTCTATCAGAATCCTGTCCGTGAGGCCAGCTTAATGTCACAATCCGCTCATGCGAACGGGGCTGGTGATGGTTCCTTAACTGATTGAGGAGTGTAAAGGACAATACGGAAAGGGGATTGCAGTATCAATTAAAACAAATGTACCTTTCTAGAATGACCACAGCAAATGCCTTAAAGGAATTAGGGAGAGGAAAAGAACAGAAAAGAGAGGGAGAAAGAGACAGGGAGTTGTCCTAGGTTGGCTATATGATGCTTTTATCCCCAATCATCTTGTTCTGTTTATGCTGAATAATAAGTTCTACACTTTTAAGGCTTGTTCCAGAGAGTCAAGGGGAGAAAGAAGAAGAGTGCAGTTTGTTTTAAGACACTGCACACATTGCTCCACATTCCTGCTCCTGGACTGTATTATCTGCAGTTGAACAGACAGCGGGAATGAGCTCTCCTTTGCTTTTACTCAGCTTTAGCTAGCTGAGGCAAGGAAGTTCCCTGGGCTGTGGTTTTTCTTTTTTCCCTTTTCTTTGGATCTATTTAAACATGCTCCAGACTGAACACCCAGAAGAGCACCAGCAGCTAGCACCTGTGGCCCACCAGAGGGGGTCTGGCCTGCAACATTCCCAGCACAGGAGGGACTGATAAGGGACTGAGTGAGCTGAACTGCAGCCTGGGGAGGAAACTTTCTCAGTTTGTCATCTCTTGTGGAGCAGCAAGGGGTTTTATTGTTTAAGAAACAGGTTTTTTCAACTTTTCTCAAAGGAGGTATTATCTCCCAGACTCGTTGGGGGAAGGGGCCAAGCAAATCTGCTTTCCTAGAGGAGCCCTTTGGGGGTTTTCTCCCAAATTTGCCCTGAACTAGAAGAGGAGTATAGCGACCAAATGGAGAGAGAAAAAGTCCTCGCAGTTGAGCCGATGGAGTTCTTCTAGGGGAAATCTCCAAGTCCTGGCTAACTCAAGGTTCTATTATAGTCCATTGCCGAGGGGGGAAGCAGATCTAGAAATGGCTGAGGGGGAGCAGATGCAATAAAGGGCAAGTCTATTGAAATTGCTGAGGGGGAGAAAGGTATTGAAGACGGGTACAGTCAGTCCAAGTTCTCAGCAGGATAAGTCAACATCAGCAGTGAGTGGGACCCGTGGTTTCAGGACTGGTTTCTATGGGAAACCAGTCTAGGTCCAGCGAACACATCTGCAGGCAACACTTAGCAGGCATCCTGCTTCAGTCACGCCAGCACCCCTGGATCAGAATTACGGGGGTCTCAGCCTCAGTCCTTGGGAGGGGGGCTTCAATCTCCATCCCTCACGGTGGTAGTGGAGCAGATGAAGGATTTTCCATGGGGCGGCTACCACAGTCGCCCCAGCGAGTTCATCTGGCCAAGAGGTGGGATAATTCCTGGGCTGGTGTTGCCAAGCAGGTGCGAGCATATAGGGCGCATCGCCCCTTGGCATGCACTGCTAGAAGCAGTCACTGTAGACACAGCTGCAAACAATCACTTGGCAGGCCAGAATTCTGCTCAGGGGCCTCAGGATTTCTGGCATTCCTCCACCACTGGCAGGCCAGCATTCTGATCAGGGTCCTCAGGGTCCCGATGTCTGTCCTGGGGACGGTCGTGAGGCAAATGCAGGGAACTTCGGACCATCTTTCACATATATTAGAAAATCTGTTTACTAAAATGGCCAAAAAGAAAGTGTAACATTTAGAATTGAGGAAAAATAAAAACCCAAAACCAAACCCAAAGCGCTGGAGCAATATCATTCTATAGAATGCCATGTATCTATGAGAAGTACAAAACAATTTTATTTTCAAATGCACTTACAAATCACTGTTTTGCATCTGGTTTTTTTGTTTGTTTTTTTTTGTTTGTTTGTTTGAAAGCTCTGGCACTTATCTGATTCCTTTTTGAGCTAATTCAGCTCAATAATCTGGTAAGAAAGCAGCTAAAAGTAAAGAGAAAAACCTATGGGGACCAGGATGCCACTTCAGCCACGTTGTCGTGAAGCATTAGGTCAGCCTTCTGCGTTGTAGAAATATGTCTGTCCTAGATGAAAACCAATGCATAGCACTATCTTCTTTTAAACTTTGTCCTTGCTACTGGGTTCCTGAATGATCAGTATGCTTTCAAACCAAACAACACCCAGCCCTCTAAGATACTCCCCAAAGTATTGTGATGGAATAACTTTATCAGGAAGAAGAGCTCGCTATGCAAAACCTGAATATGATGTCAAGAATGCTTTGTTGTGGATTACCATTGTTTGGGATTGTTTATCCCTTACCCCACCATGTAGGTATAGGAGAAAATTAGGTAGCCCCAAGGCTTTTACAGCTCTTCTTGTATTTTGGGATAGTAAGGATTTAGGAGAGTAAACAAAACTGTGGTGAGTTTTTTCTATTGACTTGATTGCTCTTTCACTTTGAATTAAATGCTCTGCCTGTCAGCTTACCCATCAGTATAAATGAGAAGAATAATATCTTCCTTCCTGCCCAAAGGATGTTTCATTATGCCTGTGATGTCAGGGACTTAAAAATGAAGAACATTGGGATTGAAAGGAAGCACTGGCATGCCACAAGGTAACTGTAGTGAGCTGTGTTTCCTCCTCAGCTTCACTGTGAGAGTAGAATTTTAATGAGCAGTTCCAAAACTTGGTCTTAGCATAGTCTGGTGACATATCTCAATAGAGCAGTGTCCTAGGGTGACTTTATGATGCCTGTATCCCCAGTCATCTGTTCTGTTAATGCTTGATATGATATTCTCTGCCTTCAAGACTGGTTCTGAGAGCAAAGGTGGGGAGAAGAAGAAGCACGGAGTTTGTTACCAGAGGCTGCACCCCTTAAAAAGCAACACTCCTCCACCTTCTGCGCTGCACTGTGTTGTCTGAGCACTGACGGAGCAGAACAGAGCGCTCATTTGCTTTTTAGTTGGTTTAGCTGGCTGAGGCAGAGTTTTCCCTGGACTGTTTTTTTTTTTTTTTCCATTCCCTTCTCTTGGAACATTTCAAATCTGCCCCGGACTGGGACCTGGGGAGCACTGAGAGCTTGCACTTTGCTGCTTATGGAGGCCTACTCTGGGCAGCAGCCTTCCCCATTGCCGGAGGGATTGATAACAGAGCGAGCACCCACAGGAGAGACTTTCTGATTTGTTGTCTCTTCAGAGTGGCAATTGAGTTTTGTCATCTGGTATTGTTCATTTTTTGTGCTGGGGAGTGCTTTGCCTGTTAAATAAACAGCTTTTTCCCACTTCTCTCTGAGGAAATTTTCCCCAAACCAGTTGAGGGGAGGGGCTGTGTGGGTGGGCTTTCTCGGGGTTTGGGGGGGGGGTGTGGTGGGCCTTTTAGAGGTTTTCTGCCAAATTTGCCCTAAACCAGGACAATTGGGATGTGCGACTTAGAGAATGATGGAATCACTTTGGTTGGAAAATACCTTTAAGAACATTGAGTCTAAATGGAATTAGCAAATGCAGCCATCAAGAAATGTTTTGCTGTTTGAAGAGAACATGGTTTATCTGATAAGCTTTGCAAGTATTTGTGTCATCACAAGCACACATGTCCAATGTATTAGATGGGAATATAATAGGAAACCTGTGCAGATCAACAGAATGATTCTCAGGGTAGGATATTTGCATGTTTCATCTTTCTTTCTGACTTCTTCAAATGAATTCTTTTTAGAAAGTAATGATTGGAATTGTTACTCTTTTGACAGTTCTGAGTGTATTACTGACCTTTTTGGCATATGAATGCCAAACGGGTTAATTCACCTAGTTTTTTAGATAAAGACTAAGATTTAGTTCTGCTTCAGCTGGAGGCAGAAACATTGAAATCCTCTGGCCTCCTTCTTAGTATCTAATTTCTATTACAAAATTAGTGCCCAATCTTGTCCCTTAAGGTCCAGTTAGCTCAGTGTATACCAACAGGGTGACGTTAGTAGGGCTCACATGATGCTGCACACAGAAGCCCTCAGTGTGCAGCTCTAGCAGACAGTAATTCCATGCAGTTGGACAATGCCAGTGCTGACTTTGGATCACCAGAAGAGTAGAACGAGAGAGATTTAATGGAGAGGTCTCTGCAGGAAGTGGCCTGAAGAAGACAGCAGAAATCCCAGCTGTGTGTTTGTAGAAATCATTTGAATGCCATTTCCAGAAAAAGATCTTCAAATCTAGCTAGCTTTTTCTGCAGATTATTTGTAAACTATATGCATTACATGGACAGTTTCACTGAGCATCTGAAATACAGCTGCGTTTAAGTGGATTGAATCAGCGTTGGGAAGCAGTGGAATAAAGCTTTTCACGAATACCTGACATCCAAGACCCGCAGGAATGTCTCCATTTTTTATGTCCAGATGCTTTTTAAAATAATGGGTGACCATTTAGCATAGTTTTAATCAGAAATACAAAGAAAATTTTAAATTCACATTTTTTATGGCTTGAATATTTTTCTTTGTTTATTTCCTGCTTTCCAATTCAGTTCTCCAAATCACATGATTAGGCAATGAGAACTCATGCTGTATAAAAGTATTTAATGCCATGCTTCCAAGTTAAGGCCATGTATTTCCTGGGACTGTTCCAAAAAAAAAGAAGCCTATCTGGATTCTCTCTTCCCCACGCTCATTATTAGATGAAAATCATTTCAATATTCTATTTTGACTTTACATTGAGACAAAGTAGAAATTTTCCAGATTCCAGGGTAGAAATCCATTTTGATTTAGGTTAAATGTACATCTTTTAGTTAAGCCTTGGAATCTTAGCTGTTTAGTCTGAACTCATAAAAATTGATTCAGTGAAGGGCAGAGATAAGGGGGGGGAGACAGGTCAACTTGGCCTAGGAATTCTTTCTGATAACAAAAGAACTAGCGCTAAATGTCACTCGAAGTCTGTAAAATGAATATGTATGAACTTATTGTGAAATTGTATGCATATGTATTTGGGAAGAAAGATAAAAGGAGACCTGAATATCCAAGAGGTACACATGCCTTTTAAGGAGAGTAATCCCCGCATGCGTCCAGCGCTGCAATAAACATATCTGCTTTACAACTTTTACAAAGTTGTGGAGTTTTTGATTTTCTCCGCAAAAAAACATGGTACAATATTATATTCAGAAATTCAAGCCTCTACTGTTAGGTTGTTTACATGGTTTTCTGGCCTTTCTAACTTTGCATAACCACCCTTTGCAGCTATATCTTTTTGCAGTAAGGCATCACAGGGGTCTGTGAGACGTTTTAATGTGAGGCAGGACTAACATGCAAACTGCATGTGACATACTCGACATATTTCACTTCAGAAAGTTACAGTATGCTCAGACGGGGTGAAATACGAAAGAAATAGACTTAACACAACATTTCTAAATCTTGGAAATCTATTACCTGAACTTTGAGTCAGTTTGCAGGACTCTGTAGAAATGCAAACGTGAAGTCCAAGGAGTAGAGCAGAAGGCGTATTGGGCAGGGGGACAGAAGATTGCTCTGAAGGCTGATGTAAGCAAGATTGCATCCTATAAAGAGAACAGCTGCTTCTGCTGGTGCCAACATAGAGAATTTGTGCCACTGGCCTAGTTTTCTGGGGACTTTTGACCTGTACGCTCTTGAGGGTTTGCAGATGTGAATTAATCTGTCCTTTGATCTTTTCTTTCATTTGAATGTCTATGACCTGATTTGGTCTTGTGTACTGTACTGTATTGTTTTATAAACAGACATGTTTCCACTCTTTGAAAGCTGTAGTTGAAAGTTAGGTTGCACTTATGAGTTGGCTGTCAAAAGAATTAATTGTCTGCTTTAAGCAAAATATCAATAGAAGCATTCAATCCACTCCTGTGATACAGATTCATTTTGAATTTGCAGGGTAATTTACATCAGTGGTTGTACTGCCTGTGCAATAAATATAACTTGCTTGGTTTCTAATGATGATAATAGTCCTCTTTGTATTACTATAAGATTAGAATCCACCATCATTCTTTTCTTATTATTATTGTGCTGTAAAGGAAAAACAGTTTTGCATTAACCAAGGAGTAAAATGCATGCAGTGAGCATCATTCTTGCAAGCAGTCCTCAATTCTGAAAAGACCTCTCAGAAGCTGCATCAATTGGGAAAGCTAGACAGATGGCAGAATGCAGAACTTGTCGTTTAGGATCGAGTACAAAAATGACACCCAAGAAATTCTTCATGGATGCTGCATAAGTACAAAGACGCCCTAATTTCAAGGTGAAAGATAGTCAATGTGAAACTTGTTCAATGAATAAAAAACTATGCTAATCAGGACACTAGAGTACCAAGCGTGCTACAAGGCTTTTTTGTAATGAACATCATTCCCAGCATGTAAAAGTACTCTTTTTATTGCAGATCGTTTAAAAGTGCACAACAGTTTGGAAAAAAGTGCTTTTCTTTTTTCTATTAAAAAGAACTGCGTATCATTCTAAGAGATACTGGAAAAAGTTTTTTGAAAACAATGTTATTTTAAAGGCTAATTCTATTCATAAATACTTCACAGGAAAAAAATCTGATCTGCTGGTTCATCCTGAGGACTCTTAAAGGAAAATGCCATGGTTGCGTTCTCTTCTCACTACTTCAAGAGCTCAGTCTTACCGGCATTCTAATTATTTTTTATGCTGCTGATGGCACGGCTTAGACATCCTTGTCTCCATTACCATCATGATTTCCATTTCAAGTGATGAGAATTTTTCTTCCTGACTGGTGAAGTTAAGTGTCATAACATTAATGTTGAGTCAATTTGAAGGCTTTTTTCCAAAGGAATTTCTTCCTTCCTAATGAAAACCATTGGCACTAGCAAACCTACTCAGTTTTTCAGGAAGTGATATAATACACCTGTAGAGTACAATGTCCTCAGAGTTGCTTTTTCACCAGAAGAAGAAAACTGCTGTTTTCTTCTTCTATCACCTTAGACTTACTTTATTCAAAACCTTTTTAAACCTTTGAATTTCTTTTTTTATAGCTAATTCCTTTCACAGTGTGCTATAGCATATGTATTTTGAAAGGCCATTTGTACATATTCAAATGGCTTACTTCTATTCTACTAAGAAATGGCTGTACTTCTAGTAGGGAAACTTCAAGGTCCAGTAATATTTTATCTAATACAAAATTTAAAAATCTCCAACTCCTAAAAATGATACCAGAAAATGACATCTGTAAGACTGTGGCAGGAGGCTTTTTCCAGAACAATGTGCAGTTCTTCCCAATTCTATTTTTCCCTCCTATTACTTTGTACACAAAGATTTTTACACAGTCTTCTAACAGTGGCGTGTTACTACTGGGGTAGAGTATTGCCCTGCCAGCATTGGAATTGACTCGAATGCAGTTGTGTTCAAATTTGCTGATGGGACAAGGGTTTTTTGCTGAACACACTTTAGCAAGCAAGAGGGCTTCTTGGTCTTTAGATGCTATGAGTCCCAGAAAAAGATGAATGAGGTGGTGACATGCCTCGTGTTTTGAAGAGAGATCAAAACCTTATTTCTGGGGTCACCTCCATTTTGGTACAGAAAGCGCACAGAGGGCTTTGAAGCAGCACTTTCACCCTCTTTGCATTCACTAGTAAATCTGAGACAGAGCTTGCTCCAAGGTTTGTGCAAAAATACTCTTTTGATGCAACTGTTCACCAGACAATATCTCTGGGAAAATTTGCAGGGGCAGAAAGCAAGCCCTTCCTGGGAAATCTACTGAAATGGTTCAGAAGTTATTCCCATTCACTGTTGCTAACCTCTGCTGTCTATCTGTCGGATACGCTTGGGATCATGTTGAAATAATTCTAAAGAATGTACTGAGGCTGCAGTATTGAGTAAACATAGGTATTTTCCATAGGTGTCAGGGGAAAATATTTCTGTTGGTAAAAATGAGTTCCATAGAAAACAAGAACAGCATGGTAGAAAAAAAATTACATCCATAGAATGAAGATGCCCAGAATTCTACTTTTGAAGTTACACAGAGTCAATATTTTCTAAAGAAGGTTGTGAAACTTATGAAGAAGGAGGAGTATATTCCACCTGACTGGTGTAAAAGTTCATTTTTCCAAATTAAAAAAACCTATTTTTAAAAGAAAAATATTCCGCCTTGTGGAAAAGTAGCCCATTAGTAATTTTATCAAAGGTAGGATTAGATCAAGTATTCCTACAAGACAGTAGTAGTACTATGAAAAGCCTTTTGGCATCTATTTGACTACAGGAAACTTGTGCAAGCAGAAGTGTCTTTCCCTGCCGCAAGCTGTACTTCGTATTTGCTACTGCTGCTTAAACATTGTCAAAAGAAAACTTGTCAAAAAAGGACTACTCTACACAAGCAACTGGAACTATCCATTGCGTTCCAGCCAATTTTAACTAGAAAATATCAGACACACACTCTAGCTGAATATTCTAATGCATAGATGGAGTATACCATCACAAAGAAATGGGAATGCTGGAGAAAGGAGCAAATGCAGATGAATTTCAGGGAAGGAAATTATTGGAGAGCTAACTGCAGTCCCTCGACTTTACAAGAAATGATGTCCAGTAAATCCCAACCAGAAACCTACATAACTCCATTTTGAAGTGAGTTGCATCTATGGTCCTCTGTTCTTCCTAGATGAAGAAACTGTGTTTTGAATCAGTCTTCCAAGCGCTATGGCTAAAGACCTTAGATGCCTCAATTTTCTTTTTTTTTTTTCCAGAAGCAACTGTCTCAAAACCTCTGTGAAGGTGATTTTTCCCATTAAGATGCCATATATTCAAAGAGCACCTTGTCATTTAACAGGGTACTCCAAACCTCATTTCCAAACTTAGACTTAAAATAACACTCTTCCTAGTTATCTTTCTTTTTTTCTTTTTTTGCAGGTTCCTGCTAAACTAGGCAGCAAAGTAGAGAACAGACCACAGCTCTTTCTGGAGCATCTTGAACAAATGCCCTTGCTTGTGTTCCAATCATTCACTTTGCCAAAATGCCTAACGATGAAGAAAAGGTTGTGAAGGCATTACTAGTAGTATGATATGGCAATGTATGGGTGTGATTTATCAAGTAGAATTTGTATCACATAGATGATACTTGGCAAACAGCAAATGAAGGGGTTTCTTTCAGCTCTCAGACTGATGTTACATGTCAGTAATTTAAACCAAAGATAACAAGAAGGATATCTTTTAACAGTGAACTTAATTACACCCCTACCCATGGACATCTGAATCTTAGGAATAGACAGTGTCTGATTTAGAAAAAAATACAGAATCACCACAGTTTAAAGAAGCATATGATCATGAACACTTTGCTGATGGAACGTAGCCTATTCATTGGCTGAAATGAAGCAGGTAGACAGGACATAGGAAATATTGTTTTGTGGATCAAACATTTTTTTTTTAAAGTGATGCTTACAGATGGTGAACTCACCAACTTCGATATTGCACAGTAGATAAGGGTACCTAACTTGCTCCATCAAGTTATCCCTTGGAATCATCATCCAAGGGCATTTCCCCCTGCCTCTGTGAAAAAGTGCCTACCTTTTTCACAACACATTTGCAGCAGCATTGTTAGGCCTGATCAGCTGGTATGGAGGGTGAATTATCAGCAGCAAGGTGACTGGCCAGGGTCATTTGCTTCAATGGATTTTGATCTACCGGATATTTTGAAGACCTGCTTCAGCCCTCTTTGTCAAACACAGCCTTCAAATGGTGCTAAACAATTGTTCGGGCTGTGGACCACATGAAAAAATACTTTCTGGTGCCTTTACTGGGCCATATGCTCTTTATTCTCTCCCTCAACTTCTCCATCACCTCTCATCTCTTTCACATGAGCTATGTTCAAGGTCCACAGGATACTTTTCACAGAATCTTCAGGCCTGATGCAGTAAGAATGATGAACAGAATGCAGTTGGGATGAATTTTCCAGTTTGGATAAAACCTTTTGTGCACCCATATCCCCCTATGCCCAGAAAAACCTTTACTAGTAATAGTGTTTTTCCTAAACCGCAATTTAGTCTGGAAGAAAGGCTTTTGTCTGAGAGTATCTGGGAGTATCTGCATGAAGCACAGATATCTGGCCTATGCAATTTTGAATATCAGAGGAAAAAAGAAAATGGCAAGAAGTTTTTAATTTTACTGGTTTTAATTTTCAATTCCATGCACTTTTTCAAAAAGTGTCAATCTCAAATGGCCATCAACATATTTCAGTCATCTGTGAGTATTCCTGTCAAATGTGTTTCAAATCAAAAGAATTTCAAACTTTTCCTCAAAGTTCATATGCCTAGATTTAGTATTTCTGATCTCTATTAGATGAAAGGAAGACATTTTTTGCTGTTGGGGTGCTGGAACGCTGCAAAAGGTTGCCCAGAGAAGTTGTGGATGTCGCATCCCTGAGCGTATTCAAGGTCAGCTTGGATGGGGCTTTGAACAGCAACGAATGCGACCCTTGATGGTAGATAAACAAAGCTTGAATATAGAAGAAACTCAGATTGAACTATAGGAGCAAATTTTCTCTCAGCTCTTGGGGTAAGTTCAAAGTTGTACAAAATTGCATTTCTCTGTGATTTTCAATACTGTAACTGAAAGCTTCATGAAAACTATGCAGAAGATATCAAATTTTAAAAGCGATAAGAACTACAACATCAAACACATGGGATTGGGTACAACATGGGACACTCTCTGAGAGAAAATCTCTGTATTTCAACACTTCATCCCAATGATTAGGATTTCAAGAAGTGCCAAAGAAGGCGGCAAAATATCCTTCAGGACATTATTTACTGTAGTTCAGCCTGGCCATTAGTTGGAATTGGTGTTTGAACTAAGGTCGATGTACCACACACACTTTCCATGCACTGAAAACTTACTGTTTACAATGAATAAGCAATGAGGATCAAAATTGATTGAAAGCATCTTAAAAATGTCAAGTATTTCACTGTAAATGATCTATGATCAAAATACTTATTCCTCCTTAGTGAGGGACAAATAAATTCTTCCATACCATGATGGTTTAAAATTGTATAAACCAATGTTTTCTTCTGAAAAGACATCCTCTAATTTTTTCTATTTGTAGAAGAAAATATTCCTAGACATAGAACTCAGTAATTTTAAAAGAACAAATGAAAGGAAAATATTCTGCAAACAGAATTCAATGAAAACATGTGTTTTAAATATGAGGTGCATATTAAACAGAATTTTAGTACCAGATGTTTGAAATAGTGTACCAGCTCTTTTGCCCACAAAGAGTGGCATTTAGCATTACAGTCTTTTCCAAGGTGTTCATGATCTGCTATGCTGATCTCTGTGCATGCCTCGGTGTGTGCGGAAGCGGGGGCATGTGAAGGGGAGTGTCTATGTTTGTTTAACCCTCGTAGTGGCAGATTCATGCCTCAGCTCCATCATTTTTTTTTAGAAACTTCACAGAGAGTGGATATGAAGTTTCATGTTCAAAAGAGATCAATTCCTAGGTCATCCATTTTACTCTACCTTGTAAATCACTTTCTTGATATTGATAAAATATGCTTTGTTGCATATTTTATTAAATATGCTTTCACGCTACATGGAGGAATGAGAATGTGGAGAATCCCTCCAATGCCTTGCAACTTTTCCGCAAATAGATTTTCAAGAAAATCATCATTTCTCTTTTCAATATGTCTGGGACAGGCATGATGGTGGTGTCAACCTGTTGAAGTTTTTGTAGCTGGGGGAAGTTGTACGAAAGGATTGGTTTTTACATTGACCAGTTACTGAATCAAGTGCATGAACACATTTGAAATTCAGCTGGGGTTTCCTTTTTCTAGCAGACTACTTCTAGAACTAGCTAGTAGACTCAAGATGACTCTTTTTCTCTGTTTTTGTTTCTTTTCTTTTTTCTTGGCTTCTTTGCAACTATCTACACAATTGTAGAACCTTTTTCCCAACTAAAATTGTTTCATAGACTGATAATTAAGATAAACTTTTTACAAGGAATATTTTAAATCTTTGTTAGAGTTAAGAAAGTTAAGAACATAGGTCCTTTTCTTCCCTTATGAATATTGCAATGAAATAGTTAAATAAAGACCAACTCTTTATTTTTACTTGGAATCCACGTAGATAATTCCCATACAGTAATACATTTTGTGGACCAATATTTGCCATTCTGATGTAAGTTGTCACTTCTTAACAATATGCCTTCTGTGACTACGTTGACAACACTTTTGGTAAAGATCCTAACTGGTCTTAGACACACATAGGGAGAAATTTGCTCAGCCAGTGTCAGTCTTAAGCATGTATCTTAGAAGATCTTTCTAGAGCTGGGGAATTTAACCATAAAAGGGATTCAGTTATGGAAGAGACAGTTATCCCGGAGTTTTACATTCTTCTTGAACATTACTTAAGGAACTTAAATCCCATGTCCATTTGGATCTCGCTCTGCACAGAGCTTTGTCATGCCAGTCCTTGAAATGCATCTCTAAGAGAATTCACTAGCACAGAATGAATGAGGATGGAAGGGGTCTGTGGGGCTCACTAAGTCCAATCCCCCTGCTTCAATCAGGATACCTAGAGGTATGGGGTTCGGCTGTTTGTCTCTGCTCCCACACACGCTTAGGATGGTTCTTGCACGCTGGGCTTCAAAAGATGAGTCTGGACGCTAGTTTTTTTGGACTTCAGAATTGTTTATTATTTCTTATCTAAAATGTACTTTCTCTGCCTGAAGGATCTGACCAGCAGGGCAGCCAAAGGCACTCTGCCCACCCCCAAGGTGGTCGCATCTTTTATAACAAAAACTTCGTATATCATGTTTACCTTTTGTCCCCAATACCTATCACCCTCATCACTAAGTACACCCTCACCCTAGACCAATCCCCAAATGCCAACACCACTGCAGAAGATGGAAGACAGGAAGAAGAAAGAAGAGCCTGGTGGCAGGCCCTGATTCCTCCATCTTGTCTCTACAACGCCCCTGTACCAAAACCCCAAAAGTTGTGATTCACCCTTTAATGATATCTTCCCTTCACCATTTACACCTGAGTCATTCTCACAGGCTCCATTTCCTCATACATTGGTGACATATCCCTAGATGGATCAAAATCAAGCCACCAAGTGCTTTTGGCAACATTCCAAGACTCCCGAGCCTACCAAGGGTTCTCTCGGTAGCTCTGGACATCAGGAGTGATGTGCTGAGCTCCCACATAGAGCCTGTTGCCCAGATTATATCTGGGCCTTCTTTTAATGTCTTCAATGATCCAGACTCTACCATCTTTCTGGACACTCTGTGCCATGGTTCAGTCACCGTCACAGTAAAAAATCAGTTTGTGATGTTCGGAGGCAATCTCCTGTATTTCGGTGTGTGCCCACTGCCTCTTGTCTTTTCACTGAGCATCATTGAAAAGACACTGGTTCCCTGCTCTTTGCACTATTCCTTCCTGTAGGTATGTGCGCTGCCATGTAGATAAATGTCAAAAACTTCCCTGAGGCCCAGGCAGATGATATTCTCTTCATCTACCAGGCAAGTTCATTCACCGGAGGAGTTTAAAAAGTTGTCAAGCATGAATTTCCCCTGGTAAATCTATGCTGACTACATTTGTTCTGTCCTCCTTCATGTGCCTGGCAATGCTTTCCAGGAATAGCTACTCCATCAACTTCCTGGGGATCAAAATGAGGCTGGCTGGCTTGTACTTTTCTGAGTCCTCCTGGTTGCCTTTTGTGAAGATGGGTGACATTCGCTTTCATCCAGTCTTTGGGCACTTTCCTCAGTCACCATGATCCATCCAACATGATCAGGAGTGGCCTCAGAATAATATCTGCTAACACCCTTGAGAGCTGTGCATCCATCTCAACAAGGCCTGTGGACTTTATGGAATACTTTCCAATTCAGTGATTATGCCCATAAAAATTTGCATGGGATAAGAGGACATTTTAACAGGTACCTGAAGAGTGAGTGAAAAGCTATGGAAACAATCCAAAAGGACAAAGACTAGAGTTCCCTTTGAAGACAAAGCATCCCATCATGGAGCTGAGCAGTTTTAGATCCAGGTAAGCTTCCTCTCTGAAAGGATGCAGAAGACATGATTTTACCTTATCCAGTAATAAAATGTGTTGACCATTTACTTGCAATACAAAAAATTAAATGATTTCCAAAATTATTGCCCCCTAACTAGACAATAATGTACTGGCTGGGTATTCCCCTAACAGATGAAAGCACCTGCTTGATGTCTCTTATGCGTGCAGCCTATTCGAATTAGGTCATTTGAGTGGGGATTACTGGTCTTTGAATTTTGTTTCTGATGAATTTGGAATATTTACTGAAGCAAGGACCTGAAGATGAGAACTTCATTTCCCATCAGCGCACTCTAACATCCATGGCCGTAATGCCATTGTTTCTCCCCAACTGAGTCAAGAATCGATGACTACAAAGTGGATCAGCTCCAAAAGGAAAGATCAAGGCTGGATAATATTCTCTTGGTAAAGCTATTTATCTCAAATGAAGTGACCGGCTTCAGTGATCTTTCCCTGGCCTAAAGCTACAAGGAGGGGGAGATGGACCAGGTTTCCTTCCACTGCCGTTCTCTTTGTTACCTCAGTGTTCAATACAGGTATGAAGATATTCAAAAAGATAGCTTTGCAGAATTCATAAAATTCAGTCGTAAAAAATCATTTCTTAGCAGCTGAAATGAAAATAGCAAATAAAATGCAATTAATTCCATGGAAGATTGAAATGATTATTTCTTCATTTTGCATTGGAGGATGTATATTGTATAAGTTTGTCTTGCCTTGTTCTCCAGGTTTTGTTACTGGCACACCTTTCCTTATGAACGCGCTGTCCTTTCCTAAATACTCTCATATGGAGGAACATGCTTCTGATAAGAAGAGCACTAGGATGTCTTTACTTGACCTTTTCTTTTCACTGATGCTTGGTCCTCTGAAATGAATGGTGTTCTAAAATTGAAATGTGCTACTATTGTTCCCACGGGGTAAGCCGCAGACTCTTCCTGTCGGAGCTGTCACTAATCAGCTACTCTCCTATCTGCCTTTAAGTAGTTGAATGTTCTGGTCTAAAAGTAGCACCTTCTATGTAACCATGCTCTTAGTTGCCAGTGTCATCCTAAATCCAAACACCCTCCTGCAAAGGACCGCTGGTTCTGTAGTCAACTAAGGAAAAAAGACCCGTCCATCCATGCTTTCTGATTTAAAATATTAGGGTATGACGTCCTTAAACAATTCTCTGCAGTTGAACACTACTTATCTTTGGCGTGTTTCTTCAACTCACTTGCAAGTCATTCATGCGTTAGGTTATTGGGAGAATTGCTTCATTTGAAGATGATTAAAAGGGGTATGAGAATACTTTTGTGCCTCTGCTATGAGGATACTTTTCAAATCCATACAAACTTCCTGCAAATGCAAAAACCTGCATCCTGTATTGTCCTAGCTTACAATAAAAAATGCATCCTATTCCCACCCTCAAGAACTGCAGAAACCAGGAGTGGCATTGTTTTTTCCTTACCTCCTGTTAATGGGCCCATCAATGTCTTGCCACATGACTCAGAGATAACTCCCTCCAGGAGCCATTTCTGTTTCACGGGTAATCAAGGACCCATAGCATGACTCAGAAGGATATCAGCCCATTGGGAGCTGCTCCGTCCAGGGGGTAGGAGCTAAGCATCCCCACCTGGATATAATCTGGGTTTTGGGACACAACAAGCAGCCTGCATTGCCACTGCATTGCCAGAGGAACAGCCGCCCTTACCCAATGGTTTTCCAGAGGAAAAGAGCAACCAGATGGTTTCTACAGAAGACCATTTCATCCAAACTGCTACCACCACCCTAACTAGCAGGACGTCAGCTTCTATTCTGACTCTGTCAGTGGTTTTTCTTTTGTATTCTTGCATGGATTTGGGTTTTTCCCCCTTTTCCTAATAAACTGTATTTCTGACTTGGAGTCTTGCTGCGGTGCCCGATTTCTTCAGCCCAACTAGCTCCCAACACCGACAGCGAGAATGGGCCGCCCCAAGAAAGCTGTCGAATCCGGGCTGCAGCTGTAGGGCACAGCTGCTCTATGGCACAGGTGGACTGCCTTGGGGATAGAACTGCGCTGAGGGCAGGGACAAGGAACAGGGAGAGGTCTTCTGTATATTTTTCAGTTTACTCCCTGGAGGGTCAAGGACAGAAAGACACTGATTCAAAGGCATACATCAACTTCTAAATGGGGGGAAGGTCCCAGGGGAGGATACAATCTTTAACCAACTGGGACAAACTGGGGGTGGAACACAAGGAGGGGAATACAATGTTGAAACCAGTAGGGGGACTACAGGGGAGGAGAATAACTTGAACAAACCAATGGGGTTTCCAAGGGTACAAAATTGAGAGGGAAGTTTCTAGAGAAAGGGGCCGGCTTGGGGAGGGGTTGATGTTCAATGGGAGGAGGAACAGGGAACAAAAGGGCAGGTCTTTGGGGAGATGGACAGCTAGGGCAAAAGCCAACAATACTGGGGGGAAAGGAACAATCCATTAATAATAACATATGCTATAACAGCACAAAATAGGAAGGCTTAGAAAATGGACTACTAGAACTGCAGTACAATAATAAACACACACTGCAACAGAGTGTCTCACTGGTTTGGCTTTCAAACCAGAAGAGGCGCCAACCTAAAAATTTCCAAACCTTAAGGACAACTGGCTGCCGTTTTGATTTCCTTCTTAAATATATCACCAAGGCGCTACCAGCTTCTGTAATTGGCTCAGCAGCATGTCTGTTCCTAGTGCCAAGCAGGGATTCACTTTGCCAGGCATGGAGGAAGCTTCTAGGGGCTTTCCACAAAAAGTCACTTGTGTGGCTGGCTTCTTCCCTCCCCACCAAAAACCAAGCCATGAAAAACCAACACCTTAACTAATCCGTAGTACTTAGAACGCATCCAATCATTTCTTTCAAACGATACTTTCCGGTTTTTACCAAGTGCACTGAAAAGAAGTGGATCAATAATATTGATAAAAATTGTTCCAGTTCAATAGAAATATTGGGTCATGCAACTCTGGATTACATAGCTATTTTTTTGTACAATACACAGAAGTTTTGTTCACCTCCATGTAAGAGCCTAAATGAGGGATGTGGGAGTCCAGGCGGCTCTCCAAAATGCAGTTTATTCCATCCAAGATGTTGCAGCAGTCCAGGGTGGTGGGCGACAAAGCCTGTGCCTACAGCTGTCAGCTCTGGCTGGAGGCAGGCCTGGAGACCCTTTGGTTTTGGTTACATTGATTTATATACTTTGCTGAGCATCTTCATTCAGTAGAACCAATCTATCCCTTAACTATTATCTATAGCCTATCATAACTACTCTATTTACCATATTCATGTCACTGTTCTCCAATCACTAAAAGTCAGTACGTTACAGTTTCAGCTGAAAATTTTTTTTTCAGTTTTCTTGGCAGTGGAAAATTCGGAGACCTTTCTTCTGCTTGCCACATCGGCAGGCTTGTTTCCGGTGCTATCTTCCTGCTTGGTAAAAACATCTTCTTGTTTGGACTGGGTTTATCCTTTGCTCTAAGTCATAAAACCACCTTCTAACTAACATACCCTTTGCCTCCTTGGTTATCCTGTAAGACTGGCTCAGCAATTCTTTTCTTCTAGATCAAAACTTGCTTCCAACTCTATTCCTTCTTCAGACTCCACATTCAAAAATCTTTCTGCCAAGCATACATATCTGTGAGACTTTCTTGTCAAACTTTCATCTTTCCCAACACCTCTAAAGAAATGTTTCCTGATGGTTTGGATCAGAAGATCCAGTATTGCCATCCTGAGAGTTTTGTTTCGAAGCCCATAAGCTGTGCTCAAGGTTTTGGCTATGTTCTTTGTTGTGCCTTGCATATATTTTGGCTAGAAGGCCAGTGTAGATGATGTCCTTGCTGCAGTAGCCATGGGAAATAAGGCGGAGTGTCTGGCTGATGTACCGGGATGTAGACTATCCACCACTCCCCCAGGGAGGCGAAGATCCCTAAAGGAATAGAATATTGGCTATGCTCTGGGAGTTTTACAGAGAGAAAGATCCTCACAGCTCAAATGATTTGTCTCCTGGAGTTCTGAGGAGTATGTGGTGAAGAAGAAGGCTGCTGTCTTTTCCAAGAATCTTCCGTGCATTCAAGAGGATCATTGAACTTCTTGTCTGAGAATGAAAGAAATATTAGTAGTAATTAGTTCTTTTTCTCTGTCTGTGCATCACTGATTGAATTTGGGTAGGTTATATTTTATTTATTTATTTATTTATTTTAATATTACATAATAAGGTCTTCCAAATTCCCAAATTCTGCTTCACTTCTTTCTTTTGTAGGCCAGTCTGCTTCCTCTTCTCTCTGCTGTATTATTGCAGACCATATCTGAATGGATTTTTTTATTTTTATTTTGAACATTAGGTTTAAACTGAATGAACAGAACACTTTATTTATCCTTATTTTACCAGTTTGCGAGGAAATACAGAATTTTGAAGAGAAGTGATGCAACTCCACTTGAGGTTTTCAATGGAAGAGAAGAATGACGATGTCCTACATTCACAGCATTGTTTACAGTAATATTGCCGCTAGTTTCCACCAACTTAGGTCAGGTTCTGGAAGCAGGCAGCCGTGATAGTATAGAAGTCTAAAAAGGTTCCGTTTGGCTGCTCTTCTTGAAAAATAGCTAATATGTCTCAACGTTGTGCTGAATCTTGTTGTACAGACATTTCTTTTGAGGTCTGAACTCCTTGCTGGACTTCTGTATCTAAGAATCAGATACAGTAAACCTATGTTGCCTTATACGCTTTAAGAATTTGGTTCTAATCCAGAAGAGCAAGAAAGGTTGCTGTATGATTACAAGCTAAAGTATCTGCTAAGAAAGCAGTTATTGGACTGCTTTTTAAAGACAAATTGGAGCAGAGATTTCATTGTTTGATGGGGGTTTTTTTGCTTCTCAATAGAATTTTAGAAGTGGTGGGGTAAGAAAGTGTGGATTTTTATAGGTTTGCCTTGAAAGAAGAATTACAGGGGAAACTGTTGTAAAGAATTGATGCAGAGCTGTATGCAATAATGCACTCTTCCGTACAGAGTTTCAGAAGTGAAAACCAAGAGGAGAGAGTGCCGACAAGATGAGAGTGCCGATTTACTAGAATGAATTCAAGATAGCATTCTTTTCTCTCTCTGAATTACAGCTCTAAACCTCAGGGTATTGATAGTAAGTACATGACAATCTCAAAGACTTAAAAATGGATGATGAAGTTTTATATCCAGTAAACTGTAAGGCTTCACATTTTAATCTGGTTTGCATTTTGGCAAAAGCCAGGAATCTTTTGCAATTTGCCGGATAATAAGGGATTTAGAACAGGAAGTATGCAAGTAATCTCTTGGACCCTTCATCTCCCTTCTTAGAACAACGAATACATTTACTATGCTCCTATTTTTATTCCATCAGGGGATTTGATCCTAGAAATGTCTAGTCATTCTTTTCTTGTTTTCAACCCCTCAAAGAGCATGAATCCAAACTATTCAGAAGTTCTTGATCTGCAACAGTGACAAGCACTATACCGGTAAGAGTCAGTGGACATTAGCAGATCCCCATATGACAGCCCCCTATGGCGGGCTGTTCTGGCAGGACTGATGTTTGAGGGGCTGGAATTCTGTGAAATAGAACATTCTATGAATGGGGAAAATGGAAACAGATTCTGAATGTTCATCCCAACACGTAAACAAGTAATAGGGCAGGTAATTTTCTGTGGAAATTTCTTTAGCCCCAGTGTTGTGGATGATGATTACTCTTCCTACCTCCTTTGGCCAGCTGCCAGCACAGCCACGTTACTCTGATTATGGACAGAAAACCAGAAGTGATTTTTGAACAAAACACCTATCAGGACCTTAGAGTGTTTTTTGCTGCAAAATGTTTCAAGGCAGATAGGGAAACAATTCCATTGTAGAGAGTGTGCTGAGAAGACAAGTTTGGAAGTTAAAAACCATGGAATCAGTTTCTATATATGTCACTGATTTTGCTTATTATCTATTTGGTGGGGTTTCTTGTTTTGTTGGGTTTTTTTTTGTTTTTTTTTGCCTGCATCCTTGAGATGAAAGCATAAGACAGAAAACTACTCTAAGTTTAAAATACTTTTGAGATTCCTTGTGCTGAAAACCTTGTAGCTACTGCTAAGGCCCATTAGCCAGGTCCTGTTTCATTTCTGAGAAGCTATAAAATTCCCATTGGTAATTCAGTTCTAACCATCTGTTGTTATGGTGGAGATGCAAATTAAGAAGAACAATTTTTGAATCTGTAGGGATGTATTTACCATTTTGTAGCTGCCTTTTCAGTCTCTGAGCCATCAATGCAAAGAAGAAGAATCTACACTGTTTTCAACCTTTGGACCATCCACTACTGTCCACGTGCCGAGATTCAAAGCCAAACAATCCTGTCGGGCCTCATTGGGAGGAATTATTTGGATTCAAAATACTAGAGTAGTATTTGATTTCCACCAGCACAGTCCATTGGGCACAAATTTTGATATCTATAGAACCTTTCACGGGGATCCATCTTTGTCACTAGCATCACATTTTATAAGAGAAGAGGCATTGTTAAATGGCTTCAGTGGAAAAAAAAATCTTAAATGCACTCTGAATGGAATTGAGATCCAAAGGAGCCAGTATTTCAAGAAAGCCTGAGATATTGTCTGTGATGAGATCCCTTCTAAGAGGTTCTATTAAGGTACCAAATTCTCCATCAAAATACTGGCAGATTGGTCAGAGGGGAAAAGCAAACTTTTTAAATGGTCCTTTGGGAAGACAGGGCTTGCAGCAAATTTAGTACTTGCTGCTAGGTTGCCTACATTCCAGGAAAGAGTATTAAATACTGAAATTTGATGGATGGTGGATGAAGTCTTTGTGACTGTGAAAGTCCAGTGCATGGCAATCTCAGAAAGGAACCCATCAAAGCCCCTGAAATGCCAACACACAAGTTGTGAGTTCGCAGTGCATGCCAGGTTTTAGCAAACCACAGCAAAATGCTGATTGCAAAACAAGGCCATCAAGTCACATACGGTATGAAGCAGTAGGAAAGAGGAAAGCAGCTGAAAGCGTCAACCCTGCTAAGTAGTCTCAGTATTCTTATTGCCATTAGCAGAAATGTGAAATGAGTCTATAAAAATTACAAAGGAGGCAAAAGAAAAGGGAGTGATGACTCCTCTGGCATAGTGTTTCCTAACAGGGATCTTCAAAATGTAAAGATTCTATCATCCTTTAAACTGAAGGAAGGTATTAATGGCAGTAAGGAAATGGCATCAAATGCTAGAAAGACTCTGGGCAGTGTACTTCTAGACAGAAATGCCACTGATGGAAAACCGACTAAACTGGCACCAATGCAGCAGCATTGTACTAAAGCCCAGAAATGTCCACCGCTTCTCTCTCTGCCATTCCTTTAATATGCACACAGCAGCTCTGCAACATTCCTACTCATCATCTCCTTGGAAAACTGGGCGTGAGGGTCTGTAGTGACGCAGAGTCCCCAGGCAGGTGCAAAGGAGAGCCGCTTTATTGCAAAAGCCAGGCTTTTGAAGCAGTCAGGCCTTTATCACTTGCATAGCTTTAAGACACAACAAACGTAATTCAACCAACAGTCATACACCACGCTGTGAACACGCAATGGTTCTAGAACTTCTTGATCTACCTCTAATTCAGCTGTCTCACTTTCCCCTAGTCATTTTCTACTTAGCCAAAGTAACGGGCCAAAGTAACAAAGCCATGGTTTTACAAGGCCTTCCTTTTGGAAAGTTCTACCTATATGCAACAGCATACCACAAGTTGCTTCACCACCAAGAGTTTAGGTAGATGATTTGCATCTGCCCTTGCGGTGAAACACAATGGGGAGAGAAAATGCTGTCGGAGATGTTCAGTCATTCCATTTTCTAGACAGGCCAAATCAAAAGAAAAGCAAGCTATAGGATTGTGTACTTGCTTTTACAGAACACCTGCTGCCATCTGACAATGAACTAGCAGAAAATCAGCAAGAATGAGACTTGAGGCAAACAACCTTTTGAAGGGAATAATGGGTTGATAAATAAAGACAACACGTTTCCAGGCTATTGAGATACTTTAAATGACAGCAACGGATTTGAGAGCAGAGACTGAACTCATGGGGAAGGATTCAAAGAATCCCAAGAAAAACATGACCAAAGAATAAAAGAACCCCAAGAAAAATAGGGGCAACTGACCTGTTTAAGCCTTCAGGAAATCAGTGGCCGCTGATTTAGATAGGCCATTCAAGTTCATTTACTGATGCACCTTCCACTCCTTTTTCACCTGTCAGCATCACAGGGTGAACTGGGACCTTGGAATCAAGATTATTTGGGATTCTGTTCTTAGCTTTAGGAGAGAAGTACAGCAGGTGAAGTACCTATTACTGATGTGATACCCAGGAACATAGAGTTGACACATTTCATTGAATTCCAATCACAACTAGCAATACTAAGAGGATAGGATTGGCCTCTTTTCATGACGCTCTTCTTGTTACACAGCCTGCTCTGATTCTGGTGAAAGTTTTTCATTAGCTTCTCTCTAAAAAGGAGAAAAACCAATCAAATGTCCCTCTCTGCTGATGCTAATCGAGTCAGAGGTCTATGAAAGGGCCAAAAATATTTGGAATTCTTCTTAGAGAATGGAAATGGAAGCAGAGCTACCAATCTGTTTCCTTGCAACATATCCCTAAAACTCATTCCCTTCTATTCATAACTTATGTATAGCCAGCAGTACATTCAGGAAAAGATGAAGCTGACTGATGTCAGCAAGGGAAGGATTTGAAAGAACTATTCCCATGAATCATCGTATAGACAGTAACTCTAGCATTAAAATCAGAACCCTTTTAGTAAGTATCACTTATGGGAAATTCAGGACTCCTGCACAATGGACCAAGAGGATTAAGCAGAAGCCGTTTATGGTTTACATGATGCACTTACACATTCTGACTCTCTGCACACGCTAGTCACGCTTTTCTTATTGGTGCCTTTGTCTTGTCCACGCATTCTGCGTGCACCTTTCAGAAGATGTGTTTCCTTACAGTCCAGGTACTTTGCCCATCCCCCCCCCCCCACTTTTGGAGTTCTTGTGGTCTTGGAATTTAGTTTCTCAGCTTTTCCTCTCTTGTTTTAGCACGGCTTATGTCTTGATGAATTCCAGAGGGCCCTGAGAAAATTCTGAGAAGAACCGTTCCAAGCTGGATGGCTGGTGCAGCCCGTAGTCTAAGCGGTTCAGATACATTGTCACAATTGCCCCTTCTTCTTGCACCAGCCAGATCTTTTCCAATGCAATTTTTAGCGAGAGGCACACCAGTTTCATGATGCATGGAATAACACAAAGCAATGAAATAATGACTACTAGTAAAAACAAAGCTCCATTTACGAGATCTTTCAACCACCCAGTTCTTTCCCATCCCTCAAACCATTGATGCAAACCCCACTCGTTCCCAGTCAATTTCTTCATAATGTCTTATACTTGTGTGAGTTTCGTATGAATGGCTGCAGAATGGTCAAAAAGATTCATGCAACATATTCCTTATAAAATTCCTAACACTCGTGCCCATGTGCTAATAACAATAACTCTATTACAGCTCTTATTTGCAGTGTTCTATATCTAATAGCATCTACGGCAGTGAGCACCTGAATTAAAATAGAAGAAGTTACGATAAGTTGTTTGAACATCCAGCACCCCAAGTGGTTGAAAGCAGCCAAACCTTGATAAGCAGCGACACCTAGCGTCAGGAAGAACGCAGTTATTCCTGCTGGAACGAGCAAAACTCTACATAATGGTGCCAATCGCGTCTTTAGCTACTGTTGCTCTCTAGGTATTCCCGGGAACGAAAAAGCGGCTTCCTCCAGCAAAAACCATAATGAAGGTAACAGAGCCCTCCGAAGAGCGGCTTCAGTTAAAAGAATCCGGCTACCGGCACCTACCTTCGGAGAGCTGCGTATGCCCGTCTTCTGCGTCTCTTGCAGCCGACATCTTAGCGAAAAGCTTTTTCACGCATTTTCTCAAAAAGAAACTGTGCCAGCACAGCAAGCGTCCCACGACGTTTTTCATGAAGGTACTCAAGTTCTTACCATCTCCTGGAGAAAAGAAAAAGTAAGAATGGCTAGGGAGTGCTGCATAAGGTTTAGAAGGATGCAAAAGAAAGTTGTTTGAGAACTTTTTCCATAGTTATGGTAATGTAAGTTTAAACTGTTGGAAAGTGGTTAGTTCCTTTCTTCTCTCAGTTTGAGAGCTGCGCACTTATTCCCGGTGCTGTGCGGCTTCGTTCTTGGCGTCTCAGCATTTGCCGAGCTCTCCGTCTCCCGGAGGCGAAGAAGGGGCTTTTTCGCTCATAGAGCATTGTGCCGGATGCAGTGTGCTCTGGAGCGCGGCTTCTGCCTGGCGAGCGGCACCTACCTTCGGAGAGCTGCGTATGCCTGTCTTCTGTGTCTCTTGATGCTCGCATCTTAGCGAAAAGCTTTTCCACAAATTCTCTCCAGAAGAAACTGTGCCAGCACAGCAAACTGCCCCTGATTATGGCCTCATATTTTGCCTTTGCTATTGATTCCAGAAGCACTCTTCTTTCTTATTTAAGTTCCTGGTTGTTTTCAAATCACCGCTCTCCATGTGCCCTCCTACCCCGTGCTAATAGACAGAGGCACTTTACCTTGTAGGTATTAAATCCAGGCAATAGGAGAATCCAAGAAGAATACATCTTGAGTTTTAGAAGCAATGCCTATTGAATAGAAAAAAGATAATCCCTTCTTTGAGACCCATTATCAGACATCTGTGTGTGGGGGGGAGGTGTATCTGTGTGTGTGATTGGGAAGTGTACTCACCCACAAACCAGAGGCAATATTTAGTAACCAACATATCATAAGGGTGGATGCATATAATTTCCTGCTCTTTATTGAACTTTTTTTCCCAAGGTTCACTTGTTTTTACAGATTTTCTAGTCAGTTGAAAAATTCTTCTGTGTTTGTGTGAGAATAGAAACATCCATAAAGCTTACTGTGTGAGGAGAATCCTTTGGATTAGATGATGACTATTTAGAAGATGATATTTTCATCTGCATCAATCAATTTCCTTGTTTTGGAAATATTTTTGGTTTTCAAAGTAACAATTTTCAAGATGTATTTTTCGAAGGTGAAAAAACCAAGATCCTAATTGGTATCACAGAAATACAAAAAAAAAATCCCTTAAAATCATCCTTTGCATCTTTTCAATGTTGTCTTTTTGAATTTTCAATAGCTACCTCTTAATCTGATGTTAAAATCTTTTAAAATGCTCTGTCTTCACACAATTTTCTTCTTGATCCATTTCTAAGCTTTAAAATGATATTCAGGTAAGAGTCAATTACTGACACTACTTCACATTTTACAAATTGAAATCACAGTGCAGGGAGGGAGGGAGGGAGGAAGGGAGGGAGGGAGGAAGGGAAAGGAGGAAGCAAAGAAAGAAAGAAAGGAAGGAAGGAAGGAAGGAAGGAAGGAAGGAAGGAAGGAAGGAAGGAAGGAAGGAAGGAAGGAAGGAAGGAAGGAAGGAAGGAAGGAAAGAGAAAGAAAGAAAGACAAGAAAGAAAGAAAGAAAGAAAGAGAAAGAAAGAAAGAGAGAGAAAGGAAATTGCCAAATTTCCCAAACCTTAAAAATTATAAAATATATGTGTGGATGATATTTAAGTGCTGAGACTGTTCCTACATATAATAATGCTAAAAGGAACTTCTATGTCAGTCCAAAACTGTTAAACTGGATGGCAGTTTCTCAGAATCAATAGCCTGTTTTTTCTATCTTCAGCTAGTTACTGCTACTGCACAGAATGACTATTACCACAGAATAACAGAATGGTTGGGATTGGAAGGGACCTTAAAATTCACCTAAATTCACCCCATATGTCATTGGCAGGGACACCTTCCACTAGGCCGCCTTAAGCTCAAAGACCCATTCAAGCTGGCCTTGAACACTTCCAGGAATGGGTCACCCACAACATGTTCCAGTGTCTCACCAGGCCTCCTGGCAAGGAATTTCTTCCCAATACCCAAAGGAAACATATACTCTTCAGGTTTTAAAGCCATCAACACTTTTCCTATTGCTCCATGCCCTTGTGTAGCTCATCTGCCTCCTTCTGCTAGGCTGCCTTCAGATACTGGAGGACTGCTCTAACATTTGCTCAGAGTCTGCTCTTCTCCAGGTTGAGAAGATGCCTGGAGGACTCTGGCTTGATGACAGACTCCCCTGAGCTACACTGGGGGCTCAGACCATTCTTCTTCTTGGACTTGTTGAAGGATGCACAAGCACTGCCGATTGTGCTTAATTGTGGTACAGGTAATAAATAGTTGATTGTTTCAATAAAGACACACTTGAAATGATAAGAGCCAAATTTTTAAAGCAAAATTAATTGGAGAAAGATTCCTAAACTTGTGGCCTGTTACCCCAACCCATCTATTGGTTGTAAATGACATTCCTTGCTGTTGTTATGGTGCATGAACCAAAGCCTAGTGATGTCTACTACTTAAGACAGACGTTCTACCTTCTTACTAGAATATGTTCTTACGGTTTTAAAGCAATCCCCCGAACATCAAGAACAAGAGATTACCTCATGAAGTAATGAAGTGCTTTGGTTGAAAGTAAATTGCATTTGAAGGAAATGGGTTTGGGGGCGAGCACAGGAAGATCTCAGAAGTAGAGTGCCAGCTTAGTTCTCTGCTTCAGAGATAAGTGAAGCAATTCAGGAATGTCTTTCCGTGAAAATTGTTTACAGATCTTTCTGCACAACAGTTAACAAACAGCATCAGAAATGTGTGCGAATAATAGACTAGTCACTACAAGGTTGTCATCCGTGAGTGGTAAGGCAACTCAGACTCATAGCAGTGGTTTTGCTGTTGTGCCTCTTAGAATAGACAAAAAAGAATGAGGAAAACTAATTTTTCCATCTAGTTTCTTTCGGTATTGGTTCCAAGACTATTTTCCTGCCCTCAGGAGACAGCAAAAACTCTTAAAAACTTAAATGCTTCAGAACTGGAAATGATCTGATTCACAAATATTTCTTTTCAAATAAAATTTAAAACATCAGTCATAACGGTAAAACAGATGGAGCTATTTAAAGATGAATGTTCTAGACATACTAAAACATTCCCAGAGATAACTCTTGTGTCCTAAGTCTGTTTAAAAGTCCAGAGTTCCTGGTAAAAAACTTATATGCAGATGGGGTAGCTACATGATATTCTCTTTCCAGCTTAATTATACTCTTCACTCTCACCACCTCTACCAGTTGATTTTCGTAAGTTCTTAGAAAACAGTAATTTAACTTTTTTAGTTCTATGAAAATAAATGACAGTGATAAGAGTTCTTTGCACTCCCTGTTTTCTGAGAAGCCTGACCATCAAGCCTTAGGAACTTGATCATGAGTTTTATTTCATCTCAAAGTAAATTTTAAGGGAGTGGCAGAGAGAATGGGAGCCTCAGGCATAACAAATTAGGCTTCTAATTCTTGTATTGTCCTACTTACCCATGACAAGAACTGGAAAAAGGATAGATTAGAGTTAGCAGCTGTTGAACATTTGCACATACTCTTCCACTAAAGAAGAGGTCAAGGATGGTTTTCTGGCTCTCCCTCCACAAGCTGCAGCTTCATTCAAGGCACTTTCACCTGCTGTGGCATGGAGCCCTCCACCAGCTGCAGTGTAGGTATGTATTCCTCCATGGTTCTCTAGGGACTGCTGGGAGACAACCTGCTTCATTAGGATGTCGCCAGGGACTGCGGGACTGCGGGGGATTCTTTGCTCTGTCAACTGGAACACCTCCTCCTCCTCCTTCTTGTCTCACATTAGTATCATGGAGCTGCTTCCCATACTGTTTTTTCCCCACACATGCCACTGCCTATTCATATGTTTTGGGCTTTTGACCATATATTCTCACAGAGACTGATGGGCTCAGTTGCAAAAATGTGTCTTGCTAGAAAATGACATGCTCTACAAAACCATGATTTTATAGAAAAGAATAGTGGAAGTACAAATATACCGCTAAAGGTCCGGAAAACTGGCAGTGCTTCATTGTAAAACATCCCCTGATTTTGCCTTCTTTCTCCTTAAGATCTGGAAAGAATACTGGGCAGGAGACAGTGTTGTTTCAAGGAAAAGACTTTTTTAGGTTTCTGGGGTGCGTGTTCAACTTTCTTGAGAAAATTGAGAAAAGGCACTTTGTCTTTTGTGGTAAATATCATTAGGCAATAGTGACAAATTCTGACCAACAAGAGCAGGTCAAAATCTGTTGAGATCAAGAATACACCTTGAGTGGCCAGGACAGAACCATAGAGTCGTAGAATCAGTTGAATTGGAAGGAGCCCGTCAGGAGCATCAAGTCCAACTTCTGGCCCTTCATGGGACCTTCCTCAAGAATCACACTGGATGCCTGAGATCAATGTCCCAAAGGTTCTTGAACTCAAGATAGGCGTGATGCTGTGACCACTCCCTGGAGAGACTCTTCCAGCACCCAAACATCCTCTGGTTAAAAGACTTTTTCCTGATACCGGACATGACCCTCCCCTGACTCAGCGGCATGCCATTTCCTTGAGTTCTGTCCTGGTAAACCTCATTTGAGAACTTTCTGATACCTTCATGTCTTTTTTCATTGTGGTACCCAAAACTGCCCCCAAGCACTCAAGGTGAGGCCGCCCCAGAACAGAGCAGAGCAGAGCAGAGCAGGACAATGCCCTCTCTTGCCCAGCTGGTGATACTGTGCCTGATCCACCCCAGGACAGGCTTGGCCCTCCTGGCTGCCAGGGCACTGCTGATGCACATTTAGCTTGCCATTGGCCAGGAGCCTGGGTTCCTTTCTGCACTGCTTCTCTCCAGCCTCTGGCTCCCTAGTCTATACACACACACAGCAGGATTGCCCTGTTCCAGGTGCTGTATCCAGCACTTGCCATCGCACAACTCCCTAAGGTTGGGGATTACCTGTGGGAATCCTTGAAAACAGAGGATTTTGGGAAAGCTGCAAAAGGCAGGCCTCAGAGACAGCAGAACTGTGGTTGGAGCTAAGCAGTAGTCATAAGGTTTGTCAGCAGAAAAATGATAGAAGAAGTAGAGAAGTAAGGACAAATAGAACAATGGCCTGTGTATTAGCGCTTGACCAGAAGAACTCCCTAAGCTACAGCAAAGTATATCTCGCCAGATGTTAGGAAGTTCTAAGCTTAATAATGGAGCTCTGTGCATTCTATCTGAAGGCTTACAAGCAGGACTTTTATTCAAAAGAAGCAAGCGTTCTTTGAACCAAAGTTATGTGTGCTTCTAGGGATCGAATACAACTAGTGTCAATATGCTTTTGGTTTGTGGGATTGGTAAAAAAGCATTTCAAGTAAGTTGTAACATGAAGTTCTTTTTCTGCTGCTGGGGACGTGAGCTGCTGGCATCTTCCCACTGTCATGAGACTGATGCTGGAAAATACAACAGCTTGGGACACCTTCCAGAGCAGTCCCGCCCCTTTCGTGATTTGTGCATGGACTCCCGGCCAGCCATAATTGCCCATCTCTCTTATTTGTCAAGATCTCTCTGCAGCGTCTCACTGGCCTCAAGGGAGTTAGTTGACAGCTCCTCCCAATGTAGTGTCTCTGGCAAACTTACTTAGTATTCCTTCAAGTGCCGAGTCCAAGTGGTTCAAAAGATGTTGAAGAGAACTGGCCCAAGGATGGTACTGTCTTAGCCACTGAAATTAGCACTTCATGCTTCTTCTTGCTCCTTAGTGCAGAAATCACAACAAATGTCTTCTTTGTTTCTTTTCTATCCATGCAGATATCTTTGCTTATGCTCATGCTTTTTATCCCAACAGCAGCTGACACGGCATTTACATACACAGCAAGAGCACGCTTTTCCTGCTCTTACTAGACTTAACAATTTTGCAATCTGTCAATCAGTGACCTTTGCAACTGAAGTCAGACCTTCAGCATTTCTCATCAAAAGAATAGAATGTCCTCAGAAGAAGAGAAAACTTTGCTGCATACTCTGTAAGCCTGCAGAATATATCATGAGGAGTTAGCATCACAATCATTTCAGCACTGACCCTATACTTGAGCAGGGAAAAAACTTCAAAGAAGAGCTAATTAATGCAGCAACATAATCTACGGAATAAAACAACTAGGATCTTCCAAACTGGTCCCTGCGGTAGAAATGTACTTGTAAGAATACAGAAGGTAAAAGATATGGTTTGGAAAGGCTATATCCTTGCAAAGCTAAATTAGATCTCATCCTGTAGATGAAAGATCAAGAAGCTCAAAGTGGAGCTAGAGAGACATGTCCAGTTAATGAGATATAGCAAAGCATTTTTCAAGATAATTAGGCATTCTGGTGGACTGGGCAGTTGGGTTAAATCTGCCACACTTACTCACTTTTGGGGACTGAATTGTGGAGTGCTAAACCATATCTGCTGCTATAGAAATTAAAAGACACCCATCCAAATGGCATGGTTACTGTGAAGACTGTCACTCTCTATTGCTAAACAATTCATAAGCTATTAACCGGTCATAGGAACAAAATGAAATAAAGCCGTTATACCATATTGGAATGGAAAAATATGTTCAAAATATTTTTTCCTTCTGTTTTCTTCCTCTTTTTTTTTTTTTTTTTTAATCCTACGAGATATGATTCATAATTTCAACCATTCTGGAATGCTTTCAACAGATGAAGCCAGCATAGAATTTTTCTAACAGGCTCTTGCCCCTTACATTCTTCATTACTGTTTTGGAATATACTCCACAGTCATTTGGTCTCAGTCAGTTTTTTATCTCTTTTCCCCAAGACAAATTTTAAAGGACTACCTAACCCCTAAAAATCATCATTTCTCTGGATTCTCAAAGCTTTTTGAGAAAGTTGTTTTGTTTTGGTTTTTTCATATTGCATCATTCCTAATGTCTTCAGACCTACTTCAAGTGGAAGTTAAAAATAAATCTTATCTTAAAGAGACTGTTAAAGATAATGAACTGCCAGTCTTGGTATTTGTATGTTTCTAAATCCTTTTGATTTCAAGGTTGTCTTCCTGAATGCTCAGTTTAATTAAAAAACATTGTGTTTCTAAAGGTGACCCAGTTCAATTGCTTCTGCAAATTCACCTTCATTTTGTAGGATTGTACTTCAAGAAATCTTGTTTCATTCAAACATGAAAAGTATAGATTTGACATCATATGTGACCATTTCATCTCTCTCATCTGTATTTCATGGCGTGAATTTCACAGTTGCCACCAAGAAGATTCCTTTCCATTCGCATAGCCTGTTATCTGGACATCTGTCTGCTTTCTTCACTTGCTTTAATGGGAAGACATGGGAAATACATTCTGAAGGTTATCTTTTATAGTCGACTTTTACCTAACAGTGTGCTTCTATTGACTAGAACCAATTTCAGCTGGAAAGAACATATTGTTCTGATCCGCTCATACCAAGGGGGTGGTGATGTTTTCTTAACTGATCTCGGAGTGCAAAAGGCAAGATGGAAAGGGGATTGCAGTATCACTCAAAACAAATGCACCTTTCTAGAATGACCACAGCAAATGCCTTAAAGGAATTAGGGAGAGGAAAAGAATAGAAAAGAGGGGGAGAAAGAGAGAGGGAGTATAGCTACCAAATGGAGAGAGATGAAGTCCTTGCAGTGCAGCCGATGGATTCTCCTAGGAGAGATCTCAAAGACCTGGTTAACTCAAGGCTCTATTCTAGTCCATTGCTGAGGGGGGAAACAGATCTAGAAATGGCTGAGGGGGAGCAGATGCAATAAAGAGCAAGTCTATTGAAATTGCTGAATGTGAAAATGGTATTGAAGACGGGTACAGAGAGTCCATGTTTTCAGCAGGAGAAGTCACTATCAACATCAGCAGTGAGTGAGATCAAGTGTTTCAGGACTGGTTTCTATGGGAAACCAGTCTAGGTCCAGCGAACACATCTGCAGGCAACACTTAGAAGGCATCCTGCTTCAGTCAGGCCCGCACCTCTGGATCAGAATTACGGGGGTCTCAGCCTCAGTCCTTGGGAGGGGGGCTTCAATCTCTGTCCCTCACGGTGGTAGTGGAGCAGATGAAGGATTTTCCATGGGGCGGCTACCACAGTTGCCCCAGCGAGTTCATCTGGCCAAGAGGTGGGAAAATTCCTGGGCTGGTGTCGCGAAGCACGTGCAGGCACATAGGTCACATCGCCCCTTGGCAGGCACTGCTAGAAGCAGTCACTGTAGACACAGCTGCAAACAATCACTTGGCAGGCCAGAATTCTGCTCAGGGGCCTCAGGATTTTGGCATTCCTCCACGACCGGCATGCCAGCATTCCAATCAGGGTCCTCAGGGTCCCGATGTCTGTCCTGGGAACGGTCGTGAGGCAAATGCAGGGAACTTCGGACCATCTTTCACATATATTAGAAAATCTGTTTCCTAAAATGGCCAAAAAGAATGCGTAACATTTAGAATTGAGGAAAAATAAAAACCAAAACCAAACCCAAAGCGTTTGGGCAATATCATTCTATATTATGCCATGTACCTATGAGAAGTACAAAAAACTTCTGTTTTCAAATGCACTTACAAATCACCATTTTGCATCTGGTTTGTTATTTTTTTTTTTTTTTTGAAAGCTCTGGCACTTATCTAATTCCTTTTTGAGCTAGTTCAGCTCAATAATCTGGTAGGAAAGCAGCTAAAAGTAAATAGAAAAACCTATGGGGACCAGGATGCCACTTCAGCCATGTTGTCGTGAAGCATTAGGTCAGCCTTCTGCGTTGTAGAAATAGGTCTGTCATGTATGAATATCAATGCATAGCACTATCCTCTTTTAAACTTTGTCCTTGCTACTGGGTTCCTGAACGATCAAGATGCTTTCAAACCAAACATCACCCAGCACCCTAAGATATTCCCCAAATTATTGTGATGGAATAACTTGATCAGGAGGAAGAGCTCACTATGCAAAACCTGAATATGATGTCAAGAATGCTTTGTTGTGGATTACCATTGTTTGGGATTGTTTATCCCTTACCCCACCATGTAGGTCTAGGAAAAAATTAGGTAGCCACAAGCTTTTACTACTCTTCTTGTATTTTGGGATAGTAAGGATTTAGGGGAGTAAACAAAACTGTGGTTTTACTATTGGCTTTATTGCTCTTTCACTTTGAATTAACTGCTTTGCATGTCAGCTTACCCATCAGTATAAATGAGAAGAATATTATCTTCCTTCCTGCCCAAAGGATGTTTCATTATGCCTGTGATGTCAGGGACTTAAAAATGAAGAACATTGGGATTGAAAGGAAGCACTGGCATGCCACAAGGTAACTGTAGTGAGCTGTGTTTCCTCCTCAGCTTCACTGTGAGAGTAGAATTTTAATGAGCAGTTCCAAAACTTGGTCTTAGCATAGTCTGGTGACATATCTCAATAGAGCAGTGTCCTAGGGTGACTTTATGATGCTTGTATCCCCAGTCATCTGTTCTGTTAATGCTGGATATGATATTCTCTGCCTTCAAGACTGGTTCTGAGAGCAAAGGTGGGGAGAAGAAGAAGCACGGAGTTTGTTATCAGAGGCTGCACTCCTTAAAAAGCAACCCTCTTCCACATTCTGCGCTGCACTTTGTTGTCTGGGCACTGACAGAGCAGAACAGAGCGCTCATTTGCTTTTTAGTTGGTTTAGCTGGCTGAGGCAGAGTTTTCCCTGGACTATTTTTTTTTTTTCCCTTTCCCTTTCCTTGGAATGTTTCGAATCTGCTCTGGACTGGGACCTGGGAAGCACTGGGAACTTGCAGTTTGTGGCCTACTGCGTCCTACTCTTGGCAGCAGCCTTCCCTATTGCCAGAGGCATTGATAACAGAGAGAGCACCCACAGGAGAGACTTTCTGATTTGTTGTCTCTTCAGTGCGGCAAATGAGTTTTGTCATCTGGTATTGTTCATTTTTTGTGCTTGGGAGTGCTTTGTCTGTTAAATAAAGAGCTTTTTCCCACTTCTCTCCGAGGAAATTTTCCCCAAACCAGTTGAGGGGAGGGGCCATGTGGGTGGGCTTTCTCGAGGGGTGGGTGGGGCTTTTAGAGGTTTTCTGCCAAATTTGCCCTAAACCAGGATAATCAGGATGTGCGGCTTAGAGAATGATGGTTGGAACTTTGGTTGGAAAAGACCTTTAAGAACATTGAGTCTAAATGGAATTAGCAAATGCAGCCATCAAGAAATGCTTTGCTTTTTGAAGAGACCATGGTTTATCTGATAAGCTTTGCAAGTATTTGTGTCATCGCAAGCACACATGTCCAATGTATTAGATGGGAATATAATAAGAAACCGGTGCAGATCAACAGAATGATTCTCAGGGTAGGATATTTGCATGTTTCATCTTTCTTCCTGACTTCTTCAAATGAATTCTTTTTAGAAAGTAATGATTGGAATTGTTACTCTTTTGACAGTTCTGAGTGTATTACTAACCTTTTTTGGCATATGAATGCCAAACAGGTTAATTCACCTAGTTTTTCCGATAAAGACCGAGATTTAGTGTTGCTTCAGCTGGAGGCAGAAACATTGAAATCCTCTGGCCTCCTTCTTAGTATCTAATTTCTATTACAAAATTAGTGCCCGATCTTGTCCCTTAAGGTCCAGTTAGCTCAGTGTATACCAACAGGGTGACATTAGCAGGGCTCACATGATGCTGCACACAGAAGCCCTCAGTGTGCAGCTCTAGCAGACAGTAATTCCATGCTGTTGGACAATGCCAGTGCTGACTTTGGATCACCAGAAGTGTTCTTAGTAGAACGAGACAGATTTAATGGAGAGGTCTCTGCAGGAAGTGGCCCGAAGAAGACAGCAGAAATCCCAGCTGTGTGTTTATAGAAATCATTTGAAGGCCATTTCCAGAAAAAGATCTTCAAATCTAGCTAGCTTTTTCTGCAGATTATTTGTAAACTATATGCATTACACGGACAGTTTCATTGAGCATCTGAAATACAGCTGCGTTTAAGTGGATTAAATCAGCGTTGGGAAGCAGTGAAATAAAGATTTTCAGGAATACCTGACATCCAAGTCCCGCCGAAATTTATCCGTTTTTTATGTCCAGATGCTTTTTAAAATAATGGGTGACCATTTGGCTACCTCATTGTTTTAATCAGAAATACAAAGGGAATTTTAAACTCAAATCTTTCATAGCTTGAATATTTTTCTTTGTTTATTTCCTGCTTTCCAATTCAGTTCTCCAAATCATATGATTAGGTAATGAGAACTCATGCTGTATAAAAATATTTAATGCTATGCTTCCAAGTTAAGGCCATGTATTTCCTGGAACTGTTTCAAAAAAAAAAAAAAAGAAGTCTATCTGGATTCTCTCTTTCCCACGCTCATTATTAGATGAAAATCATTTCAATATTCTATTTTGACTTTAGATGGTGCAAGATTATATTCAGAAATTCAAGCCTCTGCTGTTAGGTTGTTTACATGGTTTTCTGGCCTTTCTAACTTTGCGCAACCACTCTTTGCAGCTATATCTTTTTGCAGTAAGGCATCACAGGGGTCTGTGAGAAGTTTTAATATGAAGCAGGACTAACATGCAAACTACACGTGACATACTCGACATATTTCACTTCAGAAAGTTACAGTATGCTCAGACGGGGTGAAATACGAAAGAAATAGACCTAACACAATATTTCTAAATCTTGGAAATCTATTACCTGAACTTTGAGTCAGTTTGCAGGACTCTGTAGAAATGCAAACGTGAAGTCCAAGGAGTAGAGCAGAAGGCGTATTGGGCAGGGGGACAGAAGATTGCTCTGAAGGCTGATGTAAGCAAGATTGCATCCTATAAAGAGAACAGCTGCTTCTGCTGGTGCCAACATAGAGAATTTGTGCCACTGGCCTAGTTTTCTGGGGACTTTTGACTGGTACGCTCTCGAGGGCTTGCAGATGTGAATTAATCTGTCCTTTGATCTTTTCTATCATTTGAATGTCTATGACCTGATTTGGTCTTGTGTACTGTACTGTATTGTTTTATAAACAGACATGTTTCCACTCTTTGAAAGCTGTAGTTGAAAGTTAGGTTGCACTTATGAGTTGGCTGTCAAAAGAATTAATTGTCTGCTTTAAGCAAAATATCAATAGAAGCATTCAATCCACTCCTGTGATACAGATTCATTTTGAATTTACAGGGTAATTTGCATTAGTGGTTGTACTGCATGAGCAATAAATATGACTTGCTTGGTTTCTAATGATGATAATAGTCCTCTTTGTATTACTGTAAGAATTGAATCCACCATCATTTTTTTCCTATTATTATTGTGCTGTAAAGGAAAAACAGTTTTGCATTAACCAAGGAGTAAAATGCATGCATTGAATATCATTCTTGCAGGTAGTCCTCAGTTCTGAAAAGACCTCTCAGAAGCTGCATCAAACGGGAAAGCTAGACAGATGGCAGAATGCAGAACCTGCCATTTAGGATCGAGTACAAAATGACACCCAAGAAATTCTTCATGGATGCTGCATAAGTACAAAGACGCCCTAATTTCAAGGTGAAAGATAGTCAATGTGAAACTTGTTCAATGAATAAAAAACTATGCTAATCAGGACACTAGAATACCAAGCGTGCTACAAGGCTTTTTTGTAATGAACATCATTCCCAGCATGTAAAAGTACTCTTTTTATTGTAGATCGTTTAAAAGTGCACAACAGTTTGGAAAAAAGTGCTTTTCTTTTTTCTATTAATAAGAACTGTGTATCATTCTAAGAGATACTGGAAAAAGTTTTTTGAAAACAATGTTATTTTAAAGATTAATTCTATTCATAAATACTTCACAGGTAAACATTTGATCTGCTGTTCATCCTGAAGACTCTTAAAGGAAAATGTTTTGGTTGCGTTCTCTTCTGACTAGTTCAGGAGCTCAGTCTTACCTGCATTCTAATGCTTTTTTATGTTCCTGATGGCACAGCTTAGACATCATTGTCTCCATTACTGTCATGATTTCAATATCAAGTGATGAGAATTTTTCTTCCTGATTGGTGAAGTTAAGTGTCATAACATTCATGCAAGTCAATTTGAAGTTTTTTTTCCAAAGGAATCTCTTCTTTCCTAATGAAAACCATTTGAAATTGCAAACCTACTCAGTTTTTCAGAAAGTGATATAATACACCTGTAGAGTACAATGTCCTCAGAGTTGTTTCTTCACCAGAAGAAGAAAACTGCTGTTTTCTTCTTCTTCTATCACCTTAGACTTACTTTATTCAAAACCTTTTTAAACCTTTGAATTTCTTTTTTTATAGCTAATTCCTTTCACAGTGTGCTATAGCATATGTATTTTGAAAGGCCATTTGTACATATTCAAATGGCTTACTTCTATTCTACTAAGAAATGGCTGTATTTCTATTAGGGAAACTTCAAGGTCCAGTAAGATTTTATCTCGTACAAAATTTAAAAAACCCCAACTCTTAAAAATGATACCAAAAAATGATGTCTGTAAGACTGTGGCCGGAGGCTTTTTCCAGAACAATGTGCAGTGCTTTCCAATTCTATTTTTCTCTCCGATTACTTTGTACACAAAGATTTTTACACAGTCTTCTAACAGTGTCATGTTACTACTGGGGTAGTTTATTGCCCTGCCAGCATTGGAATTGACTCGAATGCAGTTGTGTTCAAATTTGCTGATGGGACAAGGGTTTTTTGCTGAACACACTTTAGCAAGCAAGACAGCTTCTTGGTCTTTAGAGGCTATGAGTCCCAGAAAAAGATGAATGAGGTGGTGACATGCCTTGTGTTTTGAAGAGAGATCAAAAACTTATTTCTGGGGTCACCTCCCTTTTGGTACAGAATGCGCACAGAGGGCTTTGAAGCAGCACTTTCACCCTCTTTGCATTCACTAGTAAATCTGAGACAGAGCTTGCTCCAAGGTTTGTGCAAAAATACTCTTTTGATGCAACTGTTCACCAGACAATATCTCTGGGAAAATTTGCAGGGGCAGAAAGCAAGCCCTTCCTGGGAAATCTACTGAAATGGTTCAGAAGTTATTCCCATTCACTGTTGCTAACCTCTGCTGTCTAGCTGTCGGATACGCTTGGGATCATGTTGAAATAATTCCAAACAATGTACTGAGGCTGCAACATTGAGTAAACATAGGTATTTTCCATAGGTGTCAGGGGAAAATATTTCTGTTGGTAAAAATGAGTTCCATAGAAAACAAGAACAGCATGGTAGAAAAAAAATTACATCCATAGAATGAAGATGCCCAGAATTCTTCTTTTGAAGTTACAGAGTCAATATTTTCTAAAGAAGGTTGTGAAACTTATGAAGAAGGAGGAGTACATTCCACCTGACTGGTGCACAAGTTCATGTTTCCAACTTACAAAAAACCATATTATTAAAAGAAAAATGTTCCGCCTTGTGGAAAAGTAGCCCATTAGTAATTTTATCAAAGGTAGGATTAGATCAAGTATTCCTACAAGACAGTAGTAGTACTATGAAAAGCCTTTTGGCACCTATTTGACTACAGGAAACTTGAGCAATCAGAAGTGTCTTTCCCTGCCGGAAGCTGTGCTTCCATTTGCTACTGCTGCTTAAACATTGTCAAAAGAGAACTTGTCAAAAAAGGACTACTCTACACAAGCAACTGGAACTATCCATTGCGTTCCAGCCAATTTTAACTAGAAAATATCAGGCACACACTCCAGTTGAATATTCTAATGCATAGATGGAGTATACCAGCACTAAGAAATGGGAATGCTGGAGAAAGGAGCAAATGCAGATGAATTTCAGGGAAGGAAATTATTGGAGAGATAACTGCAGTCCCTCGACTTTACAAGAAATGATGTCCAGTAAAATCTACATAACTCCGTTTTGAAGTAAGCTGCATCTATGGTCTTCTGCCTTCCTAGATGAAGAAACTGTGTTTTGAATCAATCTTCCAAGCGGTATGGCTAAAGACCTTAGATGCCTCGATATTTTTTTTTTTTTTCCCAGAAGCAACTGTCTCAAAACCTCTGTAAAGCTGACTTTTCCCCTAAAGATAACATATTTTAAAAGAGCACCTTGTCATTTAACAGGGTACTCCAAACCTCATTTCCAAACTTAGACTTAAAATAACACTCTTCCTAGCTATCTTTCTTTTTTTTTTTTTTTTTTTTTTGCAGGTTCCATCTAACATAGGCAGCAAAGTAGAGAACACACCACAGCTCTTTCTGGAGCATCTTGAACAAATGCCCTTGCTTGTGTTCCAATCATTCACTTTGCCAAAATCCCTAACGACGAAGAAAAGGTTGTGAAGGCATTACTAGTAGTATTAGATGGCAATGTATGGGTGTGATTTATCAAGTAGAATTTGTATCACATAGATGATACTTGGCAAACAGCAAATGAAGGGGTTTCTTTCAGCTCTCAGACTGATGTTACATGTCAGTAATTTAATCAAAAGTTAACAAGAAGGATGTTTTTTATCAGTGAACTTAATTACACCCCTACCCATGGACATCTGAATCTTAGGAATAGACAGTGTCTGATTTAGAAAAAAATACAGAATCACCACAGTTTAAAGAAGCATATGATCATGAACACTTTGCTGATGGAACGTAGCCTATTCATTGGTTGAAATGAAGCAGGTAGACAGGACACAGGAAGTATCATTTTGCGGATCAAATATTTATTTTCTAAAGTGATGCTTACAGATGGTGAACTCACCAACTTCGATATTGCACAGTAGATAAGAGTACCTAACTTGCGCCATCAAGTTATCCCTTGGAATCATCATCCAAGGGCATTTCCCCCTGCCTCTGTGAAAAAGTGCCTACCTTTTTCACAACACATTTGCAGCAGCATTGTTAGGCCTGATCAGCTGGTATGGAGGGTGAATTATCAGCAGCAAGGTGACTGGCCAGGGTCATTTGCTTCAATAGATTTTGATCTACCGGATATTTTGATGACCTGCTTCAGCCCTGTTGGTAAAACAGCCTTCAAATGGTGCCAAACAATTGTTCGGGCTGTGGACCACATGAAAAAGTACTTTCTGGTGCCTGTACTGGGCCATATGCTCTTTATTCTCTCCCTCAACTTCTCCATCACCTCTCATCTCTTTCACATGAGCTATGTTCAAGGTCCACAGGATACTTTTCACAGAATCTTCAGGCCTGATGCAGTAAGAATGATGAACAGAATGCAGTTGGGATGAATTTTCCAGTTTGGATAAAATCTTTTGTGCACATAAATCCCCCTATGCCCAGAAAAACCTTTACTAGTACTAGTGTTCTACCTAAACTGCAATTTAGTCTGGAAGAAAGGCTTTTGTCTGAGAGTATCTGGGAGATCTGCATGAAGCACAAATATCTGACCTATGCAATTCTGAATATCAGAGAAAAAAGAAAATGGCAAGAAGTTTTTAATTTTGCCTTTTTTAATTTTCAATTCCATGCACTTTTTCAAAAAGTGTCAATCTCAAATGGCCATCAACATATTTCAGTCATCTGTAAGTTAGTATTCCTATCAAATGTGTTTCAAATCAAAAGAATTTCAAACTTTTCCTCAAAGTTCATATGCCTAGATTTAGTATTTCTGATCTAGATTAGATGAAAGGAAGACCTTTTTTGCTGTTGGGGTGCTGGAACGCTGGAGCAGGTTGCCCAGAGAAGTTGTGGATGTCGCATCCCTGAGCGTATTCAAGGTCAGCTTGGATGGGGCTTTGAACAGCAACGAATGCGACCCCTGATGGTAGATAAAAAAAGCTTGAATATAGAAGAAACTCAGATTGAACTATAGAAGCAAATCTTCTCTCAGCTCTTGGTGTAAGTTCAAAGTTGTTGCATTTCTCTGTGATTTTCAATACTGTAACTGAAAGCTTCATGAAAACTATGCAGAAGATATCAAATTTTAAAAGCGATAAGAACTACAACATCAAACACATGGGATGGGTTTCAACATGGGACACTCTCTGAGAGAAAATCTCTGTATTTCAACACTTCATCCCAATCATTAGGATTTCATGAAGTGCCAAAGAAGGCGGCAAAATGTCCTTCAGGACATTATTTACTGTAGTTCAGCCTGGCCATTAGTTGGAATTGGTGTTTGAACTAAGGTCGATGTACCACACACACTTTCCATGCACTGAAAAATTGCTGTTTACAATGAATAAGCAATGAGGATCAAAATTGATTGAAAGCATCTTAAAAATGTCAAGTATTTCACTGTAAATGATCTATGATCAAAATACTTATTCCTCCTTAGTGAGGGACAAATAAATTCTTCCATACCATGATGGTTTAAAATTGTCTAAACCAATGTTTTCTTCTGAAAAGACATCATCTAATTTTTTCTATTTGTAGAAGAAAATATTCCTAGACATAGAACTCAGTAATTTTAAAAGAACAAATGAAAGGAAAATATTCTGCACAGTGAATTCAATGAAAAGCATTGTTTTAAATATGAGGTGGATATTAAACAGAATTATAGTACCAGATATTTGAAATAGTGTACCAGCTATTTTGTCCACAAAGAGAGATATTTAGCATTTCAGTCTTTTCCAAGGTGTTCATGATCTGCTATGCTGATCTCTGTGCATGCCTAGGTGTGTGCGGAAGGGGAGGCATGTGAAGGGGAGTGTCTATGTTTGTTTAACCCTCGTAGTGGCAGATTCATGCCTCAGCTCCATCATTTTTTTTTTAGAAACTTCACAGAGAGTGGATATGAAGTTTCATGTTCAAAAGAGATCAATTCCTAAGTCATCCATTTTGCTCTACCTTGTAAATCACATGCTTTGTTGCATATTTTATCAAATATGCTTTCATGCTACATGGAGGAATGAGAATGTGGAGAATCCCTCCAATGCCTTGCAACTTTTCCGCAAATAGATTTTCAAGAAAATCATCATTTCTCTTTTCAATATGTCTGGGACAGGCATGATGGTGGTGTCAACCTGTTGGAGTTTTTGTAGCTGGGGGAAGTTGTACGAAAGGATTGGTTTTTACATTGACCAGTTACTGAATCAAGTGCATGAACACATTTGAAATTCAACTGGGGTTTGCTTTTTCTAGCAGACTACTTCTAGAACTAGCTAGCAGACTCAAGATGACTCTTTTTCTCTGTTTTTGTTTCTTTCCTATTTTCTTGGCTTCTTTGCAACTGTCTACACAATTTTAGGACTTCTTTCCCAACAAAAATTGTTTCATAGACCAATAATTAAGATATGCTTTTTACAAGGAATGTTTTAAACCTTTGTTAGAGTTAAGAAAGTTAAGGACATAGGTCCTTTTCTTCCCTTATAAATATTGCAATGAAATAGTTAAATAAAGACCAACTCCTTTTTTTTATTTGGAATACAAGTAGATAATTCCCATACAGTTATGCATTTTGTGGACCCAATATTTGCCATTCTGATGTAAGTTGTCGCTTCTTAAAAACATGCCTTCTGTGACTACGTTGACAACACTTTTGGTAAAGATCCTAACTGGTCTTAGACACACATAGGGAGAATTTGCTCAGCCAGTGTCAGTCTTAAGCATGCGTCTCAGAGGATCTTTCTAGAGCTGGGGAATTTTCTCATGAAAGGGATTCAGTTATGGAAGAGACAGGTTTCCTGGAGTTTTACATTCTTCTTGAACACTACCTAAGGAACTTAAATCCCATGTCCATTTGGATCTCGCTCTGCACAGAGCTTTGTCATGCCAGTCCTTGAAATGCATCTCTAAGAGAATTCACTAGCACAGAATGAATGAGGGTGGAAGGGGTCTGTGGGGCTCACCAAGTCCCATACCCCTGCTTCAACCAGGATACCTAGAGCCTGTTGCCCAGGATTATATCTGGGCCTACTTTTAATGTCTTCAATGATCCAGACTCCACCATCTTTCTGGACACTCTGTGCCATGGTTCAGTCACCGTCACGGTAAAAAATAATTTTGTGATGTTCAGAGGCAATCTCCTGTATATCAGTGTGTGCCCACTGCCTCTTGTCTTTTCACTGAGCATCATTGAAAAGACACTGGTTCCCTGCTCTTTGCACTATTCCTTCCTGTAGGTATGTGCGCTGCCATGTAGATAAATGTCAAAAACTTCCCTGAGGCCCAGGCAGATGATATTCTCTTCATCTACCAGGCAAGTTCATTCACCGGAGGAGTTTAAAAAGTTGTCAAGCACGAATTTCCCCTGGTAAATCCATGCTGACTACATTTGTTCTGTCCTCCTTCATGTGCCTGGCAATGCTTTCCAGGAATAGCTACTCCATCAACTTCCTGGGGATAAAAATGAGGCTGGCTGGCTTGTTCTTTTCTGAGTCCTCCTGGTTGCCTTTTTTGAAGATGGGTGACATTTGCTTTCATCCAGTCTTTGGGCACTTTCCTCAGTCACCATGATCCATCCAACATGATCAGGAGTGGCCTCAGAATAATATCTGCTAACACCCTTGAGAGCTGTGCATCCATCTCAACAAGGCCTGTGGACTTTATGGAATAGTTTCCAATTCAGTGACTATGCCCATAAAAATTTGCATGGGATAAGAGGACATTTTAACAGGTACCTGAAGAGTGAGTGAAAAGCTATGGAAGCAATCCAAAAGGACAAAGACTAGAGTTCCCTTTGAAGACAAAGCATCCTATCATGGAGCTGAGTAGCTTTAGATCCAGGTAAGCTTCCTCTCTGAGAGGATGCAGAAGACATGATTTTACCTTATCCAGTAATAAAATGTGTTGACCATTCATTTGCAATACAAAAAATTCAATGATTTCCAAAATTATTGCCTCCATATTAGACAATAATGTACTGGCTGGGTATTCCCCTAACAGACGAGAGCACCTGCTTGATGTCTCGTATGCGTACAGACTATTTGAATTAGATCATTTGAGTGGGGATTACTGGTCTTTGAATTTTCTTTCTGATGAATTTGGAATATTTTCTGAAGCAAGGACTGGAAGATGAGAACTTCATTTCCCATCAGCGCACTCTAACATCCATGGCCGTAATGCCATTGTTTCTCCCCAACTGAGTCAAGTATTGATGACTACAAAGTGGATCAGCTCCAAAGGAAAGATCAAGGCTGGATAATATTCTCTCTTGGTAAAGCTATTTATCTCAAATGAAGTGACCAACTTCTAATCACTCACTGGCCTAAAGCTACAAGGAGGAGGAGATGGACCAGGTTTCCTTCCACTGCTGCTCTCTTTGTCACCTCAGTGTTCAATACAGGTATGAAGATATTCAAAAAGATAGCTTTGCAGAATTCATAAAATTCAGTCGTAAAAAATCATTTCTTAGCAGCTGAAATGAAAATAGCAAATAAAATGTATAAGTTTGTCTTGCCTTGTTCTCCAGGTTTTATAACTGGCACACCTTTCCTTATGAACGCGCTGTCCTTTCCTAAATACTCTCATATGGAGGAACATGCTTCTGATAAGAAGAGCACTAGGATGTCTTTACTCGACCTTTTCTTTTCACTGATGCTTGGTCCTCTGAAATGAATGGTTTTCTAAAATTGAAATGTGCTACTATTGTTCCCACGGGGTAAGCCGCAGACTCTTCCTGTTGGAGCTGTCACTAATCAGCTACTCTCCTATCTGCCTTTAGTAGTTGAATGTTCTGGTCTAAAAAAGTAGCACCTTCTGTGTAGCCATGCTCTTAGTTGCCAGTGTCATCCTAAATCCAAACACCCTCCTGCAAAGGACCACTGGTTCTGTAGTCAACTAAGGAAAAAAGACCCGTCCATCCATGCTTTCTGATTTAAAATATTAGGGTATGATGTCCCTAAACAATTCTCTGCAGTTGAACACTACTTATCTTTGGTGTGTTTCTTCAACTCACTTGCAAGTCATTCATGCCTTAGGTTATTGGGAGAATTGCTTCATTTGAAGATGATTAAAAGGGGTATGAGAATACCTTTGTGCCTCTGCTATGAGGATGCTTTTCAAATCCATACAAACTTCCTGCAAATGCAAAAACCTGCATCCTGTATTGTCCTAGCTTACAATATAAAAATGCATCCTATTCCCACCCTCAAGAACTGCGGAAAGCAGGGGTGGCATCGTTTTTTCCTTATCTCCTGTTAATGGGCCCATCAATGTCTTGCCACATGACTCAGAGATAACTCCCTCCAGGAGCCATTTCTGTTTAACGGGTAATCAAGGACCCATAGCATGACTCAGAACGATATCAGCCCATTGGGAGATGCTCTGCCCAGGGGGTAGGAACTAAGCATCCCCACTTGGATATAATCTGGGTTTATGAAGGCAAGAAGCACTATTTCTACCGCATTGCCAGAGGAACGGCCACCCTTAGCCACTGGTTTTCCAGAGGACAAGAGCTACCAGATGGTTTCTACAGAATCACCACTTTGCTGCAGAAATGATTGAAAACTATATTCTAGTTAATAGATGCCTAGATTAGTGAAACAATATAAAGTTAGCATAAGTAGCAGTAGTTATGCTAAGGCCCCATAGGCCCGGTAAACTTCAAGTGAACTTTAGTGCTTTAGTGCCAGGTAGATCGGAGGATGTATTATCTAGAGAATGTACTAAACCTTATCTATGGAATGCACCTTTTGGCTGAGTAACGGATGTCATGGTGTACCTAATAAATCTCTGTATGCTATCTCTAAAAGCGTGCAGGGAGATGTTGGGTGTATCATGACGTTGATTAAAGATGCTTAGCAATGCACATGGAGTAAATGAAGCAATCATGTTAAAAAAGATATATAAACCCTGTAAATTCTGTGGCAAATTGGGGCTCTGACTTTGGACAATAGTCCTCAGGTCCCCAGGGCCCTCAATAAAGCACCGCATAAAACAACTTTGTTGTTTTGTGTCTTTCTACTCGGATCGGGCAACAGTTTTCTGGCGACCGCGGCAGGACTCCGAAGGTGGCTGGGGCGGCTCATGTCCCGATCCACTCCACGCTGGCACCAAGGGATTCTCGGGGAGTCATCGGTTCGTGCCCGACCCCTGCGCCTGTCGGACGACTGTGAGGAGGTAAGCCCGAAGGTGCTTTATTTCTGATATTGGTATTGGGGTGCCTGTCCATAAGACGAGGTGGTAATCCTCGCAGGATTGGGCTAAGACGTCTGGTTGGGAAGCCTAGGCACTGGCTGTCAGACGTGGCGAAAGGCGTGCAGGTCCGGCACTTGCCACTCGCGGCGACGAGAAGCGGCAAGATTGGTTTTGGTTGGTTTGGTATCTAATCATAATCACGCTGTTGTTTTTGCTGTTTATTTTTGCTGTTTATGTTTGGAATAATTGAGCTATTGATATTTATAGTTTTGTTGGTGGTGCTTAGTGTTGTATTTGCTGTTTGCTTTTGCTGTTTATGGTTGGAATAGTCGAGCTATTGATATTTATAATTTTGCTGGTTGTGCTTAGTGCTGGTGTGTATTGGTGGTTGCGGCTGATTGCTGTAAGGTTATTGAAGTAAGATGCCATTTAAAGCGTTTAAAACTATGGTCCAGTCCAACAATAACATGCCGGGAAATACTCCGCTAGGTTGCTTATTGAAGCGGTGGAGGAGTGAAGGATTTTATCAGGATTTGGAGAAGGAAAAGATGATTGATTATTGTAATCATTGGTGGCCGGAATATGAAAGGGTAGGGCCGGAGTGGCCGGTGAATGGGTCTGTGGATTATGAGGTGATCACTCCTTTAATGCAGTTTTTAAGGCAAAATGAGAAATGGGATGAGGTGCCGTACTTGGATTTATTCTATCTCCTAAGGGAGAAAAAGGAATGGCAGAAGGAATGTGGAATAATGGTTTTGGAGTTAAAGAATGCGGAATGCGGAGGGTGCAAAGAAAAATCTAAATGTACTCAGTGTTTGGCTTTAACCTCCCGACTAGAGGAGGATTTATCCCCGCTCGTGGCTCCGAGTGTTCCCTCAGCCCCTGCTCCGGTTTCCCTTTCTTCATACCCGCCGCTACCTAAAGATAGTAGTAGCGATGATAGTGAGGAGGAAAAACCGGGGGAAAGTAAGAAGGAACGCAGAACTATAAAAATACAGCCTCATACTCCCTCTCCCGGCCCTTCTGGAAATGTGCAAAGAACTCCTCTTGCGAATAGGACAAGGCAAGGGCGAAGAAATCTTGGGGAACCTAAGTTAATAGCTCCCTTGAGGGAAGCAGTGGGACCCCAGGGGGATAGGGTACTGATAAAGGTGCCCTTTTCCCCCGGAGATCTGGTTATTTGGAAGCAGTCTGCAGGAAGCTATCGGGAGGATCCAGAAAGGATGGCGCGGGTGGTAAAAATGATAATTAGAACGCAGAACCCGGACTGGAATGATTTGCAGGTGTTGTTGGACACATTGATGGATTCCACAGAAAAGGAGATGGTTTTAAAAGCAGCAAAGGAGAGAGCTAGAGAGGCTATAAGGTTACAGTTAGCAGGAGGAACTGTTAATGATTTGGTCCCGAGTGAAGATCCGGGATGGGCTCCGAATACAAGCGGGGGTATGGGCGCAATTAAAGAATACCAGGAATTGTTGCTGGAAGGGATCAGAACTGGTATGCCCAAGACATTGAATTGGTCTAAACTGTATTCAGTGAAACAGGACAAAAACGAGTCCCCATCAGCATTCTTAGAGAGACTGAAGGAAACTGCCAGAAAATATACTAATTTGGAAGTAGAGGATGAGCCAGGGAAGCTACAGCTTGCATTAATCTTTATGGGGCAATCTCAAGATGATATCCGAAAGAAGTTACAGAAATTAGAGGGAGAGGATACCCGCAACTTGGATAAAATGCTGGAGGTAGCCTGGAAAGTATATAACAATAGGAAAAGAGAGACTGCCAAGAGGCAGCAAGCAGGGATTCTAGCAGTAATTCAGCAAACTGGAAATAGAGGGAGGGGTAGAGGTGGATCTATGCGGGGCCGAGGAATGGGTCGCGGTAGGGGAGGATTTCAAAACTCTGGGGGACGGGGACAAATTCTGGGACCCAACCAGTGTGCCTTTTGTCGCCAGATAGGCCATTGGAAGAACGAATGTCCAGTAAGGAACGGGATGAACGGGGTGGGAATGAATGGCAGTATGCCAGCAAGCTACCCGATGACTCCAGGAGATGTTGCTCAAGCTATGGTCCTAGGAAACTATCAGAATCAGAGCTGACTAGAACAGGATTTGAAGGTTAGGTTAGAAATCGAAGGGAAAGAGCAGGAATTTACTATAGATACTGGAGCCACTTATTCGGTTTTAAATAAACGATTGGGACCAATCAGTGACACTACGGTGCAAGTAGTAGGAGCAATGGGCCAGTTGGAAGAAAGGCCGTTCCTACAGCCATTAAATTTAAGATTTGGAGGAAAAGAGTTAGATCATCAATTTTTATATATGCCCAATTGCCCCAAGTCACTATTCGGAAGGAATTTGCTATCTCTTTTGAATATGAAAATTCTGTTTGAGGATGGAAGAGTTAAAGTAGAAGTCCCTGAGGAAGAAATAGCCAAATTATTTGTGATTAAAGAAGTAGAACCCACCCCTATCCCTGAGGAGGTGGAACAGGCTGTGGTACCATGGGTATGGGAGACAGGAGTCCCGGGGAAGTCCAAAGCTGCTCAACCAGTAATAGTGGAATTAAAAGAAGGGTCAAAACCTGTAATTATAAAACAGTATCCTATTAAACTTGAAGCCAAAGAAGGGGTCGCTCCTCTCATAGCCCAATTTCTAACACAAGGAATACTGGAAGAATGTGAATCAGAATACAATACCCCTATTTTCCCCGTAAAGAAGCCTAACGGTAAGTATAGATTGGTACAGGATTTACGGGCAATTAATAACATTGTTAAGGATATTCACCCGGTGGTTGCAAATCCATATACTCTGTTAACATCTGTGTGTGAAAAATTTAAATGGTTCACTGTGATTGATTTGAAGGATGCATTCTTCTGCATTCCCTTGGCATTGCAAAGTAGGAAATATTTTGCCTTCGAATGGGAAAGCCTAGACACCGGTCATAAGAAGCAACTCACCTGGACAAGAATTCCCCAAGGATTTAAAAACAGTCCCTCGATATTTGGGAATCAGTTGGCAAAAGAATTGGAAGGATGGCAGATGACGGAGGTAAGAGACTCACCGTCCTCATACGTGATTTTGCAGTATGTCGATGATATTTTTCCAGCCACTGAAGAGAAAGAATTGTGTTTGAAACTTACAATAGCATTGTTGAACATGCTGGGCCAGGCTGGATATCGAGTATCAAAGGAAAAAGCACAGCTAGTAAAGGAAAGTGTGATTTACCTGGGTTGTGAAATCATTCAGGGTCAGAGACGGTTGGGAATCAACCGAGTGGAGGCCATTTGCGCCATCCCGCTCCCGAGGAGTCATCAAGAATTAAGATCTTTCCTGGGGATGGTAGGACGGTGTCGATTGTGGATTCCGAATTTCGGGTTACTAGCAAAACCATTGTATGAGGCCCTGAAGGAACCACAGCTGAACTGGGACAGGTTAAGGAAGAATGCCTTTCAGAATTTAAAGCAAGCCCTGAAGGAGGCCCCGGCTTTAGGGCTCCCGGATCTAAGCAAGGACTTTCAGTTGTACGTGAATGAAAGACAAAAATTGGCTCTGGGAGTGTTAACCCAACGGATCGGGTCATGGAAACGCCCGGTGGGATACTTCTTGAAGCAGCTGGACACAGTTAGTGCTGGTTGGCCGTCGTGCTTGCGGGTGGTTGCGGCCACGGTGATCCTCATTCAAGAAGCCAGAAAATTGACAATGGGCAAGAAAATGGAGGTATTTGTGCCCCATATGGTACTGGCTGTTTTGGAACAAAAGGGGGGTCACTGGTTATCATCTAGCCGAATGCTGCAGTACCAAGCCATATTGAGAGAGCAGGATGATGTAGAATTGAAAATAACTAATCATATCAATCCAGCAGAATTTCTCCGCAGTGAACAGGAGGAAGGGGAATTGGCACATGATTGTGTGGAGGTAATCGAGCAGGTATACGCGAGTCGGATGGATCTTAAGGACACACCAATGGAAGATCCAGATTGGGAACTGTTTACGGACGGATCAAGCTATGTGGAAAGTGGTACCAGGTATGCAGGGTATGCCGTGGTGACTGTTCATACGGTGGTAGAGGCAAAAGCCTTACCTCCTGGCACCTCAGCTCAGAAGGCAGAGATAATTGGGCTTATACGAGCCCTTATTCTGAGTACTGGAACGAAGGTTAACATTTGGACCGATTCTAAATATGCCTTCGGGGTAATCCATGTACATGGGGCATTGTGGAAGGAGAGGGGACTACTCAGTTCACAGGGAACTTCTATCAAATACAAAGAAGAAATCTTAGCCTTGCTGGAAGCAGTACACAGGCCGACAAAAGTTGCGGTGATGCACGTAAGAGGACATCTGAAGGAGGAAGGAAAAATTTATCGTGGAAATGATTTGGCAGATGTGACAGCTCGAAAGGTGGCACGAGAGGTATGGACTCAGATGGCATTAATACCTGTCAAGGTAAGCCCAGTGAATCCCTTCCTAAACCAGGCACCTAAATACACAACAGACGATGAGAAGCTGGCAACGTTATTGAATGCACAAAAGAACACGACTGGATGGTATGTGACAACAACGGGACAGGTAGTGGTACCAGCAAAAATAATGAAAGTCATCCTTGAAACAGAACAGAATAAATGCCATTGGGGTGCAGAGATGCTCGTAAAATTCTTACGGAGAGAGATAGTTTCGAACCAGATGTTAACACTTGCAAAACGGGTGAATGCAATGTGCCCAGTCTGTTTGAAAAACAATCCAATTGTCAGGAAACAAATTCAACTGGGGAAACTACAGGTAGGACCGGAACCAGGAGATTATTGGCAGGTAGATTTTTCCGAGTTACCAAAAGCACAGAATTTCAAGTACTTATTAGTGTATGTCTGTACTTTTTCAGGATGGCCAGAAGCCTACCCCTGTAGGACAAATCAGGCTAAAGAAGTGGTCAGGACATTGCTCAAAGAAATTATTCCCAGGTTCGGAGTACCTCTAGGGTTATCATCGGATAGAGGTCCACATTTTATAGCTGGAGTCATTCAAACAGTAGCCAGGATGCTGGACATATCATGGGACTTGCACACACCTTGGCGACCTCAATCAAGTGGTCAGGTTGAAAGAATGAATCGAACATTGAAAGGGCAAATTAAGAAAATTTGTTAGGAAGCTAAAATGCAATGGCCGCAAGCATTACCGTTAGCTTTATTGCGAATCAGGATAAAGCCCAGAGAGAGGTTGGGAGTAAGTCCTTATGAGATTCTATATGGGAAACCTTATCATGCTACTGTACTGAAGGGAGATTTGCATGTACAAGGGGATCAAGTGATATTTAACTATGTAATGTCACTAAACAGAACTCTCAACAGCCTACGGGGAGCCCTGCAGTGGAACCGACCTCTACCACTGGAGAATCCCGTCCATGACATCCAGCCTGGTGACCGAGTGTATGTGAAAAACTGGTTTATGGATCCACTGAAAGAAACATGGGACGGTCCTTACCAGGTGATCCTGACGACATACACAGCAGTAAAGGTGGCGGGAATCGACACCTGGATCCACTACACTCGAGTCAAGAAAACTCCAACACAATGGGAGGCTCAGATGGTCTCCCCGACGCGAATGATATTTCGCGCAAAGCCGCATTCTTAATTATTCTGTTACTGGTAATGATGAAATTGATACCTACTCAAGGTGTTGTGGTTGTCACTGTTTCAGAACCTGTTGTCGGAATCATGGAAGGGATGGATGTGAATCTGACCTGTGCTGTTACCAATGACCAGAAAGCTGAAGCCCGAGGTTTACGAATATTCTGGAAACAAGGAGCTGGGTACCCCAAGGCAAGTTTTACTACCGTTTGGGATAGGGATGCACAGAAAGGAAACACCACATTACAATTGAAGCAAGTAACCAAGGAAGATATGGAAATCTATATGTGTATAGTGCAAATTAAGTATAGCTTTGACTATAAGAAAATCAAATTGAGGGTGGTATCTTGGAGATTACGGGAAGCAACTGTCTCTCAGGAATCGGTGTCAGTTAAGCCAACATCCGCTATTCAAGACATGTGGGACGGTCCCCCGTTAAAGCTCAATTGCCCATTCACGCTGACAGAAGCATGTAAACAAGATGTGAAGGTTAAGTGGTGGAGAGAACAACAACAAATGTGGGAACAAATTGACCAGGGAGTGAGTTGGTGGAAATTAGGGGGCAAAGGAATTGGGTGGTTAAACATCTCAGACCCTAAACAAGGCATGGATGAAGGGCGATATCTGTGTTTAGTTATGTGTGGATTAGATGCAGACTATGGTATCCGATCATCAATAGCTAAGGCACATTTGGGGGAAAGGGTCAAGGCAACACATGGAATATTTCGAGCAGTACGGAACATGGCAGTCATTCTAGTCTGTAAGATAGAAAGGGATGTACAGTTTATTGAATATGGATGGTGGTTTAAGGGAAACAATATATGGGACAAGGAAGGGAAATATCACAGGGAAAAACGATCAGACCAAACTATCGTCCTTATAATCAAGGACGTACAGCCTGAAGACGAGGGATATTATTGGTGCTGGATTAGCAAGGATTCCTGGTGGGGACATTCAAGGACGATGGTCTCACTCACTCGAGGGAAACCAAGAGGAGTAAGAGAAACCAATATCACTATTCAAAATGAGCAGGAACAAGAAAATCTGATAGTAGGACTGATCAGAGATTTTGGGACAGTACATAATGTCTCACGAATCACAGCATGCCTTCCGCTCCCACAGGCAGCTGGGGAGCCTATTCCATGGGGAGTGATTCCGGTCCAAATGCCTCCAACAATACAAGGAAACATGACAGTCATGTGTCAAATGGAGGTCGTAGAAAAGGAGGTAGTAGAGATTAAAGAAGGCTATTCCCCAGTATGGAGATATTCATCAATTTGGGATTGTCGGGAAAAAAGAGGTAGATACGAACCAAAACCTGGATTGTATGGAGGATTAGGAAATTATGGTTGGTGTTTTGATAAGCAAGACCAACGAATTAAGAGGAAGCAATTATCCCAGGAAATGCAATGTCATAATATGACACAAGAACAGCCCTTATGGGACCACTGGGAGGCTATTTGGGGTCCAAGTTTACTGGAACACTATAGTTATATTGGGCCTGTTGATTGGTGTGTACAGTGGTCAGGAAGTAAAAACCAATCACATGACGAAGTGTCGGAGATATATACCTCTACTAGAGAGAGGGCGATAACAAAGGAAAACTGGAACTGTACAGAAGTCTATACATGTGATACTCCAGGGGATCAAATTAGCCTAGTCCCAGTAAGGGTCCTTTTGAAATGGGGATGTGAATGTAGGAGATACAATCATACAGTACCAGGCAAACCCCTTATGAATGGGTTTTATGGAAGGGTCTCCTGTAGAACAACTACACTCAGAAGTCCAGGAAATTTGGTGTGGGTAATGGAACATGGACAGTGGTCCACCCATCTCCCTTTGGACGGACCAGTGACACAAGTAACTTTGGGAGTACCAACGCTATGACCCTTGTGGAAACAGTCTAAGTTAAGGGCATCAGGGACTAGGAAAAAGAGAGAAATTGATGATGATTTGAATTTATTAGGAGATGAAGACCAATGGCATGAACCAGACAGCGGGGTGAAGTTTGGATGGGCATTGGAATCTTTGTTTGCACCAATAGCTACATATAGGAATAGAGAAATGTTGTTTAAGTTACTGGGACAAACAGAGAGACTGGCAGCTCTGGTAGCAACTAGAAAAGGGTTCACAGATGTTCAATGGGAGAAGGAACAGGGAACAAAAGGGCAGGTCTTTGGGGAGATGGACAGCTAGGGCAAAAGCCAACAATACTGGAGGGAAAGGAACAATCCATTAATAATAACATATGCTATAACAGCACAAAATAGGAAGGCTTAGAAAACGGACTACTAGAACTGCATTACGATAATAAACACACACTGCAACAGAGTGTCTCACTGGTTTGGCTTTCAAACCAGAAGAGGTGCCAACCTAAAAATTTCCCAGCTTCAAAGTTAACTGGCTGCTGTTTTGATTTCCTTCTTAAATATATCACCAAGGCGCTACCAGCTTCTGTAATTGGCTCAGCAGCATGTCTGTTCTTAGTGCCAAGCAGGGATTCACTTTGCCAGGCATGGAGGAAGCTTCTAGGAGCTTTGCACAAAAAATCACTTCTGTGGCTGGCTTCTTCCCTCCCCACCAAAAACCAAGCCATGCCAAACCAACACCTTAACTAATCCGTAGTACTTAGTACGCATCCAATCATTTCTTTTAAACGATGCTTTATGTTTTTTACCAAACGCACTGAAAAGAAGTGGATCCATAATATTGATAAAAATTGTTCCAGTTCAATAGAAATATTGCGTCATGCAACTCTGGATTACATAGCTAATTTTTTGTACAATACCCAGAGGCTTTTTTCACCTCCATGTAAGAGCCTAAATGAGGGATGTGGGAGTCCAGGCAGCTCTCCAAAATGCAGTTTATTCCATCCAAGACGTTGCAGCAGTCCAGGATAGTGGGCAACAGAGCCTGTGCCTACAGCTGTCAGCTCTAGCTGCAGGCAGGCCTGGAGACCCTTTGGTTTTGGTACTTTGCTGAGCATCTTCATACAGTAGAACCAATCTATCCCTTAACTATTATCTATAGCCTATCATAACTACTCTAATTACCATATGTTGCTATTCTCCACTCACTAAAAGTCAGTATATTACAGTTGAAGCAGAAAGTTGTTTTTCAGTTTTCTTGGCAGTGGAAGATTTGGAGACCCCTTTTTCTGCTTGCAGCACTTGCTGACTTGTTTGCCTGTGCTAGCTTCCTGCTTGGTAAAAACATCTTCTTGTTTGGGGTGGGTTTATCCTTTGCTCTAAGTCATAAAACCCTCTTCTAACTAACGTATCCTCGGTTATCCTGTAAGACTGGCTCAGCAATTCTTTTCTTCTAGATCAAAGCTTGCTTCCACCTCTATTCTTTCTTCAGACTCCACATTCAAAAATCTTTCTGCCAAGCATACATATGTGTGAGACTTTCTTGTCAAACTTTCATCTTTCCCAACACCTCTAAAGAAATGTTCCCTGATGGTTTGGATCAGAAGATCCAGTATTGCCATCCTGAGATTTTTGTTTCGAAGCCCATAAGCTGTGCTCAAGGCTTTGGCTATGTTCTTTGTTGTGCCTTGCATATATTTTGGCTAGAAGGCCAGTGTAGATGATGTCCTTGCTGCAGTAGCCATGGGAAATAAGGCGGAGTGTCTGGCTGATGTACCGGGATGTAGACTATCCACCACTCCCCCAGGGAGGCGAGGATCCCTAAAGGAATAGAATATTGGCTATGCTCTGGGAGTTTTACAGAGAGAAAGATCCTCACAGCTCAAATGATTTGTCTCCTGGAGTTCTGAGGAATATGTTGTGAAGAAGAAGGCTGCTGTCTTCTCCAAGAATCTTCCATGCATTCAAGAGGATCATTGAACTTCTTGTCTGAGAATGAAAGAAATATTAGTAGTAATTAGTTCTTTTTCTCTGTCTGTGCATCACTGATTGAATTTGGGTAGGTTATATTTTTTTTTATTTATTTATTTGAATTATTCATCATAAGGTCTTCCAAATTCCCAAATTCTGCTTCACTTCTTTCTTTTGTAGGCCAGTCTGCTTCCTCTTCTCTTCTACTGTATTATTGCAGACCATATCTGAATGGATTTTTTTTTTTTCATTTTGAACTTTAGGTTTAAACTGAATGAGCAGAACACTTTATTTATCCTTATTTTACCAGTTTGCAAGGAAATACAGAATTTTGAAGAGAAGTGACGCGACTCCACTTGAGGTTTTCAATGGAAGAGAAGAATGACGATGTCCTACCTTCACAGCATTGTTTACAGTAACATTGCAGCTAGTTTCCAGCAACGAAGGTCAGGTTCTGGAAGCAGGCACACATGATTGTAGAGAAGTCTAAAAAGTTTCAGTTTGGCTGCTTTTCTTGAAAAATAGCTAATATGTCTCAACGTTGTGCTGAATCTTGTTGTACAGACACTTCTTTTGAGGTCTGAACTCCTTGCTGGACTTCTGTATCTAAGAATCAGATACAGTAAACCTATGTTGCCTTATACGCTTTAAGAATTTGGTTCTAATCCAGAAGAGCAAGAAAGGTTGCTGTATGATTACAAGCTAAAGTATCTGCTAAGAAAGCAGTTATTGGACTGCTTTTTTTATTGGAGCAGTGATTTAGTGGTTTTATGGTTTTTTTTTTTTTGCTTCTCAATAGAATTTTAGAAGTGGTGGGGTAAGAAAGTGTGGATTTTGATAGGTTTGCCTTGAAGGAAGAATTACAGGGGAAACTGTTGAAAGGAATTGATGCAGAGCTCTATGCATTAATACACTCCTTCGTACTGAGTTTCAGAAGTGAAAACCAAGAGGAGAGAGTGCCGACAAGATGAGAGTGCCGATTTACTAGAATGAATTCAAGATAGCATTCTTTTCTCTCTGAATTACAGCTCTAAACCTTAGGGTATTAATAGGAAGTACATAACAATCTCAAAGATTTAAAAATGGATGGTGAAGTTTTATATCCAGTAAACTGTAAGGCTTCACATTTTAATCTGGTTTGCATTTTGGCAAAAGCCAGGAATATTTTGCAATTTACCAGATAACAAGGGATTTAGAACAGGAAGTATGCAAGTAATCTTTTGGATCCTTCATCTCCCTTCTTAGAACAATGAATACATTTATTATGCTCCTATTTTTATTCCATCAGGGGATTTGATCATGGAAATGTCTAGTCATTCTTTTCTTGTTTTCAACCCCTCAAAGAGCATGAATCCAAACTATTCAGAAGTTCTTGATCTGCAACAGTGACAAGCACTATACCGGAAAGAGTCAGTGGACATTAGCAGATCCCCTACGACAGCCCCCTATGGCAGGCAGTTCTGGCAGGACTGATGTTTGAGGGGCTGGAATTCTGTGAAATAGAACATTCTATGAATGGGGAAAATGGAAACAGATTCTGGACGTTCAACCCAACATGTGAACAAGTAATAGGGCAGGTAATTTTCTGTGGAAATTTCTTTAGCCCCAGTGTTGTGGATGATGATTACTCTTCCTACCTCCTTTGGCCAGCTGCCAGCACAGCCACGTTACTCCGCTTATGGACAGAAAGCTAGAAGAAGTGATTTTTGAACAAAACACCTATCAGGACCTTAGAGTGTTTTTGCTGCAAAATGTTTCAAGGCAGATAGGGAAACAATTCCATTGTAGAGAGTGTGCTGAGAAGACAAGTTTGGAAGTTAAAAACCATGGGATCTGTTTCTATATATGTCACTGATTTTGCTTATTATCTATTTGGTGGGGTTTCTTGATTTTTTGGGTTTTTTTTGTTTTTTTTGCCTGCATCCTTGAGATGAAAGCATAAGACAGAAAAGTACTGTAAGGTTAAAATAGTTTTGAGATTCCTTGTGCTGAAAACCTTGTAGCTACTGCTAAGGCCCATTTGCAAGGTCCTATTTCATTTCTGAGAAGCTATAAAATTCCCATTGGTAATTTAGTTCTAACCATCTGTTGTTATGGTGGAGATGCAAATTAAGAAGAACAATTTTTGAATCTGTAAGGATGTATTTACCATTTTGCAGCTGCCTTTTCAGTCTCTGAGCCATCAATGAAAAAAAGGAGAAGAATCTACACTGTTTTCAACCTGTGGACCATCCACTACTGTCCACATGCCAAGATTCAAAGCCAAACAATCCTGTCGGGCCTCATTGGGAGGAATTATTTGGATTCAAAATACTAGACTAGTATTTGATTTCCACCAGCACAGTCCATTGGGCACGAATTTTGATATCTATAGAACCTTTCACGGGGATCCATCTTTCTCATGTGCATCACATTTTATAAGAGAAGAGGCATTGTTGAATGGCTTCAGTGGAAAAAAAATCTTAAATGCACTCTGAATGGAATTGAGATCCAACGGAACCAGTATTTGAAGAAAGCCTGAGATGTTGTCTGTGATGAGATCCCTTCTAAGAGGTTCTATTAAAATACCAAATTCTCCATTAAAATACTGGCAGGTTGGTCAGAGGGGAAAAGCAAACTTTTTAAATGGTCCTTTGGGAAGACAGGGCTTGCAGCAAATTTAGTACTTGCTGCTAGGTTGCCTACATTCCAGGAAAGAGTATTAAATACTGAACTTCAAACTATGGTAGATGAAGTCTTTGTGACTGTGAAAGTCCAGTGCATGGCAATCTCAGAAAGGAACCCATCAAAGCCCCTGAAATGCCAACACACAAGTTGTGAGTTGGCAGTGCATGCCAGGTTTTAGCAAACTACAGCAAAATGCTGATTGCAAAACGAGGCCATCAAGCCACATACAGTATGAAGCAGTAGGAAAGAGGAAAGCAGCTGAGAGCGTCAACCCTGCTAAGTAGTCTCAGTATTCTTATTGCCATTAGCAGAAATGTGAAATGAGTCTATAAAAATTACAAAGGAGGCAAAAGAAAAGGGAGTGATGACTCCTCTGGCATAGTGTTCCCTAACAGGGATCTTCAAAATGTAAAGATTCTATCATCCTTTAAACTGAAGGAAGGTATTAACACGACAGTAAGGAAATGGCATCAAATGCTAGAAAGACTCTGGGCAGTGTACTTCTAGACAGAAATGCCACTGATGGAAAACCGACTAAACTGGCACCAATGCAGCAGCATTGTACTAAAGCCCAGAAATGTCCACCGCTTCACTCTCTGCCATTCCTTTAATATGCACACAGCAGCTCTGCAACATTCCTACTCATCATCTCCTTGGAAAACTGGGCGTGAGGGTCCGTAGTGACGCAGAGTCCCAAGGCAGGTGCAAAGGAGAGCCGCTTTATTGCAAAAGCCAGGCTTTTGAAGCAGTCAGGCCTTTATCACTTGCATAGCTTTAAGACACAACAAACGTAATTCAACCAACCGTCATACACCATGCTGTGAACACGCAATGCTTCTAGAACTTCTTGATCTACCTCTAATTCAGCTGTCTCACTTTCCCCTAGTCATTTTCTACTTAGCCAAAGTAACGGGCCTCAGCCATGGTTTTACAAGGCCTTCCTTTTGTAAAGTTCTACCTATATGCAACAGCATACCACAAGTTTCTTCACCACCAAGAGTTTAGGTAGATGATTTGCATCTGCCCTTGCGGTGAAACACAATGGGGAGAGAAAATGCTGTCGGAGATGTTCAGTCATTCCATTTTCTAGACAGGCCAAATCAAAAGAAAAGCAAGCTATAGGATTGTGTACTTGCTCTTACAGAACACCTGCTGCCATCTGACAATGAACTAGCAGAAAATCAGCAAGAATGAGACTTGAGGCAAACAACCTTTGGAAGGGAATAATGGGTTGATAAATAAAGACAACACGTTTCCAGGCTATCGAGATACTTTAAATGACAGCAAAGGATTTGAGAGCAGAGGCTGAACTCATGGGGAAGGATTTAAAGAATCCCAAGAAAAACATGACCAAAGAATAAAAGAACCCCAAGAAAAATAGGGGCAACTGACCTGTTTAAGCCTTCAGGAAATCAGTGGCCGCTGATTTAGATAGGCCATTCAAGTTCATTTACTGGTGCACCTTCCACTCCTTTTTCACCTGTCAGCATCACAGGGTGAATTGGGACCTTGGAATCAAGATTATTTGGGATTCTGTTCTTAGCTTTAGGAGAGAAGTACAGCAGGTGAAGTACCTATTACTGATGTGATACCCAGGAACACAGAGTTGACACATTTCATTGAAGTCTAATCACAACTAGCAATACAAAGAGGATAGGATTGGCCTCTTTTCATGACGCTCTTCTTGTTACACAGCCTGCTCTGATTCTGGTGAAAGTTTTTCATTAGCTTCTCTCTAAAAAGGAGAAAAACCAATCAAATGTCCCTCTCTGCTGATGCTAATCGAGTCAGAGGTCTATGAAAGGGCCAAAAATATTTGGAATTCTTCTTAGACAATGGAAATGGAAGCAGAGCTACCAATCTGTTTCCTTGCAACATATCCCTAAAACTCATTCCCTTCTATTCATAACTTATGTATAGCCAGCAGTACATTCAGGAAAAGATGAAGCTGACTGATGTCAGCAAGGGAAGGATTTGAAAGAACTATTCCCATGAATCATCGTATAGACAGTAACTCTAGCATTAAAATCAGAACCCTTTTAGTAAGTATCACTTATGGGAAATTCAGGACTCCTGCACAATGGACCAAGAGGATTAAGCAGAAGCCGTTTATGGTTTACATGATGCACTTACACATTCTGACTCTCTGCACACGCTAGTCACGCTTTTCTTATTGGTGCCTTTGTCTTGTCCACGCATTCTGCGTGCACCTCTCAGAAGATGTGTTTCCTTACAGTCCAGGTACTTTGCCTCTCCCCAGCCCCCCCGCCCCCCCCCCTTTTCGGAGTTCTTGTGGTCTTGGAATATGCTTTCTCAGCTTCTCCTCTCTTGTTTTAGCACAGCTTATGTCTTGATGAATTCCAGAGGGCCCTGAGAAAATTCTGAGAAATGTTCCAAGCTGAATGGCTGGTGCAGGCCGTAGTCTAAGCGGTTCAGATACATTGTGACAATTGCCCCTTCTTCTTGCACCAGCCAGATCTTTTCCAATGTAATTTTTAGCAAGAGGCACACCAGTTTCACAATGCATGGAATAACACAAAGCAATGAAATAATGACTACTAGTAAAAACAAAGCTCCATTTACGAGATCTTTCAACCACCCAGTTCTTTCCCATCCCTCAAACCATTGATGCAAACCCCACTCGTTCCCAGTCGATTACTTCATATTGTCTTGTACTTGTGTGAGTTTCGTATGAATGGCTGCAGAATAGTCAAAAAGATTCATGCAACATATTCCTTATAAAATTCCTAACACTCGTGCCCATGTGCTAATAACAATAAATCTATTACAGCTCTTATTTGCAGTGTGCTATATCTAATAGCATCTACGGCAGTGAGCACCTGACTTAAAATAGAAGAAGTTACGATAAGTTGTTTGAACATCCAGCACCCCAAGTGGTTAAAAGCAGCCAAACCTTGATAAGCAGCGCCACCTAGCGTAAGGAAGAATGCAGTTATTCCTGCTGGAACGAGCAAAACTCTACATAATGGTGCCAATTGTGTCTTTAGCTAGAGTTGCTCTCTAGATATTCCCGGAAACGGAAAAGCGGCTTCCTCCAGCAAAGACCATTATGAAGGTAACAGAGCCCACCGAAAAGCAGCTTCTGTTATAAGAATCCGGCTACCGGCACCTACCTTCGGAGAGCTGCGTATGCCCATCTTCTGCGTCTCTTGCCGCCTACACATTAGCGAAAAGCTTTTCAACGCATTTTCTCAAAAAGAAACTGTGCCAGCACAGCAAGCGTCCCACGACGTTTTTCACAATGGTAGTCGAGCTCTTACCATCCTTGAGGAGAAAAGAAAAACTTTTGCCATGGAATGCTGCATAAGGTTTAGAAAGGTGCAAAAGAAAATCATTTGAGAACTTTTTCCCCACTTATAGTAATGTAAGTTCAAACCATTGGAAAGTGGTTAGTTCCTGTCTTCTCTCAGTTGGAGAGCTGTGCACTCAATCCCGGTGCTGTGCGGCTTCGTTCCTGGCGTCTCAGCATCTGCCGAGCTCTCCGGCTGCCGGAGGCGAAGAAGCGGCTTTTTCGCGCACAGAGCTTTCTGCCGGTCGCGGTGCGCTCCGGACCGCGGCTTCTGCCGAAAGACGCCCGGAGACTGGCACCTACCTTCGGAGAGCTGCGTTACCCGTCTTCTGCGTCTCTTGCAGCCCACACCTTAGCGAAAAGCTTTTTCACGCTTTCTCTCAAAAAGAAACTGTGCCAGCACATCAAGCGTCTCAGGACGATTTTCATGAAGGTACATGAGTTCTTACCATCTCCTGCAGAAAAGAAAAAGAAAGATTGGCCAGGGAGTGCTTCATAAGGTTTAGAACGATGTAAAAGAAAGTTGTTTGAGAACTTTTTCCCTACTTATGGTAATCTAAGTTTAAACTGTTGGAAAGTGGTTAGTTATCATTTTCTCTCAGTTTGAGAGCTGCGCCCTTAATCCTGGTGTTGTGTGACTTCATTCTTGACGTCTCAGCATCTGCCGAGCTCTCCGGCTGCCGGAGTCGAAGAAGCGGCTTTTTCGCGCACAGAGCTTTCTGCCGGTTGCGGTGCGCTCCGGACCGCGGCTTCTGCCGAAAGACGCCCGGAGACCGGCACCTACCTTCGGAGAGCTGCGTATGCCCGTCTTCTGCGTCTCTTGCCGCCTACACCTTAGCGAAAAGCTTTTTCACGCTTTCTCTCCAGAAGGAACTGTGCCAGCACAGCAAACTGCCCCTGATTATGGCCTCATATTTTGCCTTTGCTATGGATTCTAGAAGCACTCTTCTTTCTTATTTAAGCTGCTAGTTGTTTTCAAATCGCCGCTCTCCATGTCCCCTCCTACCCCGTGTGAATAGACAGAGGCACTTTACCTTGTACGTATTAAATCCAGGCAATAGGAGAATCCAAGAAGAATACATCTTGAGTTTTAGAAGCAATTCCTATTGAATAGAAAAAAGATAATCCCTTCTTTGAGACCCATTATCAGACATCTCTGTGTGGGGGGGAGGTGTATCTGTGTGTGTGAATGGGAAGTGTACTCACCCACAAACCAGAGGCAATATTTAGTAACCAACATATCGTAAGGGTGGATGCATATAATTTCCTGCTCTTTATTGAACTTTTTTTTCCAAGGTTCATTTGTTTTTACAGATTTTCTAGTCAGTTGAAAAATTCTTCTGTTTTTCTGTGAGAATAGAAACCTCCATAAAGCTTACTGTGTGAGGAGAATCCTTTGGACTAGATGATGACTATTTAAAAGATGATATTTTCATCTGCATCAATCCATTTCCTTGTTTTGGAAATATTTTTGGTTTTCAAAGTAACAATTTTCAAGATGTATTTTTCGAAGGTGAAAAAAACGAGATCCTAATTGGTATCACAGCAATACAAAAAAAAAATTCCTTAAAATCATCCGTTGCATCTTTTCAATGTTGTCTTTTTGAATTTTCTATAGCTACCTCTAAATCTGATGTTAAAATCTTTTAAAATGCTCTGTCTTCACACAATTTTCTTCTTGATCCATTTCTAAGCTTTAAAATGATATTCAGGTAGGAGTCAATTACTGACACTACTTCACATTTTACAAATTGAAATCACAGTACAGAGAGGGAGGGAGGGAGGAAGGGAAAGGAGGAAGAAAAGAGAAAGAAAGAAAGAAAGAAAGAAAGAAAGAAAGAAAGAAAGAAAGAAAGAAAGAGAGAGAGAGAGAGAGAGAGAAAGGAAATTCCCAAATGTCCGAAACCTTTAAAATTATAAAATATTTCTGTGGATGATATTTAAGTGCTGAGACTGTTCCTACATATAATAATGCTAAAAGGAACTTCTATGTCAGTCCAAAACTGTTAAACTGGATGGCAGTTTCTCAGAATCAATAGTCTGTTTTTTCTATCTTCAGCTAGTTACTGCTACTGCACAGAATGAATATTACCACAGAATAACAGAATGGTTGGGATTGGAAGGGACCTTAAAATTCACCTAAATTCACCCCACATGTCATTGGCAGGGACGCCTTCCACTAGGCCGCCTTAAGCTCAAAGACCCATTCAAGCTGGCCTTGAACACTTCCAGGAATGGGTCACCCACAACATGTTCCAGTGTCTCACCAGGCCTCCTGGCAAGGAATTTACTCCCAATACACAAAGGAAACATATACTCTTCAGGTTTTAAAGCCATCAACACTTTTTCTATTGCTCCATGCCCTTGTGTAGCTCATCTGCCTCCTTCTGCTAGGCTGCCTTCAGATACTGGAGGACTGCTCTAACATTTGCTCAGAGTCTGCTCTTCTCCAGGCTGAGAAGATGCCTGGAGCACTCTGGCTTGATGACAGACTCCCTGAGCTACACTGGGGGCTCAGACCATTCTTCTTCTTGGACTTGTTGAAGGATGCACAAGCACTGCCGATTGTGCTTCCTTGTGGTACAGGTAATAAATAGTTGATTGTTTTAATAAAAACACACTTGAAATGATAAGAGCCAAATTTTAAAGCAAAATTAATTGGAGAAAGATTCCTAAACTTGTGGCCTCTTTCCCCAACCCATCTATTGATTGTAAACGACATTCCTTGCTGTTGTTATGGTGCATGAACCAAAGCCAAGTGATGTCTACTACTTAAGACAGATGTTCTACCTTCTTACTAGAATATGTTCTTACCATTTTAAAACAATCCCCCGAACATCAAGAACAAGAGATTACCTCATGAAGTAATGAAGTGCTTTGGTTGAAAGTAAATTGCATTTGAAGGAAATGGGTTTGGGGGCGAGCACAGCAAGATCTCAGAAGTAGAGTGCCAGCTTAGTTCTCTGCTTCAGAGATAAGCGAAGCAATTAAGGAATGTCTTTCTGTGAAAATTGTTTACAGATCTTTCTGCACAACAGTTAACAAACGGCTTCAGAAATGTGTGCAAATAAAAGACTAGTCACTACAAGGTTGTCATCCATGAGTGGTAAGGCAACTCAGACTCATAGCAATGGTTTTGCCGTTGTGCCTCTTAGAATAGACAAAAAAGAATGAGGAAAACTAATTTTTCCATCTAGTTTCTTTCGGTATTGGTTCCAAGACTATTTTCCTGCCCTCAGGAGACAGCAAAAACTCTCAAAAACTGAAATGATCTGAATCACAAATATTTCTCCTCAAATAAAATTTAAAACGTAAGTCATAACGGTAAAACAGATGGAGCTATTTAAAGATGAATGTTCTATACATACTAAAACATTCCCAGAGATAACTCTTGTGTCCTAAGTCTGTTTAAAAGTCCAGAGTTCCTGGTAAAAAACTTATATGCAGATGAGGTAGCTGCATGATATTCTCTTTCCAGCTTAATTATACTCTTCACTCTCACCACCTCTACCAGTTGATTTTCGTAAGTTCTTAGAAAACAGTAATTTAACTTTTTTAGCTCTATGAAAAAAAATGACAGTGATAAGAGTTCTTTGCACTCCCTGTTTTCTGAGAAGCCTGACCATCAAGACTTAGGAACTTGATCATGAGTTTTATTTCATCTCAAAGTAAATTTTAAGGGAGTGGCAGAGAGAATGGGAGCCTCAAGAAAAACAATTTAGGCTTCTAATTCTTGTGTTGTCCTACTTACCTATGACAAGAACTGGAAAGAGGATAGATTAGAGTTAGCAGCTGTTGAACATTTGCACACACTCTTCCACTAAAGAAGAGGTCAAGGATGGTTTTCTGGCCCTCCCTCCACAAGCTGCAGCTTCCTTCAAGGCACTTTCACCTGCTGTGGCATGGAGCCCTTCACCAGCTGCAGTGTAGGTATGTGTTCCTCCATGGTTCTCTAGGGACTGCTGGGAGACAACCTGCTTCACTAGGATATCTCCAGGGACTGCGGGGGATTCTTTGCTCTGTCAACTGGAACACCACCTCCTCCTCCTTCTTGTCTCACTTTAGTATCATGGAGCTGCTTTCAATACTCTTTTTTCCCCTCACTTGCCACTGCCTATTCGTATGTTTTGGGCTTTTGACCATATATTCTCACAGAGACTGATGGGCAAAAATGTTGCTAAAATGTGTCTTGCTAGAAAATGACATGCTGTACAAAACCATGATATTATAGAAAAGAGTAGTGGAGGTACAAATATACTGCTAAAGGTCCGGAAAATTGACAGTGCTTCATTGTAATACATCCCCTGATTTTGCCTTCTTTCTCCTTAAGATCTGGAAAGAATACTGGGCAGGAGACAGTGTTGTTTCAATGAAAAGACTTTTTTAGGATTCTAGTAGGGTGCATGATCAACTTTCTTGAGAACATTAAGGAAAGGCACTTTGTCTTTTGTGGTAAATATCATTAGGCAGTAGTGACAAATTCCGACCAAAAAGAGCAGGTCAAAATCTGGTGAGACCAAGCAATATACCTTGAGTGGCCAGGACAGAACTAAAGAGTTGTAGAATCAGTTGAATTGAAAGGAGCCCGTCAGGAGCATCAAGTCCAACTTCTGGCCCTTCATGGGACCTTCCTCGAGAATCACACCAGATGCCTGAGAGTAATGTCCAAAAGCTTCCTGAACTTTAGATAGGCGTGATGCTGTGACCACTCCCTGGAGAGACTCTTCCAGTGCCCAGCCATCCTCTGGTTAAAAGACTTTTGCCTGATACCCTCCCTGACTCAGCTGCATGCCATTTATTCGAGTTCTGTCCTTGTAAACCTCATTTGAGAACTTTCTGATACCTTCATGTCTTTTTTCATTGTGGCACCCAAAGCTGCCCCCAAGCACTCAAGGTGAGGCCGCCCCAGAGCAGAGCAGAGCAGGAAAATGCCCTCCCTTGCCCAGCTGGTGATACTGTGCCTGATGCACCCCATGACAGGCTTGGCCCTCTGGGATACATCAGGCCAGGGAACTGCTGATGCACATTCAGCCTGCCATTGGCCAGGAGCCTGGCTTCCTTTCTGCACTGCTTCTCTCCAGCCTCTGGCTCCCTAGTCTATACACACACACAGCAGGATTGCCCAGTCCCAGGTGCTGAATTCAGCACTCGCTCTCGTTCAATGCCATATGCTTGGGGATTGCATGTGGGAAACCTTGTGAACAGCGGATTTTGGGAAAGCTGCAAAAGGCAGGCCTCAGAGACAGCAGAACTGTGATTGGAGCTAAGCAGTAGTCATAAGGTTTGTCAGCAGAAAAATGATAGAAGAAGTAGAGAAGTAAGGACAAAAATAGAACAATGGCCTGTGTATTAACGCTTGACCAGAAGAACTCCCTAAGCTACAGCAAAGTATATCCAGCCAGATGTTAGGAAGTTCTAAGCTTAATAATGGAGCTCTGTGCATTCTATCCTAAGGCTTACAAGAAGGTCTTGTATTCAAAAGAAGCAAGCATTCTTTTAACCAAAGTTATGTGTGCTTCTAGGGATTGGATAGAACTACTGTCAATATGCTTTTGCTTTGTGGGATTGGTCAAAAAACTTTTCAAGTAAGTTGTAACATCAAGTTCTTTGTCTGCTGCTGGGGACGTGAGCTGCTGGCATCTTCCCACTGTCATAACCATGTCATGAGACTGATGCTGGAAAAAACAACAGTCCCTTTCGTGATTTGTGAATAGACTCACGGCCTATGAGATGGCAATAAATGCCCATCTCTCTTATTTGTCCAGATCTCTCTTGCAGGGTCTCACTGCCCTCAAGGTAGTTAGTTCACAGCTCCTCCAAATGTAGTGTCTCTGGCAAACTTGCTTAATATTCCTTCAAGTGCCGAGTCCAGGTCGTTCCAAAGATGTTGAAAAGAACTGACTCAAGGATGATACTGTCATAGCCACTGAAATTAGCGCTTCATGCTTCTTCTTGCTCCTTAGTGCAGAAGTCACAACAAATGTCTTCTTTGTTTCTTTTCTATCCATGCAGATATCTTTGCTCATGCTCATGCTTTTTATCCCAACAGCAGCTGACACGACATTTACATACACAGCAGGAGCACGCTTTTCCTGCTCTTACTAGACTTAACAATTTTGCAATCTGTCAATCAGTGACCTTTGCAACTGAAGTCAGACCTTCAGCATTTCTCATCAAAAGAGTAGAATGTCCTCAGAAGAAGAGAAAACTTTGCTGCATACTCTGTAAGCCGGCAGAATATATCATAAGGAGTTAGCATCACAATCATTTCAGCACTGACCCTATACTTGAGCAGGGAAAAAACTTCAAAGAAGAGCTATTTAATGCAGCAATATATCTGAGAAATGAAACAACTAGGATCTTCCAAACTGGTCCCTGCAGTTGAAATGTACTTGTAAGAATACAGAAGATAAAAGATATGGTTTGGAAAGGCTATATCCGTGCAAAGCTAAATTGGATCTCATCCCGTAGATGAAAGATCAAGAAGCTCAAAGTGGAGCTAGAGAGACACATCCACATAATGAGATATAGCAAAGCATTTTTCAAGATAATTAGGCATTCTGGTGTGTGGCATTGTGTGTTTTTAGAATCAGTTATTCCTTTTGTAACTCAATAATGGTTCGGGGTATTCGGTTCCCCACCATGTACTTCCCTCACAATGCTTTCTCCCTGTTAGAGCTGCTCCCCCCTCCCCTGCCTGTCATGGTAACCACCCTTCTTATCGCGAGAATTCTCTCTGCCAGTCATTCCTTAATTTGATGTATGATTTGCCCCTGGAGTTTTTCCCCTCCCCTGTGTGATCCTCAGGGGCTTAGCTGTAACCCACGCTCCTCCCTGGGTCCTTGCTATTGGTAAGCTTTGTGTCTCCTCCTATCACACCCACTCCCTTTATCAGTGTCCCCCCGGGACTCTGCCTTTGTCGCCTCTCCCTGAACCCACCGGGGAAGAAGAACAAGATTAAAAGGTCCTTGGTACTTATACAGGCGTCCCTCCTCCTTCCTTTGCTTTGGTACCTCGTAGCCGAAAATCCCGCCTGCGCCACCCATGCCGCAGATGGTACACAACTCCTCAGGGTTCCGGAGGGAATCTGGGAGTGGCACTTTGTGTGGCCATCTTCGGCTGGGCCGCGGTCAGCCTAGCCGGGCACCCGCACAGCCCCGCGGCCGTGGGAGAGAGGCTACACTGGTGGACTGGGCAGTTAGATTAAATCTGCCACACTTACTCACTTTTGGGGACTGAATTGTGGAGTGCTAAACCATATCTGCTGCTATATAAAGTAAAAGAGATTCATCCAAATTGTATGGTTAGTGTGAACACTCTCACTCGATTGTAAAACACTTCATAAGCTATTAACAGGTCATAGGAACAAAATGAAATAAAGCCATTTTACCATCTTGGAATGGAAAAACATGTTCAAAATACTTTTTTCCTTCTTTTTTCTTTATGTGGTTTTTTTTTTTTTTTTTTTTTTTTTTTAATCCCACAAGATGTGATTCATAATTTCAACCATTCGGGAATGCTTTTAACAGATGAATCCAGCATAGAATTTTTCTTTCAGGCCCCTTACATTCTTCATTACAGTTTTGGAATATACTCCACAGTCATTTGGTCTCAGTCAGTTTTTTATCTCTTTCCCCCAAGACAAATTTTAAAGGACTACCTAACCCCTAAAAATCATCATTTCTCTGGATTCTCAAAGCGTTTTGAGAAAGTTGTTTTGTTTTGGTTTTTATATTGCATCATTCCTAATGTCTTCAGACCTACTACAAGTGGAAGTTAAAAGTAAATCTTATCTTAAAGAGACTGAGCAAGATAATGAACTGCCAGTCTTGGTATTTGTATGTTTCTAAATCCTTTTGATTTCAAGGTTGCCTTCCTGAATGCTCATTTTAATTACAAAACATTGTGTTTCTAAAGGAGACCTAGTTCAATTGCTTCTGCAAATTCACCTTCATTTTATAGGATTGTACTTCAAGAAATCTTCTTTCCTTCAAACATCAAAAGTATAGATTTGACATCATATGTGACCCTTTCATCTGTCGGAACTCTATTTCATTGTGTGAGTTTCACAGTTGCCTCCAAGAAGATTCCTTTCCATTCGCATAGCATGTTATCTGAAGATCTGTCTGCTTTCTTCACTTGCATTAATGGGATGGCATGGGAAATACATTCTTAATGTTATCTTTTATAGTCTACTTTTACCTACCAGTGTGCTTCTATTGACTAGAACCAATTTCAGCTGGAAAGAACATATTGTCATACCAAGGGTGTGGTGATGTTTTCTTAACTGATCTTGGAGTGCAAAAGACAAGATGGAAAGGGGATTGCAGTATCACTCAAAACAAATGCACCTTTCTAGAATGACCACAGCAAATGCCTTAAAGGAATTAGGGAGAGGAAAAGAATAGAAAAGAGGGGGAGAAAGAGAGAGGGAGTATAGCTACCAAATGGAGAGAGAGAAAGTCCTCGCAGTTGAGCCGATGGAGTTCTCCTAGAGGAGATCTCCAAGTCCTGGTTAACTCAAGGCTCTATTATAGTCCATTGCTGAGGGGGGAAACAGATCTAGAAATGGCTGAGGGGGAGCAGATGCAATAAAGAGCAAGTCTATTGAAAGTGCTGAGGTGGAGAAAGGTATTGAAGACGGGTACAGACAGTCCATGGTCTTAGCAGGATAAGTCAATATCAATATCAGCAGTGAGTGGGACCCGTGGTTTCAGGACTGGTTTCTATGGGAAACCAGTCTAGGTCCAGCAAACACATCTGTAGGCAACACTTAGTAGGCATCCTGCTTCGGTCATGCCAGCACCCCTGGATCAGAATTACAGGGGTCTCAGCCTCAGTCCTTGAGAGGGGGGGCTTCAATCTCCATCCCTCACGGTGGTAGTGGAGCTGATGAAGGATTTTCCATGGGGCGGCTACCCTAGTTGCCCCAGCAAGTTCATCTGGCCAAGAGGTGGGATAATTCCTGGGCTGGTGTTGCCAAGCAGGTGCGAGCATATAGGGCGCATCGCCCCTTGGCAGGCCCTGCTAGAAGCAGTCACTGTAGACACAGCTGCAAACAATCACTTGGCAGGCCAGAATTCTGCTCAGGGGCCTCAGGATTTCTGGCATTCCTCCACCACCAGCAGGCCAGCATTCCGATCAGGGTCCTCAGGGTCCCGATGGCTGTCCTGGGGACGGTCGTAGGGCAAATGCAGGGAACTTCAGACCATCTTTCACATGTATTGGAAAATCTGTTTCCTAAAATGGCCAAAAAGAATGCGTAGCACTTAGAATTGAGATAAAATAAAAACCCAAAACCAAACCGAAAGCACTGGAGCAATATCATTCTATAGAATGCCATGTATCTATGAGAAGTACAAAAAAACTTCTATTTTCAAATGCACTTACAAATAACCATTTTGCATCTGTTTTTTTGTTTGTTTGTTTGTTTGAAAGCTCTGGCACTTATCTGATTCCTTTTTGAGCTAATTCAGCTCAATAATCTGGTAAGAAAGCAGCTAAAAGTAAAGAGAAAAACCTATGGGGACCAGGATGCCACTTCAGCCACGTTGTCGTGAAGCATTAGGTCAGCCTTCTGCGTTGTAGAAATATGTCTGTCCTAGATGAAAACCAATGCATAGCACTATCTTCTTTTAAACTTTGTCCTTGCTACTGGGTTCCTGAATGATCAAGGTGGTTTCAAAGCAAACAACACCCAGCTCTCTAAGATAACTCCCCAAAGTATTGTGATGGAATAACTTGATCAGGTGAAGAGCTCACTATGCAAAACCTGAATATGATGTCAAGAATGCTTTGTTGTGGATTTCCATTGTGTGGGACCGTTTATCCCATACCCCACTGTCCTAGGGTGATTGTTATCCCCATTGGTGTGTGTAATTTATGCTGGATATTTTGTTCTGTGCCTTTAAGATGGGCAGAGTGAAAGTTTTGTTTTGGGCCTCTTATCAGCCACTCGGCGGGACATACAGACAGCACCAGTACTTAGTGTTGCTTTTTTGCTTTTTGCGCTGCTTTTTGCCTTTGCTCTTGCTTCTGCTTTGCTTCTGCTTTGCTTGCTCTTGCTTTTTTCCCCCTCTTCTCATTAGTTAATTTAGCTAAACAGTCCAAATTCCTTTCTGGACTGTTTCCCCTGTGTGGACATGCGGAACCTGCTCCGGACTGGGATTGGAACCACCGATTTGGAAACACCGAGCAGTTGCCCCAGCGCCGGAGGGACTGATAACAGCGACCACCCCCAAGAGAGACTTTCTGAATTTGTCATCTTTTTTCAGAGTGGTGAAAGAGTGGTGTCATCTGGTATTGTTCATTTTGTGTGCCGGGGGTTGCTGTGCTTGTCAAATAAATAGGTTCTTTCCACCTCTCTCCGAGGAATTCTTCCCGAACCGGTTGGGGGGAGGGGCCGTGTGGATTTGTTTTTTGGAGAAGCCCTTTTTGGGGGTTCTCTCCCAAATTTGCCCTAAACCAGGACAACCACCATGTAGGTATAGGAAAAAACTAGGTAGCCACAAGGCTTTTACAGCTGTTCTTGTATTTTGGGATAGTAAGGATTTAGGGGAGTAAACAAAACTGAGGTGAGTTTTACTATTGACTTGATTGCTCTTTCACTTTGAATTAACTGCTCTGCATGTCAGCTTACCCATCAGTATAAATGAGAAGAATAATATCTTCCTTCCTGCCCAAAGGATGTTTCATTATGCCTGTGATGTCAGGGACTTAAAAAAGAAGAACATTGTGATTGAAAGGAAGCACTGGCGTGCCACAAGGTAACTGTAGTGAGCTGTGTTTCCTCCTCAGCTTCACTGTGAGAGTAGAATTTTAATGAGCAGTTCCAAAACTTGGTCTTAGCATAATCTGGTGACATATCTCAATAGAGCAGTGTCCTAGGGTGACTTTATGATGCTTGTATCCCCAGTCATCTGTTCTGTTAATGCTTGATATGATATTCTCTGCCTTCAAGACTGGTTCTGAGAGCAAAGGTGGGGAGAAGAAGAAGCACGGAGTTTGTTACCAGAGGCTGCACCCCTTAAAAAGCAACACTCTTCCACATTCTGTACTGCACTGTGTTGTCTGGGCACTGACGGAGCAGAAAAGAGCGCTCATTTGCTTTTTAGTTGGTTTAGCTGCCTGAGGCAGAGTTTTCCCTGGACTGTTTTTTTTTTTATTTTCCTTACCCTTTTCTTGGAATGTTTCGAATCTGCCCCGTACTGGGACCTGGGGAGCACTGAGAGCTTGCACTTTGTTGCCTATGGACACCTGCTCTGGGCAGCAGCCTTCCCCATTGCCGGAGGCATTGATAACAGAGCGAGCACCCACAGGAGAGACTTTCTGATTTGTTGTCTCTTCAGAGTGGCAATTGAGTTTTGTCATCTGGTATTGTTCATTTTTTGTGCTGGGGAGTGCTTTGTCTGTTAAATAAACAGCTTTTTCCCACTTCTCTCTGAGGAAATTTTCCCCAAACCAGTTGAGGGGAGGGGCCATGTGGGTGGGCTTTCTGGGGGGGGGAACCTTTTTGAGGTTTTCTGCCAAATTTGCCCTAAACCAGGACAATTGGGATGTGCGACTTAGAGAATGATGGAATCACTTTGGTTGGAAAAGACCTTTAAGAACATTGGGTCTAAATGGATTAAGCAAATGCAACCATCAAGAAATGTTTTGCTGTTTGAAGCGACCATGGTTTATCTGATAAGCTTTGCAAGTATTTGTGTCATCGCAAGCACACATGTCCAATGTATTAGATGGGAATATAATAAGAAGCCTGTGCAGATCAACAGAATGATTCTCAGGGTAGGATATTTGCATGTTTCATCTTTCTTCCTGACTTCTTCAAATGAATTCTTTTTAGAAAGTAACGATTGGAATTGTTACTCTTTTGACAGTTCTGAGTGTATTACTAACCTCTTTGGCATATGAATGCCAAACGGGTTAATTCACCTAGTTTTTTAGATAAAGACTAAGATTTAGTTTTGCTTCACAGCTGGAGGCACAAACATTGAAATCCTCTGGCCTCCTTCTTAGTACCTAATTTCTATTACAAAATTAGTGCCCAATCTTGTCCCTTAAGGTCCAGTTAGCTCAGTGTATACCAACAGGGTGACTTTAGTAGGGCTCACATGATGCTGCACACAGAAGCCCTCAGTGTGCAGCTCTAGCAGACAGTAATTCCATGCAGTTGGACAATGCCAGTGCTGACTTTGGATCACCAGAAGAGTAGAACAAGGCAGATTTAATGGAGAGGTCTCTGCAGGAAGTGGCCTGAAGAAGACAGCAGAAATCCCAGCTGTGTGTTTGTAGAAATCATTTGAAGGCCATTTCCAGAAAAAGATCTTTAAATCTAGCTAGCTTTTTCTGCAGATTATTTGTAAACTATATGCGTTACATGGACAGTTTCACTGAGCATCTGAAATACAGCTGCATTTAAGGGGATTGAATCAGAGTTGGGAAGCAGTGAAATAAAGATTTTCAGGAATCCCTGACATCCAAGACCTGCAAGAATGTCTCTATTTTTTATGTCCAGATGCTTTTTAAAATAATGGGTGACCATTTAGCATAGTTTTAATCAGAAATACAAAGAAAATTTTAAATTCGCATTTTTTATAGCTTGAATATTTTTCTTTGTTTATTTCCTGCTTTCCAATTCAGTTCTCCAAATCATATGATTAGGTAATGAGAACTCATGCTATATAAAAATATTTAATGCTATGCTTCCAAGTTAAGGCCATGTATTTCCTGGAACTGTTCCAAAAAAAAAAAAAGAAGTCTATCTGGATTCTCTCTTCCCCACGCTCATTATTAGATGAAAATCATTTCAATATTCTATTTTGACTTTAGATGGTGCAAGATTATATTCAGAAATTCAAAGCTCTACTGTTAGGTTGTTTACATGGTTTTCTGGCCTTTCTAACTTTGCACAACCACCACTCTTTGCAGCTATATCTTTTTGCAGTAAGGCATCACAGGGGTCTGTGAGAAGTTTTAATATGAAGCAGGACTAACATGCAAACTACACGTGACATACTCGACATATTTCACTTCAGAAAGTTACAGTATGCTTAGACGGGGTGAAATACGAAAGAAATAGACCTAACACAATAGTTCTAAATCTTGGAAATCTATTACCTGAACTTTGAGTCAGTTTGCAGGACTCTGTAGAAATGCAAACGTGAAGTCCAAGGAGTAGAGCAGAAGGCGTATTGGGCAGGGGGACAGAAGATTGCTCTGAAGGCTGATGTAAGCAAGATTGCTTCCTATAAAGAGAACAGCTGCTTCTGCTGGTGCCAACATAGAGAATTTGTGCCACTGGCCTAGTTTTCTGGGGACTTTTGACCTGTACGCTCTTGAGGGCTTGCAGATGTGAATTAATCTGTCCTTTGATCTTTTATTCATTTAAATGTCTACGACCTGTTTTGGTCTTGTGTACTGTACTGTATCGTGTTATAAACAGACATGTTTCCACTCTCTGAAAGCTGTAGTTGAAAGTTAGGTTGCAGGTATGAGTTGGCTGTCAAAAGAATTAATTGTCTGCTTTAAGCAAAATATCAATAGAAACATTCAATCCACTCCTGTGATACAGATTCATTTTGAATTTACAGGGTAATTTACATCAGTGGTTGTACTGCTTGTGCAATAAATATGACTTGCTTGGTTTCTAATGATGATAATAGTCCTCTTTGTATTACTATAAGAATTGAATCCACCATCATTCTTTTCCTCTTATTATTGTGCTGTAAAGGAAAAACAGTTTTGCATTAACCAAGGAGTAAAATGCATGCATTGAGCATGATTCTTGCAAGTAGTCCTCAATTCTGAAAAGACCTCTCAGAAGCTGCATCAAACGGGGAAGCTAGAGAGATGGCAGAATGCAGAATTTGCCGTTTAGGATCGAGTACAAAATTACACCCAAGAAATTCTTCATGGATGATTCAGAAGTACAAAGACGCCCCCCTTATTTCAAGGTGAAAAATAGTCAATGTAAAACTTGTTCGATGAATAAAAAACTATGCTAATCAGGACACTGGAATACCAAGCGTGCTACAAGGCTTTTTTGTAATTAACATCATTCCCAGCATGAAAAAGTACTCTTTTTATTGTAGATCGTTTAAAAGTGCACAACAGTTTGGAAAAAAGTGCTTTTCTTTTTTCTATTAAAAGGAACTGTGTATCATTCTAAGAGATACTGGAAACAGGTTTTTGAAAACAATGTTATTTTAAAGGTTAATTCTATTCATAAATACTTCACAGGAAAAAAATCTGATCTGCTCTTCATCCTGAGGACTCTTAAAGAAAAATGCCATGGTTGCGTTCTCTTCTCACTACTTCAGGAGCTCAGTCTTACCTGCATTCTAATGCTTTTTTATGCTGCTGATGGCACGGCTTAGACATCCTTGTCTCCATTACCATCATGATTTCCATATCAAGTGATGAGAATTTTTCTTCATGATTGGTGAAGTTAAGTGTCATACCATTAATGTCGAGTCAATTTGAAGACTTTTTTCCAAAGGAATTTCTTCCTTCCTAATGAAAACCATTGGCACTAGCAAACCTACTCAGTTTTTCAGAAAGTGATATAATACACCTGTAGAGTACAATGTCCTCAGAGTTGTTTTTTCACCAGAAGAAGAAAACTGCTGTTTTCTTCTTCTATCACCTTAGACTTTATTCAAAACCTTTTTAAACCTTTGAATTTCTATTTATAGCTAATTACTACTCTACTAAGAAATGGCTGTACTGCTATTAGGGAAACATCAAGGGGCAGTAATATTTTATCTAATACAAAATTTAAAAAACCCCAACTCTTAAAAATGATACCTGAAAATGACATCTGAAAGACTGTGGCAGGAGGCTTTTTCCAGAACAATGTGCAGTTCTTCCCAATTCTATTTTCCCCTCCGATTACTTTGTACACAAAGATTTTTACAGTGTCTTCTAACAGTGGCATGTTACTACTGGGGTAGAGTATTGCCCTGCCAGCATTGGAATTGACTCGAATGCAGTTGTGTTCAAATTTGCTGATGGGACAAGGGTTTTTTGCTGAACACACTTTAGCAAGCAAGAGAGCTTCTTGGTCTTTAGATGCTGAGTCCCAGAAAAAGATGAATGAGGTGGTGACATGCCTCGTGTTTTGAAGAGAGATCAAAAACTTATTTCTGGGGTCACCTCCCTTTTGGTACGGAAAGCGCACAGCGGGCTTTGAAGCAGCACTTTCACCCTCTTTGCATTCACTAGTAAATCTGAGACAGAGCTTGCCCCAAGGTTTGTGCAAAAATACTCTTTTGATGCAACTGTTCACCAGACAATATCTCTGGGAAAATTTGCAGGGGCAGAAAGCAAGCCCTTCCCGGGAAATCCACTGAAATGGTTCAGAAGTTATTCCCATTCACTGTTGCTAACCTCTGCTGTCTAGCTGTCGGGTATGCTTGGGACCATGCTGAAATAATTCTAAACAGTGTAGTGAGGCTGCAGTATTGAGTAAACATAGGTATTTTCCATAGGTGTCAGGGGAAAATATTTCTGTTGGTAAAAATGAGTTCCATAGAAAACAAGAACAGCATGGTAGAAAAAAAATTACATCCATAGAATGAAGATGCCCAGAATTCTTCTTTTGAAGTTACACAGAGTCAATATTTTCTAAAGAAGGTTGTGAAACTTACGAAGAAGTAGGAGTACATTCCACCTGACTGGTGCACAAGTTCATGTTTCCAACTTACAAAAACCATTTTATTAAAAGAAAAATGTTCCGCCTTGTGGAAAAGTAGCCCATTAGTAATTTTATCAAAAGTAGGATTAGATCAAGTATTCCTACAAGACAGAGGTAGTACTATGAAAAGCCTTCTGGCATCTATTTGACTACTTGAGCAAGCAGAAGTGTCTTTCCCTGCCGGAAGCTATACTTCCTATTTGCTACTGCTGCTTAAACATTGTCGAAAGAAAACTTGTCAAAATAAGACTACTCTATACAAGCAACTGGAACTATCCATTGCGTTCCAGCCAATTTTAACTAGAAAATATCAGACACACACTCTAGCTGAATATTCTAATGCATAGATGGAGTATACCAGCACTAAGAAATGGGAACACTGGAGAAAGGAGCAAATGCAGATGAATTTCAGGGAAGGAAATTATTGGAGAGCTAACTGCAGTCCCTCGACTTTACAAGAAATGATGTCCAGTAAATCCCAACCTGAAACCTACATAACTCCATTTTGAAGTGAGTTGCATCTATGGTCCTCTGTTCTTCCTAGATGAAGAAACTGTGTTTTGAATCAGTCTTCCAAGTGGTATGGCTAAAGACTTTAGATACCTCAATTTATTTTTTTTTTTTTTCCAGAAGCAACTGTCTCAAAACCTCTTTAAAGCTGACTTTTTCCCTTAAGATGCCATATTCAAAAAGAACCTTGTCATTTAACAGGGTATTCCAAACATCATTTCCAAACTTAGACTAAAAATAACACTCTTCCTAGTTATCTTTCTTTTCTTTTTTTGGAGGTTCCTGCTAACATAGGCAGCAAAGTAGAGAACAGACCACAGCTCTTTCTGGAGCATCTTGAACAAATGCCCTTGCTTTGTTCCAATCATTCACTTTGCCAAAATCCCTAACGATGAAGAAAAGGTTGTGAAGGCATTACTAGTAGTATGATATGACAATGTATGGGTGTGATTTATCAAGTAGAATTAGTATCACATAGATGATACTTGGCAAACAGCAAATGAAGGGGTTTCTTTCAGCTCTCAGACTGATGTTACATGTCAATAATTTAATCAAAAGATAACAAGAAGGATATTTTTTAACAGTGAACTTAATTACACCCCTACCATGTACATCTGAATATTAGGAATGGACAGTGTCTGATTTAGAAAAAAATAAAGAATTATCACAGTTTAAAGAAGCATATGATCATGAACACTTTGCTGATGGAACGTAGCCTATTCTTTGGCTGAAATGAAGCAGGTAGACAGGACACAGGATGTATCGTTTTGTGGATCAAACATTTATTCTCTAAAGTGATGCTTACAGATGGTGAACTCACCAACTTCGATATTGCACAGTAGATAAGGGTACCTAACTTGCTCCATCAAGTTATCCCGTGGTATCATCATCCAAGGGTTTTTCCCTGCCTCTGTGAAAATGTGCCTACCTTTTTCACAACACTTTTGCAGCAGCATTGCTAAGCCTGATCAGCTGGCATGGAGGGTGAATTATCAGCAGCAAGGTGACTGGCCAGGGTCATTTGCTTCAATGGATTTTGATCTACCGGATATTTTGAAGACCTGCTTCAGCCCTCTTTGTCAAACACAGCCTACAAATGGTGCTAAAAAATTGCTCGGGCTGTGGACCACATGAAAAAATACCTTCTGGTGCCTTTACTGGGCCATATGCTCTTTATTCTCTCCCTCAACTTCTCCATCACCTCTCATCTGTTTCACATGAGCTATGTTCAAGGTCCACAGGATACTTTTCACAGAATCTTCAGGCCTGATGCAGTAAGAATGATGATGAACAGAACGCAGCTGGGATGAATTTTCCAGTTTGGATAAAACCTTTTGTGCACACAAATCCCCCTATGCCCAGAAAAACCTTCACTAAGTACTCGTGTTCTACCTAAACTGCAATTTAGTCTGAAAGAAAGGCTTTTGTCTGAGAGTATCTGGGAGATCTGCATGAAGCACAGATATCTGACCTATGCAATTTTGAATATCAGAGGAAAAAGAAAATGGCAAGAAGTTTTTAATTTTGGTTTTAATTTTCAATTCCATGCACTTTTTCAAAAAGTGTCAATCTCAAATGGCCATCAACATACTTCAGTCATCTGTAAGTTAGTATTCCTATCAAATGTGTTTCAAATCAAAAGAATTTCAAACCTTTCCTCAAAGTTCATATACCTAGATTTAGTATTTCTGATCTCTATTAGATGAAATGAAGACATTTTTTGCTGTTGGGGTGCTGGAGTGCAGCTTGCCCAGAGAAGTTGTGGATGTCACATCCCTAAACGTATTCAAGGTCAGCTTGGATGGGGCTTTGAACAGCAACGAATGCGACACTTGATGGTAGATAAACAAAGCTTGAATATAGAAGAAACTCAGATTGAAGTATACGAGCAAATTTTCTCTCAGCTCTTGGGGTAAATTCAAAGTTGTACAAAATTGCATTTCTCTGTGATTTTCACTACTATAACAGAAAGCTTCATGAAAACTGTGCAGAAGATATCAAATTTTAAAAGAGATAAGAACTACAACATCAAACACATGGGATGGGTTTCAACATGGGACACTCTCTGAGAGAGAATCTCTGTATTTCAGCACTTCATCCCAATCATTAGGATTTCAAGAAGTGCCAAAGAAGGCGGCAAAATGTCCTTCAGGACATTATTTACTGTAGTTCAGCCTGGCCATTAGTTGGAATTGCTGTCTGAACTAATGTAGATGTACCACACACACTTTCCATGCACTGAAAACTTACTGTTTACAATGAATTAGCAATGAGGATCAAAATTGATTGAAAGCGTCTTAAAAATGTCAAGTATTTCACTGTAAATGATCTATGATCAAAATACTTATTCCTCCTTAGTGAGGGACAAATAAATTCTTCCATACCATGATGGTTTAAAATTGTCTAAACCAATGTTTTCTTCTGAAAAGACATCATCTAATTTTTTCTATTTGTAGAAGAAAATATTCCTAGACATAGAACAAAGTAATTTTAAAGGAACAAATGAAAGGAAAATATTCTGCAAACAGAATTCAATGAAAACCTGTGTTTTAAATATGAGGTAGATATTCAACAGAGTTTTTGTACCAGATATTTGAAATAGTGTACCGGCTATTTTGTCCACAAAGAGAGGTATTTAGCATTTCAGTCTTTTCCAAGGTGTTCATGATCTGCTATGCTGATCTCTGTGCATGCCTAGGTGTGTGCGGAAGGGGGGGGGGGGCATGTGAAGGGGAGTGTCTATGTTTGCTTAGCACTCGTAGTGGCAGATTCATGCCTCAGCTCCATCATTTCTTTTAGAAACTTCCCAGAGAGTGGATATGAAGTTTCATATCCAAAAGAGATCAATTCCCAAGTCATCCATTTTACTCTACCTTGTAAATCACATGCTTTGTTGCATATTTTATCAAATATACTTTCAAGCCGCATGGAGGAAGGAGAATGTGGAGAATCCCTCCAATGTCTTGCAACTTTTACGCAAATAGATTTTCAAGAAAATCATCATTTCTCTTTTAAATACGTCTGGGACAGGCATGATGGTGGTGTCAACCTGTTGAAGTTTTTGTTGCTGGGGGAAGTTGTACGAAAGGATTGGTTTTTACATTGACCAGTTACTGAATCAAGTGCATGAACACATTTGAAATTCAACTGGGGTTTCCTTTTTCTAGCAGACTACTTCTAGAACTAGCTAGCAGACTCAAGATGACTCTTTTTCTCTGTTTTTGTTTCTTTCCTATTTTCTTGCTTTCTTTGCAACTGTCTACACAGTTTTAGGTCTTTTTTCCCAACAAAAATTTTTTCATAGACCGATAATTAAGATACGCTTTTTACAAGGAATGTTTTAAATCTTTGTTAAAGTTAAGGTCATAGGTCCTTTTCTTCCCTTATGAATATTGCAATGAAATAGTTAAATAAAGACCAACTCTTCATTTTTATTTGGAATCCAAGTAGATAATTCCCATACAGTTATGCATTTTGTGGACCCAATATTTGCCATTCTGATGTAAGTTGTCACTTCTTAAAAACATGCCTTCAGTGACTACGTTGACAACACTTTTGGTAAAGATCCTAACTGGTCTTAGACACACATAGGGAGAAATTTCCTCAGCCAGTGTCAGTCTTAAGCATGCGTTTTAGAAGATCTTTCTAGAGCTGGGGAATTTTCTCATGAAAGGGATTCAGTTATGGAAGAGACAGTTATCCCGGAGTTTTACATTCTTCTTGACCATTACTTAAGGAACTTAAATCCCATGTCCATTTGGATCTCGCTCTGCACAGAGCTTTGTCATGCCAGTCCTTGAAATGCATCTCTAAGAGAATTCACTAGCACAGAATGAATGAGGGTGGAAGGGCTCTGTGGGGCTCACCAAGTCCCATACCCCTGCTTCAATCAGGATACTAGAGCCTGTTGCCCAGGATTATATCTGGGCCTACTTTTAATGTCTTCAATGATCCAGACTCCACCATCTTTCTGGACACTCTGTGCCATGGTTCAGTCACCGTCACGGTAAAAAATCAGTTTGTGATGTTCAGAGGCAATCTCCTGTATTTCAGTGTGTGCCCACTGCCTCTTGTCTTTTCACTGAGCATCATTGGAAAGACACTGGTTCCCTGCTCTTTGCACTATTCCTTCCTGTAGGTATGTGCGCTGCCATGTAGATAAATGTCAAAAACTTCCCTGAAGCCCAGGCAGACGATATTCTCTTCATCTGCCAGGCAAGTTCATTCACTGGAGGAGTTTATAAAGTTGTCAAGCACGAATTTCCCCTGGTAAATCCATGCTGACTACATTTGTTCTTTCCTCCTTCATGTGCCTGGCAATGCTTTCCAGGAATAGCTACTCCATCAACTTCCTGGGGATCAAAATGAGGCTGGCTGGCTTGTTCTTTTCTGAGTCCTCCTGGTTGCCTTTTTTTGAAGATGGGTAACATTTGCTTTCATCCAGTCTTTGGGCACTTTCCTCAGTCACCATGATCCATCAAACGTGATCAGGAGTGGCCTCAAAATAACATCTGCTAACACCCTTGAGAGCTGTGCATCCATCTCAACAAGGCCTGTGGACTTTATGGAATACTTACCAATTCAGTGACTATGCCCATAAAAAATTTGCATGGGATAAGAGGACATTTTAACAGGTACCTGAAGAGTGAGTGAATAGCTATGGAAGCAATCCAAAAGGACAAAGACTCGAGTTCCCTTTGAAGACAAAGCATCCTATCATGGAGCTGAGCAGCTTTAGATCCAGGTAAGCTTCCTCTCTGAGAGGATGCAGAAGACATGATTTTACCTTATCCAGTAATAAAATGTGTTGACCATTCACTTGCAATACAAAAAATTCAATGATTTCCAAAATTATTGCCTCCATACTAGACAATAATGTACTGGCTGGGTATTCCCCTAACAGACGAGAGCACCTGCTTGATGTCTCGTATGCGTACAGACTATTTGAATTAGGTCATTTGAGTGGGGATTACTGGTCTTTGAATTTTCTTTCTGATGAATTTGGAATATTTTCTGAAGCAAGGACCTGATGATGAGAACCTCATTTCCCATCAGCGCACTCTAACATCCATGGCCATAATGCCATTGTTTCTCCCCGAGTCAAGAATTGATGACTACAAAGTGGATCAGCTCCAAAGGAAAGATCAAGGCTGGATAATATTCTCTCTTGGTAAAGCTATTTATCTCAACTGGAGTGACCAACTTCTAATCACTCACTGGCCTAAAGCTACAAGGAGGGGGAGATGGATCAGGTTTCCTTCCACTGCTGCTCTCTTTGTCACCTCAGTGTTTAATATGGGTATGAAGACGTTCAAAACGAGAGCTTTGCAGAATTCATAAAATTCAGTCTTAAGAAAATCATTTTTTAGCAGGTGAAAATAAAATAGCAAATAAAATGCAATTAATTCCATGGAAGATTGAAATGACTATTTCTTCATTTTGCATTGGAGGATGTATATTGTAAAGGTTTGTCTTGCCTTGTTCTCCAGGTTTTATAACTGGCACACCTTTCCTTATGAACGCGCTGTCCTTTCCTAAATACTCTCATATGGAGAAACATGCTTCTGATAAGAAGAGCACTAGGATGTCTTTACTTGACCTTTTCTTTTCACTGATGCTTGGTCCTCTGAAATGAATGGTTTTCTAAAATTGAAATGTGCTACTATTGTTCCCACGGGGTAAGCCGCAGACTCTTCCTGTCGGAGCTGTCACTAATCAGCTATTCTCCTATCTGCCTTTAGTAGTTGAATGTTCTGGTCTAAAAAAGTAGCACCTTCTGTGTAGCCATGCTCTTAGTTGCCAGTGTCATCCTAAATCCAAACACCCTCCTGCAAAGGACCGCTGGTTCGGTAGTCAACTAAGGAATAAAGACCCGTCTATCCATGCTTTCTGATTTAAAATGTTAGGGTATGATGTACGCAGCTCTCAAACTGAGACAAGACAGGAACTAACCACCTTCCAGCAGTTTCAACTTAGCTTACCATAAGTAGGGAAAAAGTTCGTGGACAACTTTCTTCTGGATCCTTCTCCACCTTATGCAGCACTCCGTGGTGAATATTTTTCTTTTCTCCATTAGATGTTAAGGACTCAACTACCTTCACATAAAACGTTGAGGGACGCTTGCTGTGCTGGCACAGTTTCTTTTTGAGAGAAAGCGTGAAAAAGCTTTTCGCTAAGGTGTAGGCTGCAAGAGACGCAGAAGACGGGCATACGCAGCTCTCCGAAGGTAGGTGTCGGTCCTGGGCGTCTTTCGGCAGAAGCCGCAGTCCGGAGGGCACCGTGACTGGCAGAAAGCTCTGTGCGCAAAAAAGCCGCTTCTTCACCTCCGTCAGCCGGAGAGCTCGGCAGATGCTGAGACGCCAAGAACGAAGCCACAGAGCACCGGGATTAAGTGCGCAGTTCTGAAACTGAGAGAAGACAGGAACTAACCACTTTCGAACAGTTTAAACTTACATTACCATAAGTAGGGAAAAAGTTCTTGGACAACTTTCTTTTACATCCTTCTAAACCGTATGCAGCACTCCGTGGCAAATCTTTTTCATTTCTCCAGGAGATGGTAAGAACTCGAGTACCTTCATGAAAAACATCGTGGGACGCTTGCTGTGCTGACACAATTTCTTTTTTTAGAAAATGCGTTGAAAAGCTTTTTCGCTAAGGTGTAGGCTGCAAGAGACGCAAAAGACGGGCATACGCAGCTCTCCGAAGGTAGGTGTCGGTCCTGGGCGTCTTTCAGCAGAAGCCGCGGTCCGGAGGGCACCGTGACCGGCAGAAAGCTCTGTGCGCGAAAAAGCCGCTTCTTCGCCTCTGGCAGCCGGAGAGCTCGGCAGATGCTTAGACGCCAAGAACGAAGCCGAGCAACACCGGGATGGAGTGTGCAGCTCTGAAACTGAAAGAAGACATGAACTTATTAGCTTCCAACGGTTTAAACTTAGATTACCATAAGTTGGGTACAAGTTTTTGGGCAGGTTTCCTTTGCATCCTTCTAAACCTTATGCAGCACACCCTCGCCAATCTTTTTCATTTCTCCAGGAGATGGTAAGCACTCGAGTACCTTCATGAAAAACGTCGTGGGACGCTTGCTGTGCTGGCACAGTTTCTTTTTGAGTAAATGTGTTGAAAAGCTTTTTCGCTAAGGTGTGGGTGGCAAGAGACGCAGAAGACTGGCATACGCAGCACTCTGAAGGTAGGTGCCAGTCCAGGGCGGCTTTCGGCAGAAGCCGCGGTCCGGAGCACACCGCGACGGGCAGAAAGCTCTGTGCGCGAAAAAGCCTCTTCTTCGCCTCCGGCAGCCGGAGAGCTCGGCAGATGCTGAGACGCCAAGAAAGAAGCCGCACAGCACCCAGGATAAGTACGCAGCTCTGAAACTGAGAGAAGACAGGAACTAAGCACTGTCCAACAGTTTAAACTTAAGTTACCATAAGTACGATAAAAGTTCTCAAACAACTTTCTTTTACATCCTTCTATACCTTATGCAGCACTCCCTGGCAAATCTTACTTTTCCTTTTCTCCTCGGAGATTGTAAAAATCGAGTACCTTCATGAAAAACGTCCTGAGACGCTTGCTGTGCTGGCACAGTTTCTTTTTGAGAGAAAGCGTGAAAAAGCTTTTCGCTAAGGTGTAGGCGGCAAGAGACGCAGAAGACTGGTAACGCAGCTCTCCGAAGGTAGGTGCCGGTCTCCGGGCGTCTTTCGGCAGAAGCCGCGGACAGGAGCGCACCGCGACCGGCAGAAAGCTCTGTGCGCGAAAAAGCCGCTTCTTCGCCTCCGGCAGATGGAGAGCTCGGCAGATGCTGAGACGCCAAGAACAAGACTGCACAGCATCGGGATTGAGTGCGCAGCTCTCAAACTGAGAGAAAATGATAACTAACCACTTTCGAACAGTTTAAACTTAGATTACCATAAGTAGGGAAAAAGTTCTCAAACAACATTCTTTTACATCCTTCTAAAACTTATGCAGCACTCCCTGGGAAATCTTACTTTTTCTTTTCTCCAGGAGATGGAAAGAACTCGAGTACCTTCATGAAAATCGTCCTGAGACGCTTGATGTGCTGGCACAGTTTCTTTTTGAGAGAAAGCATGAAAAAGCTTTTCGCTAAGGTGTAGGCGGCCAGAGACGCAGAAGACGGGCATACGCAGCTCTCCGAAGGTAGCTGCCGGTCTCCGGGCGTCTTTCGGCAGAAGCCGCGGAACGGAGCGCACCGCGACCGGCAGAAAGCTCTGTGCGCGAAAAAGCCGCTTCTTCGCCTCCGGCAGACAAAGAGCTCGGCAGATGCTGAGACACCAAGAACAAGACTGCACAGCATCGGGATTGAGTGCGCAGCTCTCAAACTGAGAGAAAATGAAAACTAACCACTTTCGAACAGTTTAAACTTAGATTACCATAAGTGGGGAAAAAGTTCTCAAACAACTTTCTTTTGCATCTTTCTAAACCTTATGCAGCACTCCCTGGCCAATCTTACTTTTTGTTTTCTCCAGGAGATGGTAAGAACTCGAGTACCCTCATGAAAAATGTCGTGGGACGCTTGCTGTGCTGGCACAGTTTCTTTTTGAGAAAACACATGGAAAAGCTTTTCGCTAAGGTGTAGGCGGCAAGAGACGCAGAAGATGGGCATACGCAGCTCTCCGAAGGTAGGTGCCGGTAGCCGGATTCTTTTAACAGAAGCCGCTCTTCGGAGGGCTCTGTTACCTTCATAATGGTTTTTGCTGGAGGAAGCCGCTTTTTCGTTTCCGGGAATATCTAGAGAGCAACTCTAGCTAAAGACGCGATTGGCACCATTATGGAGAGTTTTGCTCGTTCCAGCAGGAATAACTGCGTTCTTCCTTACGCTAGGTGGCGCTGCTTATCAAGGTTTGGCTGCTTTTAACCACTTGGGGTGCTGGATGTTCAAAAAACTTATCGTAACTTCTTCTATTTTAAGTCAGGTGCTCACTGCCGTAGATGCTATTAGATATAGCACAATGCAAATAAGAGCTGTAATAGATTTATTGTTATTAGCACATGAGCACGAGTGTTAGGAATTTTATAAGGAATATGTTGCATGAATCTTTTTGATCATTCTGCAGCCATTCATACGGAACTCAAAACAAGAATACTAAGAAATTGACTGGGAACAAGTCGGGTTTGCATCAATGGTTTGAGGGATGGGAAAGAACTGGGTGGTTGAAAGGTCTCGTAAATGGAGCTTTGTTTTTACTAGCAGTCATTATTTCATTGCTTTGTGTTATTCCATGCATTGTGAAACTGGTGTGCCTCTTGCTAAAAATTACATTGGAAAAGATCTGGCTGGTGCAAGAAGAAGGGGCAATTGTGACAATGTATGTGAGCCGCTTAGACTACGGGCTGCACCAGCCATCCAGCTTGGAACGGTTCTTCTCAGAATTTTCTCAGGGCCCTCTGGAATTCATCAAGACATAAGCCGTGCTAAAACAAGAGAGGAAAAGCTGAGAAAATAAATTCCAAGACCACAAGAACTCCAAAAAGGGGGGGGCGGGGGGGGAGGGGCAAAGTACCTGGACTGTAAGGAAACACATCTTCTGAGAGGTGCACGCAGAATGCGTGGACAAGACAAAGGCACCAATAAGAAAAGCGTGACTAGCGTGTGCAGAGAGTCAGAATGTGTAAGTGCATCATGTAAACCATAAACGGCTTCTGCTTAATCCTCTTGGTCCATTGTGCAGGAGTCCTGAATTTCCCATAAGTGATACTTACTAAAAGGGTTCTGATTTTAATGCTAGAGTTACTGTCTTTACGATGATTCATGGGAATAGTTCTTTCAAATCCTTCCCTTGCTGACATCAGTCAGCTTCATCTTTTCCTGAATGTACTGCTGGCTATACATAAGTTATGAATAGAAGGGAATGAGTTTTAGGGATATGTTGCAAGGAAACAGATTGGTAGCTCTGCTTCCATTTCCATTCTCTAAGAAGAATTCTGAATATTTTTGGCCCTTTCATAGACCTCTGACTCGATTAGCATCAGCAGAGAGGGACATTTGATTGGTTTTTCTCCTTTTCAGAGAGAAGCTTATGAAAAAGTTTCACCAGAATCAGAGCAGGCTGTGTAACAAGAAGAGCGTCATGAAAAGAGGCCAATCCTATCCTCTTTGTATTGCTAGTTGTGATTGGACTTCAATGAAATGTGTCAACTCTGTGTTCCTGGGTATCACATCAGTAAAATAGGTACTTCACCTGCTGTACTTCTCTCCTAAAGCTAAGAACAGAATCCCAAATAACCTTGATTCCAAGGTCCCAGTTCACCCTGTGATGCTGACAGGTGAAAAAGGAGTGGAAGGTGCACCAGTAAATGAACTTGAATGGCCTATCTAAATCAGCGGCCACTGATTTCCTGAAGGCTTAAACAGGTCAGTTGCCCCTATTTTACTTGGGGTTCTTTTATTCTTTGGTCATGTTTTTCTTGGGATTCTTTGAATCCTTCCCCATGAGTTCAGCCTCTGCTCTCAAATCCTTTGCTGTCATTTAAAGTATCTCGATAGCCTGGAAACGTGTTGTCTTTATTTATCAACCCATTATTCCCTTCAAAAGGTTGTTTGCCTCAAGTCTCATTCTTGCTGATTTTCTGCTAGTTCATTGTCAGATGGCAGCAGGTGTTCTGTAAGAGCAAGTACACAATCCTATAGCTTGCTTTTCTTTTGATTTGGCCTGTCTAGAAAATGGAATGACTGAACATCTCCGACAGCATTTTCTCTCCCCATTGTGTTTCACCGCAAGGGCAGATGCAAATCATCTACCTAAACTCTTGGTGGTGAAGAAACTAGTGGTATGCTGTTGCATATAGGTAGAACTTTCCAAAAGGAAGGCCTTGTAAAACCATGGCTGAGGCCCGTTACTTTGGCTAAGTAGAAAATGACTAGGGGAAAGTGAGTCAGCTGAATTAGAGGTAGATCAAGAAGTTCTAGAAGCATTGCGTGTTCACAGCATGGTGTATGACGGTTGGTTGAATTATGTTTGTTGTGGCTTAAAGCTATGCAAGTGATAAAGGCCTGACTGCTTCAAAAGCCTGGCTTTTGCAATAAAGCGGCTCTCCTTTGCACCTGCCTGGGGACTCTGCGTCACTACGGACCCTCACGCCCAGTTTTCCAAGGAGATGATGAGTAGGAATGTTGCAGAGCTGCTGTGTGCATATTAAAGGAATGGCAGAGAGTGAAGCGGTGGACATTTCTGGGCTTTAGTACAATGCTGCTGCATTGGTGCCAGTTTAGTCGGTTTTCCATCAGTGGCATTTCTGTCTAGAAGTACACTGCCCAGAGTCTTTCTAGCATTTGATGCCATTTCCTTACTGCCATTAATACCTTCCTTCAGTTTAAAGGATGATAGAATCTTTACATTTTGAAGATCCCTGTTAGGGAACACTATGCCAGGGGAGTCATCACTCCCTTTTCTTTTGCCTCCTTTGTAATTTTTATAGACTCATTTCACATTTCTGCTAATGGCAATAAGAATACTGAGACTACTTAGCAGGGATGACGCTCTCAGCTGCTTTCCTCTTTCCTACTGCTTCATACCATATGTGACTTGATGGCCTCGTTTTGCAATCAGCATTTTGCTGTGGTTTGCTAAAACCTGGCATGCACTGGAAACTCACAACTTGTGTGTTGGCATTTCAGGGGCTTTGATGGGTTCCTTTCTGAGATTGCCATGCACTGGACTTTCACAGTCACAAAGACTTCATCTACCATAGTTTGAAGTTCAGTATTTAATACTCTTTCCTGGAATGTAGGCAACCGAGCAGCAAGTACTAAATTTGCTGCAAGCCCTGTCTTCCCAAAGGACCATTTAAAAAGTTTGCTTTTCCCCTCTGACCAATCTGCCAGTATTTTGATGGAGAATTTGCTACCTTAATAGAACCTCCTAGAAGGGATCTCATCACAGACAACATCTCAGGCTTTCTCGAAATACTGTCTCCTTTGGATCTCAATTCCATTCAGAGCGCATTTAAGATTTTTTTCCACTGAAGCCATTCAACAATGCCTCTTCTCTTATAAAATGTGATGCACGTGACAAAGATGGATACCCGTGAAAGGTTCTATAGATATCAAAATTCATGCCCAATGGACTGTGCTGGTGGAAATCAAATACTAGTCTAGTATTTTGAATCCAAATAATTCCTCCCAATGAGGCCTGACAGGATTGTTTGGCTTTGAATCTCGGCACGTGGACAGTAGTGGATGGTCCACAGGTTGAAAACAGTGTAGATTCTTCTTCTTTGCATTGATGGCTCAGAGACTGAAAAGGCAGCTACAAAATGGTAAATACATCCCTACAGATTCAAAAATTGTTCTTCTTAATTTGCATCTCCACCATAACAACAGATGGTTAGAACTAAATTACCAATGGGAATTTTATAGCTTCTCAGAAATGAAACAGGACCTGGCTAATGGGCCTTAGCAGTAGCTACAAGGTTTTTCAGCACAAGGCATCTCAAAACTATTTTAACCTTACAGTACTTTTCTGTCTAATGCTCTAATCTCAAGGGTGCCGGCAAAAAAAAAAAAAAAGAAAAAATAAGAAACCCCACCAAATAGATAATAAGCAAAATCAGTGACATATATAGAAACAGATCCCATGGTTTTTAACTTCCAAACTTGTCTTCTCAGCACACTCTCTACAATGGAATTGTTTCCCTATCTGCCTTGAAACATTTTGCAGCAAAAAACACTCTAAGGTCCTGATAGGTGTTTTGTTCAAAAATCACTTCTTCTAGCTTTCTGTCCATAAGCGGAGTAACGTGGCTGTGCTAGCAGCTGGCCAAAGGAGGTAGGAAGAGTAATCATCATCCACAACACTGGGGCTAAAGAAATTTCCACAGAAAATTACCTGCCCTATTACTTGTTCACGTGTTGGGTTGAACGTTCAGAATCTGTTTCCATTTTCCCCATTCATAGAATGTTCTATTTCACAGAATTCCAGCCCCTCAAACATCAGTCCTGCCAGAACTGCCCGCCATAGGGGGCTGTCGTAGGGGATCTGCTAATGTCCACTGACTCTTTCCGGTATAGTGCTTGTCACTGTTGCAGATCAAGAACTTCTGAATAGTTTGGATTCATGCTCTTTGAGGGGTTGAAAACAAGAAAAGAATGACTAGACATTTCCATGATCAAATCCCCTGATGGAATATAAATAGGAGCATAATAAATGTATTCATTGTTCTAAGAAGGGAGATGAAGGGTCCAAAAGATTACTTGCATACTTCCTGTTCTAAATCCCTTGTTATCTGGCAAATTGCAAAAGATTCCTGGCTTTTGCCAAAACGCAAACCAGATTAAAATGTGAAGCCTTACAGTTTACTGGATATAAAACTTCATCATCCATTTTTAAATCTTTGAGATTGTTATGTACTTCCTATTAATACCCTGAGGATTAGAGCTGTAATTCAGAGAGAGAAAATAATGCTGTCTTGAATTCATTCTAGTAAATCGGCACTCTCATCTTGTCGGCACTCTCTCCTCTTGGTTTTCACTTCTGAAGCTCTGTAGGAAGGAGTGTATTAATGCATAGAGCTCTGCATCAATTTTTTTCATCTGTTTCCCCTGTAATTCTTCCTTCAAGGCAAACCTATCAAAATCCACACTTTCTTACCCCACCACTTCTAAAATTCTATTGAGAAGCAAAAAAAAAACCCCATCAAACCACTAAATCACTGCTCCAATAAAAAAAGCAGTCCATTAACTGCTTTCTTAGCAGGTTCTTTAGCTTCTATTAATATGGCAACCTTTTCTTGCTCTTCTAGATTAGAACCAAATTCTTACAGCATATAAGAAAACATAGGTTTACTGTATCTGATTCTCAGATACAGAAGTCCAGCAAGGAGTTCAGATCTCAAAAGAAGTGTCTGTACAACAAGATTCAGCACAACGTTGAGACATATTAGCTATTTTTCAAGAAAAGCGGCCAAACTGAAACTTTTTAGACTTCTCTACAATCATGCGTGCCTGCTTCCAGAACCTGACCTTCGTTGCTGGAAACTAGCTGCAATGTTACTGTAAACAATGCTGTGAAGGTAGGACATCGTCATTCTTCTCTTCCATTGAAAACCTCAAGTGGAGTCGCGTCACTTCTCTTCAAAATTCTGTATTTCCTTGCAAACTGGTAAAATAAGGATAAATAAAGTGTTCTGCTCATTCAGTTTAAACCTAAAGTTCAAAATGAAAAAAAAAAAAATCCATTCAGATATGGTCTACAATAATACAGTAGAAGAGAAGATGAACCAGACTGGCCTACAAAAGAAAGACGTGAAGCAGAATTTGGGAATTTGGAAGACCTTATGATGAATAATTCAAATAAATAAATAAAAAAAAATATAACCTACCCAAATTCAATCAGTGATGCACAGACAGAGAAAAAGAACTAATTACTACTAATATTTCTTTCATTCTCAGACAAGAAGTTCAATGATCCTCTTGAATGCACGGAAGATTCTTGGAAAAGACAGCAGCCTTCTTCTTCACCACATACTCCTCAGAACTCCAGGAGACAAATCATTTGAGCTGTGAGGATCTTTCTCTCTGTAAAACTCCCAGAGCATAGCCAATATTCTATTCCTTTAGGGATCCTCGCCTCCCTGGGGGAGTGCTGGATAGTCTGCATCCCGGTACATCAGCCAGACACTCCGCCTTATTTCCCATGGCTACTGCAGCAAGGACATCATCTACACTGGCCTTCTAGCCAAAATATATGCAAGGCACAACAAAGAACATAGCCAAAACCTGGAGCACAGCTTATGGGTTTCGAAACAAAAATCTCAGGATGGCAATACTGGATCTTCTGATCCAAACCATCAGGAAACATTTCTTTAGAGGTGTTGGGAAAGATGAAAGTTTGACAAGAAAGTCTCACACATATGTATGCTTGGCAGAAAGATTTTTGAATGTGGAGTCTGAAGAAGGAATAGAGTTGGAAGCAAGTTTTGATCTAGAAGAAAAGAATTGCTGAGCCAGTCTTACTGGATAACCGAGGATACGTTAGTTAGAAGAGGGTTTTATGACTTAGAGCAAAGGATAAACCCACCCCAAACAAGAAGATGTTTTTACCAAGCAGGAAGCTAGCACAGGCAAACAAGTCAGCAAATGCTGCAAGCAGAAAAAGGGGTCTCCAAATCTTCCACTGCCAAGAAAACTGAAAAACACCTTTCTGCTTCAACTGTAATGTACTGACTTTTAGTGAGTGGAGAATAGCAACATATGGTAATTAGAGTAGTTATGATAGGCTATAGATAATAGTTAAGGGATAGATTGGTTCTACTGTATGAAGATGCTCAGCAAAGTACCAAAACCAAAGGGTCTCCAGGCCTGCCTGCAGCTAGAGCTGACAGCTGTAGGCACAGGCTCTGTCACCCATGACCCTGGACTGCTGTAACACCTTGGATGGAATAAACTGCATTTTGGAGAGCCGCCTGGACTCCCACATCCCTCATTTAGGCTCTTACATGGAGGTGAAAAAAGCCTCTGGGTATGGTACAAAAAAATAGCTATGTAGTCTAGAGTTGCATGACCCAATATTTCTATTGAACTGGAACAATTTTTATCAATATTATGGATCCACTTCTTTTCAGTGCGTTTGGTAAAAAACATAAAGCATCGTTTAAAAGAAATGATTGGATGCGTACTAAGTACTACGGATTAGTTAAGGTGTTGGTTTTTCATGGCTTGGTTTTTGGTGGGGAGGGAAGAAGCCAGCCACAGAAGTGATTTTTTGTGCAAAGCTCCTAGAAGCTTCCTCCATGCCTGGCAAAGTGAATCCCTGCTTGGCACTAAGAACAGACATGCTGCTGAGCCAATTATAGAAGCTGGTAGCGCCTTGGTGATATATTTAAGAAGGAAATCAAAACTGCAGCCAGTTAACTTTGAAGCTGGGAAATTTTTAGGTTGGCACCTCTTCTGGTTTGAAAGCCAAACCAGTGAGACACTCTGTTGCAGTGTGTGTTTATTATCGTAACGCAGTTCTAGTAGTCCGTTTTCTGTGCCTTTCTATTTTGTGCTGTTATAGCATATGTTATTATTAATGGATTGTTCCTTTCCCCCCAGTATTGTTGGCTTTTGCCCTAGCTGTCCATCTCCCCAAAGACCTGCCCTTTTGTTCCCTGTTCCTTCTCCCATTGAACATCAACCCCTCCCCAAGCCTGCCCCTTTCTCTAGAAACTTCCCTCTCAATTTTGCACCCTTGGAAACCCCATTGGTTTGTTTAAGTTATTCTCCTCCCCTGTAGTCCCCCTACTGGTTTCAACATTGTATTCCCCTCCTTGTGTTCCACCCCCAGTTTCTCCCAGTTGGTTAAAGATTGTATCCTCCCCTGGGACCTTTCCCCCATTTAGAAGTTGATGTATGCCTTTGAATCAGTGTCTTTCTGTCCTTGACCCTCCAGGGAGTAAACTGAAAAACATACAGAAGGCTTCTCTCTCCCTGTTCCTTGTCCCTGCCCTCAGCGCAGTTCTATCCCCAAGGCAGTCCACCTGTGCCGTAGAGCAGCTTTGCCCTACAGCTGCAGCCCGGATTCAACAGCTTTCTTGGGGCGGCCCATTCTCGTTGTCGGTGTTGGGAGCTAGTTGGGCTCAAGAAATCGGGCACCGCAGCAAGACTCCAAGTCAGAAATACAGTTTATTAGGAAAAGGGGGAAAAACCCAAATCCATGCAAGAATACAAAAGAAAAACCACTGACAGAGTCAGAATACAAGCTGACTTCCTGCTAGTTAGGGTGGTGAAAGCAGTTTGGATGAAATGGTCTTGTTGAAGTGGTGATTCTGTAGAAACCATCTGGTAGCTCTTGTCCTCTGGAAAACCAGTGGCTAAGGGTGACCGTTCCTCTGGCAATGCGGTAGAAATAGTGCTTCTTGCCTTCATAAACCCAGATTATATCCAGGTGGGGATGCTTAGCTCCTACCCCCTGGGCAGAGCATCTCCCAATGGGCTGATATCGTTCTGAGTCATGATGTGGGTCCTTGATTACCCGTTAAACAGAAATGGCTCCTGGAGGGAGTTACCTCTGAGTCATGTGGCAAGACATTGATGGGCCCATTAACAGGAGAGAAGGAAAAAACGATGCCACCCCTGGTTTCCGCAGTTCTTGAGGGTGGTAATAGGATGCATTTTTATATTGTAAGCTAGGACAATACAGGATGCAGGTTTTTGCATTTGCAGGAAGTTTGTATGGATTTGAAAAGTATCCTCATAGCAGAGGCACAAAAGTATTCTCATACCCCTTTTAATCATCTTCAAATGAAGCAATTCTCCCAATAACCTAACGCATGAATGACTTGCAAGTGAGTTGAAGAAACACGCCAAAGATAAGTAGTGTTCAACTGCAGAGAATTGTTTAGGGACATCATACCCTAATATTTTAAATCAGAAAGCATGGATGGACGGGTCTTTTTTCCTTAGTTGACTACAGAACCAGCGGTCCTTTGCAGGAGGGTGTTTGGATTTAGGATGACACTGGCAACTAAGAGCATGGCTACACAGAAGGTGCTACTTTTTTAGACCAGAACATTCAACTACTAAAGGCAGATAGGAGAGTAGCTGATTAGTGACAGCTCCGACAGGAAGAGTCTGCGGCTTACCCCGTGGTAACAATAGTAGCACATTTCAATTTTAGAAAACCATTCATTTCAGAGGACCAAGCATCAGTGAAAAGAAAAGGTCAAGTAAAGACATCCTAGTGCTCTTCTTATCAGAAGCACGTTCCTCCATATGAGAGTATTATGGAAAGGACAGCGCGTTCATAAGGAAAGGTGTGCCAGTTACAAAACCTGGAGAACAAGGCAAGACAAACTTATACATTTTATTTGCTATTTCTATTTCACCTGCTAAAAAATGATTTTTTTAAGACTGAATTTTATGAATTCTGCAAAGCTATCTTTTTGAACGTCTTCATACCCATATTAAACACTGCGGTGACAAAGGGAACGGCAGTGGAAGGAAACCTGATCCATCTCCCCCTCCTTGTAGCTTTAGGCCAGGGAGAGATCACTAAAGTCGGTCACTTCATTTGAGATAAATAGCTTTACCAAGAGAGAATATTATCCAGCCTTGATCTTTCCTTTGGAGCTGATCCACTTTGTAGTCATCAATTCTTGACTCATTTGGGGAGAAACAATGGCATTACGGCCATGGATGTTAGAGTGTGCTGATGGGAAATGAAGTTCTCATCTTCCGGTCCTTGCTTCCGAAAATATTCCAAATTCATCAGAAAGAAAATTCAAAGACCAGTAATCCCCACTCAAATGACCTAATTCAAATAGTCTGTACGGATACGAGACATCAAGCAGGTGCTCTCGTCTGTTAGGGGAATACCCAGCCAGTACATTATTGTCTAGTATGGAGGCAATAATTTTGGAAATCATTGAATTTTTTGTATTGCAAGTGAATGGTCAACACATTTTAATATTGGATAAGGTAAAATCAAGTCTTCCGCATCCTCTCAGAGAGGAAGCTTACCTGGATCTAAAGCTGCTCAGCTCCATGATAGGATGCTTTGTCTTCAAAGGGAACTCTAGTCTTTGTCTTTTGGATTGCTTCCATAGCTTTTCACACACTCTTCAGGTACCTGTTAAAATGTCCTCTTATCCCATGCAAATTTTTATGGGCATAGTCACTGAATTGGAAAGTATTCCATTAAGTCCACAGGCCTTGTTGAGATGGATGCACAGCTCACAAGGGTGTTGGCAGATATTATTCTGAGGCCACTCCTGATCATGTTGGATGGATCATGGTGACTGAGGAAAGTGCCCAAAGACTGGATGAAAGCAAATGTTACCCATCTTCAAAAAAAGGCAACCAGGAGGACTCAGACAAGTACAAGCCAGCCAGCCTCATTTTGATCCCCAGGAAGTTGATGGAGTAGCTATTCCTGGAAAGCATTGCCAGGCACATGAAGGAGGACAGAACAAATGTAGTCAGCATGGACTTACCAGGGGAAATTCGTGCTTGACAACTTTTTAAACTCCTCCAGTGAATGAACTTGCCTGGCAGATGAAGAGAATATCGTCTGCCTGGGCTTCAGGGAAGTTTTTGACATTTATCTACATGGCAGCGCACATACCTACAGGAAGGAATAGTGCAAAGAGCAGGGAACCAGTGTCCTTTCAATGATGCTCAGTGAAAAGACAAGAGGCAGTGGGCACACACTGAAATACAGGAGATTGCCTCTGAACATCACAAAATTATTTTTTACCGTGACGGTGACTGAACCATGGCACAGAGTGTCCAGAAAGATGGTGGAGTCTGGATCATTGAAGACATTAAAAGTAGGCCCAGATATAATCCTGGGAACAAGGCTCTAGTATCCTGATTGAAGCAGGGGTATGGGACTTGGTGAGCCCCACAGACCCCTTCCACCCTCATTCATTCTGTGCTAGTGAATTCTCTTAGAGATGCTTTTCAAGGACTGGCATGACAAAGCTCTGTGCAGAGCGAGATCCAAATGGACATGGGATTTAAGTTCCTTAAGTAGTGTTCAAGAAGAATGTAAAACTCCAGGAAACCTGTCTCTTCCATAACTGAATCCCTTTCATGAGAATAATCTCCAGCTCTAGAAAGGTCCTCTGAGACGCATACTTAAGACTGACACTGGCTGAGGAAATTTCTCCCTATGTGTGTCTAAGACCAGTTAGGATCTTTACCAAAAGTGTTGTCAACGTAGTCACAGAAGGCATATTGTTAAGAAGTGACAACTTACATCAGAATGGCAAATATTGGTCCACCAATGAATTACTGTATGGGAATTATCTACTTGTATTCCAAATAAAAATGAAGAGTTGGTCTTTATTTAACTATTTCATTGCAATATTCATAAGGGAAGAAAAGGACCTATGACCTTAACTTTCTTAACTCTAACGAACATTTAAAAACATTCCTTGTAAAAAGCGTATCTTAATTATCGGTCTATGAAACAATTTTGTTGGGAAAAAGTCCTAAAATTGTGTAGACAGTTGCAAAGAAGCCAAGAAAATAGGAAAGAAACAAAAACAGAGAAAAAGAGTCATCTTGAGTCTGCTAGCTAGTTCTAGAAGTAGTCTGCTAGAAAAAGCAAACCCCAGTTGAATTTCAAATGTGTTCATGCACTTGATTCAGTAACTGGTCAATGTAAAAACCAATCCTTTCCTACAACTTCCCCCAGCAACAAAAACTTCAACAGATTGACACCACCATCATGCCTGTCCCAGATGTATTTAAAAGAGAAATGATGATTTTCTTGAAAATCTATTTGCATAAAAGTTGCAAGACATTGGAGGGATACGAGTGCTAAGCAAACATAGACACTCCCCTTCACATGCCCCCCCCCCCCCTTCCGCACACACCTAGGCACGCACAGAGATCAGCATAGCAGATCATGAACACCTTGGAGAAGACTGAAATGCTAAATACCTCTCTTTGTGGACAAAATAGCCGGTACACTATTTCAAATATCTGGTACAAAAACTCTGTTGAATATCTACCTCATATTTAAAACACAGGTTTTCATTGAATTCTGTTTGCAGAATATTTTCCTTTCATTTGTTCCTTTAAAATTACTTTGTTCTATGTCTAGGAATATTTTCTTCTACAAATAGAAAAAATTAGATGATGTCTTTTCAGAAGAAAACATTGGTTTAGACAATTTTAAACCATCATGGTATGGAAGAATTTATTTGTCCCTCACTAAGGAGGAATAAGTATTTTGATCATAGATCATTTACAGTGAAATACTTGACATTTTTAAGATGCTTCCAATCAATTTTGATCCTCATTGCTTATTCATCGTAAACAGTAAGTTTTCAGTGCATGGAAAGTGTGTGTGGTACATCTACATTAGTTCAAACACCAATTCCAATTAATGGCCAGGCTGAACTACAGTAAATATTGTCCTGAAGGATATTTTGCCGCCTTCTTTGGCACTTCTTGAAATCCTAATGATTGGGATGAAGTGTTGAAATACAGAGATTTTCTCTCAGAGAGTGTCCCATGTTGAAACCCATCCCATGTGTTTGATGTTGTAGTTCTTACCTCTTTTAAAATTTGATATCTTCTGCACAGTTTTCATGAAGCCTTCTGTTACAGTAGTGAAAATCACAGAGAAATGCAATTTTGTACAACTTTGAATTTACCCCAAGAGCTGAGAGAAAATTTGCTCGTATACTTCAATCTGAGTTTCTTCTATATTCAAGCATTGTTTATCTACCATCAAGGGTCGCATTTGTTGCTGTTCAAAGCCCCATCCAAGTTGACCTTGAATACGTTCAGGGATGGGACATCCATAACTTCTCTGGGCAGCCTTTTGCAGCGTTCCAGCACCCCAACAGCAAAAAATGTCTTCCTTTCATCTAATAGAGATCAGAAATACTAAATCTAGGTATATGAACTTTGAGAAAGAGTTTGAAATTCTATTGATTTGAAACACATTTGATAGGAATACTAACTTACAGATGACTGAAATATGTTGATGGCCACTTGAGATTGACACTTTTTGAAAAAGTGCATGGAATTGAAAATTAAAACCAGTAAAATTAAAAACTTCTTGCCATTTTCTTTTTTCTCTGATATTCAAAATTGCATAGGTCAGATATCTGTGCTTCATGCAAATCTCTCAGATACTCTCAGACAAAAGCTTTTCTTTCAGACTAAATTGCGGTTTAGGTAGAACACTAGTACTAGTGAAGGTTTTTCTGGGCATAGGGGGATTTGTGTGCACAAAAGGTTTTATCCAAACTGGAAAATTCATCCCAGCTGTGTTCTGTTCATCATCATTCTTACTGCATCAGGCCTGAAGATTCTGTGAAAAGTATCCTGTGGACCTTGAACATAGCTCATGTGAAACAGATGAGAGGTGATGGAGAAGTTGAGGGAGAGAATAAAGAGCATATGGCCCAGTAAAGGCACCAGAAGGTATTTTTTCATGTGGTCCACAGCCCGAACAATTGTTTAGCACCATTTGAAGGCTGTGTTTGACAAAGAGGGCTGAAGCAGGTCTTCAAAATATCCGGTAGATCAAAATCCATTGAAGCAAATGACCCTGGCCAGTCACCTTGCTGCTGATAATTCACCCTCCATACCAGCTGATCAGGCTTAGCAATGCTGCTGCAAAAGTGTTGTGAAAAAGGTAGGCACATTTTCACAGAGGCAGGGGGAAATGCCCTTGGATGATGATTCCAAGGGATAACTTGATGGCGCAAGTTAGGTACTCTTATCTACTGTGCAATATCGAAGTTGGTGAGTTCACCATCTGTAAGCATCACTTTAGAAAATAAATGTTTGATCCACAAAACGATACTTCCTGTGTCCTGTCTACCTGCTTCATTTCAGCCAATGAATAGGCTATGTTCCATCAGCAAAGTGTTCATGATCATATGCTTCTTTAAACTGTGATAATTCTTTAATTTTTTCTAAATCAGACACTGTCTATTCCTAAGATTCAGATGTCCATGGGTAGGGGTGTAATTAAGTTCACTGTTAAAAAATATCCTTCTTGTTATCTTTGGTTAAAATTACTGACATGTAACATCAGTCTGAGAGCTGAAAGAAATCCCTTCATTTGCTGTTTGCCAAGTATCATCTATGTGATACAAATTCTACTTGATAAATCACACCCATACATTGCTATCTAATACTACTAGTAATGCCTTCACAACCTTTTGTTCATCATTAGGGATTTTGGAGAAGTGAAAGATTGGAACATAAGCCAGGGCATTTGTTCAAGATGCTCCAGAAAGAGCTGCGGTCTGTTCTCTTCTTTGCTGCCTATGTTGGCAGGAAGCTGCAAAAAACCCAAAGATAACTAGGAAGAGTGTTATTTTAGTCTAAATTTGGAAATGATGTTTGGAATACCCTGTTAAATGACAAGGTTCTTTTTGAATATGGCATCTTAAAGGAAAAAGTCAGCTTTAAAGAGGTTTTGAGACAGTTGCTTCTGGAAAAAAAAAAAAAATAAATTGAGGTATCTAAAGTCTTTAGCCATACCACTTGGAAGATTGATTCAAAACACAGTTTCTTCATCTAGGAAGGACAGAGGACCATAGATGCAACCCATTTTAAAACAGAGTTCTTTATGTTTCAGGTTGGGATTTACTGGACATCATTTCTTGTAAAGTCGAGGGACTGCAGTTAGCTCTTCAATAATTTCCTTCCCTGAAATTCATCTGCATTTGCTCCTTTCTCCAGCGTTCCCATTTCTTAGTGCTGGTATACTCCATCTATGCATTAGAATATTCAGCTAGAATGTGTGTCTGATATTTTCTAGTTAAAATTGGCTGGAACGCAATAGATAGTTCCAGTTGCTTGTATACAGTAGTTTTCTTTTGACAAGTTTTCTTTGAACAATGTTTAAGCTGCAGTAGCAAATAGGAAGCACAGCTTCCGGCAGGGAAAGACACTTCTGCTTGCTCAAGTTTCCTGTAGTCAGATAGATGCCAAAAGGCTTTTCATAGTACTACTACTGTCTTGTAGGAATACTTGATCTAATCCTACCTTTGATAAAATTACTAATGGGCTACTTTTCCACAAGGTGGAATATTTTTCTTTTAATAAGATGTTTTTTCTAAGTTGAAGACATGAACTTGTGCACCAGTCAGGTGGAATGTACTCCTCCTTCTTCATAAGTTTCACAACCTTCTTTGAAAATATTGACTCTGTGTAACTTCAAAAGAAGAATTCTGGGCATCTTCATTCTATGGATGTAAATTTTTTTCTACCATGCTGTTCTTGATTTCTATGGAACTCATTTTTACCAATAGAAATGTTTTCCCCTGACACCTATGGAAAATACCTATGTTTACTCAATACTGCAGCCTCAGTACATTCTTTAGAATTATTTCAATATGGTCCCAAGCATATCCGACAGCTAGACAGCAGAGGTTAGTAACAGTGAGTGGGAATAACTTCTGAACCATTTCAGTAGATTTCCCAGGAAGGGCTTGCTTTCTGCCCCTGCAAATTTTCCCAGAGATATTGTCTGGTGAACAGTTGCATCAAAAGAGCAATTTTGCACAAACCTTGGGGCAAGCTCTGTCTCAGATTTCCTAGTGAATGCAAAGAGGGTGAAAGTGCTGCTTCAAAGCCCTCTGTGCGCTTTCTGTACCAAAAGGGAGGTGACCCCAGAAATAAGGTTTTGATCTCTCTTCAAAACACAAGGCATGTCACCACCACATTCATCTTTTTCTTCGACTCAGCCTCTGAAGACCAAGAAGCTCTCTTGCTTGCTAAAGTGTGTTCAGCAAAAAACCCTTGTCCCATCAGCAAATTTGAACACAACTACAGTCGAGTCAATTCCAATGCTGGCAGGGCAATACTCTACCCCAGTAGTAACATGCCACTGTTAGAAGACTATGTAAAAATCTTTGTGTACAAAGTAATTAGAGGGAAAAATAGAATTGGGAAGAACTTCTCATTGTTCTGGAAAAAGCCTCCTGCCACAGTCTTACAGACATCATTTTCTGGTATCAGTTTTAATAGTTGGGGTTTTTTAAAATTTTGTACAAGATAAAATATTACTGCCCCTTGATGTTTCCCTAATAGCAGTACAGCCATTTCTTAGTAGAGTAGTAATTAGCTATAAATAGAAATTCAAAGGTTTAAAAAGGTTTTGAATAAAGTCTAAGGTGATAGAAGAAGAAAACAGCAGTTTTCTTCTTCTGGTGAAAAAGCAACTCTGAGGACATTGTACTCTACAGGTGTATTATATCACTTTCTGAAAAACTGAGTAGGTTTGCTAGTGCCAATGGTTTTCATTAGGAAGGAAGAAATTCCTTTGGAAAAAACCCTTCAAATTGACTCGACATTAATGTTATGACACTTAACTTCACCAATCATGAAGAAAAATTCTCATCACTTGATATGGAAATCATGATGGTAATGGAGACAAGGATGTCTAAGCCGTGCCATCAGCAGCATAAAAAAACATTAGAATGCCGGTAAGACTGAGCTCTTGAAGTAGTGAGAAGAGAACGCAACCATGGCATTTTCCTTTAAGAGTCCTCAGGATGAAGAGCAGATCAGATTTTTTTCCTGTGAAGTATTTATGAATAGAATTAGCCTTTAAAATAACATTGTTTTCAAAAACCTTTTTCCAGTATCTCTTAGAATGATACACAGTTCCTTTTAATAGAAAAAAGAAAAGCACTTTTTTCCAAATTGTTTGCACTTTTAAACGATCTACAATAAAAAGAGTACTTTTACATGCTGGGAATGATGTTCATTGCAAAAAAGCCTTGTAGCACGCTTGGTACTCTAGTGTCCTGATTAGCATAGTTTTTTATTCATTGAACAAGTTTCACATTGACTATTTTTCACCTTGAAATAAGGGCGTCTTTGTACTTATGCAGCATCCATGAAGAATTTCTTGGGTGTCATTTTGTACTCGATCCTAAACGGCAGCTTCTGCATTCTGCCATCTGTCTAGCTTTCCCCTTTGATGCAGCTTCTGAGAGGTCTTTTCAGAATTGAGGACTACTTGCAAGAATCATGCTCAATGCATGCATTTTACTCCTTGGTTAATGCAAAACTGTTTTTCCTTTACAGCACAATAATAAGAGGAAAAGAATGATGGTGGATTCAATTCTTACAGTAATACAAAGAGGACTATTATCATCATTAGAAACCAAGCAAGTCATATTTATTGCACAGGCAGTACAACCACTGATGTAAATTACCCTGCAAATTCAAAATGAATCTGTATCACAGGAGTGGATTGAATGTTTCTATTGATATTTTGCTTAAAGCAGAAAATTAATTCTTTTGACAGCCAACTCATACCTGCAACCTAACTTTCAACTACAGCTTTCAAAGAGTGGAAACATGTCTGTTTATAAAACAATACAGTACAGTACACAAGACCAAATCAGGTCATAGACATTCAAATGAAAGAAAAGATCAAAGGACAGATTAATTCACATCTGCAAGCCCTCAAGAGTGTACAGGTCAAAAGTCCCCAGAAAACTAGGCCAGTGGCACAAATTCTCTATGTTGGCACCAGCAGAAGCAGCTGCTCTCTTTATAGGATGCAATCTTGCTTACATCAGCCTTCAGAGCAATCTTCTGTCCCCCTGCCCAATACGCCTTCTGCTCTACTCCTTGGACTTCACGTTTGCATTTCTACAGAGTCCTGCAAACTGACTCAAAGTTCAGGTAATAGATTTCCAAGATTTAGAAATGCTGTGTTAAGTCTATTTCTTTCGTATTTCATCCCGTCTAAGTATACTGTAACTTTCTGAAGTGAAATATGTCGAGTATGTCACGTGTAGTTTACATGTTAGTTCTGCTTGACATTAAAACTTCTCACAGACCCCTGTGATGCCTTACTGCAAAAAGATATAGCTGCAAAGAGTGGTGGTTGTGCAAAGTTAGAAAGGCCAGAAAACCATGTAAACAACCTAACAGCAGAGCTTTGAATTTCTGAATATAATCTTGCACCATCTAAAGTCAAAATAGAATATTGAAATGATTTTCATATAATAATGAGCGTGGGAAAGAGAGAATCCAGATAGGCTTCTTTTTTTTTTTTTTTTGAAACAGTTTCAGGAAATACATGGCCTTAACTTGGAAGCATAGCATTAAATATTTTTATATAGCATGAGTTCTCATTACCTTATCATATGATTTGGAGAATGAATTGGAAAGCAGGAAATAAACAAAGAAAAATATTCAAGCTATAAAAAATGCGAATTTAAAATTTTCTTTGTATTTCTGATTAAAACTATGCTAAATGGTCACCCATTATTTTAAAAAGCATCTGGACATAAAAATGGAGACATTCCTGCGGGTCCTTGATGTCAGGTATTCGTGAAAAGCTTTATTCCACTGCTTCCCAACCCTGATTCAATCCGCTTAAACGCAGCTGTATTTCAGATGCTCAGTGAAACAGTCCATGTAATGCATATAGTTTACAAATAATCTGCAGAAAAAGCGTGCTAGATTTGAAGATCTTTTTCTGGAAATGGCATTCAAATGATTTCTACAAACACACAGCTGGGATTTCTGCTGTCTTCTTCAGGCCACTTCCTGAAGAGACCTCTCCATTAAATCTCTCTCGTTCTACTAAGAACACTTCTGGTGATCCAAAGTCAGCACTGGGATTGTCCAACTGCATGGAATTGCTGTCTGCTAGAGCTGCACACTGAGGGCTTCTGTGTGCAGCATCATGTGAGCCCTACTAAAGTCACCCTGTTGATACACTGAGCTAACTGGACCTTAAGGGACAAGATTGGGCACTAATTTTGTAATAGAAATTAGATACTAAGAAGGAGGCCAGAGGATTTCAATGTTTCTGCCTCCAGCTGAAGCAGAACTAAATCTTAGTCTTTATCTAAAAAACTAGGTGAATTAACCCGTTTGGCATTCATATGCCAAAGAGGTTAGTAATACACTCAGAACTGTCAAAAGAGTAACAATTCCAATCATTACTTTCTAAAAAGAATTCATTTGAAGAAGTCAGGAAGAAAGATGAAACATGCAAATATCCTACCCTGAGAATCATTCTGTTGATCTGCACAGGTTTCTTATTATATTCCCATCTAATACATTGGACATGTGTGCTTGCGATGACACAAATACTTGCAAAGCTTATCAGATAAACCATGGTCTCTTCAAACAGCAAAACATTTCTTGATGGTTGCATTTGCTAAATCCATTTAGACCCAATGTTCTTAAAGGTCTTTTCCAACAAAAGTGATTCCATCATTTGCTAAGTCGCACATCCCAATTGTCCTGGTTTAGGGCAAATTTGGCAGAAAACCTCTAAAAGGGTCCCCCCCCAGAAAACCCACCCACACGGCCCCTCCCCTCAACTGGTTTGGGGAAAATTTCCTCAGAGAGGAGTGGGAAAAAGCTGTTTATTTAACAGGCAAAGCACTCCCCAGCACAAAAAATGAACAATACCAGATGACAAAACTCAATTGCCACTCTGAAGAGACAACAAATCAGAAAGTCTCTCCTGTGGGTGCTCGCTCTGTTATCAATGCCTCTGGCAATGGGGAAGGCTGCTGCCCAGAGCAGGTGTCCATAGGCAACAAAGTGCAAGCTCTCAGTGCTCCCCAGGTCCCAGTACGGGGCAGATTCGAAACGTTGCAAGAAAAGGGTAAGGAAAATAAAAAAAAAGCAGTCCAGGGAAAACTCTGCCTCAGGCAGCTAAACCAACTAAAAAGCAAATGAGAGCTCTGTTCTGCTCCGTCAGTGCTCAGACAACACAGTGCAGCGCAGAATGTGGAGGAGTGTTGCTTTTTAAGGGGTGCAGCCTCTGGTAACAAACTCCGTGCTTCTTCTTCTCCCCACCTTTGCTCTCAGAACCAGTCTTGAAGGCAGAGAATATCATATCAAGCATTAACAGAACAGATGACTGGGGATACAAGCATCATAAAGTCACCCTAGGACACTGCTCTATTGAGATATGTCACCAGACTATGCTAAGACCAAGTTTTGGTACTGCTCATTAAAATTCTACTCTCACAGTGAAGCTGAGGAGGAAACACAGCTCACTACAGTTACCTTGTGGCATGCCAGTGCTTCCTTTCAATCCCAATGTTCTTCTTTTTTAAGTCCCTGACATCACAGGCATAATGAAACATCCTTTGGGCAGGAAGGAAGATATAATTCTTCTCATTTATACTGATGGGTAAGCTGACATGCAGAGCAGTTAATTCAAAGTGAAAGAGCAATCAAGTCAACAGTAAAACTCACCTCAGTTTTGTTTACTCCCCTAAATCCTTACTATCCCAAAATACAAGAACAGCTGTAAAAGCCTTGTGGCTACCTAATTTTTTCCTATACCTACATGGTGGGTGTCCTGGTTTAGGGCAAATTTGGGAGAGAATCCCCAAAAAGGGCTTCTCCAAAAAACAAACCCACACGGCCCTTCCCCCCACCCGGTTTGGGAAGAATTCCTCGGAGAGAGGTGGAAAGAACCTATTTATTTGACAAGCACAGCAAACCCCGGCACACAAAATGAACAATACCAGATGACACCATTCTTTCACCACTCTGAAAAAAGATGACAAATTCAGAAAGTCTCTCCTGGGGGTGGTCGCTGTTATCAGTCCCTCTGGCGCAGGGGCTGCTGCTCGGTGTTTCCAAATCGGTGGTTCCAATCCCAGTCCAGAGCAGGTTCCGCAGGTCCACACAGGGGAAACAGTCCAGAAAGGAATTTGGACTGTTTAGCTAAATTAACTAATGAGAAGAGGGGGAAAAAAGCAAGAGCAAGCAAAGCAGAAGCAAAGCAGAAGCAAGAGCAAAGGCAAAAAGCAGCGCAAAAAGCAAAAAAGCAACAGTAAGTACTGGTGCTCTCTGTATGTCCCGCCGAGTGGCTGATAAGAGGCCCAAAACAAAACTTTCACTCTGCCCATCTTAAAGGCACAGAACAAAATATCCAGCATAAATTACACACACCAGTGGGGATAACAATCACCCTAGGACAGTGGGGTAAGGGATAAACGGTCCCACACAATGGTAATCCACAACAAAGCATTCTTGACATCATATTCAGGTTTTGCATAGTGAGCTCTTCATCTGATCAAGTTATTCCATCACAATACTTTGGGGAGTTATCTTAGAGAGCTGGGTGTTGTTTGCTTTGAAACCACCTTGATCATTCAGGAACCCAGTAGCAAGGACAAAGTTTAAAAGAAGATAGTGCTATGCATTGATTTTCATCTAGGACAGACATATTTCTACAACGCAGAAGGCTGACCTAATGCTTCACGACAACGTGGCTGAAGTGGCATCCTGGTCCCCATAGGTTTTTCTCTTTACTTTTAGCTGCTTTCTTACCAGATTATTGAGCTGAATTAGCTCAAAAAGGAATCAGATAAGTGCCAGAGCTTTCAAAAAAAAAAAAAAAAAAAAAAAAAAACAAAAAAAAAACACAGATGCAAAATGGTTATTTGTAAGTGCATTTGAAAATAGAAGTTTTTTTGTACTTCTCATAGACACATAACATTCTATAGAATGATATTGCTCCAGCGCTTTGGCTTTGGTTTTGGGTTTTTATTTTTCCTCAATTCTAAGTGCTACGCATTCTTTTTGGCCATTTTAGGAAACAGATTTTTTAATATATGTGAAAGATGGTCCGAAGTTCCCTGCATTTGCCTCATGACCGTCCCCAGGACAGACATCGGGACCCTGAGGACCCTGATCGGAATGCTGGCCTGCCGGTGGTGGAGGAATGCCAGAAATCCTGAGGCCCCTGAGCAGAATTCTGGCCTGCCAAGTGATTGTTTGCAGCTGTGTCTACAGTGACTGCTTCTAGCAGGGCCTGCCAAGGGGTGATGCGCCCTATATGCTCGCACCTGCTTGGCAACACCAGCCCAGGAATTATCCCACCTCTTGGCCAGATGAACTTGCTGGGGCAACTAGGGTAGCCGCCCCATGGAAAATCCTTCATCAGCTCCACTACCACCGTGAGGGATGGAGATTGAAGCCCCCCTCTCAAGGACTGAGGCTGAGACCCCTGTAATTCTTATCCAGGGGTGGTGGCGTGACTGAAGCAGGATGCCTGCTAAGTGTTGCCTGCAGATGTGTTCGCTGGACCTAGACTGGTTTCCCATAGAAACCAGTCCTGAAACCACGGGTCCCACTCACTGCTGATATTGATATTGACTTATCCTGCTAAGACCATGGACTGTCTGTACCCGTCTTCAATACCTTTGTCCCCCTCAGCAATTTCAATAGACTTGCTCTTTATTGCATCTGCTCCCCCTCAGCCATTTCTAGATCTGTTTCCCCCCTCAGCAATGGACTATAATAGAGCCTTGAGTTAACCAGGACTTGGAGATCTCCTCTAGGAGAACTCCATCGGCTCAACTGCGAGGATTTAATCTCTCTCCATTTGGTAGCTATACTCCCTCTCTCTTTCTCCCCCTCTTTTCTATTCTTTTCCTCTCCCTAATTCCTTTAAGGCATTTGCTGTGGTCATTCTAGAAAGGTGCATTTGTTTTGAGTGATACTGCAATCCCCTTTCCATCTTGTCTTTTGCATCCGAGATCAGTTAAGGAACCATCCCCACCCCCTTGGTATGAGCGGATCAGAGCAATATGTTCTTTCCAGCTGAAATTGGTTCTAGTCAATAGAAGCACACTGGTAGGTAAAAGTAGACTATAAAAGATAACCTTCAGAATGTATTTCCCATGTCTTCCCATTAAAGCAAGTGAAGAAAGCAGACAGATCTTCAGATAACATGCTATGCGAATTGAAAGGAATCTTCTTGGAGGCAACTGTGAAACTCACACGATGAAATACAGTTCCGACAGATGAAAGGGTCACATATGATGTCAAATCTATACTTTTGATGTTTGAAGGAAAGAAGATTTCTTGAAGTACAATCCTATAAAATGTAGGTGAATTTGCAGAAGCAATTGAACTAGGTCTCCTTTAGAAACACAATGTTTTTTAATTAAACTGAGCATTCAGGAAGGCAACCTTGAAATCAAAAGGATTTAGAAACATACAAATACCAAGACTGGCAGTTCATTATCTTGCTCAGTCTCTTTAAGATAAGATTTACTTTTAACTTCCACTTGTTGTAGGTCTGAAGACATTAGGAATGATGCAATATGAAAAAACCAAAACAAAACAACTTTCTCAAAAAGCTTTGAGAATCCAGAGAAATGATGATTTTTAGTGGTTAGGTAGTTCTTTAAAATTTGTCTTGGGGGAAAGAGATAAAAAACTGACTGAGACCAAATGACTGTGGAGTATATTCCAAAACAGTAATGAAGAATGTAAGGGGCCTGAAAGAAAAATTCTATGCTGGATTCATCTGTTAAAAGCATTCCCGAATGGTTGAAATTATGAATCACATCTTGTGGGATTTAAAAAAAAAAGAAAAAAAAAATAGAAGAAAACAGAAGGAAAAAAATATTTGGAACATATTTTCCCATTCCAGGATGGCATGACAGCTTTATTTCATTTTGTTCCTATGACCGGTTAATAGCTTATGAAGTGTTTTACAATAGATTGAGAGTGTTCACACCAACCATACAATTTGGATGAATCTCTTTTACTTTATATAGCAGCAGATATGGTTTAGCACTCCACAATTCAGTCCCCAAAAGTGAGTAAGTGTGGCAGACTTAATCTAACTGCCCAGTCCACCAGTGTAGCCTCTCACCCACGGCCGCGGGGCTGTGCGGGTGCCCGGCTAGGCTGACCGCGGCCCAGCCGAAGATGGCCACACAAAGTGCCACTCCCAGATTCCCTCCGGAACCCTGAGGAGTTGTGTACCATCTACGGCATGGGTGGCGCAGGCGGGATTTTCGGCTACAGGTTACCAAAGCAAAGGAAGGAGGAGGGACGCCTGTATAAGTACCAAGGACCTTTTAATCTTGTTCTTTTTCCCCAGTGGGTTCAGGGAGAGGCGACAAAGGAAGAGTCCCGGGGGGACGCTGATAAAGGGAGTGGATGTGATTGGAGGAGACACAAAGCTTACCAATAGCAAGGACCCAGGGAGGAGCGTGGGTTACAGCTAAGCCACTGAGGATCACACAGGGGAGGGGAAAAACTCCAGGGGCAAATCATACATCAAATAAAGGAATGAATGGCAGAGAGAATTCTCGCGATAAGAAGGGTGGTTACCATGACAGGCAGGGGAGGGGGGAGCAGCTCTAACAGGGAGAAAGCATTGTGAGGGAAGTACATGGTGGGGAACCGAATACCCCGAACCATTATTGAGTTACAAAAGGAATAACTGATTCTAAAAACACACAATGCCACACACCAGAATGCCTAATTATCTTGAAAAATGCTTTGCTATATCTCATTATGTGGATGTGTCTCTCTAGCTCCACTTTGAGCTTCTTGATCTTTCATCTACGGGATGAGATCCAATTTAGCTTTGCAAGGATATAGCCTTTCCAAACCATATATTTTATCTTCTGTATTCTTACAAGTACATTTCTACTGCAGGGACCAGTTTGGAAGATCCTAGTTGTTTCATTTCTCAGATATGTTGCTGCATTAAATAGCTCTTCTTTGAAGTTTTTTCCCTGCTCAAGTATAGGGTCAGTGCTGAAATGATTGTGATGCTAACTCCTTATGATATATTCTGCAGGCTTACAGAGTATGCAGCAAAGTTTTCTCTTCTTCTGAGGACATTCTACTCTTTTGATGAGAAATGCTGAAGGTCTGACTTCAGTTGCAAAGGTCACTGATTGACAGATTGCAAAATTGTTAAGTCTAGTAAGAGCAGGAAAAGCGTGCTCCTGCTGTGTATGTAAATGTCGTGTCAGCTGCTGTTGGGATAAAAAGCATGAGCATAAGCAAAGATATCTGCATGGATAGAAAAGAAACAAAGAAGATATTTGTTGTGATTTCTGCACTAAGGAGCAAGAAGAAGCATGAAGCGCTAATTTCAGTGGCTAAGACAATATCATCCTTGGGCCAGTTCTCTTCAACATCTTTGGAACGACCTGGACTCGGCACTTGAAGGAATATTAAGCACGTTTGCCAGAGACACTACATTGGGAGGAGCTGTGAACTAACTCCCTTGAGGCCAGTGAGACCCTGCAAGAGAGATCTGGACAAATAAGAGAGATGGGCATTTATGGCAGGCCAGGAGTCTATGCACAAATCATGAAAGGGGCTGTTGTATTTTCCAGCATCAGTCTCATGACATGGGTATGACAGTGGGAAGATGCCAGCAGCTCACATCCAGCAGCAGACAAAGAACTTGATGTTACAACTTCCTTGAAAAGTTTTTTGACCAATCCCACAAAGCAAAAGCATATTGACAGTAGTTCTATCCAATCCCTATAAGCACACATACCTTTGGTTAAAAGAATGCTTGCTTCTTTTGAATACAAGACCTGCTTGTAAGCCTTAAGATACAATGCAAAGAGCTCCATTATTAAGCTTAGAACTTCCTAACATCTGGCTGGATATACTTTGCTGTAGCTTAGGGAGTTCTTCTGGTCAAGCGTTAATACACAGGCCATTGTTCTATTTGTCCTTACTTCTCTACTTCTTCTATCATTTTTCTGCTGACAAACCTTATGACTACTGCTTAGCTCCAATCACAGTTCTGCTGTCTCTGAGGCCTGCCTTTTGCAGCTTTCCCAAAATCCTCTGTTTTCAAGGATTCCCACAGGCAATCCCCGACCATATGGAGTTGTACGAGAGTGAGTGCTGGATTCAGCACCTGGGACTGGGCAAACGTGGTGCGTGTGTGTATATACTAGGGAGCCAGAGGCTGGAGAGAAGCAGTGCAGAAAGGAACCCAGGCTCCTGGCCAATGGCAAGCTGAATGTGCATCAGCAGTGCCCTGGCCTGATGCACCCCAGGAGAGCCAAGCCTGTCCTGGGGTGCATCAGGCACAGTATCACCAGCAGGGCAAGGGAGGGCATTGTCCTGCTCTGCTCTGCTCTGTTCTGCTCTGCTCTGCTCTGGGGCGGCCTCACCTTGAGTGCTTGGGGGCAGCTTTTGGTGCCACAATGAAAAAAGGCATGAAGGTATTAGAAAGTTCACGAATGAAATTTACAAGGACAGAGCTCAAGGAAATGTCATGCCGCTGAGTCAGGGGAGGGTATCAGGAAAAAGTCTTTTAACCAGAGGTTGGCTGGGTTGGAAGAGTCTCTCCAGGGAGTGGTCACAGCATCACGCCTATCTAAAGTTTAGGAAGCTTTTGGACATTGCTCTCAGGCATCTGGTGTAATTCTTGGGGAAGGTCCCATGAAGGGCCAGAAGTTGGACTTGATGCTCCTGACGGGCTCCTTCCATTTCAACTGATTCTACGACTCTATGGTTCTGTCCTGGCCACTCAAGGTATATTGCTTGGTCTCACCAGATTTTGACCTGCTCATGTTGGTCGGAATTTGTCACTACTGCCTAATGATATTTACCACAAAAGACAAAGTGCCTTTTCACAATTTTCTCAAGAAAGTTGAACACGCACCCCAGAATCCTAAAAATGTCTTTTCCTTGAAACAGCATTGTCTCCTGCCCAGTATTCTTTCCAGATCTTAAGGAGAAAGAAGGCAAAATGAGGGGATGTTTTACAATGAAGCACTGTCAATTTTCCGGACCTTTAGCAGTATATTTGTACTTCCACTATTCTTTTCTATAAAATCATGGTTTTGTAGCGCATGTCATTTTCTAGCAAGACACATTTTTGCAACTGAGCCCATCAGTCTCTGTGAGAATATATGGTCAAAAGCCCAAAACATATGAATAGGCAGTGGCAAGTGAGGGGAAAAAAAGAGTATGGAAAGCAGCTCCATGATACTAAAGTGAGACAAGAAGGAGGAGGAGGAGGTGTTCCAGTTGACAGAGCAAAGAATCCCCTGCAGTCCCTGGAGATATCCTCGTGAAGCAGGTTGTCTCCCAGCAGCCCCTAGAGAACCATGGAGGAATACATACCTACAATGCAGCTGGTGGAGGGCTCCATGCCACAGCAGGTGAAAGTGCCTTGAAGGAAGCTGCAGCTTGTGGAGGGAGGGCCAGAAAAGCATCCTTGACCTCTTCTTTAGTGGAAGAGTATGTGCAAATGTTCAACAGCTGCTAACTCTAATCTATCCTTTTTCCAGTTCTTGTCATAGGTAAGTAGGACAATACAAGAATTAGAAGCCTAATTTGTTATGCCTGAGGCTCCCATTCTCTCTGCCACTCCCTTAAAATTTACTTTGAGATGAAGTAAAACTCATGATCAAGTTCCTAAGGCTTGATGGTCAGGCTTCTCAGAAAACAGGGAGTGCAAAGAACTCTTATCACTTCCATTTTTTTTCATAGAACTAAAAAAGTTAAATTACTGTTTTCTAAGAACTTACGAAAATCAACTGGTAGAGGTGGTGAGAGTGAAGAGTATAATTAAGCTGGAAAGAGACTATCACGTAGCTACCTCATCTGCATATAAGTTTTTTACCAGGAACTCTAGACTTTTAAACAGACTTAGGACACAAGACTTATCTCTGGGAATGTTTTAGTGTGTATAGAACATTCATATTTAAATAGCTCAATCTGTTTTACCGTTATGACTGACGTTTTAAATTATATTTGAAAATAAATATTTGTGATTCAGATCTTTTCCAGTTCTAAAGCATTTCAGTTTTTGAGAGTTTTTGCTGTCTCCTGAAGGCAGGAAAATAGTCTTGGAACCAATACTGTTAGGGTTGAGGAACACATAATCACGAGAAATGATTATATGCAGGTGCTTTTATTGAAGAGCTCTGGGTGTCAGGGGTAAAGACCCAAATCTGACTCCGACATAGGTTCGGGATGGATATGCTTTTATATTCTATCGTTATATAACTTTCATGTTAATTATTAAACTTACATTGTTCTATAGTATACATAGATTTCAGCCAAGCATGGCCAGCTTAGACTAGGAACATACAGTTTCTCATTGTTCTTCTTATGATTATACAATAATTATTTTAATCACAAAACAATCATTTCAGCTAGCAATTATACTACTTACGCAGGTAAAACACAAGGCTTAACATTTCAGAGTTTATCTTAGCATTTTCCAGGGCACCACTATCATTATCCCCCCTTTGAAAGCATTTTCTCTTCACTATAGGTGTAAATGTTTTCACTTGATACAGTCCTTTACTTCTCAATTTATCTTTGATGTTCTTCAAATCCAGGGTTGATGTAAAATTTGTCGTGGATGCTATCACGGGCTGGAGAACCAGAAGATAGTGGGCGTGGATCTCATGTCAGTGCCTTTATTATTTTCTGGTTCCAGGAAGTTTTCTTCTGTATTTCTCTCCTTAAAATGCTGTAAACTAACCAAATTGCTAAGAATACAATTAGTAAGATTATCACACTCTCAATGATAGATTTAATCCATGAACTCACATTCCACTCTAACCCTTTAAAGATTTTTCCTAATCAGCTTGCAGTCAAATCTTTTTGCTCTTCTTATGCTTCATGCTCTATTTGTTTCAACTGATTGATGTCATATTCTACATCTGCAGTTACATTTGGGATGTGAACGTAGCAATGATCAACTCGTCTCTTTAAAAATCCACATACTCCACGCTCCTTCAGGAGTAACAAATCTAAGGCTAATCGATTTTGCAAAGTCATTTTTGTGGTGGCTTGTAATTGTACGTTTAATTTTTAAATCTTTCCCGGGTGATTCTTGCTAGTCTATCTACTTGGCCTGTAAGTTTGTACAGCATCTCTCTATTCTGATCGTTTGCTATAGGACCGAGTAAAGACTTTAGGGCCCACCTAAGTTTCACTCCACTAGAGGGTTCTTGCCAAGTGTCATCTGGATTTTTGTTGTCTAGAACTTCTCGTCTTGCTCTTATCTGCAGAAGTTCATGTTTTCCATTAAATGGGGACTTTTTCCAAATTGGACATAAGGTTGGGAGGCCCAAAGTAATTTCCTTTACTTTCCCATCTACAGGCAGATGTGTTGTCCAGGTACCATCGCTTGTTACCCATACAAATTGTCCTGGACTTTTAATTGTACTCTTGGTACATCCTATAATCACTTTATAATTCATTTTGCCTTGTTTATGTTTGATCTCTCTGCAAGCACAACCAATCTGTAGGGCTATTGCCAGGGGTGGTATCTGTTTTATCGCTGCATCATCAGAAGGGCAGTCATAAGTTTTATTGCATGCCCACTAACTTACTTTGTCTGCCCACGTTCTGCTACTAGTGGCAGTGTATGTTACTGCTGGATCTGTTTCACTCTCAGAACTTTCCCACTTAATACACCAAGGGGTGTTTGCCATATATTGGAATTTTTGAAGTATACTCACAGACTACGCACTGTCCTAAGGCTCTATCTGATCTTTCTGATCTTCGGCCTCTCACTTCCATACCAGAGTAGTTTCTGTAACATTTTCTATGATCTTTTTATAATGTGGCAAATAGCATTGCCATTGTGTGATGCCTCCTGACTGTCTCAAAGGGGTTCCTAGTATGCCATCACTTAGAATACAGTCTTTCTGGCTCATAGGTCTCATCTATGTTCTTACTTTCTCCCAAGTTTCTTTGACTACCTGTCTCGGTTCAAGTACCAGTTTGCATGCAATTGTTTTGTTCTTTTGTATTTCAGGTAGTTTTGATGTTATGATTCCTCAATTTACCGGATCTCCTGCTGCCTTAGGTATTGGCAGACAGGCAGTTATTTTACTGCTGTTTTGTATTTTGGCAAAATCTTTGACTAATCTAATCATTACATTCTCAGCTCGAACTGCGTTAGAAATTTTTATCACTTGTGTTTCTGCCTCTCTCTTCATTCTAGAATGAAGAGTGGTTAGTTGATCTTTATGCATTCCACATCTCAAAGACATTAATGACCATAATATTAGCACAATTACTAATAGCATTCTCAAAGTAATTAAACACATCTTATCTGCAGTCTTGGTTCCACAGTTTACACAGTCTGTGATCCAGGATGGACTTTCTTCACTCGGGTATAGTGAATCCAGGGGTCCACACCGGCTACTTTCACTGCTGTAAAGGTGGTCAGCAGTACCTGATAGGGTCTATTCTACTTTTCTTTCAGCGGTTCTTCATTCCAGTTTTTAATGTACACCTCGTCTCCTGGAAGTATGTTATGAACTGGGTTCTCGAGAGTTATTGGTCTATTCCACACGAGGATGCTCCGGAGCCGAGCTAAAGCTTTCCCAAGAGACATAACATAATTATACACTTCCTGTTTTCCTGTAATGTGTACATTAGGGTTTGGCTCAGGAGATTTATATGGTTTCTCATACAATATCTCATAAGGACTGACTGACATCCCGCTCTTAGGTTTTATCCTAATCCTCAGCAGTGCTATTGGCAAAGCCTGGGGCCACTGCAGCTTGGCTTCTTGGCATATTTTACTGATTTGCCTTTTTAGTGTCTGATTCATCCTCTCTACTTGTCCACTTGACTGGGGTCTCCACGGTGTGTGGAGGTCCCAAGTTATCCCCAGCAATCTACTTACTTCTTTTACTACTGTAGCTATGAAATGGGGCCCCCTATCTGATGATACCCCTAGGGGTACCCCAAACCTGGGAATAATTTCCTGTAGTAACCACTTAACTGTTTCTTTTGCTTGGTTTGTGCGACAGGGAAGGGCTTCTGGCCATCTGGAAAATGTGTCAACCCCTACTAACAGGTATTTGTATCCTCGAGTTCTTGGCAATTCTACGAAATCTACCTGCCAATAATCTCCTGGCTCTATTCCTATCCGAATTCTTCTTAGCTGTGCCTGTTGCCTAGCCACTGGGTTGTTTTTCAAGCAGACATCGCATTTTGACATGACTGATTTTGCCATTGTTAACATCCGTACTGAAATTAAATTCTGCTTTAGCAATTTTACCAATGCCTCTGCGCCTCAATGACATTCGTTATGTTTAATTCGTAGAACTTCTCTCATTATCAAGGGGGGGTACCACTATTTGTCCTTGTGCAGTCAAATACCATCCTTCCTAGTTCTTTTGTGCATTCAGTAAACGTGCCAGTCTCTCATCTTCTACTGAATATCTTGGTTTTGGAGGCAGATTAAACTGGGATATATTGAGCTTTGAAGATATCAATGCCATTGTTGTTTGCACCTCTCGAGCAACTTGTCGGGCTGCCCAGTCTGCCTTTCGATTTTCTTCACAGATTTTGGAGCTTTCTGATTGGTGTGCTTTACAATGTATAATTGCCACTTGCTCAGGTTTTTGTACTGCTTTTATCAGTTGCAGGACTGCCTCTTGGTGTTTAATGTGTGTACCTCGAGAAGACAATAATCCTCTTTCTTTCCACAGTGCTCCGTGTACATGCACTACCCCAAAGGCATATTTTGAGTCAGTCCATATATTTACCTTTTTCCCTTCACTTAATTCTAGTGCTCTGGTTAGAGCAACCAGTTCTGCCTTCTGGGCAGATGTATTTGGTGGTAATGCCTTTGCTTTCACTACTGTGCTGACTGTTGTTACTGCATATCCAGCGTATCTGGTTCTGTTTTCCACCAAGCTGCTCCCATCTGTAAATAGCTCCCACTCCGGCTGCTCTAGCGGGACGTCTTTCAAGTCTTCTCTTGCTGAATAAGTGTACTCTATTACCTCTACACAGTCATGTTCCAATGGGCTTTCTTCAGTTGTGGTACCTAGGAACAAAGCTGGATTCAAAAGGTTAGTTTTTAATGTGACATCATCTTGCTCAGTCAGGACTACCTGGAATTTTATCATCCTGCTTGGAGATAGCCAATGGCCCCCCTTCTGTTCTAAGACAGTGGTTACCATGTGTGGTACATAGACATCTATGTGTCTTCCCATAGTAAGCTTCCTGGCTTCTTGTATCAGCATCACGGTGGCTGCGACCGCCCGCAGACACGGAGGCCACCCCGCACTTATGTTGTCAAGTTGTTTGGAAAAGTAGCCCACCAGCCTTTTCCAACTTCCCAGACGTTGGGTCAGGACTCCTAGTGCTAGGCATAGCCTTTCATGTACAAACAGCTGAAAATCTTTAGACAGATCAGGTAACCCTAATGCTGGAGCAGTCGTCAGTGCCTCTTTTAGTTTTAGGAAGGCTTCCTTCTGTGGCTTGCCTCAGGTGAATGGCTGCTTCTTCTGAGCTTCGTACAGGGGTTTTGCAATCAGTCCATAGTCCATGATCCACAAGCGACACCATCTTGCCATCCCGAGGAAGACTCGCAGCTCCTGTAAGTTCTGGGGCTCTGGAATAGCACAGATAGCTTGGATACGGTTAGTACCTAGTTTTCGTTGCCCTTGTGAAATTTCACATCCCAGGTAGATCACAGTCTGTTGGGCAATTTGTGCCTTTCCTCTGGATACTTGGTAACCTCCCATTCCCAGTGAATTTAAAATCTCAATGGTTACCTTTATACAGGTTGCTTTTTCTTCTGTAGCTATTGGTATATCATCAACATACTGCAACAATAGGTATTGGTCTCTTGGTACTTGCCCATTTTTGGTCCAAATTTCCAGCTCCTTTGCCAGTTGGTTTCCAAATAAAGTCGGACTGTTCTTAAATAGTTGTGGTAATCGTGTCCAGGTGAGCTGGGTCTTTCTTCTGTTGCCTGGGTTTTCCTACTCAAAGGCAAACAGTTTCCTACTTTCTTTGTCAAGGGGAATGCAGAAAAAGGCATCTTTTAAATCAATTACAGTAAACCATTTATAGATCTCCTTTACGGATGTTAGCAATGTGTAGGGATTTGTTACCACTGGATAAATGTCTTTTGTTATTTTATTTATTGCTCTCAAATCCTGCACTAATCTATATTCTCCATTTGGTTTCTTTACTGGAAATATTGGTGTGTTAAATTCTGATTCACATTCTTCTAAAATTTGGTACTTCAAGAATTTCTCAATAGTCTTTACTATTCCTTGCCGTGCTTCTGGTTTTATGGGATACTGTTTGATTTGTACAGCTCTTGCCCCTTCCTTTAATTCTACATGCACTGGTTGTGCCAATTTAGATTTCCCTGGTATATCCATTTCCCATACAGAAGGAATCACTGCATCATCTACCTTCCTAGGGATAGAGGGAACTGGTTTTTCTTTGATCATTAAAATCTGTCCCGTCTTTGATTCAGGTATTTTCATTACAAGTTCCCCATTTTCAAAGGTTATTACCGCATCAAGTTTCGCCAGCAGATCCCTCCCTAAAAGCGGAATTGGACACTCAAGTACATATAGGAATTCATGCGTTGAAGTCTTGTTCCCAAAGCACAAATCTAGGGGTTGCAAGAATGGTCGATTTTCCTCCTTCCCTGTAGCCCCAACTATTGTTGTTTGCTTATTTCCAATTTTTCCTTGTAGATCATTCAGCACAGAGTAGGTAGCTCCAGTATCCACTAGAAATTTGACTTCCTTATGCCCTAGCTGTATAGTTATGACAGGTTCTTTAACCTGTTTTACGGGTTCCATGTCTAGTCAGCAATTATATTCACCTAACACCATTGCCTTGGCAATGTTTTCCTGCTGGAACTGATTGCCCTGGTGAAACGGGTTGTTTGGCTTGTTTGGGCACTCTCTCTTCCAATGCCCCTCTCGCTTGCAATACGCACATTGATTTAGGCTTAACCCTTGCATAACTGGTCCTCTACCACAACTACCTCCGCCACGTCCCCCGAAACTTGGGTTCCCTTTTCCTTCTACTACTGCCAAAGATTTTGCTGCTGCCCCCCACCAGCTTCTCTTTCGCAATTATTATACACCCTCCAGGCCACCCTCAGGATTCTGAGTTTTCATAACTATTTTCACTACTCATGCTACCTTACCAGGACCTTCTCTATAAGTTCTAGCTGACCGCCTCTAAATAATTAAATCTGCAGGAAAAAAGGCACTTCTACAAACACTGACCCCTCCACTCCCACACCTTGTCGCAAGGGAGCAATCACAGTCCATTTTTGTCTGCCTATGTCTTTTCTTTCTACAACCAGGGCAAGCACCGACCGGCTTCAGGTTCTGTGGGCCACTGGGATCGCTGATTCATTACCATCACCATCTTTTTCACCTGCATCCCTCTCCCTCCTTTCTATCATAGCCAGGCTTTGCCCAACTTTCGAGGAAGAGGAATCAGGTGATGATGGGAGAGGAGGATAAAGAGAGAAAGGTGTACTACATGAGACAGGCTTAGGATCAGGTGAGGTAGGGGCAGGCAGTGGGACAAGGACAGATGAAGCAGGTGGATAGGGTAAGGTTCTCTTAGTCTTATTAGAGCTACCTGTAAATCAATATCTGTATAATTTTCCCTATTCAATGCCAAATGTTTTAGAAAATGTTTCTCGCAAACTCCACACTTATCATTTGCAGATGTTCTAACCACCATTAATCTACATTCATCCGGCCATTCTGGCTTTCCCGCAAATAGAAAAACAAATCAACATACGAAACCTCATCCATTGTGGGGTGGTTTTTTTTGGTTTTTTTTTTTTCCTTCTTGCTTACGAAACAACATTAAGTGTGAAATACTGTTATATTGCAAAGTCCCGTATTTTGGCTATTTTTCACCATTCTCCAAGACACATTCTGGCCAGCATGTATTACAGTAATTAATCAACTTAGCTTTACATAATTCTTCCCCAAAATTACCCTGTTTCCAATGTGCTATTAAGCACCCCAATGGAGAAGTTTGTGGAATAGAGGCATTGCTGCCCAAAATTCCTTTGAGCTTCTCCAACCAAAAATACCAAAGCCGAACCAGCAACGCTTTCGCTATTGTCTTACGGACGGCGCCTAGGCAATACCACCAGGAATTCCTTAGCCCAACCAAGCGTAGCTTTCGCTCCGTCTTACTGGCAGGCACCCAAACCAAAATAAAAGCACCTTACCTCTCTCCAGGGGACGTTGTGAGCGGCAGAAGCGGTCGTGGCCGATGGGCTTCTCGAGAATCCCTCGGTGCCGGCTGGAGCGTGATCGAGTTGCGAACTCGCTCAGCAGCACTCACAGGGTCCCATCTGGGTCGCCAATACTTGTTAGCGTTGAGGAACACATAATCACGAGAAATGATTATATGCAGGTGCTTTTATTGAAGAGCTCTGGGTGTCAGGGGTAAAGACCCAAATCTGACTCCGACATAGGTTCGGGATGGATATGCTTTTATATTCTATCGTTATATAACTTTCATGTTAATTATTAAACTTACATTGTTCTATAGTATACATAGATTTCAGCCAAGCATGGCCACCTTAGACTAGGAACACAGAGTTTCTCATTGTTCTTCTTATGATTATACAATAATTATTTTAATCACAAAACAATCATTTCAGCTAGCAATTATACTACTTACGCAGGTAAAACACAAGGCTTAACATTTCAGAGTTTATCTTAGCATTTTCCAGGGCGCCACTTTCAATAGTGAAACAAACTAGATGGAAAAATTAGTTTTCCTCATTCTTTTCTGTCTATTCTAAGAGGCACAACAGCAAAACCACTGCTATGAGTCTGAGTTGCCTTACCACTCACGGATGACAACCTTGTAGTGACTAGTCTATTATTTGCACGCATTTCTGATGCTGCTTGGTAAACATTGTGCAGAAAGATCTGTAAACAATTTTCACGGAAAGACATTCCTGAATTGCTTCACTTATCTCTGAAGCAGAGAACTAAGCTGGCACTCTACTTCTGAGATCTTGCTGTGCTCGCCCACAAACCCATTTCCTTCAAATGCATTTTACTTTCAACCAAAGCACTTCATTACTTCATGAGGTAATCTCTTGTTCTTAATGTTCTGGGGATTGCTTTAAAACTGTAAGCACATATTCTAGTAAGAAGGTAGAACATCTGTCTTAAGTAGTATACATCACTTGGCTTTGGTTCATGCATCATAACATCAGCAAGGAATGTCATTTACAACCAATAGATGGGTTGGGGTAATAGGCCACACGTTTAGGAATCTTTCTCCAATTAATTTTACTTTAAAATTTGGCTCCTAGCATTTCAAGTGTGTCTTTATTGAAACAATCAACTATTTATTACCTGTACCACAATGAAGCACAATCAGCAGTGCTTGTGCATCCTTCAACAAGTCCAAGAAGAAGAATGGTCTGAGCCCCCAGTGTAGCTCAGGGAGCCTGTCATCAAGCCAGAGTCCTCCAGGCATCTTCTCAGCCTGGAGAAGAGCAGACTCTGAGCAAATGTTAGAGCAGTCCTCCAGTATCTGAAGGCAGCCTAGCAGAAGGAGGCAGATGAGCTACACAAGGGCATGGAGCGATAGGAAAAGTGTTGATGGCTTTAAAACCTGAAGAGTATATGTTTCCTTTGGGTATTGGGAAGAAATTCCTTGCCAGGAGGCTGGTGAGACACTGGAACATGTTGTGGGTGACCCATTCCTGGAAGTGTTCAAGGCCAGCTTGAATGGGTCTTTGAGCTTAAGGCGGTCTAGTGGAAGGTGTCCCTGCCAACGACATGTGGGGTAAATTTAGGTGAACTTTAAGGTCCCTTCCAATCCAAACCATTCTATTATTCTGTGGTAATATTCATTCTCTGCAGTAGCAGTAACTAGCTGAAGATAGAAAAACAGACTATTGATTCTGAGAAACTGCCATCCAGTTAAACTGTTTTGGTCTCACATAGAAGCTCCTTTTAGCATTATTATATGTAGGAAAAGTTTGGGCACTTAAATATCATGAACAAAAATATTTTATTCTTTTTAATGCTTCTGACATTTGGGAATTTCCTTTCACTCTCTGTTCTTCCTTCCTTCCTTCCTTCCTTCCTTCCTTCCTTCCTTCCTTCCTTCCTTCCTTCCTTCCTTCCTTCCTTCCTTCCTTCCTTCCTTCCTTCCTTCCTTCCTTCCTTCCTTCCTTCCTTCCTTCCTTCCTTCCTTCCTTCCTTCCTTCCTTCCTTCCTTCCTTCCTTCCTTCCTTCCTTCCTTCCTTCCTTCCTTCCTTCCTTCCTTCCTTCCTTCCTTCCTTCCTTCCTTCCTTCCTTCCATCCTTCCTTCCTTCCTTCCTTCCTTCCTTCCTTCCTTCCTTCCTTCCTTCCTTCCTTCCGCCACTTCCTTCCTTCCGCCACTTCCTTCCTTCCGCCACTTCCTTCCTTCCGCCACTTCCTTCCTTCCTTCCTTCCTTCCTTCCGCCACTTCCTTCTGCCACTTCCTTCCTTCCGCCACTTCCTTCTGCCACTTTCTTCCGCCACTTCCTTCCTTCCTTCCTTCCTTCCTTCCTTCCTTCCTTCCTTCCTTCCTTCCTTCCTTCCTTCCTTCCTTCCTTCCTTCCTTCCTTCCTTCCTTCCTTCCTTCCTTCCTTCCCTCCTTCCCTCCTTCCTTCCCTCCTTCCTTCCTTCCTTCCGCCACTTCCTTCCTTCCGCCACTTCCTTCCTTCCGCCACTTCCTTCCTTCCTTCCTTCTGCCACTTCCTTCCTTCTTTCTTTATTTCTTTGAATATCTTCCTCCCTTTCATTCCTCCCTTTCTCCCTCCCTCAATTGTAATGTCAATTTGTTAAACAGGAAGTAGTTTCAGGAATTTTCTCTTACCTGAATATAATTTTGAAGCTTAGAAATGGATCAAGAAGAAAATTGTGTGAAGACAGAGCATTTTAAAAGATTTTAACATCAGATTTAGAGTTTGCTATTGAAAATTCAAAAAGACAGCATTGAAATGATGGAATGGATGATTTTAAGGGTCTTTTTTTTTTTATTTCTTTGATACCAATTATGATCTCAATTTTTTCACCTTCGAAAAATACATCTTGAAAATTGCTACTTTGAAAACTCAAAATATTTCCAAAACAAGGAAATGGATTGATGCAGATGAAAATATCATCTTCTAAATAGTCATCATCTAATCCAAAGGATTCTCCTCACACAGTAAGCTTTATGGAGATTTCTATCCTCACACAAACACAGAAGAATTTTTCAACTGACTAGAAAATCTGTAAAAACAAATGAACCTTTGAAAAAAAACATCCATAAAGAGCAGGAAATTATATGCATCCATCCTTACGATATGTTGGTTACTAAATATTGCCTCTGGTTTGTGGGTGAGTACATTTCCCATTCACACACACACATACACCTCCCCCCCTGCACACGTCTGATATTGGATCTCAAAGAGGGGATTTTCTTTTTTTCTATTCAGTAGACATTGCTTCTCAAAGTCAAGGCCTATTCTTTTTTGATTCTCCTATTGCCTAGATTTATTACCTACAAGGTAATGTGCCTCTGTCTATTAGCACGGGGTAGGAGGGGACATGGAGACCTGCGATTTGAAAACAACTAGCAGCTTGAGAAAGAGGAGTACTTCTGGAATACACTGTAAAGGCAAAATATGAGGCCATAATCAGGGGCAGTTTGCTGTGCTGGCACAGTTTCTTCTGGAGAGAAAGCATGGAAAACCTTTTCGCTAAGATGTTTGCGGCAAGAGACGCAGAAGACGAGCAGACGGCAGCTCTCCGAAGGTAGGTGCTGGTCCCGGGCGTCTTTCAGCGGAAGCCGTGCTCTGGAGCGCACCGCGACCAGCACAATGCTCTGTGAGTGAAAAAGCCGCTTCTTCACCTCCAGGAGACGGTGATCTCGGCAGATGCTGAGATGTAAAGAACAAAGCCGCACAGCACCGGGATTGAGTGCACAGCCTTATAACTGAGAGATGAAACTAACCAATTTCCAGCAGTTTATATATATATTAACATACATAGGGAAAGAGTTTTTAGACAACTTTCCCTTTGCATACTCCTAAGTCTTATGCAGCATTCCGTGCACAATCTTACTTTTTGCTTTCGCCCCGGAGATGGTAAGAACTCGACTACCTTCATGAAAAAAGTTTCAGGGATGCTTGCTGTGCTGGCACAGTTTCTTCTTGAGAGAAACCGTGGAAAACCTTTTCGCTAAGATGTAGGTGGCAAGAGACGCATAAGATGGGCAGACGCAGCTCTCCGAAGGTAGGTGCCGGTCCCGGGCGTCTTTCGGCAGAAGCCGTCCTCCGTAGCGCACCGCGACTGGCAAAATGCTCTGTACGCGAAAAAGCCACTTTGTCGCCTCCAGGAGACCGTGACGTCAGCTAATGCTTAGACGCAAAGAACGAAGCCACACAGCACCGGGATTCAGTGCGCAGAAGCCGCGCTCAGGAGCGCTCCGTGACCTTCACAATGGTTTTTACACGAGCAAACCGCTTTGTGGTTTCGGGGAATACCGAAAGAACAAGCAGAAGCTTTAGACACGATTGCCACCATTGTGTAGAGTTTTGCTCGTTCTAGCAGGAATAACTGCTTCAGTTCTAACACTAGGTGTCGCTCCTTATCAAGGTTTGGCTGCTTTTAATCAGTTGGGATGCTGGATGTTCAAACAACTAAACATAACATCTTCTGTTTTAAATCAGGTGCTCACTGACGTAGATACTATTAGACCTAGCACACTGCAAATAAGAGCTGTAATAGATTTATTGTTATTAACACATGGGCACGAGTGTAAGGAATTTGAAGGAATGTGTTGTATGAATCTTTTTCCAGTCGATTTCTTCCTATTATCTTGTCCTTGTGTGAGTTTCTTATGAATGGCTGCAGAATGGTCAAAAAGATTCATACAACACATTCCTTCAAATTCCTTACACTCGTGCCCATGTGTAATCCTAACAATAAACCTATTACAACTCTTATTTGCAGTGTGCTATGTCTAAGAGTATCTACGTCATGAACACCTGATTTAAAAAAGATGTTACGTTTAGCTGTTTGAACATCCAGCATCCCAACTGATTAAAAGCAGCCAAACCTTTATAGGCAGCGACACCTAGTGTTAGAACTGAAGCAGTTATTCCTGCTAGAACGAGCAAAACTCTACACAATGGTGGCAATCAGGTCTTAAACTTGTGCTTGTTCTTTTGGTATTTCCGGACACGTGCAAAGACCATTGTGAACGTCACAAAGTGCTCCGGACCACGGCTGCTGCAGAAAGAAGCCCGAGACCGGCGCCTACCTTCAGAGAGCTGCCTAGGCCCATTTTCTGCATGTCTAACTGTCTACATCTTAGCGAAAAGCTTTTCCACGCTTTCTCTCAAGAAGAAACTCTGCCAGCACTGCAAGCGTCCAAAAACATTTTTCATGAAGTTAGTTGAGTTCTTACCAGCTCCGAGGCGAAAAGAAAAAGTAAGATTGACAACGGAGTACTAGATAAGGTTTAGAAGGATGCAAAGGGAAAGTTATCCAAGAACTCTTTCCTTTTGAATGTTAATGTAAGTATAAACTGCTGGAAATTGGTTACCTCCTGTCCTCTCTCAGTCTGAAAGCTGCACAATCAATCCCGGTGCTGTGAGGCTTTGCTCTTCGCGTCTCATCATCTGCCGAGCTCTCCATCTCTCGGGGGCGAAGAAGCAGCTTTTTCACGCACTGAGCATTGTGCACGTCACAGTGCGCTCCGGAGCACGGCTTCTGACAAAAGACGCTGGGGACCAGCACCTACCTTCGGAGAGCTGCCGTCTGCCAGTCTTCTGCATCTCTTTTCGCCTACATCTTAGCGAAAAGCTTTTTCACGCTTTCTCTCCAGAAGAAACTGTGCCAGCACAGCAAACTGCCCCTGATTATGGCTTCATATTTTGCCTTTGCAATGGATTCAAGAAGTACTCCTCTTTCTTAAGCGGCTAGTTGTTTTCAAATCGCCGCCCTCCATGACCCCTCCTACCCCGTGTGAATAGACAGAGGCACATTACCTTGTAGGTAATAAATCCAGGCAATAGGAGAATCCAAGAAGAATACACCTTGACTTTGAGAAGCAATGTCTACTGAATAGAAAAAGGATAACGCCCTTCTTTGAGACCCAATATCAAACATCTGTGTGCAGGGGGGGAGGTGTATGTGTGTGTGAATGGCAAGTGTACTCACCCATAAACCAGAGGCAATATTTAGTAACCAACATATCGTAAGGATGAATGCATATAATTTCCTGCTCTTTATGGATGTTTTTTTTCAAAGGTTCATTTGTTTTTACAGATTTTCTAGTCAGTTGAAAAATTCTTCTGTGTTTGTGTGAGGATAGAAATCTCCATAAAGCTTACTGTGTGAGGAGAATCCTTTGGACTAGATGATGACTATTTAGAAGATGATATTTTCATCTGCATCAATCCATTTCCGTGTTTCGGAAATATTTTGAGTTTTCAAAGTAGCAATTTTCAAGATGTGTTTTTCGAAGGTGAAAAAATTGAGATCATAATTGGTATCAAAGAAATAAAAAAAAAAATCCTTAAAATCATCCATTGCATCATTTCAATGTTGTCTTTTTGAATTTTCAATAGCTAACTCTAAATCTCATGTTTTTATTCTTTTAAAACGCTCTGTCTTCACACAATTTTCTTCTTGATCTATTTTGAAGTTGCAAAATGTTATTCAAGTAAGAGTAAATTTCTGAAACTACTTCACATTTTACAAAATGACATCACAGTGCAGGGAGGGAGGAAGAGAGGGAGGAAGGGAAGGAAGGAAGAAAAGAAAGAGAGAAAGAGAGAAAGAGAGAAAGAAAGAGAGAGCAAAGAGAGAAAGAGAGAAAAAGAAAGAAAGAAAAAGAAAGAAAGAAAGAAAGAAAGAAAGAAAGAAAGAAAGAAAGAAAGAAAGAAAGAAAGAAAGAAAGAAAGAAAGAAAGAAAGAAAGAAAGAAAGGAAGGAAGGAAGGAAGGAAGGAAGGAAGGAAGGAAGGAAGGAAGGAAGGAAGGAAGGAAGGAAGGAAGGAAGAAAGAAAGAAAGAAAGAAAGAAAGAAAGAAAGAAAGAAAGAAAGAAAGAAAGAAAGAAAGAAAGAAAGAAAGAAAGAGAGAAAGGAAAATCCCAAATGTCAAAAATCTTAAAAAGTATAAAATATTTGTGTGGATGATAATTAAGTGCCGAGACTGTTCCTACATATAATAATGCTAAAAGGAACTTCTATGTGAGACCAAAACAGTTAAACTGGAAGGCAGTTTCTCAGAATCAATAGTCTTCTATCTTCAGCTAGTTACTGCTACTGCACAGAATGAATATTACCACAGAATAATAGAATGGTTTGGATTTGAAGGGACCTTAAAGTTCACCTAAATTTACCCCACATGTCGTTGGCAGGGACACCTTCCACTAGACCGCCTTAAGCTCAAAGACCCATTCAAGCTGGCCTTGAACACTTCCAGGAATGGGTCACCCACAACATGTTCCAGTGTCTCACCAGGCCTCCTGGCAAGGAATTTCTTCCCAATACCCAAAGGAAACATATACTCTTCAGGTTTTAAAGCCATCAACACTTTTCCTATCGCTCCATGCCCTTGTGTAACTCATCTGCCTCCTTCTGCTAGGCTGCCTTCAGATACTGGAGGACTGCTCTAACATTTGCTCAGAGTCTGCTCTTCTCCAGGCTGAGAAGATGCCTGGAGGACTCTGGCTTGATGACAGGCTCCCTGAGCTACACTGGGGGCTCAGACCATTCTTCTTCTTGGACTTGTTGAAGGATGCACAAGCACTGCTGATTGTGCTTCATTGTGGTACAGGTAATAAATAGTTGATTGTTTTAATAAAGACACACTTGAAATGCTAAGAGCCAGATTTTAAAGCAAAATTAATTGGAGAAAGATTCCTAAACGTGTGGCCTATTACCCCAACCCATCTATTGGTTGTAAATGACCTTCCGTGCTGATGTTATGGTGCATGAACCAAAGCCAAGTGATGTATACTACTTAAGACAGATGTTCTACCTTCTTACTAGAATATGTGCTTACAGTTTTAAAGCAATCCCCCAAACATTAAGAATAAGAGATTACCTCATGAAGAAATGAAGTGCTTTGGTTGACAGTAAAATGCATTTGAAGGAAATGGGTTTGTGGACGAGCACAGCAAGATCTCAGAAGTAGAGTGCCAGCTTAGTTCTCTGCTTCGGAGATAAGTGAAGCAATTCAGGAATGTCTTTCCATGAAAATTGTTTACAGACCTTTCTGCACAATGTTTACCAAGCAGCATCAGAAATGCGTGCAAATAATAGACTAGTCACTACAAGGTTGTCATCCGTGAGTGGTAAGGCAACTCTCACTCATAGCAGTGGTTTTGCTGTTGTGCCTCTTAGAATAGACAAAAAAGAATGAGGAAAACTAATTTTTCCATCTAGTTTCTTTCGGTATTGGTTCCAAGACTATTTTCCCGCCCTCAGGAGACAGTAAAATCTGTCAACAACTGAAATGCTTTAGAACTGGAAATGATCTGAATCACAAATATTTCTTTTCAAATAAAATTTAAAACATCAGTCATAACTGTAAAACAGATTGAGCTATTTAAATATGAATGTTCTATACATACTAAAACTTTCCCAGAGATAACTCTTGTGTCCTAAGTCTGTTTAAAAGTCTAGAGTTCCTGGTAAAAAACTTATATGCAGATGAGGTAGCTACGTGATAGTCTCTTTCCAGCTTTATTATACTCTTCACTCTCACCACCACTACCAATTGATTTCCATAAGTTCTTAGAAAACTGTAATTTAACTTTTTCAGTTTTATGCAAAAAAATTACAGTGACAAGAGTTCTTTGCACTCCCTGTTTTCTGAGAAGCCTGACCATCAAGCCTTAGGAACTTGATCATGAGTTTTATTTCATCTCAAAGTAAATTTTAAGGGAGTGGCAGAGAGAATGGGAGCCTCAGGCAAAACAATTTAGGCTTCTAATTCTTGTATTGTCCTACTTACCTATGACAAGAACTGGAAAGAGGATAGATTAGAGTTAGCAGCTGTTGAACATTTGCACATACTCTTCCACTAAAGAAGAGGTCAAGGATGCTTTTCTGGCCCTCCCTCCACGAGCTGCAGCTTCCTTCAAGGCACTTTCACCTGCTGTGGCATGGAGCCCTTCACCAGCTGCAGTGTAGCTATGTGTTCCTCCATGGTTCTCTAGGGACTGCTGGGAGATAACCTGCTTCACTAGGATATCATCAGGGACTGCAGGGGATTCTTTGCTCTGTCAACTGGAACACCTCCTCCTCCTCTTTCTTGTCTCACTTTAGTATCATGGACCTGGTTCAGGGCAAATTTGGGAGAGACCCCCCACAGGGCCCCCTAGGAAATCGGATTCTACCACCCCTCCCCCAACCGGTCCAGGAGAAAATACTTCCTTGGAGAAAAGTGGAAAAAAACTGTTTATTAAACAAGAAAACTTAATATTAAACAATAAAACCCCTTGCTGCTCCAAAGGAGATGACAAACCCAGAAAGTCCCCTCCCCAGATTCCAGTTCAGCTCACTCAGTCCCTTATCAGTCCCTCCAGCGCTGGAAATGCCGTGGCCCAGGCCCGGCCTGGCCCACCGATGAGAGCTGCTGGTGCTCTTATGGTTGTTCAGTCCAGAGCAGGTGTGAACAGGTCCAGAGAAAGGGGGAAAAAAGGAAAAAAAAGCACAGTCCAGGGAACTTCTTTGCCTCAGCTAGCTAAACTAACTAAAAAAAAGCAAGAAAAAAAAAGTGAGCCCTGTCCCGCCGTCTGTTCATCCGCAGAAAACACGCAGTCCAGAAGCAGGAATGTGTAGGAGTGAGTTCAGTGTCTGAAAACAAACTGCGCGCCTCCTCTCCCCCCCTCAATCTTTGAAGCAAGTCTTAAAGGTGCAAAACTTACTATTCAGCATAAACGGAAAGAGACGATTGGGGATAAAAGCATCATATAGCCAACCTAGGACATTTCCATACTCTTTTTTCCCCTCACTTGCCACTGCCTATTCATGTTTTGGGCTTTTGACCATATATTCTCACAGAGACTGACGGGCTAAGTTGCAAAAATGTGTCTTGCTAGAAAATGACATGCTGTACAAAACCATGATATTATAGAAAAGAATATTGGAGGTACAAATATACTGCTAAAGGTCCGGAAAATTGACAGTGCTTCATTGTAATACATCCCCTGATTTTGCCTTCTTTCTCCTTAAGATCTGGAAAGAATACTGGGCAGGAGACAGTGCTGTTTCAAGGAAAAGACGTTTTTAGGATTCTAGGGTGCACGATCAACTTTCTTGAGAACATTGAGGAAAGGCACTTTGTCTTTTGTGGTAAATATCATTAGGCAGTAGTGACAAATTCCGACCAACAAGAGCAGGTCAAAATCTGGTGAGACCAAGCAATACACCTTGAGTGGCCAGGACAGAACCATAGACTCGTAGAATCAGTTGAATTGGAAGGAGCCCGTCAGGAGCATCAAGTCCAACTTCTGGCCCTTCATGGGACCGTCCTCGAGAATCACACCAGAAGCCTGAGAGCAATGTCCAAAAGCTTCCTGAACTTTAGATAGGCGTGATGCTGTGACCACTCCCTGGAGAGACTCTTCCAGTGCCCAGCCAACCTCTGGTTAAAAGACTTTTTCCTGATACCCTCCCCTGACTCAGCTGCATGCCATTTATTCGAGTTCTGTCCTTGTAAACCTCATTTGAGAACTTTCTGATACCTTCATGTCTTTTTTCATTGTGGCACCCAAAGCTGCCCCCAAGCACTCAAGGTGAGGCCGCCCCAGAGCAGAGGAGAGCAGGACAATGCCCTCCCTTGCCCAGCTGGTGATACTGTGCCTGATGCACCCCAGGACAGGCTTGGCCCTCTGGGATACATCAGGCCAGGGAACTGCTGATGCACATTCAGCTTGCCATTGTCAGGAGCCTGACTTCCTTTCTGCACTGCTTCTCTCCAGCCTCTGGCTCCCTAGTCTATACACTAACGCACCACGATTGCCCAGTCCCAGGTGCTGAATTCCGCACTCGCTCTCGTACAACTCCATATGCTTGGGGATTGCCTGTGGGAAACCTTGTGAACAGCAGATTTTGGGAAAAGGCAGGCCTCAGAGACAGCAGAACTGTGATTGGAGCTAAGCAGTAGTCATAAGGTTTGTCAGCAGAAAAATGATAGAAGAAGTAGAGAAGTAAGGACAAATAGAACAATGGCTTGTGTATCTAAAAAGTATATCTAGCCAGATGTTAGGAAATTCTAAGCTTAATAATGGAGCTCTTTGCATTGTATCTTAAGGCTTACAAGCAGGTCTTGTATTCAAAAGAAGCAAGCATTCTTTTAACCAAAGGTATGTGTGCTTATAGGGATTGGATAGAACTACTGTCAATATGCTTTTGCTTTGTGGGATTGGTCAAAAAACTTTTCAAGGAAGTTGTAACATCAAGTTCTTTGTCTGCTGCTGGATGTGAGCTGCTGGCATCTTCCCACTGTCATAACCATGTCATGAGACTGATGCTGGAAAATACAACAGCCCCTTTCGTGATTTGTGCATAGACTCCTGGCCTGCCATAAATGCCCATCTCTCTTATTTGTCCAGATCTCTCTTGCAGGGTCTCACTGGCCTCAAGGGAGTTAGTTCACAGCTCCTCCCAATGTAGTGTCTCTGGCAAACGTGCTTAATATTCCTTCAAGTGCCGAGTCCAGGTCGTTCCAAAGATGTTGAAGAGAACTGGCCCAAGGATGATATTGTCTTAGCCACTGAAATTAGCGCTTCATGCTTCTTCTTGCTCCTTAGTGCAGAAATCACAACAAATATCTTCTTTGTTTCTTTTCTATCCATGCAGATATCTTTGCTTATGCTCATGCTTTTTATCCCAACAGCAGCTGACACGACATTTACATACACAGCAGGAGCACGCTTTTCCTGCTCTTACTAGACTTAACAATTTTGCAATCTGTCAATCAGTGACCTTTGCAACTGAAGTCAGACCTTCAGCATTTCTCATCAAAAGAGTAGAATGTCCTCAGAAGAAGAGAAAACTTTGCTGCATACTCTGTAAGCCTGCAGAATATATCATAAGGAGTTAGCATCACAATCATTTCAGCACTGACCCTATACTTGAGCAGGGAAAAAACTTCAAAGAAGAGCTATTTAATGCAGCAACATATCTGAGAAATGAAACAACTAGGATCTTCCAAACTGGTCCCTGCAGTAGAAATGTACTTGTAAGAATACAGAAGATAAAAGATATGGTTTGGATAGGCTATATCCGTGTAAAGCTAAATTGGATCTCATCCCGTAGATGAAAGATCAAGAAGCTCAAAGTGGAGCTAGAGAGACACATCCACATAATGAGATATAGCAAAGCATTTTTCAAGATAATTAGGCATTCTGGTGTGTGGCATTGTGTGTTTTTAGAATCAGTTATTCCTTTTGTAACTCAATAATGGTTCGGGGTATTCGGTTCCCCACCATGTACTTCCCTCACAATGCTTTCTCCCTGTTAGAGCTGCTCCCCCCTCCCCTGCCTGTCATGGTAACCACCCTTCTTATCGCGAGAATTCTCTCTGCCAGTCATTCCTTAATTTGATGTATGATTTGCCCCTGGAGTTTTTCCCCTCCCCTGTGTGATCCTCAGTGGCTTAGCTGTAACCCACGCTCCTCCCTGGGTCCTTGCTATTGGTAAGCTTTGTGTCTCCTCCTATCACACCCACTCCCTTTATCAGCGTCCCCCCGGGACTCTGCCTTTGTCACCTCTCCCTGAACCCACCGGGGAAGAAGAACAAGATTAAAAGGTCCTTGGTACTTATACAGGCGTCTCTCCTCCTTCCTTTGCTTTGGTAACCTGTAGCCGAAAATCCCGCCTGCGCCACCCATGCTGCAGATGGTACACAACTGCTCAGGGTTCCGGAGGGAATCTGGGAGTGGCACTTTGTGTGGCCATCTTCGGCTGGGCCGCGGTCAGCCTAGCCGGGCACCCGCACAGCCCCGCGGCCGTGGGTGAGAGGCTACACTGGTGGACTGGGCAGTTAGATTAAGTCTGCCACACTTACTCACATTTGGGGACTGAATTGTGGAGTGCTAAACCATATCTGCTGCTATAGAAAGTAAAAGAGATTCATCCAAATTGTATGGTTGGTGTGAACACTCTCAATCTATTGTAAAACACTTCATAAGCTATTAACCGGTCATAGGAACAAAATGAAATAAAGCTGTCATGCCATCCTGGAATGGGAAAATATGTTTCAAATATTTTTTTCCTTCTGTTTTCTTCTACTTTTTTTTTTTTTTTTTTTTTTTTTTTTTAATCCCACAAGATGTGATTCATAATTTCAACCATTCTGGAATGCTTTTAACAGATGAATCCAGCATAGAATTTTTCTTTCAGGCCCCTTACATTCTTCATTACTGTTTTGGAATATACTCCACAGTCATTTGGTCTCAGTCAGTTTTTTATCTCTTTCCCCCAAGACAAATTTTAAAGGACGACCTAACCACTAAAAATCATCATTTCTCTGGATTCTCAAAGCTTTTTGAGAAAGTTGTTTTGTTTTGGTTTTTTCATATTGCATCATTCCTAATGTCTTCAGACCTACTACAAGTGGAAGTTAAAAGTAAATCTTATCTTAAAGAGACTGAGCAAGATAATGAACTGCCAGTCTTGGTATTTGTATGTTTCTAAATCCTTTTGATTTCAAGGTTGCCTTCATGAATGCTCAGTTTAATTAAAAAAACATTGTGTTTCTAAAGGAGACCTAGTTCAATTGCTTCTGCAAATTCACCTACATTTTATAGGATTGTACTTCAAGAAATCTTCTTTCCTTCAAACATCAAAAGTATAGATTTGACATCATATGTGACCCTTTCATCTGTTGGAACTGTATTTCATTGTGTGAGTTTCACAGTTGCCTCCAAGAAGATTCCTTTCCATTCGCATAGCATGTTATCTGAAGATCTGTCTGCTTTCTTCACTTGCTTTAATGGGAAGACATGGGAAATACATTCTGAAGGTTATCTTTTATAGTCTACTTTTACCTACCAGTGTGCTTCTATTGACTAGAACCAATTTCAGCTGGAAAGAACATATTGTTCTGATCCGCTCATACTAGGGGGTGGTGATGGTTCCTTAACTGATCTCGGATGCAAAAGACAAGATGGAAAGGGGATTGCAGTATCACTCAAAACAAATGCACCTTTCTAGAATGACCACAGCAAATGCCTTAAAGGAATTAGGGAGAGGAAAAGAATAGAAAAGAGGGGGAGAAAGAGAGAGGGAGTATAGCTACCAAATGGAGAGAGATGAAATCCTCGCAGTTGAGCCGATGGAGTTCTCCTAGAGGAGATCTCCATGTCCTGGTTAACTCAAGGCTCTATTATAGTCCATTGCTGAGGGGGGAAACAGATCTAGAAATGGCTGAGGGGGAGCAGATGCAATAAAGAGCAAGTCTATTGAAATTGCTGAGGGGGACAAAGGTATTGAAGACGGGTACAGACAGTCCATGGTCTTAGCAGGATAAGTCAATATCAATATCAGCAGTGAGTGGGACCCGTGGTTTCAGGACTGGTTTCTATGGGAAACCAGTCTAGGTCCAGCGAACACATCTGCAGGCAACACTTAGCAGGCATCCTGCTTCAGTCACGCCACCACCCCTGGATAAGAATTACAGGGGTCTCAGCCTCAGTCCTTGAGAGGGGGGCTTCAATCTCCATCCCTCACAGTGGTAGTGGAGCTGATGAAGGATTTTCCATGGGGCGGCTACCACAGTTGCCCCAGCAAGTTCATCTGGCCGAGAGGTGGGATAATTCCTGGGCTGGTGTTGCCAAGCAGGTGCGAGCATATAGGGCGCATCACCCCTTGGCAGGCCCTGCTAGAAGCAGTCACTGTAGACACAGCTGCAAACAATCACTTGGCAGGCCAGAACTCTGCTCAGGGGCGTCAGGATTTCTGGCATTCCTCCACCACCGGCAGGCCAGCATTCCGATCAGGGTCCTCAGGGTCCCGATGTCTGTCCTGGGGACGGTCGTGAGGCAAATGCAGGGAAATTCGGACCATCTTTCACATATATTAAAAAATCTGTTTCCTAAAATGGCCAAAAAGAATGCGTAGCACTTAGAATTGAGGAAAAATAAAAACCCAAAACCAAGGCCAAAGCGCTGGAGCAATATCATTCTAGAGAATGTTATGTGTCTATGAGAAGTACAAAAAAACTTCTATTTTCAAATGCACTTACAAATAACCATTTTGCATCTGTTTTTATTTTATTTTTTTTTTTTTTTGAAAGCTCTGGCACTTATCTGATTCCTTTTTGAGCTAATTCAGCTCAATAATCTGGTAAGAAAGCAGCTAAAAGTAAAGAGAAAAACCTATGGGGACCAGGATGCCACTTCAGCCACGTTGTCGTGAAGCATTAGGTCAGCCTTCTGCGTTGTAGAAATATGTCTGTCCTAGATGAAAATCAATGCATAGCACTATCTTCTTTTAAACTTTGTCCTTGCTACTGGGTTCCTGAATGATCAAGGTGGTTTCAAAGTAAACAACACCAAGCTCTCTAAGATACTCCCCAAAGTATTGTGATGGAATAACTTGATCAGGTGAAGAGCTCACTATGCAAGACCTGAATATGATGTCAAGAATGCTTTGTTTTGGATTACCATTGTGTGGGACCGTTTATCCCTTACCCCACTGTCCTAAGGTGATTGTTATCCCCACTGGTGTGTGTAATTTATGCTGGATATTTTGTTCTGTGCCTTTAAGATGGGCAGAGTGAAAGTTTTGTTTTGGGCCTCTTATCAGCCACTCGGTGGGACATACAGAGAGCACCAGTACTTACTGTTGCATTTTTGCTTTTTGGGCTGCTTTTTGCCTTTGCTCTTGCTTCTGCTTTGCTTCTGCTTTGCTTGCTCTTGCTTTTTTCCCCCTCTTCTCATTAGTTAATTTAGCTAAACAGTCCAAATTCCTTTCTGGACTGTTTCCCCTGTGTGGACCTGCGGAACCTGCTCCGGACTGGGATTGGAATCACCGATTTGGAAACACCGAGCAGCAGCCCCTGCGCCAGAGGGACTGATAACAGCGACCACCCCCAGGAGAGACTTTCTGAATTTGTCATCTTTTTTCAGAGTGCTGAAAGAATGGTGTCATCTGGTATTGTTCATTTTGAGTGCCGGGGGTTGCTGTGCTTGTCAAATAAATAGGTTCTTTCCACCTCTCTCCAAGGAATTCTTCCCTAACCGGTTGGGGGGAAGGGCCGTGTGGGTTTGTTTTATGGAGAAGCCCTTTTTGGGGATTCTCTCCCAAATTTGCCCTAAACCAGGACAACCACCATGTAGGTATAGGAAAAAATTAGGTAGCCACAAGGCTTTTACAGCTATTCTTGTATTTTTGGATAGTAAGGATTTAGGGGAGTAAACAAAACTGAGGTGAGTTTTACTATTGACTTGATTGCTCTTTCACTTTGAATTAACTGCTCTGCATGTCAGCTTACCCATCAGTATAAATGAGAAGAATTATATCTTCCTTCCTGCCCAAAGGATGTTTCATTATGCCCGTGATGTCAGGGACTTAAAAATGAAGAACATTGGGATTGAAAGGAAGCACTGGCATGCCACAAGGTAACTGTAGTGAGCTGTGTTTCCTCCTCAGCTTCACTGTGAGAGTAGAATTTTAATGAGCAGTTCCAAAACTTGGTCTTAGCATAGTCTGGTGACATATCTCAATAGAGCAGTGTCCAAGGGTGACTTTATGATGCTTGTATCCCCAGTCATCTGTTCTGTTAATGCTTGATATGATATTCTCTGCCTTCAAGACTGGTTCTGAGAGCAAAGGTGGGGAGAAGAAGAAGCACGGAGTTTGTTACCAGAGGCTGCACCCCTTAAAAAGCAACACTCCTCCACATTCTGCGCTGCACTGTGTTGTCTGAGCACTGACGGAGCAGAACAGAGCTCTCATTTGCTTTTTAGTTGGTTTAGCTGCCTGAGGCAGAGTTTTCCCTGGACTGCTTTTTTTTTATTTTCCTTACCCTTTTCTTGCAACGTTTCGAATCTGCCCCGGACTGGGACCTGGGGAGCACTGAGAGCTTGCACTTTGTTGCCTATGGACACCTGCTCTGGGCAGCAGCCTTCCCCATTGCCAGAGGCATTGATAACAGAGCGAGCACCCACAGGAGAGACTTTCGGATTTGTTGTCTCTTCAGAGTGGCAATTGAGTTTTGTCATCTGGTATTGTTCAATTTTTGTGCTGGGGAGTGCTTTGCCTGTTAAATAAACAGCTTTTTCCCACTCCTCTCTGAGGAAATTTTCCCCAAACCAGTTGAGGGGAGGGGCCGTGTGGGTGGGTTTTCTGGGGGGGGACCCTTTTAGAGGTTTTCTGCCAAATTTGCCCTAAACCAGGACAATTGGGATGTGCGACTTAGAGAATGATGGAATCACTTTGGTTGGAAAAGACCTTTAAGAACATTGGGTCTAAATGGATTTAGCAAATGCAACCATCAAGAAATGTTTTGCTGTTTGAAGAGACCATGGTTTATCTCATAAGCTTTGCAAGTATTTGTGTCATCGCAAGCACACATGTCCAATGTATTAGATGGGAATATAATAAGAAACCTGTGCAGATCAACAGAATGATTCTCAGGGTAGGATATTTGCATGTTTCATCTTTCTTCCTGACTTCTTCAAATGAATTCTTTTTTGAAAGTAATGATTGGAATTGTTACTCTTTTGACAGTTCTGAGTGTATTACTAACCTCTTTGGCATATGAATGCCAAACGGGTTAATTCACCTAGTTTTTTAGATAAAGACTAAGATTTAGTTCTGCTTCAGCTGGAGGCAGAAACATTGAAATCCTCTGGCCTCCTTCTTAGTACCTAATTTCTATTACAAAATTAGTGCCCAATCTTGTCCCTTAAGGTCCAGTTAGCTCAGTGTATCAACAGGGTGACTTTAGTAGGGCTCACATGATACTGCACACAGAAGCCCTCAGTGTGCAGCTCTAGCAGACAGCAATTCCATGCAGTTGGACAATCCCAGTGCTGACTTTGGCTCACCAGAAGTGTTCTTAGTAGAACGAGACAGATTTAATGGAGAGGTCTCTGCAGGAAGTGGCCTGAAGAAGACAGCAGAAATCCCAGCTGTGTGTTTGTAGAAATCATTTGAATGCCATTTCCAGAAAAAGATCTTTAAATCTAGCTAGCTTTTTCTGCAGATTATTTGTAAACTATATGCATTACATGGACAGTTTCACTGAGCATCTGAAATACAGCTGCATTTAAGGGGATTGAATCAGGGTTGGGAAGCAGTGGAATAAAGCTTTTCACGAATACCTGACATCAAGGACCCGCAGGAATGTCTCCATTTTTATGTCCAGATGCTTTTTAAAATAATGGGTGACCATTTAGCATAGTTTTAATCAGAAATACAAAGAAAATTTTAAATTCGCATTTTTTATAGCTTGAATATTTTTCTTTGTTTATTTCCTGCTTTCCAATTCAGTTCTCCAAATCATATGATTAGGTAATGAGAACTCATGCTATATAAAAATATTTAATGCTATGCTTCCATGTTAAGGCCATGTATTTCCTGGAACTGTTCCAAAAAAAAAAAGAAGCCTATCTGGATTCTCTCTTTCCCACGCTCATTATTAGATGAAAATCATTTCAATATTCTATTTTGACTTTAGATGGTGCAAGATTATATTCAGAAATTCAAAGCTCTGCTGTTAGGTTGTTTGCATGGTTTTCTGGCCTTTCTAACTTTGCACTACCACCACTCTTTGCAGCTATATCTTTTTGCAGTAAGGCATCACAGGTGTCTGTGAGAAGTTTTAATGTGAAACAGAACTAACATGTAAACTACACGTGACATACTCGACATATTTCACTTCAGAAAGTTACAGTATACTTAGACGGGATGAAATACGAAAGAAATAGACTTAACACAGCATTTCTAAATCTTGGAAATCTATTACCTGAACTTTGAGTCAGTTTGCAGGACTCTGTAGAAATGCAAACGTGAAGTCCAAGGAGTAGAGCAGAAGGCGTATTGGGCAGGGGGACAGAAGATTGCTCTGAAGGCTGATGTAAGCAAGATTGCATCCTATAAAGAGAGCAGCTGCTTCTGCTGGTGCCAACATAGAGAATTTGTGCCACTGGCCTAGTTTTCTGGGGACTTTTGACCTGTACGCTCTTGAGGGCTTGCAGATGTGAATTAATCTGTCCTTTGATCTTTTCTTTCATTTGAATGTCTATGACCTGATTTGGTCTTGTGTACTGTACTGTATTGTTTTATAAACAGACATGTTTCCACTCTTTGAAAGCTGTAGTTGAAAGTTAGGTTGCACTTATGAGTTGGCTGTCAAAAGAATTAATTGTCTGCTTTAAGCAAAATATCAATAGAAACATTCAATCCACTCCTGTGATACAGATTCATTTTGAATTTGCAGGGTAATTTACATCAGTGGTTGTACTGCCTGTGCAATAAATATGACTTGCTTGGTTTCTAATGATGATAATAGTCCTCTTTGTATTACTGTAAGAATTGAATCCACCATCATTCTTTTCCTCTTATTATTGTGCTGTAAAGGAAAAACAGTTTTGCATTAACCAAGGAGTAAAATGCATGCATTGAGCATGATTCTTGCAAGTAGTCCTCAATTCTGAAAAGACCTCTCAGAAGCTGCATCAAAGGGGATAGCTAGACAGATGGCAGAATGCAGAAGCTGCCGTTTAGGATCGAGTACAAAATGACACCCAAGAAATTCTTCATGGATGCTGCATAAGTACAAAGACGCCCTTATTTCAAGGTGAAAAATAGTCAATGTGAAACTTGTTCAATTAATAAAAAACTATGCTAATCAGGACACTAGAGTACCAAGCGTGCTACAAGGCTTTTTTGCAATGAACATCATTCCCAGCATGTAAAAGTACTCTTTTTATTGTAGATCGTTTAAAAGTGCAAACAATTTGGAAAAAAGTGCTTTTCTTTTTTCTATTAATAAGAACTGTGTATCATTCTAAGAGATACTGGAAAAAGGTTTTTGAAAACAATGTTATTTTAAAGGCTAATTCTATTCATAAATACTTCACAGGAAAAAAATCTGATCTGCTCTTCATCCTGAGGACTCTTAAAGGAAAATGCCATGGTTGCGTTCTCTTCTCACTACTTCAAGAGCTCAGTCTTACCGGCATTCTAATGTTTTTTTATGCTGCTGATGGCACGGCTTAGACATCCTTGTCTCCATTACCATCATGATTTCCATATCAAGTGATGAGAATTTTTCTTCCTGATTGGTGAAGTTAAGTGTCATAACATTAATGTTGAGTCAATTTGAAGGCTTTTTTCCAAAGGGATTTCTTCCTTCCTAATGAAAACCATTGGCACTAGAAAACCTACTCAGTTTTTCAGAAAGTGATATAATACACCTGTAGAGTACAATGTCCTCAGAGTTGCTTTTTCACCAGAAGAAGAAAACTGCTGTTTTCTTCTTCTATCACCTTAGACTTTCTTCAAAACCTTTTTAAACCTTTGAATTTCTATTTATAGCTAATTACTACTCTACTAAGAAATGGCTGTACTGCTATTAGGGAAACATCAAGGGGCAGTAATATTTTATCTAATACAAAATTAAAAAAACTCCAACTCTTAAAAATGATGCCTGAAAATGACATCTGAAAGACAGTGGCAGGAGGCTTTTTCCAGAACAATGTGCAGTTCTTCCCAATTCTATTTTTCCCTCTGATTACTTTGTACACAAAGATTTTTACATAGTCTTCTAACAGTGGCATGTTACTACTGGGGTAGAGTATTGCCCTGCCAGCATTGGAATTGACTCGAATGCAGTTGTGTTCAAATTTGCTGATGGGACAAGGGTTTTTTGCTGAACACACTTTAGCAAGCAAGAGAGCTTCTTGGTCTTCAGAGGCTATGAGTCCCAGAAAAAGATGAATGAGGTGGTGACATGCCTTGTGTTTTGAAGAGAGATCAAAAACTTATTTCTGGGGTCACCTCCCTTTTGGTACAGAAAGCACACAGAGGGCTTTGAAGCAGCACTTTCACCCTCTTTGCATTAACTAGGAAATCTGAGACAGAGCTTGCCCCAAGGTTTGTGCAAAATTGCTCTTTTGATGCAACTGTTCACCAGACAATATCTCTGGGAAAATTTGCAGGGGCAGAAAGCAAGCCCTTCCTGGGAAATCTACTGAAATGGTTCAGAAGTTATTCCCACTCACTGTTACTAACCTCTGCTGTCTAGCTGTCGGATATGCTTGGGACCATATTGAAATAATTCTAAAGAATGTACTGAGGCTGCAGTATTGAGTAAACATAGGTATTTTCCATAGGTGTCAGGGGAAAACATTTCTATTGGTAAAAATGAGTTCCATAGAAATCAAGAACAGCATGGTAGAAAAAAATTTACATCCATAGAATGAAGATGCCCAGAATTCTTCTTTTGAAGTTACACAGAGTCAATATTTTCTAAATAAGGCTGTGAAACTTATGAAGAAGGAGGAGTACATTCCACCTGACTGGTGCACAAGTTCATGTCTTCAACTTACAAAAAAATACCTTATTAAAAGAAAAATATTCCACCTTGTGGAAAAGTAGCCCATTAGTAATTTTATCAAAGGTAGGATTAGATCAAGTATTCCTACAAGACAGTAGTAGTACTATGAAAAGCCTTTTGGCATCTATCTGACTACAGGAAACTTGAGCAAGCAGAAGTGTCTTTCCCTGCTGGAAGCTGTGCTTCCTATTTGCTACTGCAGCTTAAACATTGTTCAAAGAAAACTTGCCAAAAGAAAACTACTGTATACAAGCAACTGGAACTATCTATTGCGTTCCAGCTAATTTTAACTAGAAAATATCAGACACACACTCTAGCTGAATATTCTAATGCTTAGATGGAGTATACCAGCACTAAGAAATGGGAACGCTGGAGAAAGGAGCAAATGCAGATGAATTTCAGGGAAGGAAATTATTGGAGAGCTAACTGCAGTCCCTCGACTTTACAAGAAATGATGTCCAGTAAATCCCAACCTGAAACATAAAGAACTCTGTTTTAAAATGGGTTGCATCTATGGTCCTCTGTCCTTCCTAGATGAAGAAACTGTGTTTTGAATCAATCTTCCAAGTGGTATGGCTAAAGACCTTGGATAGCTCAATTTTTTTTTTTTTTTTTTTCCAGAAGCAACTGTCTCAAAACCTCTTTAAAGCTGACTTTTCCCCTTAAGATGCCATATTTTAAAAGAGCACCTTGTCATTTAACATGGTATTCCAAACATCTTTTCCAAATTTAGACTAAAATAACACTCTTCCTAGTTATCTTTGGGTTTTTTGCAGCTTCCCACCAACATAGGCAGCAAAGAAGAGAACACACCACAGCTCTTTCTGGAGCATCTTGAACAAATGCCCTTGCTTATGTTCCAATCTTTCACTTCTCCAAAATCCCTAACGATGAACAAAGGGTTGTGAAGGCATTACTAGTAGTATTAGATAGCAATGTATGGGTGTGATTTATCAAGTAGAATTTGTATCACATAGATGATACTTGGCAAACAGCAAATGAAGGGGTTTCTTTCAGCTCTCAGACTGATGTTACATGTCAGTAATTTAAACCAAAGATAACAAGAAGGATATTTTTTAACAGTGAACTTAATTACACCCCTACCCATGGACATCTGAATCTTAGGAATAGATAGTGTCTGATTTAGAAAAAATTAAAGAAATATCACAGTTTAAAGAAGCATATGATCATGAACACTTTGCTGATGGAACGTAGCCTATTCATTGGCTGAAATAAAGCAGGTAGACAGGACACAGGAAGTATCGTTTTGTGGATCAAACATTTATTTTCTAAAGTGATGCTTACAGATGGTGAACTCACCAACTTCAATATTGCACAGTAGGTAAGAGTACCTAACTTGCGCCATCAAGTTATCCCTTGGAATCATCATCCAAGGGCATTTCCCCCTGCCTCTGTGAAAATGTGCCTACCTTTTTCACAACACTTTTGCAGCAGCATTGCTAAGCCTGATCAGCTGGCATGGAGGGTGAATTATCAGCAGCAAGGTGACTGGCCAGGGTCATTTGCTTCAATGGATTTTGATCTACCGGATATTTTGAAGACCTGCTTCAGCCCTCTTTGTCAAACACAGCCTTCAAATGGTGCTAAAAAATTGCTCGGGCTGTGGACCACATGAAAAAATACCTTCTGGTGCCTTTACTGGGCCATATGCTCTTTATTCTCTCCCTCAACTTCTCCATCACCTCTCATCTCTTTCACATGAGCTATGTTCAAGGTCCACAGGATACTTTTCACAGAATCTTCAGGCCTGATGCAGTAGGCATGATGACCAGAATGCAGCTGGGATGAATTTTCCAGTTTGGATAAAACCTTTTGTGCACACAAATCCCCCTATGCCCAGAAAAACCTTCACGAGTACTAGTGTTCTACCTAAACCGCAATTTAGTCTGAAAGAAAAGCTTTTGTCTGAGAGTATCTGAGAGATCTGCATGAAGCACAGATATCTGACCTATGCAATTTTGAATATCAGAGGAAAAAAAAAATGGCAAGAAGTTTTTAATTTTACTGGTTTTAATTTTCAATTCCATGCACTTTTTCAAAAAGTGTCAATCTCAAATGGCCATCAGCATATTTCAGTCATCTGTAAGTTAGTATTCATATCAAATGTGTTTCAGATCAATAGAATTTCAAAACTTTCCTCCAAGTTTATATACCTAGATTTAGTATTTCTGATCTAGATTAGATGAAAGGAAGACATTTTTTGCTGTTGGGGTGCTGGAACGCTGCAACAGGTTGCCCAGAGAAGTTGAGGATGTCGCATCCCTGAACGTATTCAAGGTCAGCTTGGATCGGGGCTTTGAACAGCAACGAATGCGACCCTTGATGGTAGATAAACAAAGCTTGAATATAGAAGAAACTCAGATTGAAGTATACGAGCAAATTTTCTCTCAGCTCTTGGGGTAAATTCAAAGTTGTACAAAATTGCATTTCTCTGTGATTTTCATTACTGTAACAGAAAGCTTCATGAAAACTGTGCAGAAGATATCAAATTTTAAAAGTGATAAGAACTACAACATCAAACACATGGGATGGGTTTCAACATGGGACACTCTCTGAGAGAAAATCTCTGTATTTCAACACTTCATCCCAATCATTAGGATTTCAAGAATTTCCAAAGAAGGCAGCAAAATATCCTTCAGGACATTATTTACTGTAGTTCAGCCTGGCCATTAGTTGGAATTGCTGTCTGAACTAATGTAGATGTACCACACACACTTTCCATGCACTGAAAACTTACTGTTTACCATGAATAAGCAATGAGGATCAAAATTGATTGAAAGCATCTTAAAAATGTCAAGTATTTCACTGTAAATGATCTATGATCAAAATACTTATTCCTCCTTAGTGAGGGACAAATAAATTCTTCCATACCATGATGGTTTAAAATTGTCTAAACCAATGTTTTCTTCTGAAAAGACATCATCTAATTTTTTCTATTTGTAGAAGAAAATATTCCTAGACATAGAACAAAGTAATTTTAAAGGAACAAATGAAAGGAAAATATTCTGCAAACAGAATTCAATGAGAACCTGTGTTTTAAATATGAGGTAGATATTAAACAAAGTTTTTGTACCAGATATTTGAAATAGTGTACCGGCTATTTTGTCCACAAAGAGAGGTATTTAGCATTTCAGTCTTTTCCAAGGTGTTCATGATCTGCTATGCTGATCTCTGTGCTTGCCTAAGTGTGTGCGGAAGGGGGGGGGGGCATGTGAAGGGGAGTGTCTATGTTTGCTTAGCGCTCGTAGTGGCAGATTCATGCCTCAGCTCCATCATTTCTTTTAGAAACTTCCCAGAGAGTGGATATGAAGTTTCATATCCAAAAGAGATCAATTCCCAAGTCATCCATTTTACTCTACCTTGTAAATCACATTCTTTGTTGCATATTTTATCAAATATACTTTCAAGCCGCATGGAGGAAGGAGAATGTGGAGAATCCCTCCAATGTCTTGCAACTTTTACGCAAATAGATTTTCAAGAAAATCATCATTTCTCTTTAAAATACGTCTGGGACAGGCATGATGGTGGTGTCAATCTGTTGAAGTTTTTGTTGCTGGGGGAAGTTGTACGGAAGGATTGGTTTTTACATTGACCAGTTACTGAATCAAGTGCATGAACACAATTGAAATTTAACCGGTGTTTCCTTTTTCTAGCAGACTACTTCTAGAACTAGCTAGCAGACTCAAGATGACTCTTTTTCTCTGTTTTTGTTTCTTTCTTATTTTCTTGGCTTCTTTGCAACTGTCTACACAATTTTAGGACTTTTTTCCAAACAAAAATTGTTTCATAGACCGATAATTAAGATACGCTTTTTACAAGGAATCTTTTTTAAATCTTTGTTAGAGTTAAGAAAGTTAAGGACATAGGTCTTTTTCTTCCCTTATGAATATTGCAATGAAATAGTTAAATAAAGACCAACTCCTTTTTTTTATTTGGAATACAAGTAGATAATACCCAAACAGTAATACATTGGTGGACCAATATTTGCCATTCTGATGTAAGTTGTCACTTCTTAACAATATGCCTTCTGTGACTACGTTGACATCACTTTTGGTAAAGATCCTAACTGGTCTTAGACACACATAGGGAGAAATTTGCTCAGCCAGTGTCAGTCTTAAGCATGCGTCTCAGAGGATCTTTCTAGAGCTGGGGAATTTTCCCATGAAAGGGATTCAGTTATGGAAGAGACAGGTTTTCTGGAGTTTTACATTCTTCTTGAACACTACTTAAGGAACTTAAATCCCATGTCTATTTGGATCTCGCTCTGCACAGACCTTTGTCATGCCAGTCCTTGAAATGCATCTCAAAGAGAATTCACTAGCACAGAATGAATGAGGGTGGAAGGGGTCTGTGGGGCTCACCAAGTCCCATCCCCCTGCTTCAACCAGGATACCTAGAGCCTGTTGCCCAGGATTATATCTGGGCCTACTTTTAATGTCTTCAATGATCCAGACTCCACCATCTTTCTGGACACTCTGTGCCATGGTTCAGTCACCGTCACGGTAAAAAATAATTTTGTGATGTTCAGAGGCAATCTCCTGTATTTCAGTGTGTTCCCACTGCCTCTTGTCTTTTCACTGAGCATCATTGAAAAGACACTGGTTCCCTGCTCTATGCACTATTCCTTCCCGTAGGTATGTGTGCTGCCATGTAGACAAACATCAAAAACTTCCCTGAAGCCCAGGCAGATGATATTCTCTTCATCTACCAGGCAAGTTCATTCACCGGAGGAGTTTAAAAAGTTGTCAAGCACGAATTTCCCCTGGTAAATCCATGCTGACTACATTTCTTCTAGCAATGCTTCCCAGGAATAGCTACTCCATCAACTTCCTTCATGTGCCTGGCAATGCTTTCCAGGAATAGCTACTCCATCAACTTCCTGGGGATCAAAATGAGGCTGGCTGGCTTGTACTTGTCTGAGTCCTCCTGGTTGCCTTTTTTGAAGAAGGGTGACATTTGCTTTCATCCAGTCTTTGGGCACTTTCCTCAGTCACCATGATCCATCCAACATGATCAGGAGTGGCCTCAGAATAATATCTGTTAACACCCTTGAGAGCTGTGCATCCATCTCAACAAGGCCTGTGGACTTTATGGAATACTTTCCAATTCAGTGATTATGCCCATAAAAATTTGCATGGGATAAGAGGACATTTTAACAGGTACCTGAAGAGTGTGTGAAAAGCTATGGAAGCAATCCAAAAGACAAAGACTAGAGTTCCCTTTGAAGACAAAGCATCCTAACCATGGAGCTGAGCAGCTTTAGATCCAGGTAAGCTTCCTCTCTGAGAGGATGCGGAAGACTTGATTTTACCTTATCCAATATTAAAATGGGTTGACCATTCGCTTGCAATACAAAAAATTCAATGATTTCCAAAATTATTGCCTCCATACTAGACAATAATGTACTGGCCGGGTATTCCCCTAACAGACGAGAGCGCCTGCTTGATGTCTCGTATGCGTACAGACTATTTGAATTAGGTCATTTGAGTGGGGATTACTGGTCTTTGAATTTTCTTTCTGATGAATTTGGAATATTTTCTGAAGCAAGGACCGGAAGATGAGAACTTCATTTCCCATCAGCGCACTCTAACATCCATGGCCGTAATGCCATTGTTTCTCCCCAACTGAGTCAAGAATTCATGACTACAAAGTGGATCAGCTCCAAAGGAAAGATCAAGGCTGGATAGTATTCTCTCTTGGTAAAGCTATTTATCTCAAATGAAGTGACCGACTTTAGTGATCTTTCCCTGGCCTAAAGCTACAAGGAGGGGGAGATGGACCAGGTTTCCTTCCACTGCCGTTCCCTTTGTCACCGCAGTGTTTAATATGGGTATGAAGACGTTCAAAAAGAGAGCTTTGCAGAATTCATAAAATTCAGTCTTAAAAAAATCATTTTTTAGCAGGTGAAATAAAAATAGCAAATAAAATGTATAAGTTTGTCTTGCCTTGTTCTCCAGGTTTTGTAACTGGCACACCATTCCTTATGAACGCACTGTCCTTTCCTAAATACTCTCATATGGAGGAACGTGCTTCTGATAAGAAGAGCACTAGGATGTCTTTACTTGACCTTTTCTTTTCACTGATGCTTGGTCCTCTGAAATGAATGGTGTTCTAAAATTGAAATGTGCTACTATTGTTCCCACGGGGTAAGCCGCAGACTCTTCCTGTCGGAGCTGTCACTAATCAGCTATTCTCCTATCTGCCTTTAATAGTTGAATGTTCTGGTCTAAAAAAGTAGCACCTTCTGTGAACCCATGCTCTTAGTTGCCAGTGTCATCCTAAATCCAAACACCCTCCTGCAAAGGACCACTGGTTCTGTAGTCAACTAAGGAAAAAAGACCCGTCCATCCATGCTTTCTGATTTAAAATATTAGGGTATGTCCCTAAACAATTCTCTGCCGTTGAACACTACTTATCTTTGGCGTGTTTCTTCAACTCACTTGCAAGTCATTCATGCCTTAGGTTATTGGGCGAATTGCTTCATTTGAAGATGATTAAAAGGGGTATGAGAATACTTTTGTGCCTCTGCTATGAGGATACTTTTCAAATCCATACAAACTTCCTGCAAATGCAAAAACCTGCATCCTGTATTGTCCTAGCTTACAATATAAAAATGCATCCTATTCCCACCCTCAAGAACTGCAGAAACCAGGGGTGGCATCGTTTCTTCCTTCTCTCCTGTTAATGGGCCCATCAATGTCTTGCCACATGACTCAGAGATAACTCCCTCCAGGAGCCATTTCTGTTTCACGGGTAATCAAGGACCCACATCATGACTCAGAACGATATCAGCCCATTGGGAGATGCTCTGCCCAGGGGGTAGAAGCTAAGCATCCCCAACTGGATATAATCTGGGTTTATGAAGGCAAGAAGCACTATTTCTACCGCATTGCCAGAGGAACGGCCACCCTTAGCCACTGGTTTTCCAGAGGACAAGAGCTACCAGATGGTTTCTACAGAATCACCACTTCAACAAGACCATTTCATCCAAACTGCTACCACCACCCTAACTAGCAGGAAGTCAGCTTGTATTCTGACACTGTCAGTGGTTTTTCTTTTGTATTCTTGCATGGATTTGGGTTTTTCCCCCTTTTCCTAATAAACTGTATTTCTGACTTGGAGTCTTGCTGCGGTGCTGGGTTTCTTCAGCCCAACTAGCTCTCAACACCGACAGCGAGAATGGGCCGCCCCAAGAGAGCTGTCGAATCCGGGCTGCAGCTGTAGGGCACAGCTGCTCTACAGCACAGGTGGACTGCCTTGGGATAGAGCTGTGCTGAGGGCAGGGACAAAGAACAGGGAGAGGTCTTCTCTATGTTTTCAGGTTTACTCCCTGGAGGGTCAAGGACAGAAAGACACTGATTCAAAGGCATCCATCAACTTCTAAATGGGGGGAAGGTCCCAGGGGAGGATACAATCTTTAACCAACTGGGAGAAACTGGGGGTGGAACACAAGGAGGGGAATACAATGTTGAAACCAGTAGGGAGACTACAGGGGAGGAGAATAACTTGAACAAACCAATGGGGTTTCCAAGGGTACAAAATTGAGAGGGAAGTTTCTAGAGAAAGGGGCAGACTTGGGGAGGGGTTGATGTTCAATGGGAGAAGGAACAGGGAACAAAAGGGCAGGTCTTTGGGGAGATGGACAGCTAGGGCAAAAGCCAACAATACTGGGGGGAAAGGAACAATCCATTAATAATAACATATGCTATAACAGCACAAAATAGAAAGGCACAGAAAACGGACTACTAGAACTGCAGTACAATAATAAACACACACTGCAAAGTGTCTCACTGGTTTGGCTTTCAAACCAGAAGAGGTGCCAACCTAAAAATTTCCCAACTTCAAAGTTAACTGGCTGCCGTTTTGATTTCCTTCTTAAATATATCACCGAGGCGCTACCAGCTTCTATAATTGGCTCAGCAGCATGTCTGTTCTTAGTGCCAAGCAGGGATTCACTTTGCCAGGCATGGAGGAAGCTTCCAGGAGCTTGGCACAAAAAATCACTTCTGTGGCTGGCTTCTTCCCTCCCCACCAAAAACCAAGCCATGCCAAACCAACACCTTAACTAATCCGTAGTACTTAGTACGCATCCAATCATTTCTTTTAAACGATGCTTTATGTTTTTTACCAAACGCACTGAAAAGAAGTGGATCCATAATATTGATAAAAATTGTTCCAGTTCAATAGAAATATTGGGTCATGCAACTCTAGACTACATAGCTATTTTTTTGTACCATACCCAGAGGCTTTTTTCACCTCCATGTAAGAGCCTAAATGAGGGATGTGGGAGTCCAGGCGGCTCTCCAAAATGCAGTTTATTCCATCCAAGGTGTTACAGCAGTCCAGGGTCATGGGTGACAGAGCCTGTGCCTACAGCTGTCAGCTCTAGCTGCAGGCAGGCCTGGAGACCCTTTGGTTTTGGTACTTTGCTGAGCATCTTCATACAGTAGAACCAATCTATGCCTTAACTATTATCTATAGCCTATCATAACTACTCTAATTACCATATGTTGCTATTCTCCACTCACTAAAAGTCAGTACATTACAGTTGAAGCAGAAAGGTGTTTTTCAGTTTTCTTGGCAGTGGAAGATTTGGAGACCCCTTTTTCTGCTTGCAGCATTTGCTGACTTGTTTGCCTGTGCTAGCTTCCTGCTTGGTAAAAACATCTTCTTGTTTGGGGTGGGTTTATCCTTTGCTCTAAGTCATAAAACCCTCTTCTAACTAACGTATCCTCGGTTATCCAGTAAGACTGGCTCAGCAATTCTTTTCTTCTAGATCAAAACTTGCTTCCAACTCTATTCCTTCTTCAGACTCCACATTCAAAAATCTTTCTGCCAAGCATACATATCTGTGAGACTTTCTTGTCAAACTTTCATCTTTCCCAACACCTCTAAAGAAATGTTTCCTGATGGTTTGGATCAGAAGATCCAGTATTGCCATCCTGAGATTTTTGTTTCGAAACCCATAAGCTGTGCTCCAGGTTTTGCCTATGTTCTTTGTTGTGCCTTGCATATATTTTGGCTAGAAGGCCAGTGTAGATGATGTCCTTGCTGCAGTAGCCATGGGAAATAAGGTGGAGTGTCTGGCTGATGTACCGGGATGCAGACTATACACCACTCCCCTAGGGAGGCGAGGATCCCTAAAGGAATAGAATATTGGCTATGCTCTGGGAGTTTTACAGAGAGAAAGATCCTCCTAGCTCAAATGATTTGTCTCCTGGAGTTCTGAGGAGTATGTGGTGAAGAAGAAGGCTGCTGTCTTTTCCAAGAATCTTCCGTGCATTCAAGAGGATCATTGAACTTCTTGTCTGAGAATGAAAGAAATATTAGTAGTAATTAGTTCTTTTTCTCTGTCTGTGCATCACTGATTGAATATGGGTAGATTATATTTTTTTTATTTATTTATTTGAATTATTCATCATAAGGTCTTCCAAATTCCCAAATTCTGCTTCACTTCTTTCTTTTGTAGGCCAGTCTGGTTCATCTTCTCTTCTACTGTATTATTGTAGACCATATCTGAATGGATTTTTTTTTTCATTTTGAACTTTAGGTTTAAATTGAATGAGCAGAACACTTTATTTATCCTTATTTTACCAGTTTGCAAGGAAATACAGAATTTTGAAGAGAAGTGACGCGACTCCACTTGAGGTTTTCAATGGAAGAGAAGAATGACGATGTCCTACCTTCACAGCATTGTTTACAGTAACATTGCAGCTAGTTTCCAGCAACGAAGGTCAGGTTCTGGAAGCAGGCACGCATGATTGTAGAGAAGTCTAAAAAGTTTCAGTTTGGCCACTTTTCTTGAAAAATAGCTAATATGTCTCAACGTTGTGCTGAATCTTGTTGTACAGACACTTCTTTTGAGGTCTGAACTCCTTGCTGGACTTTCTGTATCTGAGAATCAGATACAGAAAACCTATGTTTTCTTATATGCTGTAAGAATTTGGTTCTAATCTAGAAGAGCAAGAAAAGGTTGCCATATTAATAGAAGCTAAAGAACCTGCTAAGAAAGCAGTTAATGGACTGCTTTTTTTATTGGAGCAGTGATTTAGTGGTTTGATGGGGTTTTTTTTTTTTTTTTGCTTCTCAATAGAATTTTAGAAGTGGTGGGGTAAGAAAGTGTGGATTTTTATAGGTTTGCCTTGAAGGAAGAATTACAGGGGAAACAGATGAAAACAATTGATGCAGAGCTCTATACATTAATACACTCCTTCCTACAGAGCTTCAGAAGTGAAAACCAAGAGGAGAGAGTGCCGACAAGATGAGAGTGCCGATTTACTAGAATGAATTCAAGATAGCAATCATTTCTCTCTGAATTACAGCTCTAAACCTCAGGGTATTAATAGGAAGTACATAACAATCTCAAAGATTTAAAAATGGATGATGAAGTTTTATATCCAGTAAACTGTAAGGCTTCAAATTTTAATCTGGTTTGCATTTTGGCAAAAGCCTGGAATCTTTTGCAATTTGCCAGATAACAAGGGATTTAGAACAGGAAGTATGCAAGTAATCTTTTGGACCCTTCATCTCCCTTCTTAGAACAATAAATACATTTATTATGCTCCTATTTTTATTCCATCAGGGGATTTGATCATGGAAATGTCTAGTCATTCTTTTCTTGTTTTCAACCCCTCAAAGAGCATGAATCCAAACTATTCAGAAGTTCTTGATCTGCAACAGTGACAAGCACTATACCGGAAAGAGTCAGTGGACATTAGCAGATCCCCTACGACAGCCCCCTATGGCGGGCAGTTCTGGCAGGACTGATGTTTGAGGGGCTGGAATTCTGTGAAATAGAACATTCTATGAATGGGGAAAATGGAAACAGATTCTGAACGTTCATCCCAACACGTAAACAAGTAATAGGGCAGGTAATTTTCTGTGGAAATTTCTTTAGCCCCAGTGTTGTGGATGATGATTACTCTTCTTACCTCCTTTGGCCAGCTGCCAGCACAGCCACGTTACACTGCTTATGGACAGAAAGCTAGAAGAAGTGATTTTTGAACAAAACACCTATCAGGACCTTAGAGTGTTTTTTGCTGCAAAATGTTTCAAGGCAGATAGTGAAACAATTCCATTGTAGAGAGTGTGCTGAGAAGACAAGTTTGGAAGTTAAAAACCATGGGATCTGTTTCTATATATGTCACTGATTTTGCTTATTATCTATTTGGTGGGGTTTCTTGTTTTGTTGGTTTTTTTTTTGTTTTGTTTTTTTTTTTGCCAGCACCGTTGAGATTAGAGCATTAGACAGAAAAGTACTGTAAGTTTAAAATACTTTTGAGATGCCTTGTGCTGAAAACCTTGTAGCTACTGCTAAGGCCCATTAGCCAGGTCCTGTTTCATTTCTGAGAAGCTATAAAATTCCCATTGGTAATTTAGTTCTAACCATCTGTTGTTATGGTGGAGATGCAAATTAAGAAGAACAATTTTTGAATCTGTAAGGATGTATTTACCATTTTGTAGCTGCCTTTTCAGTCTCTGAGCCATCAATGAAAAAAAGGAGAAGAATCTAACTGTTTTCAACCTGTGGACCATCCACTACTGTCCACGTTCCGAGATTCAAAGCCAAACAATCCTTTCGGGCCTCATTGGGAGGAATTATTTGGATTCAAAATACTAGACTAGTATTGGATTTCCACCAGCACAGTCCATTGGGCACGAATTTTGATATCTATAGAACCTTTCACGGGGATCCATCTTCCTCATGTGCATCACATTTTATAAGAGAAGAGGCGTTGTTGAATGGCTTCAGTGGAAAAAAAAATCTTAAATGCACTCTGAATGGAATTGAGATCCAAAGGAGCCAGTATTTCAAGAAAGCCTGAGATATTGTCTGTGATGAGATCCCTTCTAAGAGGTTCTATTAAGGTACCAAATTCTCCATCAAAATACTGGCAGATTGGTCAGAGGGGAAAAGCAAACTTTTTAAATGGTCCTTTGGGAAGACAGGGCTTGCAGCAAATTTAGTAATTGCTGCTAGGTTGCCTACATTCCAGGAAAGAGTATTAAATACTGAACTTCAACCGATGGTGGATTAAGTCTTTGTGACTGTGAAAGTCCAGTGCATGGCAATCTCAGAAAGGAACCCATCAAAGCCCCAGAAATGCCAACACACAAGTTGTGAGTTGGCAGTGCATGCCAGGTTTTAGCAAACCACAGCAAAATGCTGATTGCAAAACGAGGCCATCAAGTCACATATGGTATGAAGCAGTAGGAAAGAGGAAAGCAGCTGAGAGCGTCATCCCTGCTAAATAGTCTCAGTATTCTTATTGCCATTAGCAGAAATGTGAAATGAGTCTATAAAAATTACAAAGGAGGCAAAAGAAAAGGGAGTGATGACTCCTCTGGCATAGTGTTTCCTAACAGGGATCTTCAAAATGTAAAGATTCTATCATCCTTTAAACTGAAGGAAGGTATTAATGGCAGTAAGGAAATGGCATCAAATGTTAGAAAGACTCTGGGCAGTGTACTTCTAGACAGAAATGCCAGTGATAGAAAACCGACTTAACTGGCACCAATGCAGCAGCATTGTACTAAAGCCCAGAAATGTCCACTGCTTCACTCTCTGCCATTCCTTTAATAAGCACACAGCGGCTCTGCAAAATTCCTACTCATCATCTCCTTGGAAAACTGGGCGTGAGGGTCCGTAGTGACGCAGAGTCCCCAGGCAGGTGCAAAGGAGAGCCGCTTTATTGCAAAAGCCAGGCTTTTGAAGCAGTCAGGCCTTTATCACTTGCATAGCTTTAAGCCACAACAAACTTAATTCAACCAACAGTCATACACCACGCTGTGAACACGCAATGCTTCTAGAACTTCTTGATCTACCTCTAATTCAGCTGACTCACTTTCCCCTAGTCATTTTCTACTTAGCCAAAGTAACGGGCCTCAGCCATGGTTTTACAAGGCCTTCCTTTCGGGAAGTTCTACCTATATGCAACAGCATACCACAAGTTGCTTCACCACCAAGAGTTTAGGTAGATGATTTGCATCTGCCCTTGCGGTGAAACACAATGGGGAGAGAAAATGCTGTCGGAGATGTTCAGTCATTCCATTTTCTAGACAGGCCAAATCAAAAGAAAAGCAAGCTATAGGATTGTGTACTTGCTCTTACAGAACACCTGCTGCCATCTGACAATGAACTAGCAGAAAATCAGCAAGAATGAGACTTGAGGCAAACAACCTTTGGAAGGGAATAATGGGTTGATAAATAAAGACAACACGTTTCCAGGCTATCGAGATACTTTAAATGACAGCAAAGGATTTGAGAGCAGAGACTGAACTCATGGGGAAGGATTCAAAGAATCCCAAGAAAAACATGACCAAAGAATAAAAGAACCCCAAGAAAAATAGGGGCAACTGACCTGTTTAAGCCTTCAGGAAATCAGTGGCCGCTGATTTAGATAGGCCATTCAAGTTCATTTACTGGTGCACCTTCCACTCCTTTTTCACCTGTCAGCATCACAGGGTGAACTGGGACCTTGGAATCAAGATTATTTGGGATTCTGTTCTTAGCTTTAGGAGAGAAGTACAGCAGGTGAAGTACCTAGTACTGATGTGATACCCAGGAACACAGAGTTGACACATTTCATTGAATTCCAATCACAACTAGCAATACTAAGAGGATAGGATTGGCCTCTTTTCATGACGCTCTTCTTGTTACACAGCCTGCTCTGATTCTGGTGAAAGTTTTTCATTAGCTTCTCTCTAAAAAGGAGAAAAACCAATCAAATGTCCCTCTCTGCTGATGCTAATCGAGTCAGAGGTGTATGAATGGGCCAAAAGTATTTGGAATTCTTCTTAGAGAATGGAAATGGAAGCAGAGCTACCAATCTGTTTCCTTGCAACATATCCCTAAAACTCATTCCCTTCTATTCATAACTTATGTATAGCCAGCAGTACATTCAGGAAAAGATGAAGCTGACTGATGTCAGCAAGGGAAGGATTTGAAAGAACTATTCCCATGAATCATCATATAGACAGTAACTCTAGCATTAAAATCAGAACCCTTTTAGTAAGTATCACTTATGGGAAATTCAGGACTCCTGCACAATGGACCAAGAGGATTAAGCAGAAGCCGTTTATGGTTTACATGATGCACTTACACATTCTGACTCTCTGCACACGCTAGTAACGCTTTTCTTATTGGTGCCTTTGTCTTGTCCACGCATTCTGCGTGCACCTCTCAGAAGATGTGTTTCCTTACAGTCCAGGTACTTTGCCCCTCCCCCCCCACCCCCGTTTTGGAGTTCTTGTGGTCTTGGTGGTCTTGGAATTTAGTTTCTCAGCTTTTCCTCTCTTGTTTTAGCACGGCTTATGTCTTGATGAATTCCAGAGGGCCCTGAGAAAATTCTGAGAAGAACTGTTCCAAGCTGGATGGCTGGTGCACCCTGTAGTCTAAGCGGCTCAGATACATTGTCACAATTGCCCCTTCTTCCTGCACCAGCCAGATCTTTTCCAATGTAATTTTTAGCAAGAGGCACACCAGTTTCTCGATGCATGGAATAACACAAAGCAATGAAATAATGACTACTAGTAAAAACAAAGCTCCATTTACGAGATCTTTCAACCACCCAGTTCTTTCCCATCCCTCAAACCATTGATGCAAACCCCACTCCTTCCCAGTCGATTTCTTCATGTTATCTTGTCCTTGTGTGTGTTTCTTATGAATGGCTGCAGAATGGTCAAAAAGATTCATACAATACATTCCTTCAATTCCTCACACTCGTGTACATGTGCAATCCTAACAATAAATCTATTACAGCTCTTATTTGCAGTGTGCTATGTCTAATAGTATCTATGACAGTGAGAACCAGATTTGAAATAGAAGATACTATGTTTAGTTGTTTGAACAGCCTGAATCCCAAATGATTAAAAGCAGCCAAACCTTGAAAAGCAGCGACACCTAGCATAAGGAATGACGCAGTTCTTCCTCCTGGAACAAGCAAAACTCTGCACAATGGTGGCAATCGCGTCTAAAGCTTATGCTTGTTCTTTCAGTATTCCCGGAAACGATGAAGCAGCTTCCTCTTGCAAAGACCATTGTGAAGGTCACGGAGCGCTCCTGAGCATGGCTTCTGCCGAAAGACACTCGAGACCGGCGCCTAATTTCGAAAAGCGGCGTATGCCCGTCTTCTGTGTCTCCTGTCGCCTACATCTTAGCGAAAAGCTATTGCAGCGTCTGTCTCAAAGAGAAACTGTGCCAACACAGCAAACATCTCTCAGTCTTGCTCTAGAAGCAGCACCGAGGGCTGCAAGAGCAGTAGAAAAAAGACAAGAAAATTTTCCAGGACCTCTTTTAGTACGAGGGCTAATGTGAGTTTAGGATTCAGGCAAGTGACAAGATACCGTCCTCTTTCAGTTTGAGAGCTGAGCACTCAATCCTGGTGCTGTGTGGCTTCATTCTTCGCGTCTCAGCATCTGCTGAACTCTCCGTCTCTCGGAGGCGAAGAAGCGGCTTTTTCGAGCACAGAGCATTGTGTCGTTCGCGGTGCGCTAAGGAGTGCGGCTACTGCTGAAAGACGACGGGGACCGGCACCAACCTTCGGAGAGCTGTGTATGCCCGTCTTCTCCATCTCTTGCTGCCTACATCTTAGCGAAAAGCCTTTCCACGCTTTCTCTCCCGAAGAAACTGTGCCAGCATAGCAAGCGTTCCTCGAGACTTTTCATGATGTTAGTCGAGTTCTTACCAGCTCCGAGGCAAAAAGAAAAAGTAAGATTGGCTACGGAGTACTGCATAAGGTTTGGAAGGATGCAAAGGAAAGTTGTCCAAGAACTCTTTCCCTTCGAATGTTAATAAAGGTTTAAACTGCTGGAGAGTTGTTTGTTCTTGTCCTCTCTCAGTCTGAGAGCTGCGCAATCAATCCCGGTGCTGTGTGGCTTCATTCTTCGCGTCTCAGCATCTGCCGAGCTCTCCGTCTCCCTAAGGCGAAGAAGCGGCTTTTTCGCGCACATAGCTTGTGCCGGTCGCGGTGCGCTCCGGAGCACGGCTTCTGCCGAAAGACGCCGGGGACCAACACCTACCCTCAAAGAGCTGCGTCTACCCATCTTCTGCATCTCTTGTCGCCTACATCTTAGCGAAAAGCTTTTCCACACTTTCTCTCCAGAAGAAACTGTGCCAGTACAGCAAACTGCCCCTGATTATGGCCTCATATTTTGCCTTTGCACTGGATTCAGGAAGTACTCCACTTTCTTAGTTAAGCATCTAGTTGTTTTCAAATCACCACTCTCCATGTCCCCTCCTACCCGGTGTGAATAGACACAGGCACATTACCTTGTAGGTAATAAATCCAGGCAATAGGAGAGTCCAAGAAGAATACACCTTGACTTTGAGAAGCAATGCCAACTGAATAGAAAAAAGATAACGCCCTTCTTTGAGACCCAATATCACACATCTGTGTGCCTGGGGGGGAGGTGTATGTGTGTGTGTGAATGGGAAGTGTACTCACCCACAAACCAGAGGCAATATTTAGTAACCAACATATCGTAAGGGTGAATGCATATAATTTCCTGCTCTTTATTGATGTTTTTTTTTTCAAAGGTTCATTTGTTTTTACAGATTTTCTAGTCAGTTGAAAAAATCTTCTGTGTTTGTGTGAGAATAGAAATCTCCATAAAGCTTACTGTGTGAGGAGAATCCCTTGGACTAGATGATGACTATTTAGAAGATGATATTTTCATCTGCATCAATCCATTTCCTTGTTTTGGAAATATTTTGAGTTTTCAAAGTAGCAATTTTGAAGATGTATTTTTCGAAGGTGAAAAAATTGAGATCATAATTGGTATCAGAGAAAAAAAAAAAAAAAAAATCCCTTAAAATCATTCATTGCATCATTTCAATGTTGTTTTTTTGAATTTTCAATACCTAACTCTAAATCTGATGTTAAAACCTTTTTAAATGCTCTGTCTTCACACAATTTTCTTCTTGATCCATTTCTAAGCTTCAAAATGTTATTCAAGTAAGAGTAAATTACTGAAACTACTTCACATTTTACAAAATGACATCACAGTGCAGGGAGGGAGGAAGAGAGGGAGGAAGGGAAGGGAGGAAGCAAAGAAAGAGAGAAGAGAAAAAGGGAGAGCAAAAAGAGAAAGAAAGAAAGAGAGAGAGAAAGAGAGAGAGAAAGAGAGAGAGAGAGAGAGAGAGAGAGAAAGAAAGAAAGAAAGAAAGAAAGAAAGAAAGAAAGAAAGAAAGAAAGAAAGAAAGAAAGAAAGAAAGAAAGAAAGAAAGAAAGAAAGAAAGAAAAAGGAAAATCCCAAATGTCAGAAACCTAAAAAACGATAAAATATTTGTGTGGATGATATTTAAGTGCCAAGACTGTTCCTCCATTTAATAATGCTGTAAGGAACTTCTGTGTAAAACCAAAACAGTTAAACTGGATGGCAGTTTCTCAGAATCAATAGTCTGTTTTTTCTATCTTCAGCCGGTCACTGTTACTGCACAGAATGATTATTACCACAGAATAACAGAATGGTTGGGATTGGAAGGGACCTTAAAATTCACCTAAATTCACCCCACATGTCATTGGCAGGGACACCTTCCACTAGGCCGCCTTAAGCTCAAAGACCCATTCAAGCTGGCCTTGAACACTTCCAGGAATGGGTCACCCACAACATGTTCCGGTGTCTCACCAGGCCTCCTGGCAAGGAATTTCTTCCCAATACCCAAAGGAAACATATACTCTTCAGGTTTTAAAGCCATCAACACTTCTCCTATTGCTCCATGCCCTTGTGTAGCTCATCTGCCTCCTTCTGCTAGGCTGCCTTCAGATACTGGAGGACTGCTCTAACATTTGCTCAGAGTCTGCTCTTCTCCAGGCTGAGAAGATGCCTGGAGCACTCTGGCTTGATGACAGACTCCCTGAGCTACACTGGGGGCTCAGACCATTCTTCTTCTTGGACTTGTTGAAGGATGCACAAGCACTGCCGATTGTGCTTCATTGTGGTACAGGTAATAAATAGTTGATTGTTTCAATAAAGATTCACTTGAAATGATAAGAGCCAAATTTTAAAGCAAAATTAATTGGAGAAAGATTCCTAAACTTGTGGCCTATTACCCCAACCCATCTATTGGTTGTAAATGACCTTCCGTGCTGATGTTATGATGCATGAACCAAAGCCAAGTGATGTATACTACTTAAGACAGATGTTCTACCTGCTTACTAGAATATGTTCTTACAGTTTTAAAGCAATCCCCTGAACATTAAGAACAAGAGATTACCTCATGAAGTAAAGAAGTGCTTTGGTTGGAAGTAAAATGCATTTGAAGGAAATGGGTTTGTGGGCGAGCACAGCAAGATCTCAGAAGTAGAGTGCCAGCTTAGTTCTCTGCTTCGGAGATAAGTGAAGCAATTCAGGAATGTCTTTCCGTGAAAATTGTTTACAGATCTTTCTGCGCAACAGTTAATAAACAGCCTCAGAAATGTTTGCAAATAATAGACTAGTCACTACAAGGTCGTCATGCATGAGTGGTAGGACAACTCAGACTCATAGCAGTGGTTTTGCTGTTGTGCCTCTTAGACTAGACAAAAAAGAATGAGGAAAACTAATTTTTCCATCTTTGTTTCAGTGTTGGTTCCAAGACTATTTTCCTGCCCTCAGGAGACAGTAAAAACTCTCAAAAACTGAAATGCTTTAGAACTGGAAATGATCTGAATCACAAATATTTCTTTTCAAATAAAATTTAAAACATCAGTCATAACTGTAAAACAGATTGAGCTATTTAAATATGAATGTTCTTTCTATACATACTAAAACATTCCCAGAGATAACTCTTGTGTCCTAAGTCTGTTTAAAAGTCTAGAGTTCCTGGTAAAAAACTTATATGAAGATGAGGTAGCTACGTGATAGTCCCTTTCCAGCTTAATTATACTCTTCACTCTCACCACCACTACCAATTGATTTCCAAAAGTTCTTAGCAAACAGTAATTTAACTTTTTTAGTTCTATGCAAAAAAATGACAATGACAAGAGTTCTTTGCACTCCCTGTTTTCTGAGATGCTTGACCATCAAGCCTTAGGAACTTGATCATGAGTTTTATTTCATCTCAAAGTAAATTTTAAGGGAGTGGCAGAGAGAATGGGAGCCTCAGGCATAACAAATTAGGCTTCTAATTCTTGTACTGTCCTTCTTACCTATGACAAGAACTGGAAAGAGGATAGATTAGAGTTAGCAGCTGTTGAACATTTGCACATACTCTTCCACTAAAGAAGAGGTCAAGGATGGTTTTCTGGCCCTCCTTCCACGAGCTGCAGCTTCCTTCAAGGCACTTTCACCTGCTGTGGCATGGAGCCCTTCATTAGCTTCACTGTAGGTATGTATTCCTCCATGGTTCTCTAGGGGCTGCTGGGAGACAAGCTGCTTCACTAGGATATCTCCAGGGACTGCAGGGGATTCTTTGCTCTGTCAACTGGAACACCTCCTCCTCCTTCTTGTCTCACTTTAGTATCATGGAGCTGCTTTCAATACTCTTTTTTCCCCTCACTTGCCACTGCCTATTCATATGTTTTGGGCTTTTGACCATATATTCTCACAGAGACTGATGGGCTCAGTTGCAAAAATGTGTCTTGCTAGAAAATGACATGCGCTACAAAACCATGATTTTATAGAAAAGAATAGTGGAAGTACAAATAGACTGCTAAAGGTCCAGAAAATTGACAGTGCTTCATTGTAATACATCCCCTGATTTTGCCTTCTTTCTCCTTAAGATCTGGAAAGAATAGTGGGCAGGAGACAGTGCTGTTTCAAGGAAAAGACTTTTTTAGGATTCTAGGGTGCATGTTCAACTTTCTTGAGAACATTGAGGAAAGGCACTTTGTCTTTCGTGGTAAATATCATTAGGCAGTCGTGACAAATTCCGACCAAAAAGAGCAGGTCAAAATCTTGGTGAGTCCAAGCAATATACCTTGAGTGGCCAGGACAGAACCATAGACTCGTAGAATCAGTTGAACTGGAAGGAGTCCGTCAGGCGAATCAAGTCCAACTTCTGGCCCTGCAAGGGACCGTCCTCGAAAATCACACCAGATGCCTGAGAGCAATGTCCAAAAGCTTCCTGAACTTTAGATAGGCGTGATGCTGTGACCACTCCCTGGAGAGACTCTTCCAGTGCCCAGCCATCCTCTGGTTAAAAGACTTTTGCCTGATACCCAACCTAACCCTCCCCTGACTCAGCGGCATGCCCTTTCCTTGAGCTCTGTCCTTGTAAACCTCATTTGAGAACTTTCTGATACCTTCATGTCTTTTTTCATTGTGGCACCCAAAGCTGCCCCCAAGCACTCAAGGTGAGGCCGCCCCAGAGCAGAGCAGGTCAGAGCAGAGCAGAGGAGGACAATTCCCTCTCTTGCCCAGATGGTGGTACTGTGCCTGATGCACCCCAGGACAGGCTTGGCCCTCCTGGCTGCCAGGGCACTGCTGATGCACATTCAGCTTGCCATTGGCCAGGAGCCTGGCTTCCTTTCTGCACTGCTTCTCTCCAGCCTCTGGCTCCCTAGTCTATACACACACGCACCACGATTGCCCAGTCCCAGGTGCTGAATCCAGCACTTGCCATCGCACAACTCCCGAAGGTTGGGGATTACCTGTGGGAATCCTTGAAAACAGAGGATTTTGGGAAAGCTGCAAAAGGCAGGCCTCAGAGACAGCAGAACTGTGGTTGGAGCTAAGCAGTAGTCATAAGGTTTGTCAGCAGAAAAATGATAGAAGAAGTAGAGAAGTAAGGACAAATAGAACAATGGCCTGTGTATTAACGCTTGACCAGAAGAACTCCCTAAGCTACAGCAAAGTATATCTAGCCAGATGTTAGGAAGTTCTAAGCCTAATAATGGAGCTCTGTGCATTGTATCTTAAGGCTTACAAGCAGGTCTTTTATTCAAAAGAAGCAAGCGTTCTTTGAACCAAAGTTATGTGTGCTTCTAGGGATCGGATAGAACTACTGTCAATATGCTTTTGCTTTGTGGGATTGGTAAATAAACTTTTCAAGTGCTGGGGACATGAGCTGCTGGCATCTTCCCACTGTCATAACCATGTCATGAGACTGATGCTGGAAAATACAACAGCTTGGGACACCTTCCCCAGCAGTCCCGCCCCTTTCGTGATTTGTGCATGGACTCCCGGCCAGCCATAATTGCCCATCTCTCTTATTTGTCCAGATGTCTCTTGCAGGGTCTCACTGCCCTCAAGGGAGTTAGTTCACAGCTCCTCCCAATGTAGTGTCTCTGGCAAACGTGCTTAATATTCCTTCAAGTGCCGAGTCCAAGTGGTTCCAAAGATGTTGAAAAAAACTGACTCAAGGATGATACTGTCTTAGCCACTGAAATTAGCGCTTCATGCTTCTTCTTGCTCCTTAGTGCAGAAATCACAACAAATATCTTCTTTGTTTCTTTTCTATCCATGCAGATATCTTTGCTTATGCTCATGCTTTTTATCCCAACAGCAGCTGACACAACATTTACATACACAGCAGGAGCACGCTTTTCCTGCTCTTACTAGACTTAACAATTTTGCAATCTGTCAATCAATGACCTTTGCAACTGAAGTCAGACCTTCAGCATTTCTCATCAAAATAATAGAATGTCCTCAGAAGAAGAGAAAACTTTGCTGCATACTCTGTAAGCCTGCAGAATATATCATGAGGAGTTAGCATCACAATCATTTCAGCACAGACCCTATACTTGAGCAGGGAAAAAACTTCAAAGAAGAGCTAATTAATGCAGCAACATAATCTAAGGGATAAAACTACTAGGATCTTCCAAACTGGTCTCTGCGGTAGGAATGTACTTGTAAGAATACAGAAGGTAAAAGATATGGTTTGGAAAGGCTATATCCTTGCTAAGCTAAATTAGGTCTCATCCTGTAGATGAAAGATCAAGAAGCTCAAAGTGGAGCTAGAGAGACATGTCCAGATAATGAGATATAGCAAAGCATTTTTCAAGATAATTAGGCATTCTGGTGGACATGGCAGTTAGGTTAAATCTGCCACACTTACTCACTCTTGGGGACTGAATTGTGGAGTGCTAAACCATATCTGCTGCTCTAGAAAGTAAAAGAGACCCATCCAAACGGTATGGTTAGTGTGAAGACTCTCACTCTCTATTGCTAAACACTTCATAAGCTATTAACCTGTCAAAGGAACAAAATGAAATAAAGCTGTTATACCATCTTGGAATGGAAAAATATGTTCATAATATTTTTTTCCTTCTGTTTTCTTCCTCTTTTTTTTTTTTTTTTTTTTTTTTTAATCCCACGAGATATGATTCATAATTTCAACCATTCTGGAATGCTTTCAACAGATGAAGCCAGCATAGAATTTTTCTAACAGGCTCTTGCCCCTTACATTCTTCATTACAGTTTTGGAATATACTCCACAGTCATTTGGTCTCAGTCAGTTTTTTATCTCTTTCCCTCAAGACAAATTTTAAAGGACTACCTAACCACTAAAAATCATCATTTCTCTGGTTTCTCAAAGCTTTTTGAGAAAGTTGATTTGTTTTGGTTTTTTCATATTGCATCATTCCTAATGTCTTCAGACCTACTTCAAGTGGAAGTTAAAAATAAATCATATCTTGAAGAGACTGTTAAAGATAATGAACTGCCAGTCTTGGTATTTGTATGTTTCTAAATCCTTTTGATTTCAAGGTTGCCTTCCTGAATGCTCAGTTTAATTAAAAAAACATTGTGTTTCTAAAGGAGACCTAGTTCAATTGCTTCTGCAAATTCACCTTCATTTTGTAGGATTGTACTTCAAGAAATCTTCTTTCCTTCAAACATGAAAAGTATAGATTTGACATCATATGTGACCCTTTCATCTGTCGGAACTCTATTTCATTGCATGAGTTTCACAGTTGCCTCCAAGAAGATTCCTTTCCATTCGCATAGCATGTTATCTGAAGATCGGTCTGCTTTCTTCACTTGCTTTAATGGGAAGACATGGGAAATACATTCTGAAGGTTATCTTTTATAGTCTACTTTTACCTACCAGTGTGCTTCTATTGACTAGAACCAATTTCAGCTGGAAAGAACATATTGTTCTGATCCGCTCATACCAAGGGGGGATGATGTTTTCTTAACTGATCTCGGAGTGCAAAAGACAAGATGGAAAGGGGATTGCAGTATCACTCAAAACAAATGCACCTTTCTAGAATGACCACAGCAAATGCCTTAAAGGAATTAGGGAGAGGAAAAGAATAGAAAAGAGGGGGAGAAAGAGAGAGGGAGTATAGCTACCAAATGGAGAGAGATGAAGTCCTTGCAGTGCAGCCGATGGAGTTCTCCTAGGGGAGATCTCAAAGTCCTGGTTATCTCAAGGTTCTATTCTAGTCCATTGCTGAGGGGGGAAACAGATCTAGAAATGGCTGAGGGGGAGCAGATGCAATAAAGAGCACGTCTATTGAAATTGCTGAGGGGGAAAATGGTATTGAAGACGGGTACAGACAGTCCATGGTCTCAGCAGGAGAAGTCAATATCAACATCAGCAGTGAGTGGGACCCATTGTTTCAGGCCTGGTTTCTATGGGAAACCAGTCTAGGTCCAGCGAACACACCTGCAGGCAACACTTAGCAGGCATCCTGCTTCAGTCACGCCAGCACCCCTGGATCAGAATTATGGGCGTCTCAGCCTCAGTCCTTGGGAGGGGGGCTTCAATCTCCATCCCTCATGGTGGTAGTGGAGCAGATGAAGGATTTTCCATGGGGCGGCTACCACAGTTGCCCCAGCAAGTTCATCTGGCCAAGAGGTGGGATAATTCCTGGGCTGGTGTCGCGAAGCACGTGCAGGCACATAGGTCGCGTCACCCCTTGGCAGGCCCTGCTAGAAGCAGTCACTGTAGACACAGCTGCAAACTATCACTTGGCAGGCCAGAATTCTGCTCAGGGGCCTCAGGATTTTGGCATTCCTCCACCACCAGCAGGCCAGCATTTTAATCAGGGTCCTCAGGGTCCCGATGTCTATCTTGGGAACGGTCGTGTGGCAATTGCGGGGAACTTCAGACTGTCTTTCACATGGATCAGAGAATCTGTTTACTAAAATGGCCAAAAAGAATGCGTAGCACTTAGAATTGAGGAAAAATAAAAACCCAAAACCAAACCCAAAGCGCTGGAGCAATATCATTCTATAGAATGCCATGTATCTATGAGAAGTACAAAACAATTTTATTTTCAAATGCACTTACAAATCACTGTTTTGCATCTGGTTTTTTTGTTTGTTTTTTTTTGTTTGTTTGTTTGAAAGCTCTGGCACTTATCTGATTCCTTTTTGAGGTAATTCAGCTCAATAATCTGGTAAGAAAGCAGCTAAAAGTAAAGAGAAAAACCTATGGGGACCAGGATGCCACTTCAGCCACGTTGTCGTGAAGCATTAGGTCAGCCTTCTGGGTTGTAGAAATATGTCTGTCCTAGATGAAAATCAATGCATAGCACTATCTTATTTTAAACTTTGTCCTTGCTACTGGGTTCCTGAATGATCAAGATGCTTTGAAACCAAACAACATCCAGCTCTCTAAGATACTCCCCAAAGTATTGCAATGGAAGAACTTGATCAGGAGGAAGAGCTCGCCATGCAAAACACGAATATGATGTCAAGAATGCTTTGTTGTGGATTACCATTGTTTGGGATTGTTTATCCCTTACCCCACCATGTAGGTATAAGAAAAAATTAGGTAGCCACAAGCTTTTACAGCCCTTCTTGTATTTTGGGATAGTAAGGATTTAGGGGAGTATACAAAACTGAGGTGAGTTTTACTATTGACTTGATTGCTCTTTCACTTTGAATTAACTGCTCTGCATGTCAGCTTACCCATCAGTATAAATGAGAAGAATTATATCTTCCTTCCTGCCCAAAGGATGCTTCATTATGCCTGTGATGTCAGGGACTTAAAAATGAAGAACATTGTGATTGAAAGGAAGCACTGGAGTGCCACAAAATAACTGTAGTAAGCTGTGTTTCCTCCTCAGCTTCACTGTGATAGTAGAATTTTAATGAGCAGTTCCAAAACTTGGTCTTAGCATAGTCTGGTGACATATCTCAATAGAGCAGTGTCCAAGGGTGACTTTATGATGCCTGTATCCCCAGTCATCTGCTCAGTTAATGCTGGATATGATATTTTCTGCCTTCAAGACTGGTTCTGAGAGCAAAGGTGGGGAGAAGAAGAAGCACGGCGTTTGTTATCAGAGGCTGCACTCCTTAAAAAGCAACACTCTTCCACATTCTGCGCTGCACTGTGTTGTCTGGGCACTGACGGAGCAGAACAGAGCGCTCATTTGCTTTTTAGTTGGTTTAGCTGGCTGAGGCAGAGTTTTCCCTGGATTGGTTTGTTTTTTTTCCTTTCCCTTTTCTTGGAACGTTTCGAATCTGCACCAGACTGGGACCTGGGAAGCACTGGGAACTTGCACTTTGCGGCCTACTGGGGCCTACTCTGGGCAGCAGCCTTCCCCATTGGCGGAGGCATTGATAACAGAGCGAGCACCCACAGGAGAGACTTTCTGATTTGTCATCTCTTCAGTGCGGCAAATGAGTTTTGTCATCTGGTATTGTTCATTTTTTTGTGCTGGGGAGTGCTTTGCCTGTTAAATAAACAGGTTTTTCCCACTTCTCTCTGAGGAAATTTTCCCCAAACCAGTTGAGGGGAGGGGCCGTGTGGTTGGGCTTTCTCGGGGGGTGGGGGGTGCTTTTTGAGGTTTTCTGCCAAATTTGCCCTAAACCAGGACAATTGGGATGTGCGACTTTGAGAATGATGGAATCACTTTGGTTGGAAAAGACCTTTAAGAACATTGAGTCTAAATGGAATTAGCAAATGCAACCATCAAGAAATGCTTTGCTGTTTGAAGAGAACATGATTTATCTGGTAAGCTTTGCAAGTATTTGTGTCATCACAAGCACACATGTTCAATGCTTTAGATGGGAATATAATAAGAAACCTGTGCAAATCAACAGAATGATTCTCAGGGTAGGATATTTGCATGTTTCATCTTTCTTCCTGACTTCTTCAAATGAATTCTTTTTAGAAAGTAATGATTGGAATTGTTACTCTTTTGACAGTTCTGAGTGTATTACTGACCTTTTTGGCATATGAATGCCAAACGGATTAATTCACTTAGTTTTTCAGGTAAAGACTGAGATTTAGTGTTGCTTCAGCTGGAGGCAGAAACATTGAAATCCTCTGGCCTCCTTCTTAGTACCTAATTTCTATTACAAAATTAGTGCCCAATCTTGTCCCTTAAGGTCCACTTAGCTCAGTGTATACCAACAGGGTGACATTAGCAGGGCTCACATGATGCTGCACACAGAAGCCCTCAGTGTGCAGCTCTAGCAGACAGTAATTCCATGCAGTTGGACAATCCCAGTGCTGACTTTGGATCACCAGAAGTGTTCTTAGTAGAACGAGACAGATTTAATGGAGAGGTCTCTGCAGGAAGTGGCCTGAAGAAGACAGCAGAAATCCCAGCTGTGTGTTTGTAGAAATCAGTTGAAGGCCATTTTCAGAAAAAGATCTTTAAATCTAGCTAGCTTTTTCTGCAGATTATTTGTAAACTATATGCATTACATGGACAGTTTCACTGAGCATCTGAAATACAGCTGCATTTAAGGGGATTGAATCAGGGTTGGGAAGCAGTGGAATAAAGATTTTCAGGAATACCTGACATCCAAGTCCCGATGAAATTCATCCATTTTTTATGTCCAGATGCTTTTTAAAATAATGGGTGACCATTTGGCTACCTCATCGTTTTAATCAGAAATACAAAGAAAATTTTAAACTCAAATCTTTTATAGCTTGACTATTTTTCTTTGTTTATTTCCTGCTTTCCAATTCAGTTTTACAAATCATACGATTAGGTAATGAGAACTCATGCTGTATAAAAATATTTAATGCTATACTTCCAAGTTAAGGCCATGTATTTCCTGGAACTGTTTCAAAAAAAAAAGCCTATCTGGATTCTCTCTTCCCCACGCTCATTATTAGATGAAAATCATTTCAATATTCTATTTTGACTTTAGATGGTGCAAGATTATATTCAGAAATTCAAGCCTCTACTGTTAGGTTGTTTACATGGTTTTCTGGCCATTCTAACTTTGCGCAACCACTCTTTGCAGCTATATCTTTTTGCAGTAAGGCATCACAGGGTCTGTGAGAAGTTTTAATGTGAAGCAGAACTAACATGTAAACTACACGTGACATACTCGACATATTTCACTTCAGAAAGTTACAGTATACTTAGACGGGATGAAATACGAAAGAAATAGACTTAACACAGCATTTCTAAATCTTGGAAATTTATTACCTGAACTTTGAGTCAGTTTTCAGGACTCTGTAGAAATGCAAATGTGAAGTCCAAGGAGTAGAGCAGAAGGCGTATTGGGCAGGGGGACAGAAGATTGCTTTGAAGGATGATGTGTAGGCGAGACTGGGGGTAGCACGGTCGGGACGGATGGAGACGAGAGATCTCTGAAGCCAAGTCATGGAACTTGCGGTTTATTGCAAAGGGAGTGGGTACAGGGCCCTGCTGGGAGCTGCCAGCTGCAGCTCGGAGCAGACCCGAGAGAAGAGAAAGGATGAGAGGGTAATAACGTAAAAAGGCAAGAGCTAAGAGCATAGAAAAGTAAGAGTGCAAGAGTAAAAGCAAGAGAACAAGAGCAAAAGCAAGAGCATAAGAGAGCGAAGTTCCCGTTACAATACAATATATCATCTTCTGTGTTGAATATTCTGATTCTCACTAACCAATGTAGTACAGCATACAAATCCTAGAGCATTTACATACAGCCTCTAAGAATCACTACATTACCATATTGTGCTATATTTTAAACCCAAAAAACTACTCTTCAGACCTCTTCTGCCAAGCTGGCAGGGTCTGCTCTGACCCTTGGACCTGCCTGCTTGCAGAGGGTATTGTTTCATCAAAAGGGGATTACCTTCAGCCGGCCACACCATTGTTTTCCTGTTGTTCAGTAACTAAGGGATGTCAAAGCTTGCTTTCATTTCAATCTCGCTTATAGTTTCTATATTCTCAAAATCTTTTGCCAGGCAATCATATTTGTAAGGCTTTCTTGTTTCATCTTCCCCAACAATGATGTAAGCAAGATTGCATCCTATAAAGAGAGCAGCTGCTTCTGCTGGTGCCAACATAGAGAATTTGTGCCACTGGCCTAGTTTTCTGGGGACTTTTGACCTGTACGCTCTTGAGGGCTTGCAGATGTGAATTAATCTGTCCTTTGATCTTTTCTTTCATTTGAATGTCTATGACCTGTTTTGGTCTTGTGTACTGTACTGTATCGCATTATAAACAGACATGTTTCCACTCTTTGAAAGCTGTAGTTGAAAGTTAGGTTGCAGGTATGAGTTGGCTGTCAAAAGAAATAATTTTCTGCTTTAAGCAAAATATCAATAGAAACATTCAATCCACTCCTGTGACACAGATTCATTTTGAATTTACAGGGTAATTCACATCAGTGGTTGTACTGCCTGTGAAATAAATATGACTTGCTTGGTTTCTAATGATGATAATAGTCCTCTTTGTATTACTATAAGAATTGAATCCACCATCATTCTTTTCCTCTTATTATTGTGCTGTAAAGGAAAAACAGTTTTGCATTAACCAAGGAGTAAAATGCATGCATTGAGCATGATTCTTGCAGGTAGTCCTCAATTCTGAAAAGACCTCTCAGAAGCTGCATCAAACGGGAAAGCTAGAGAGATGGCAGAATACAGAATTTGCTGTTTAGGATCGAGTACAAAATGACACCCAAGAAATTCTTCATGGATGATGCAGAAGTACAAAGACGCCCCCCTTATTTCAAGGTGAAAGATAGTCAATGTGAAACTTGTTCAATGAATAAAAAACTATGCTAATCAGGACACTAGAATACCAAGCGTGCTACAAGGCTTTTTTGTAATGAACATCATTTCCAGCATGAAAAAGTACTCTTTTTATTGTAGATCGTTTAAAAGAGAAACAACAGTTTGGAAAAAAGTGCTTTTCTTTTTTCTATTAAAAGGAACTGTGTATCATTCTAGAGATACTGGAAACAGGTTTTTGAAAACAATGTTATTTTAAAGGTTAATTCTATTCATAAATACTTCACAGGAAAAAAATCTGATCTGCTGCTTCATCCTGAGGACTCTTAAAGAAAAATGCAATGGTTGCGTTCTCTTCTCACTACTTCAGGAGCTCAGTCTTACCTGCATTCTAATGCTTTTTTATGCTGCTGATGGCACGGCTTAGACATCCTTGTCTCCATTACCGTCATGATTTCCATTTCAAGTGATGAGAATTTTTCTTCCTGATTGGTGAAGTTAAGTGTCATAACATTAATGTTGAGTCAATTTGAAGGCTTTTTTCCAAAGGGATTTCTTCCTTCCTAATGAAAACCATTGGCACTAGAAAACCTACTCAGTTTTTCAGAAAGTGATATAATACACCTGTAGAGTACAATGTCCTCAGAGTTGCTTTTTCACCAGAAGAAGAAAACTGCTGTTTTCTTCTTCTATCACCTTAGACTTTATTCAAAACCTTTTTAAACCTTTGAATTCTATTTATAGCTAATTACTACTCTACTAAGAAATGGCTGTACTGCTATTAGGGAAACATCAAGGGGCAGTAATATTTTATCTAATACAAAATTTAAAAAACTCCAACTCTTAAAAAGGATACCTGAAAATGACATCTGAAAGACTGTGGCAGGAGGCTTTTTCCAGAACAATGTGCAGTTCTTCCCAATTCAATTTTCCCCTCCGATTACTTTGTACACAAAGATTTTTACACAGTCTTCTAACAGTGGCATGTTACTACTGGGGTAGAGTATAGCCCTGCCAGCATTGGAATTGACTCGAATGCAGTTGTGTTCAAATTTGCTGATGGGACAAGGGTTTTTTGCTGAACACACTTTAGCAAGCAAGAGAGCTTCTTGGTCTTTAGATGCTGAGTCCCAGAAAAAGATGAATGAGGTGGTGACATGCCTCGTGTTTTGAAGAGAGATCAAAACCTTATTTCTGGGGTCACCTCCCTTTTGGTACAGAAAGCGCACAGAGGGCTTTGAAGCAGCACTTTCACCCTCTTTGCATTCACTAGGAAATCTGAGACAGAGCTCGCCCCAAGGTTTGTGCAAAATTGCTCTTTTGATGCAACTGTTCACCAGACAATATCTCTGGGAAAATTTGCAGGGGCAGAAAGCAAGCCCTTCCTGGGAAATCTACTGAAATGGTTCAGAAGTTATTCCCATTCACTGTTGCTAACCTCTGCTGTCTAGCTGTCGGATATGCTTGGGACCATGTTGAAATAATTCTAAAGAATGTACTGAGGCTGCAGTATTGAGTAAACATAGGTATTTTCCATAGGTGTCAGGGGAAAATATTTCTGTTGGTAAAAATGGGTTCCATAGAAAACAAGAACAGCATGGTAGAAAAAAAATTACATCCATAGAATGAAGATGCCCAGAATTCTTCTTTTGAAGTTACACAGAGTCAATATTTTCTAAATAATGTTGTGAAACTTATGAAGAAGTAGGAGTACATTCCACCTGACTGGTGCACAAGTTCATGTTTCCAACTTACAAAAAACCATGTTATTAAAAGAAAAATATTCCACCTTGTGGAAAAGTAGCCCATTAGCAATTTTATCAAAGGTAGGATTAGATCAAGTATTCCTACAAGACAGTAGTAGTACTATGAAAAGCCTTTTGGCATCTATCTGACTACAGGAAACTTGAGCAAGCAGAAGTGTCTTTCCCTGATGCAAGCTGTACTTCCTATTTGCTACTGCTGCTTAAACATTGTTCAAAGAAAACTTGTCAAAATAAGACTACTGTATACAAGCAACTGGAACTATCCATTGCGTTCCAGCCAATTTTAACTAGAAAATATCAGACACACACTCTAGCTGAATATTCTAATGCTTAGATGGAGTATACCAGCACTAAGAAATGGGAACGCTGGAGAAAGGAGCAAATGCAGATGAATTTCAGGGAAGGAAATTATTGGAGAGCTAACTGCAGTCCCTCGACTTTACAAGAAATGATGTCCAGTAAATCCCAACCAGAAAGCTACATAACTCCATTTTGAAGTGAGTTGCATCTATGGTCCTCTGTTCTTCCTAGATGAAGAAACTGTGTTTTGAATCAATCTTCCAAGCGCTATGGCTAAAGACCTTGGATACCTCGATTTATTTTATTTTTTTTTTTTCCAGAAGCAACTGTCTCAAAACCTCTTTAAAGCTGACTTTTTCCCTTAAGATGCCATATATTCAAAAAGAACCTTGTTCTAACAGGGTATTCCAAACATCATTTCCAAACTTAGACTAAAAATAACATTCTTCCTAGTTATCTTTCTTTTTTTTTTTTCTTTTGCAGCTTCCTCCTAACTTCGGCAGCAAAGAAGAGAACAGACCACAGCTCTTTCTGGAGCATCTTGAACAAATGCCGTTGCATGTGTTCCAATCATTCACTTTGCCAAAATCCCTAACAATGAAGAAAAGGTTGTGAAGGCATTACTGGTAGTATGATATGACAATGTATGGGTGTGATTTGTCAAGTAGAATTTGTATCACATAGATGATACTTGGCAAACAGCAAAAAAAGGGTTTCTTTCAGCTCTCAGACTGATGTTACATGTCAATAATTTAAACCAAAGATAACAAGAAGGATATTTTTTAACAGTGAACTTAATTACACCCCTACCCATGGACATCTGAATCTTAGGAACAGACAGTGTCTGATTTAGAAAAAAATAAAGAATTAACTCAGTTTAAAGAAGCATATGATCATGAACACTTTGCTGATGGAACATAGCCTATTCATTGGTTGAAATGAAGCAGGTAGACAGGACACAGGAAGTATCGTTTTGTGGATCAAACATTTATTTTCTAAAGTGATGCTTACAGATGGTGAACTCATCAACTTCGATATTGCACAGTAGATAAGAGTACCTAACTTGCGCCATCAAGTTATCCCTTGGAATCATCATCCAAGGGCATTTTTCCCTGCCTCTGTGAAAATGTGCCTACCTTTTTCACAACACTTTTGCAGCAGCATTGCTAAGCCTGATCAGCTGGCATGGAGGGTGAATTATCAGCAGCAAGGTGACTGGCCAGGGTCATTTGCTTCAATGGATTTTGATCTACCGGATATTTTGAAGACCTGCTTCAGCCCTCTTTGTCAAACACAGCCTTCAAATGGTGCTAAACAATTGTTCGGGCTGTGGACCACATGAAAAAATACCTTCTGGTGCCTTTACTGGGCCATATGCTCTTTATTCTCTCCCTCAACTTCTCCATCACCTCTCATCTCTTTCACATGAGCTATGTTCAAGGTCCACAGGATACTTTTCACAGAATCTTCAGGCCTGATGCAGCAGGAATGATGAACAGAACGCAGCTGGGATGAATTTTCCAGATTGGATTAAACCTCTTGTGCACACAAATCCCCCTATGCCCAGAAAAACCTTCACTAAGTACTCGTGTTCTACCTAAACCGCAATTTAGTCTGAAAGAAAAGCTTTTGTCTGAGAGTATCTGAGAGATCTGCATGAAGCACAGATATCTGACCTATGCAATTTTGAATATCAGAGGAAAAAGAAAATGGCAAGAAGTTTTTAATTTTACTGGTTTTAATTTTCAATTCCATGCACTTTTTCAAAAAGTGTCAATCTCAAATGACCATCAGCATATTTCAGTCATCTGTAAGTTAGTATTCATATCAAATGTGTTTCAAATCAATAGAATTTCAAAACTTTCCTCCAAGTTTATATACCTAGATTTAGTATTTCTGATCTAGATTAGATGAAAGGAAGACATTTTTTGCTGTTGTGGTGCTGGAACGCTGCAACAGGTTGCCCAGAGATGTTGAGGATGTCGCATCCCTGAACGTATTCAAGGTCAGCTTGGATCGGGGCTTTGAACAGCAACGAATGCGACTCTTGATGGTAGATAAACAAAGCTTGAATATAGAAGAAACTCAGATTGAAGTATACGAGCAAATTTTCTCTCAGCTCTTGGGGTAAATTCAAAGTTGTACAAAATTGCATTTCTCTGTGATTTTCATTACTGTAACAGAAAGCTTCATGAAAACTGTGCAGAAGATATCAAATTTTAAAACTGATAAGAACTACAACATCAAACACATGGGATGGGTTTCAACATGGGACACTCTCTGAGAGAAAATCTCTGTATTTCAACACTTCATCCCAATCATTAGGATTTCAAGAATTTCCAAAGAAGGCAGCAAAATATCCTTCAGGACATTATTTACTGTAGTTCAGCCTGGCCATGAGTTGGAATTGCTGTCTGAACTAATGTAGATGTACCACACACACTTTCCATGCACTGAAAACTTACTGTTTACCATGAATAAGCAATGAGGATCAAAATTGATTGAAAGCGTCTTAAAAATGTCAAGTATTTCACTGTAAATGATCTATGATCAAAATACTTATTCCTCCTTAGTGAGGGACAAATAAATTCTTCCATACCATGATGGTTTAAAATTGTCTAAACCAATGTTTTCTTCTGAAAAGACATCATCTAATTTTTTCTATTTGTAGAAGAAAATATTCCTAGACATAGAACAAAGTAATTTTAAAGGAACAAATGAAAGGAAAATATTCTGCAAACAGAATTCAATGAGAACCTGTGTTTTAAATATGAGGTAGATATTAAACAAAGTTTTTGTACCAGATATTTGAAATAGTGTACCGGCTATTTTGTCCACAAAGAGAGGTATTTAGCATTTCAGTCTTTTCCAAGGTGTTCATGATCTGCTATGCTGATCTCTGTGCATGCCTAGGTGTGTGCGGAAGGGGGGGGGGGGGCATGTGAAGGGGAGTGTCTATGTTTGCTTAGCGCTCGTAGTGGCAGATTCATGCCTCAGCTCCATTATTTCTTTTAGAAACTTCCCAGAGAGTGGATATGAAGTTTCATATCCAAAAGAGATCAATTCCCAAGTCATCCATTTTACTCTACCTTGTAAATCACATGCTTTGTTGCATATTTTATCAAATATACTTTCAAGCCGCATGGAGGAAGGAGATTGTGGAGAATCCCTCCAATGTCTTGCAACTTTTACGCAAATAGATTTTCATGAAAATCATCATTTCTCTTTTCAATATGTCTGGGACAGGCATGATGGTGGTGTCAATCTGTTGAAGTTTTTGTTGCTGGGGGAAGTTGTACAAAAGGATTGGTTTTTACATTGACCAGTTACTGAATCAAGTGCATGAACACATTTGAAATTCAACTGGGGTTTCCTTTTTCTAGCAGACTACTTCTAGAACTAGCTAGCAGACTCAAGATGACTCTTTTTCTCTGTTTTTGTTTCTTTCCTATTTTCTTGGCTTCTTTGCAACTGTCTACACAATTTTAGGACTTTTTTCCAAACAAAAATTGTTTCATAGACCGATAATTAAGATACGCTTTTTACAAGGAATCTTTTTTAAATCATTGTTAGAGTTAAGAAAGTTAAGGACATAGGTCTTTTTCTTCCCTTATGAATATTGCAATGAAATAGTTAAATAAAGACCAACTCCTTTTTTTTATTTGGAATACAAGTAGATAATACCCAAACAGTAATTCATTGGTGGGCCAATATTTGCTATTCTGATGTAAGTTGTCGCTTCTTAACAATATGCCTTCTGTGACTACGTTGACGACACTTTTGGTAAAGATCCTAACTGGTCTTAGACACACATAGGGAGAAATTTGCTCAGCCAGTGTCAGTCTTGAGCATGCGTCTCAGAGGATCTTTCTAGAGCTGGGGAATTATCCCATGAAAGGGATTCAGTTATGGAAGAGACAGGTTTCCTGGAGTTTTACATTCTTCTTGAACATTACTTAAGGAACTTAAATCCCATGTCCATTTGGATCTCGCTCTGCACAGAGCTTTGTCATGCCAGTCCTTGAAATGCATCTCTAAGAGAATTCACTAGCACAGAATGAATGAGGGTGGAAGGGGTCTGCGGGGCTCACCAAGTCCCATCCCCCTGCTTCAACCAGGATACCTAGAGCCTGTTGCCCAGGATTATATCTGGGCCTACTTTTAATGTCTTCAATGATCCAGACTCCACCATCTTTCTGGACACTCTGTGCCATGGTTCAGTCACCGTCACGGTAAAAAATAATTTTGTGATGTTCAGAGGCAATCTCCTGTATTTCAGTGTGTTCCCACTGCCTCTTGTCTTTTCACTGAGCATCATTGAAAAGACACTGGTTCCCTGCTCTTTGCACTATTCCTTCCCGTAGGTATGTGTGCTGCCATGTAGACAAACGTCAAAAACTTCCCTGAAGCCCAGGCAGATGATATTCTCTTCATCTACCAGGCAAGTTCATTCACTGGAGGAGTTTAAAAAGTTGTCAAGCACGAATTTCCCCTGATAAATCCATGCTGACTACATTTGTTCTGTCCTCCTTCATGTGCCTGGCAATGCTTTCCAGGAATAGCTACTCCATCAACTTCCTGGGGATCAAAATGAGGCTGGCTGGCTTGTTCTTTTCTGAGTCCTCCTGGTTGCCTTTTTTGAAGATGGGTGACATTTGCTTTCATCCAGTCTTTGGGCACTTTCCTCAGTCACCATGATCCATCCAACATGATCAGGAGTGGCCTCAGAATAATATCTGCTAACACCCTTGAGAGCTGTGCATCCATCTCAACAAGGCCTGTGGACTTTATGGAATACTTTCCAATTCAGTGACTATGCCCATAAAAATTTGCATGGGATAAGAGGACATTTTAACAGGTACCTGAAGAGTGTGTGAAAAGCTATGGAAGCAATCCAAAAGGACAAAGACTAGAGTTCCCTTTGAAGACAAAGCATCCTAACCATGGAGCTGAGCAGCTTTAGATCCAGGTAAGCTTCCTCTCTGAGAGGATGCAGAAGACATGATTTTACCTTATCCAGTAATAAAATGTGTTGACCATTCACTTGCAATACAAAAAATTCAATGATTTCCAAAATTATTGCCTCCTAACTAGACAATAATGTACTGGCTGGGTATTCCCCTAACAGACGAGGGCACCTGCTTGATGTCTCGTATGCGTACAGACTATTTGAATTAGGTCATTTGAGTGGGGATTACTGGTCTTTGAATTTTCTTTCTGATGAATTTGGAATATTTACTGAAGCAAGGACTGGAAGATGAGAACTTCATTTCCCATCAGCGCACTCTAACATCCATGGCCGTAATGCCATTGTTTCTCCCCAACTGAGTCAAGAATTGATGACTACAAAGTGGATCAGCTCCAAAGGAAAGATCAAGGCTGGATAATATTCTCTCTTGGTAAAGCTATTTATCTCAAATGAAGTGACCAACTTCTAATCACTCACTGGCCTAAAGCTACAAGGAGGGGGAGATGGACCAGGTTTCCTTCCACTGCTGCTCTCTTTGTCACCTCAGTGTTTAATATGGGTATGAAGACGTTCAAAAAGAGAGCTTTGCAGAATTCATATAATTCAGTCTTAAAAAATCATTTTTTAGCAGGTGAAATAAAAATAGCAAATAAAATGTATAAGTTTGTCTTGCCTTGTTCTCCAGGTTTTGTAACTGGCACACCTTTCCTTATGAACGCACTGTCCTTTCCTAAATACTCTCATATGGAGGAACGTGCTTCTGATAAGAAGAGCACTAGGATGTCTTTACTTGACCTTTTCTTTTCACTGATGCTTGGTCCTCTGAAATGAATGGTGTTCTAAAATTGAAATGTGCTACTATTGTTCCCACGGGGTAAGCCGCAGACTCTTCCTGTCGGAGCTGTCACTAATCAGCTATTCTCCTATCTGCTTTTAAGTAGTTGAATGTTCTGGTCTAAAAAAGTAGCACCTTCTGTGTAGCCATGCTCTTAGTTGCCAGTGTCATCCTAAATCCAAACACCCTCCTGCAAAGGACCGCTGGTTCTGTAGTCAACTAAGGAAAAAAGACCCGTCCATCCATGCTTTCTGATTTAAAATATTAGGGTATGTCCCTAAACAATTCTCTGCAGTTGAACACTACTTATCTTTGGCGTGTTTCTTCAACTCACTTGCAAGTCATTCATGCCTTAGGTTATTGGGAGAATTGCTTCATTTGAAGATGATTAAAAGGGGTATGAGAATACTTTTGTGCCTCTGCTATGAGGATACTTTTCAAATCCATACAAACTTCCTGCAAATGCAAAAACCTGCATCCTGTATTGTCCAGGCTTACAATATAAAAATGCATTCTATTCCCACCCTCAAGAACTGCAGAAACCAGGAGTGGCATTGTTTTTTCCTTCTCTCCTGTTAATGGGCCCATCAATGTCTTGCCACATGACTCAGAGATAACTCCCTCCAGGAGCCATTTCTGTTTCATGGGTAATCAAGGACCCACATCATGACTCAGAACGATATCAGCCCATTGGGAGATGCTCTGCCCAGGGGGTAGGAGCTAAGCATCCCCACCTGGATATAATCTGGGTTTATGAAGGCAAGAAGCACTATTTCTACCGCATTGCCAGAGGAACGGCCACCCTTAGCCACTGGTTTTCCAGAGGACAAGAGCTACCAGATGGTTTCTACAGAATCACCACTTCAACAAGACCATTTCATCCAAACTGCTACCACCACCCTAACTAGCAGGAAGTCAGCTTGTATTCTGACTCTGTCAGTGGTTTTTCTTTTGTATTCTTGCATGGATTTGGGTTTTTCCCCCTTTTCCTAATAAACTGTATTTCTGACTTGGAGTCTTGCTGCGGTGCCCGATTTCTTCAGCCCAACTAGCACCCAACACCGACAGCGAGAATGGGCTGCCCCAAGAAAGCTGTCGAATCCGGGCTGCAGCTGTAGGGCACAGCTGCTCTACGGCACAGGTGGACTGCCTTGGGGATAGAACTGCGCTGAAGGCAGGGACAAGGAACAGGGAGAGAGAGACCTTCTGTATGTTTTTCAGTTTACTCCCTGGAGGGTCAAGGACAGAAAGACACTGATTCAAAGGCATCCATCAACTTCTAAATGGGGGGAAGGTCCCAGGGGAGGATACAATCTTTAACCAACTGGGAGAAACTGGGGGTGGAACACAAGGAGGGGAATACAATGTTGAAACCAGTAGGGGGACTACAGGGGAGGAGAATAACTTGAACAAACCAATGGGGTTTCCAAGGGTGCAAAATTGAGAGGGAAGTTTCTAGAGAAAGGGGCAGGCTTGGGGAGGGGTTGATGTTCAATGGGAGAAGGAACAGGGAACAAAAGGGCAGGTCTTTGGGGAGATGGACAGCTAGGGCAAAAGCCAACAATACTGGGGGGAAAGGAACAATCCATTAATAATAACATATGCTATAACAGCACAAAATAGGAAGGCTTAGAAAACGGACTACTAGAACTGCATTACGATAATAAACACAAACTGCAACAGAGTGTCTCACTGGTTTGGCTTTCACACCATAAGAGGCGCCAACCTAAAAATTTCCCAACTTCAAAGTTAACTGGCTGCCGTTTTGATTTCCTTCTTAAATATATCACCAAGGCGCTAACAGCTTCTGTAATTGGCTCAGTAGCATGTCTGTTCTTAGTGCCAAGCAGGGATTCACTTTGCCAGGCATGGAGGAAGCTTCCAGGAGCTTTGCACAAAAAATCACTTCTGTGGCTGGCTTCTTCCCTCCCCACCAAAAACCAAGCCATGCCAAACCAACACCTTAACTAATCCGTAGTACTTAGTACGCATCCAATCATTTCTTTTAAACGATGCTTTATGTTTTTTACCAAACGCACTGAAAAGAAGTGGATCCATAATATTGAAAAAAATTGTTGCAGTTCAATAGAAATATTGCGTCCTGCAACTCTGGATTACATAGCTATTTTTTTGTACAATACCCAGAGGATTTTTCACCTCCATGTAAGAGCCTAAATGAGGGATGTGGGAGTCCAGGCGGCTCTCCAAAATGCAGTTTATTCCATCCAAGACGTTGCAGAAGTCCATGGTAGTGGGCAAGAGAGCCTGTGCCTACAGCTGTCAGCTCTAGCTGCAGGCAGGCCTGGAGACCCTTTGGTTTTGGTACTTTGCTGAGCATCTTCATACAGTAGAACCAATCTATCCCTTAACTATTATCTATAGCCTATCATAACAACTCTAATTACCATATGTTGCTGTTCTCCACTCACTAAAAGTCAGTATATTACAGTTGAAGCGGAAAGTTGTTTTTCAGTTTTCTTGGCAGTGGAAAATATGGAGAGCTTTTTCTGCTTGCAGCATTTGCTGACTTGCTTGCCTGTGCTAGCTTCCTGCTTGGTAAAAACATCTTCTTGTTTGGACTGGGTTTATCCTTTGCTGTAAGTCATAAAACCCTCTTCTAACTAATGTATCCTCGGTTATCCAGTAAGACTGGCTCAGCAATTCTTTTCTTCTAGATCAAAACTTGCTTCCAACTCTATTCTTTCTTCAGACTCCACATTCAAAAATCTTTCTGCCAAGCATACATATCTGTGAGACTTTCTTGTCAAACTTTCATCTTTCCCAACACCTCTAAAGAAATGTTTCCTGATGGTTTGGATCAGAAGATCCAGTATTGCCATCCTGAGATTTTTGTTTCGAAGCCCATAAGCTGTGCTCAAGGCTTTGGCTATGTTCTTTGTTGTGCCTTGCATATATTTTGGCTAGAAAGCCAGTGTAGATGATGTCCTTGCTGCAGTAGCCATGGGAAATAAGGCGGAGTGTCTGGCTGATGTACCGGGGCTGTAGACTATCCACCACTCCCCCAGGGAGGTGAGGATCCCTAAAGGAATAGAATATTGGCTATGCTCTGGGAGTTTTACAGAGAGAAAGATCCTCCTAGCTCAAATGATTTGTCTCCTGGAGTTCTGAGGAGTATGTGGTGAAGAAGAAGGCTGCTGTCTTTTCCAAGAATCTTCCGTGCATTCAAGAGGATCATTGAACTTCTTGTCTGAGAATGAAAGAAATATTAGTAGTAATTAGTTCTTTTTCTCTGTCTGTGCATCACTGATTGAATTTGGGTAGGTTATATTTTTTTATTTATTTATTTGAATTATTCATCATAAGGTCTTCCAAATTCCCAAATTCTGCTTCACTTCTTTCTTTTGTAGGCCAGTCTGGTTCATCTTCTCTTCTACTGTATTATTGCAGACCATATCTGAATGGATTTTTTTTTTTTTCATTTTGAACATTAGGTTTAAACTGAATGAGCAGAACACTTTATTTATCCTTATTTTACCAGTTTGCAAGGAAATACAGAATTTTGAAGAGAAGTGACGCGACTCCACTTGAGGTTTTCAATGGAAGAGAAGAATGACGATGTCCTACATTCACAGCATTGTTTACAGTAACATTGCAGCTAGTTTCCAGCAACGAAGGTCAGGTTCTGGAAGCAGGCACACATGATTGTAGAGAAGTCTAAAAAGTTTCAGTTTGGCCGCTTTTCTTGAAAAATAGCTAGTATGTCTCAACATTGTGCTGAATCTTGTTGTACAGACACTTCTTTTGAGGTCTGAACTCCTTGCTGGACTTCTGTATCTGAGAATCAGATACAGTAAACCTATGTTTTCTTAGATGCTGTAAGAATTCGGTTCTAATCTAGAAGAGCAAGAAAAGGTTGCCATAATAATAGAAGCTAAAGAACCTGCTAAGAAAGCAGTTAATGGACTGCTTTTTTTATTGGAGCAGTGATTTAGTGGTTTGATGGGGTTTTTTTTTTTGCTTCTCAATAGAATTTTAGAAGTGGTGGGGTAAGAAAGTGTGGATTTTTATAGGTTTGCCTTGAAAGAAGAATTACAGGGGAAACAGATGAAAGGAATTGATGCAGAGCTCTATGCATTAATACACTCCTTCATACTGAGTTTCAGAAGTGAAAACCAAGAGGAGAGAGTGCCGACAAGATGAGAGTGCCGATTTACTAGAATGAACTCAAGTCAGCTTTCTTTTCTCTCTCTGAATTACAGCTCTAAACCTCAGGGTATTAATAGGAAGTACATAACAATCTCAAAGATTTAAAAATGGATGATGAAGTTTTATATCCAGTAAACTGTAAGGCTTCACATTTTAATCTGGTTTGCATTTTGGCAAAAGCCTGGAATCTTTTGCAATTTGCCGGATAACAAGGGATTTAGAACAGGAAGTATGCAAGTAATCTCTTGGACCCTTCATCTCCCTTCTTAGAACAATGAATACATTTATTATGCTCCTATTTATATTCCATCAGGGGATTTGATCATGGAAATGTCTAGTCATTCTTTTCTTGTTTTCAACCCCTCAAAGAGCATGAATCCAAACTATTCAGAAGTTCTTGATCTGCAACAGTGACAAGCACTATACTGGTAAGAGTGAGTGGACATTAGCAGATCCCCTATGACAGCCCCCTATGGCGGGCTGTTCTGGCAGGACTGATGTTTGAGGGGCTGGAATTCTGTGAAATAGATCATTCTATGAATGGGGAAAATGGAAACAGATTCTGAACGTTCATCCCAACACGTAAACAAGTAATAGGGCAGGTAATTTTCTGTGGAAATTTCTTTAGCCCCAGTGTTGTGGATGATGATTACTCTTCCTACCTCCTTTGGCCAGCTGCCAGCACAGTCACGTTACACCGCTTATGGACAGAAAGCTAGAAGAAGTGATTTTGGAACAAAACACCTATCAGGACCTTAGAGTGTTTTTGCTGCAAAATGTTTCAAGGCAGATAGGGAAACAATTCCATTGTAGAGAGTGTGCTGAGAAGACAAGTTTGGAAGTTAAAAACCATGGAATCTGTTTCTATATATGTCACTGATTTTGCTTATTATCTATTTGGTGGGGTTTCTTGATTTGTTGGGGTTTTTTTGGTTTTTTTTGCCTGCATCCTTGAGATGAAAGCATAAGACAGAAAAGTACTGTAAGGTTAAAATAGTTTTGAGATGCCTTGTGCTGAAAAACTTGTAGCAACTGCTAAGGCCCATTAGCCAGGTCCTGTTTCATTTCTGAGAAGCTATAAAATTCCCATTGGTAATTTAGTTCTAACCATCTGTTGTTATGGTGGAGATGCAAATTAAGAAGAACAATTTTTGAATCTGTAGGGATGTATTTACCATTTTGTAGCTGCCTTTTCAGTCTCTGAGCCATCAATGAAAAGAAGAAGAATCTACACTGTTTTCAACCTGTGGACCATCCACTACTGTCCACGTTCCGAGATTCAAAGCCAAACAATCCTGTCGGCCTCATTAGGAGGAATTATTTGGATTCAAAATACTAGACTAGTATTTGATTTCCACCAGCACAGTCCATTGGGCATGAATTTTGATATCTATAGAACCTTTCACGGGGATCCATCTTCCTCATGTGCATCACATTTTATAAGAGAAGAGGCATTGTTGAATGGCTTCAGTGGAAAAAAAATCTTAAATGCACTCTGAATGGAATTGAGATCCAAAGGAGCCAGTATTTCAAGAAAGCCTGAGATATTGTCTGTGATGAGATCCCTTCTAAGAGGTTCTATTAAGGTACCAAATTCTCCATCAAAATACTGGCAGGTTGGTCAGAGGGGAAAAGCAAACTTTTTAAATGGTCCTTTGGGAAGACAGGGCTTGCAGCAAATTTAGTACTTGCTGCTAGGTTGCCTACATTCCAGGAAAGAGTATTAAATACTGAACTTCAAGCAATGGTAGATGAAGTCTTTGTGACTGTGAAAGTCCAGTGCATGGCAATCTCAGAAAGGAACCCATCAAAGCCCCGGAAATGCCAACACACAAGTTGTGTGTTGGCAGTGCATGCCAGGTTTTAGCAAACCACAGCAAAATGCTGATTGCAAAACGAGGCCATCAAGTCACATACGGTATGAAGCAGTAGGAAAGAGGAAAGCAGCTGAGAGCGTCAACCTTGCTAAGTATTCTTATTGCCATTAGCAGAAATGTGAAATGAGTCTATAAAAATTACAAAGGAGGCAAAAGAAAAGGGAGTGATGACTCCTCTGGCATAGTGTTCCCTAACAGGGATCTTCAAAATGTAAAGATTCTATCATCCTTTAAACTGAAGGAAGGTATTAATGGCAGTAAGGAAATGGCATCAAATGCTAGAAAGACTCTGGGCAGTGTACTTCTAGACAGAAATGCCACTGATGGAAAACCGACTAAACTGGCACCAATGCAGCAGCATTGTACTAAAGCCCAGAAATGTCCACCGCTTCACTCTCTGCCATTCCTTTAATATGCACACAGCAGCTCTGCAACATTCCTACTCATCATCTCCTTGGAAAACTGGGCGTGAGGGTCCGTAGTGACGCAGAGTCCCCAGGCAGGTGCAAAGGAGAGCCGCTTTCTTGCAAAAGCCAGGCTTTTGAAGCAGTCAGGCCTTTATCACTTGCATAGCTTTAAGCCACAACAAACTTAATTCAACCAACAGTCATACACCACGCTGTGAACACGCAATGGTTCTAGAACTTCTTGATCTACCTCTAATTCAGCTGACTCACTTTCCCCTAGTCATTTTCTACTTAGCCAAAGTAACGGGCCTCAGCCATGGTTTTACAAGGCCTTCCTTTCGGAAAGTTCTACCTATATGCAACAGCATACCACAAGTTGCTTCACCACCAAGAGTTTAGGTAGATGATTTGCATCTGCCCTTGCGGTGAAACACAATGGGGAGAGAAAATGCTGTCGGAGATGTTCAGTCATTCCATTTTCTAGACAGGCCAAATCAAAAGAAAAGCAAGCTATAGGATTGTGTACTTGCTCTTACAGAACACCTGCTGCCATCTGACAATGAACTAGCAGAAAATCAGCAAGAATGAGACTTGAGGCAAACAACCTTTGGAAGGGAATAATGGGTTGATAAATAAAGACAACACGTTTCCAGGCTATCGAGATACTTTAAATGACAGCAAAGGATTTGAGAGCAGAGACTGAACTCATGGGGAAGGATTCAAAGAATCCCAAGAAAAACATGACCAAAGAATAAAAGAACCCCAAGAAAAATAGGGGCAACTGACCTGTTTAAGCCTTCAGGAAATCAGTGGCCGCTGATTTAGATAGGCCATTCAAGTTCATTTACTGATGCACCTTCCACTCCTTTTTCACCTGTCAGCATCACAGGGTGAATTGGGACCTTGGAATCAAGATTATTTGGGATTCTGTTCTTAGCTTTAGGAGAGAAGTACAGCAGGTGAAGTACCTATTACTGATGTGATACCCAGGAACACAGAGTTGACACATTTCATTGAATTCCAATCACAACTAGCAATACTAAGAGGATAGGATTGGCCTCTTTTCATGACGCTCTTCTTGTTACACAGCCTGCTCTGATTCTGGTGAAAGTTTTTCATTAGCTTCTCTCTAAAAAGGAGAAAAACCAATCAAATGTCCCTCTCTGCTGATGCTAATCGAGTCAGAGGTCTATGAAAGAGCCAAAAGTATTTGGAATTCTTCTTAGACAATGGAAATGGAAGCAGTGCTACCAATCTGTTTCCTTGCAACATATCCCTAAAACTCATTCCCTTCTATTCATAACTTATGTATAGCCAGCAGTACATTCAGGAAAAGATGAAGCTGACTGATGTCAGCAAGGGAAGGATTTGAAAGAACTATTCCCATGAATCATCGTATAGACAGTAAATCTAGCATTAAAATCAGAACCCTTTTAGTAAGTATCACTTATGGGAAATTCAGGACTCCTGCACAATGGACCAAGAGGATTAAGCAGAAGCCGTTTATGGTTTACATGATGCACTTACACATTCTGACTCTCTGCACACGCTAGTCACGCTTTTCTTATTGGTGCCTTTGTCTTGTCCACGCATTCTGCGTGCACCTCTCAGAAGATGTGTTTCCTTACAGTCCAGGTACTTTGCCCCTCCCCTCCCCCCCCCACCCCCCCCCCCTTTTTGGAGTTCTTGTGGTCTTGGAATTTAGTTTCTCAGCTTTTCCTCTCTTGTTTTAGCACGGCTTATGTCTTGATGAATTCCAGAGGGCCCTGAGAAAATTCTGAGAAGAACCGTTCCAAGCTGGATGGCTGGTGCACCCTGTAGTCTATGCGGTTCAGATACATTGTCACAATTGCCCCTTCTTCTTGCACCAGCCAGATCTTTTCCAATGTAATTTTTAGCAAGAGGCACACCAGTTTCACGATGCATGGAATAACACAAAGCAATGAAATAATGACTACTAGTAAAAACAAAGCTCCATTTACGAGATCTTTCAACCACCCAGTTCTTTCCCATCCCTCAAACCATTGATGCAAACCCCACTCCTTCCCAGTCAATTTCTTCATATTGTCTTGTACTTGTGTGAGTTTCGTATGAATGGCTGCAGAATGGTCAAAAAGATTCATGCAACATATTCCTTATAAAATTCCTAACACTCGTGCTCATGTGCTAATAACAATAAATCTATTACAGCTCTTATTTGCAGTGTGCTATATCTAATAGCATCTATGGCAGTGAGCACCTGACTTAAAATAGAAGTTACGATAAGTTGTTTGAACATCCAGTACCCCAAGTGGTTAAAAGCAGCCAAACCTTGATAAGCAGCGACACCTAGCGTAAGGAAGAACGCAGTTATTCCTGCTGGAACGAGCAAAACTCTCCATAATGGCGCCAATCGCGTCTTTAGCTACTGTTGCTCTCTAGATATTTCCGGAAACGAAAAAGCGGCTTCCTCCTGCAAAGACCAATATGAAGGTAACAGAGCTCTCCGAAGACCAGCTTCTGTTAAAAGAATCCGGCTACCGGCACCTACCATCGGAGAGCTGCGTATGCCCGTCTTCTGCGTCTCTTGCCGCGGACATATTAGCGAAAAGCTTTTCAAGGAATTTTCTCAAAAAGAAACTGTGACAGCACAGCAAGCGTCCCACGACGGTTTTCACGAACGTAGTCGAGCTCTTACAATCCTTGAGAAGAAAAGAAAATTTTTCGCCACGGAATGCTGCATAAGGTTTAGAAAGATGAAAAAGAAAGTTGTTTCAGAATTTTTTCCCCACTTATGGTAATGTAAGTTTAAACCGCTGGAAAGTGGTTAGTTCCTGTCTTCTCTCAGTTTCAGAGCTGCGTACTTATCCTGGGTGCTGTGAGGCTTCTTTCTTGGCGTCTCAGCATCTGCCGAGCTCTCCGGCTGCCAGAGGCGAAGAAGCGGCTTTTTCGCACACAGAGCTTTCTGCCGGTCGCGGTGCGCTCCGGACCGCGGCTTCTGCCGAAAGACGCCCGGAGACCGGCACCTACCCTCGGAGAGCTGCATATGCCCGCCTTCTGCGTCTCTTGCCACCTACACCTTAGCGAAAAGCTTTTTCACGCTTTCTCTCAAAAAGAAACTGTGCCAGCACAGCAAGCGTCTCAGGACGATTTTCATGAAGGTACTCGAGTTCTTACCATCTCCTGGAGAACACAAAAAGAAAGATTGGCCAAAGAGTGCTGCATAAGTTTTACAAGGATGAAAAAGAATGTTGTTTGAAAACTTTTTCTCTACTTATGGTAATCTAAGTTTAAACTGTTGGAAAGTGGTTAGTTCTCATTTTCTCTCAGTTTGAGAGCTGCGCACTCAATCCCGATGCTGTGCGGTCTTGTTCTTGGCGTCTCAGCATCTGCCGAGCTCTCCGGCTGCCGGCGGCGAAGAAGCGGCTTTTTCACGCACAGAGCTTTCTGCCGGTGGCGGTGCGCTCCGGACCGCGGCTTCTGCTGAAAGACGCCCGGAGACCGGCACCTACCCTCGGAGAGCTGCATATGCCCGCCTTCTGCGTCTCTTGCCACCTACACCTTAGCGAAAAGCTTTTTCACGCTTTCTCTCAAAAAGAAACTGTGCCAGCACAGCAAGCGTCTCAGGACGATTTTCATGAAGGTACTGGAGTTCTTACCATCTCCTGGAGAAAAGGAAAAGTAAGATTTCTCAGGGAGTGCTGCATAATTTTTACAAGGATGAAAAAGAATGTTTTTTGAAAGCTTTTTCTCTACTTATGGTAATCTAAGTTTAAACTGTTGGAAAGTGGTTAGTTATCATTTTCTCTCAGTTTGAGAGCTGCGCACTCAATCCCGATGCTGTGCGGTCTTGTTCTTGGCGTCTCAGCATCTGCCGAGCTCTCCGGCTGCCGGCGGCGAAGAAGCGGCTTTTTCGCGCACAGAGCTTTCTGCCGGTCGCGGGGCGCTCCGGACCGCGGCTTCTGCCGAAAGACGCCTGGAGACCGGCACCTACCCTCGGAGAGCTGCATATGCCCGCCTTCTGCGTCTCTTGACACCTACACCTTAGCGAAAAGCTTTTTCACGCTTTCTCTCAAAAAGAAACTGTGCCAGCACAGCAAGCGTCTCAGGACGATTTTCATGAAGGTACTCGAGTTCTTACCATCTCCTGGAGAAAAGGAAAAGTAAGATTTCTCAGGGAGTGCTGCATAATTTTTACAAGGATGAAAAAGAATGTTTTTTGAAAACTTTTTCTCTACTTATGGTAATCTAAGTTTAAACTGTTGGAAAGTGGTTAGTTCTCATTTTCTCTCACTTTGAGAGCTGCGCACTCAATCCCGATGCTGTGCGGTCTTGTTCTTGGCGTCTCAGCATCTGCCGAGCTCTCCGGCTGCCGGCGGCGAAGAAGCGGCTTTTTCGCGCACAGAGCTTTCTGCCGGTCGCGGTGCGCTCCGGACCGCGGCTTCTGCCGAAAGACGCCCGGAGACCGGCACCTACCCTCGGAGAGCTGCATATGCCCGTCTTCTGCGTCTCTTGATACCTACACATTAGCGAAAAGCCTTTTCACGCTTTCTCTCAAAAAGAAACTGTGCCAGCACAGCAAGCGTCTCAGGACGATTTTCATGAAGGTACTCGAGTTCTTACCATCTCCTGGAGAACACAAAAAGAAAGATTGGCCAAAGAGTGCTGCATAAGTTTTAGAAGGATGTAAAAGAAAGTTGTTTGAGAACTTTTTCTCTACTTATGGTAATCTAAGTTTAAACTGTTGGAAAGTGGTTAGTTATCATTTTCTCTCAGTTTGAGAGCTGCGCACTCAATCCCGATGCTGTGCGGTCTTGTTCTTGGCGTCTCAGCATCTGCCGAGCTCTCCGGCTGCCGGCGGCGAAGAAGCGGCTTTTTCGCGCACAGAGCTTTCTGCCGGTCGCGGTGCGCTCCGGACCGCGGCTTCTGCCGAAAGACGCCCGGAGACCGGCACCTACCCTCGGAGAGCTGCATATGCCCGTCTTCAGCGTCTCTTGCAGCCTACACCTTAGCGAAAAGCTTTTTCACGCTTTCTCTCAAAAAGAAACTGTGCCAGCACAGCAAGCGTCTCAGGACGATTTTCATGAAGGTACTCGAGTTCTTACCATCTCCTGGAGAACACAAAAAGAAAGATTGGCCAAAGAGTGCTGCATAACTTTTAGAAAGATGTAAAAGAAAGTTGTTTGAGAACTTTTTCCGTACCTATTGTAATTTAAGTTTAAACTGTTCAAAAGTGCTTAGTTATCATTTTCTTTCAGTTTCTGAGCTGCACACTCAATCCCGATGCTGTGCGGTCTTGTTCTTGGCGTCTCAGCATCTGCCGAGCTCTCCGGCTGCCGGCGGCGAAGAAGCGGCTTTTTCGCGCACAGAGCTTTCTGCCGGTCGCGGGGCGCTCCGGACCGCGGCTTCTGCCGAAAGACGCCCGGAGACCGGCACCTACCCTCGGAGAGCTGCATATGCCCGCCTTCTGCGTCTCTTGCCACCTACACCTTAGCGAAAAGCTTTTTCACGCTTTCTCTCAAAAAGAAACTGTGCCAGCACAGCAAGCGTCTCAGGACGATTTTCATGAAGGTACTCGAGTTCTTACCATCTCCTGGAGAACACAAAAAGAAAGATTGGCCAAAGAGTGCTGCATAAGTTTTACAAGGATGAAAAAGAATGTTGTTTGAAAACTTTTTCTCTACTTATGGTAATCTAAGTTTAAACTGTTGGAAAGTGGTTAGTTCTCATTTTCTCTCAGTTTGAGAGCTGCGCACTCAATCCCGATGCTGTGCGGTCTTGTTCTTGGCGTCTCAGCATCTGCCGAGCTCTCCGGCTGCCGGCGGCGAAGAAGCGGCTTTTTCGCGCACAGAGCTTTCTGCCTGTCGCGGGGCGCTCCGGATGGCGGCTTCTGCCGAAAGACGCCCGGAGACCGGCACCTACTCTCGGAGAGCTGCATATGCCCGCCTTGTGCGTCTCTTGCCGCCTACACCTTAGCGAAAAGCTTTTTCACGCTTTCTCTCAAAAAGAATCTGTGCCAGCACAGCAAGCGTCTCAGGACGATTTTCATGAAGGTACTCGAGTTCTTACCATCTCCTGGAGAAAAGGAAAAGTAAGATTTCTCAGGGAGTGCTGCATAATTTTTACAAGGATGAAAAAGAATGTTGTTTGAAAACTTTTTCTCTACTTATGGTAATCTAAGTTTAAACTGTTGGAAAGTGGTTAGTTCTCATTTTCTCTCAGTTTGAGAGCTGCGCACTCAATCCCGATGCTGTGCGGTCTTGTTCTTGGCGTCTCAGCATCTGCCGAGCTCTCCGGCTGCCGGCGGCGAAGAAGCGGCTTTTTCGCGCACAGAGCTTTCTGCCGGTCGCGGGGCGCTCCGGACCGCGGCTTCTGCCGAAAGACGCCCGGAGACCGGCACCTACCCTCGGAGAGCTGCATATGCACGTCTTCTGCGTCTCTTGATACCTACACATTAGCGAAAAGCCTTTTCACGCTTTCTCTCAAAAAGAAACTGTGCCAGCACAGCAAGCGTCTCAGGACGATTTTCATGAAGGTACTCGAGTTCTTACCATCTCCTGGAGAACACAAAAAGAAAGATTGGCCAAAGAGTGCTGCATAAGTTTTAGAAGGATGTAAAAGAAAGTTGTTTGAGAACTTTTTCTCTACTTATGGTAATCTAAGTTTAAACTGTTGGAAAGTGGTTAGTTATCATATTCTCTCAGTTTGAGAGCTGCGCACTCAATCCCGATGCTGTGCGGTCTTGTTCTTGGCGTCTCAGCATCTGCCGAGCTCTCCGGCTGCCGGCGGCGAAGAAGCGGCTTTTTCGCGCACAGAGCTTTCTGCCGGTCGCGGTGCGCTCCGGACCGCGGCTTCTGCCGAAAGACGCCCGGAGACCGGCACCTACCCTCGGAGAGCTGCATATGCCCGTCTTCAGCGTCTCTTGCAGCCTACACCTTAGCGAAAAGCTTTTTCACGCTTTCTCTCAAAAAGAAACTGTGCCAGCACAGCAAGCGTCTCAGGACGATTTTCATGAAGGTACTCGAGTTCTTACCATCTCCTGGAGAACACAAAAAGAAAGATTGGCCAAAGAGTGCTGCATAAGTTTTAGAAGGATGTAAAAGAAAGTTGTTTGAGAACTTTTTCTCTACTTATGGTAATCTAAGTTTAAACTGTTGGAAAGTGGTTAGTTCTCATTTTCTCTCAGTTTGAGAGCTGCGCACTCAATCCCGATGCTGTGCGGTCTTGTTCTTGGCGTCTCAGCATCTGCCGAGCTCTCCGGCTGCCGGCGGCGAAGAAGCGGCTTTTTCGCGCACAGAGCTTTCTGCCGGTCGCGGTGCGCTCCGGACCGCGGCTTCTGCCGAAAGACGCCCGGAGACCGGCACCTACCCTCGGAGAGCTGCATATGCCCGTCTTCAGCGTCTCTTGCAGCCTACACCTTAGCGAAAAGCTTTTTCACGCTTTCTCTCAAAAAGAAACTGTGCCAGCACAGCAAGCGTCTCAGGACGATTTTCATGAAGGTACTCGAGTTCTTACCATCTCCTGGAGAACACAAAAAGAAAGATTGGCCAAAGAGTGCTGCATAAGTTTTACAAGGATGAAAAAGAATGTTGTTTGAAAACTTTTTCTCTACTTATGGTAATCTAAGTTTAAACTGTTGGAAAGTGGTTAGTTCTCATTTTCTCTCACTTTGAGAGCTGCACACTCAATCCCGATGCTGTGCGGTCTTGTTCTTGGCGTCTCAGCATCTGCCGAGCTCTCCGGCTGCCGGCGGCGAAGAAGCGGCTTTTTCGCGCACAGAGCTTTCTGCCGGTCGCGGGGCGCTCCGGACCGCGGCTTCTGCCGAAAGACGCCCGGAGACCGGCACCTACCCTCGGAGAGCTGCATATGCCCGTCTTCAGCGTCTCTTGCCGCCTACACCTTAGCGAAAAGCTTTTTCACGCTTTCTCTCAAAAAGAAACTGTGCCAGCACAGCAAGCGTCTCAGGACGATTTTCATGAAGGTACTCGAGTTCTTACCATCTCCTGGAGAAAAGGAAAAGTAAGATTTCTCAGGGAGTGCTGCATAATTTTTACAAGGATGAAAAAGAATGTTGTTTGAAAACTTTTGCTCTACTTATGGTAATCTAAGTTTAAACTGTTGGAAAGTGGTTAGTTATCATTTTCTCTCAGTTTGAGAGCTGCGCACTCAATCCCGATGCTGTGCGGTCTTGTTCTTGGCGTCTCAGCATCTGCCGAGCTCTCCGGCTGCCGGCGGCGAAGAAGCGGCTTTTTCGCGCACAGAGCTTTCTGCCGGTGGCGGTGCGCTCCGGACCGCGGCTTCTGCCGAAAGACGCCCGGAGACCGGCACCTACCCTCGGAGAGCTGCATATGCCCGTCTTCAGCGTCTCTTGCCGCCTACACCTTAGCGAAAAGCTTTTTCACGCTTTCTCTCAAAAAGAAACTGTGCCAGCACAGCAAGCGTCTCAGGACGATTTTCATGAAGGTACGCGAGTTCTTACCATCTCCTGGAGAACACAAAAAGAAAGATTGGCCAAAGAGTGCTGCATAAGTTTTAGAAGGATGTAAAAGAATGTTGTTTGAGAACTTTTTCCCTACTTATGATAATCTAAGTTTAAACTGTTGGAAAGTGGTTAGTTATCATTTTCTCTCAGTTTGAGAGCTGCACACTCAATCCCGATGCTGTGCGGTCTTGTTCTTGGCGTCTCAGCATGTGCCCAGCTCTCCGGCTGCCGGCGGCAAAGAAGCGGCTTTTTCGCGCACAGAGCTTTCTGCCGGTCGCGGTGCGCTCCGAACCGCGGCTTCTGCCGAAAGACGCCCGGAGACCGGCACTTACCCTCGGAGAGCTGCATATGCCCGCCTTCTGCGTCTCTTGCCACCTACACCTTAGCGAAAAGCTTTTCCACGCTTTCTCTCAAAAAGAAACTGTGCCAGCACAGCAAGCGTCTCAGGACGATTTTCATGAAGGTACTCGAGTTCTTACCATCTCCTGGATAAAAGGAAACGTAAGATTTCTCAGGGAGTGCTGCATAATTTTTACAAGGATGAAAAAGAATGTTGTTTGAGAACTTTTTTTCTACTTATTGTAATCTAAGTTTAAACTGTTGGAAAGTGGTTAGTTCTCATTTTCTCTCAGTTTGAGAGCTGCGCACTCAATCCCGATGCTGTGCGGTCTTGTTCTTGGCGTCTCAGCATCTGCCGAGCTCTCCGGCTGCCGGCGGCGAAGAAGCGGCTTTTTCGCGCACAGAGCTTTCTGCCGGTCGCGGTGCACTCCGGACCGCGGCTTCTGCCGAAAGACGCCCGGAGACCGGCACCTACCCTCGGAGAGCTGCATATGCCCGTCTTCAGCGTCTCTGGCCGCCTACACCTTAGCGAAAAGCTTTTTCACGCTTTCTCTCAAAAAGAAACTGTGCCAGCACAGCAAGCGTCTCAGGACGATTTTCATGAAGGTACTCGAGTTCTTACCATCTCCTGGAGAACACAAAAAGAAAGATTGGCCAAAGAGTGCTGCATAAGTTTTAGAAGGATGTAAAAGAAAGTTGCTTGAGAACTTTTTACTACTTATGGTAATCTAAGTTTAAACTGTTGGAAAGTGGTTAGTTATCATTTTCTCTCAGTTTGAGAGCTGCGCACTCAATCCCGATGCTGTGCGGTCTTGTTCTTGGCGTCTCAGCATCTGCCGAGCTCTCAGGCTGCCGGCGGCGAAGAAGCGGCTTTTTCGCGCACAGAGCTTTCTGCCGGTCGCGGTGCGCTCCGGACCGTGGCTTCTGCCGAAAGACGCCCGGAGACCGGCACCTACCCTCGGAGAGCTGCATATGCCCGTCTTCAGCGTCTCTTGCCGCCTACACCTTAGCGAAAAGCTTTTTCACGCTTTCTCTCAAAAAGAAACTGTGCCAGCACAGCAAGCGTCTCAGGACGATTTTCATGAAGGTACTCGAGTTCTTACCATCTCCTGGAGAAAAGGAAAAGTAAGATTTCTCAGGGAGTGCTGCATAATTTTTACAAGGATGAAAAAGAATGTTTTTTGAAAACTTTTTCTCTACTTATGGTAATCTAAGTTTAAACTGTTGGAAAGTGGTTAGTTCTCATTTTCTCTCAGTTTGAGAGCTGCGCACTCAATCCCGATGCTGTGCGGTCTTGTTCTTGGCGTCTCAGCATCTGCCGAGCTCTCCGGCTGCCGGCGGCGAAGAAGCGGCTTTTTCGCGCACAGAGCTTTCTGCCGGTCGCGGTGCGCTCCGGACCGCGGCTTCTGCCGAAAGACGCCCGGAGACCGGCACCTACCCTCGGAGAGATGCATATGCCCGCCTTCTGCGTCTCTTGCAACCTACACCTTAGCGAAAAGCTTTTTCACGCTTTCTCCCAAAAAGAAACTGTGCCAGCACAGCAAGCGTCTCAGGACGATTTTCATGAAGGTACTCGAGTTCTTACCATCTCCTGGAGAAAAGGAAAAGTAAGATTTCTCAGGGAGTGCTGCATAAGTTTTAGAAGGATGTAAAAAAAAGTTGTTTGAGAACATTTTCCCTACTTATGGTAATCTAAGTTTAAACTGTTGGAAAGTGGTTAGTTCTCATTTTCTCTCAGTTTGAGAGCTGCGCACTCAATCCCGATGCTGTGCGGTCTTGTTCTTGGCGTCTCAGCATCTGCCGAGCTCTCCGGCTGCCGGCGGCGAAGAAGCGGCTTTTTCGCGCACAGAGCTTTCTGCTGGTCGCGGTGCGCTCCGGACCGCGGCTTCTGCCGAAAGACGCCCGGAGACCGGCACCTACCCTCGGAGAGCTGCATATGCCCATCTTCAGCGTCTCTGGCCGCCTACACCTTAGCGAAAAGCTTTTTCACGCTTTCTCTCAAAAAGAAACTGTGCCAGCACAGCAAGCGTCTCAGGACGATTTTCATGAAGGTACTCGAGTTCTTACCATCTCCTGGAGAAAAGGAAAAGTAAGATTTCTCAGGGAGTGCTCTATAATTTTTACAAGGATGAAAAAGAATGTTGTTTGAAAACTTTTTCTCTACTTATGGTAATCTAAGTTTAAACTGTTGGAAAGTGGTTAGTTCTCATTTTCTCTCAGTTTGAGAGCTGCGCACTCAATCCCGATGCTGTGCGGTCTTGTTCTTGGCGTCTCAGCATCTGCCGAGCTCTCCGGCTGCTGGAGGCGAAGAAGCGGCTTTTTCGCGCACAGAGCTTTCTGCCGGTCGCGGGGCGCTCCGGACCGCGGCTTCTGCCGAAAGACGCCCGGAGACCGGCACCTACCCTCGGAGAGCTGCATATGCCCGCCTTGTGCGTCTCTTGCCGCCTACACCTTAGCGACAAGCTTTTTCACGCTTTCTCTCAAAAAGAAACTGTGCCAGCACAGCAAGCGTCTCAGGACGATTTTCATGAAGGTACTGGAGTTCTTACCATCTCCTGGAGAAAAGGAAAAGTAAGATTTCTCAGGGAGTGCTGCATAATTTTTACAAGGATGAAAAAGAATGTTGTTTGAAAACTTTTTCTCTACTTATGGTAATCTAAGTTTAAACTGTTGGAAAGTGGTTAGTTCTCATTTTCTCTCAGTTTGAGAGCTGCGCACTCAATCCCGATGCTGTGCGGTCTTGTTCTTGGCGTCTCAGCATCTGCCGAGCTCTCCGGCTGCCGGCGGCGAAGAAGCGGCTTTTTCGCGCACAGAGCTTTCTGCCGGTCGCGGGGCGCTCCGGACCGCGGCTTCTGCCAAAAGACGCCCGGAAACCGGCACCTACCCTCGGAGAGCTGCATATGCCCGTCTTCAGCGTCTCTTGCCGCCTACACCTTAGCGAAAAGCTTTTTCACGCTTTCTCTCAAAAAGAAACTGTGCCAGCACAGCAAGTGTCTCAGGACGATTTTCATGAAGGTACTCGAGTTCTTACCATCTCCTGGAGAACACAAAAAGAAAGATTGGCCAAAGAGTGCTGCATAAGTTTTAGAAGGATGTAAAAGAAAGTTGTTTGAGAACTTTTTCCCTACTTATGGTAATCTAAGTTTAAACTGTTGGAAAGTGGTTAGTTATCATTTTCTCTCACTTTGAGAGCTGCGCACTTAATCCCGATGCTGTGCGGTCTTGTTCTTGTCGTCTCAGCATCTGCCGAACTCTCCGGCTGCCGGCGGCGAAGAAGCGGCTTTTTCGCGCACAGAGCTTTCTGCCGGTCGCGGTGCGCTCCGGACCGCGGCTTCTGCTGAAAGACGCCCGGAGACCGGCACCTACCCTCGGAGAGCTGCATATGCCCGCCTTCTGCGTCTCTTGCCACCTACACCTTAGCGAAAAGCTTTTTCACGCTTTCTCTCAAAAAGAAACTGTGCCAGCACAGCAAGCGTCTCAGGACGATTTTCATGAAGGTACTGGAGTTCTTACCATCTCCTGGAGAAAAGGAAAAGTAAGATTTCTCAGGGAGTGCTGCATAATTTTTACAAGGATGAAAAAGAATGTTTTTTGAAAGCTTTTTCTCTACTTATGGTAATCTAAGTTTAAACTGTTGGAAAGTGGTTAGTTATCATTTTCTCTCAGTTTGAGAGCTGCGCACTCAATCCCGATGCTGTGCGGTCTTGTTCTTGGCGTCTCAGCATCTGCCGAGCTCTCCGGCTGCCGGCGGCGAAGAAGCGGCTTTTTCGCGCACAGAGCTTTCTGCCGGTCGCGGGGCGCTCCGGACCGCGGCTTCTGCCGAAAGACGCCCGGAGACCGGCACCTACCCTCGGAGAGCTGCATATGCCCGCCTTCAGCGTCTCTTGCAACCTACACCTTAGCGAAAAGCTTTTTCACGCTTTCTCTCAAAAAGAAACTGTGCCAGCACAGCAAGCGTCTCAGGACGATTTTCATGAAGGTACTCGAGTTCTTACCATCTCCTGGAGAAAAGGAAAAGTAAGATTTCTCAGGGAGTGCTGCATAATTTTTACAAGGATGAAAAAGAATGTTTTTTGAAAACTTTTTCTCTACTTATGGTAATCTAAGTTTAAACTGTTGGAAAGTGGTTAGTTCTCATTTTCTCTCACTTTGAGAGCTGCGCACTCAATCCCGATGCTGTGCGGTCTTGTTCTTGGCGTCTCAGCATCTGCCGAGCTCTCCGGCTGCCGGCGGCGAAGAAGCGGCTTTTTCGCGCACAGAGCTTTCTGCCGGTCGCGGTGCGCTCCGGACCGCGGCTTCTGCCGAAAGACGCCCGGAGACCGGCACCTACCCTCGGAGAGCTGCATATGCCCGTCTTCTGCGTCTCTTGATACCTACACATTAGCGAAAAGCCTTTTCACGCTTTCTCTCAAAAAGAAACTGTGCCAGCACAGCAAGCGTCTCAGGACGATTTTCATGAAGGTACTCGAGTTCTTACCATCTCCTGGAGAACACAAAAAGAAAGATTGGCCAAAGAGTGCTGCATAAGTTTTAGAAGGATGTAAAAGAAAGTTGTTTGAGAACTTTTTCTCTACTTATGGTAATCTAAGTTTAAACTGTTGGAAAGTGGTTAGTTATCATTTTCTCTCAGTTTGAGAGCTGCGCACTCAATCCCGATGCTGTGCGGTCTTGTTCTTGGCGTCTCAGCATCTGCCGAGCTCTCCGGCTGCCGGCGGCGAAGAAGCGGCTTTTTCGCGCACAGAGCTTTCTGCCGGTCGCGGTGCGCTCCGGACCGCGGCTTCTGCCGAAAGACGCCCGGAGACCGGCACCTACCCTCGGAGAGCTGCATATGCCCGTCTTCAGCGTCTCTTGCAGCCTACACCTTAGCGAAAAGCTTTTTCACGCTTTCTCTCAAAAAGAAACTGTGCCAGCACAGCAAGCGTCTCAGGACGATTTTCATGAAGGTACTCGAGTTCTTACCATCTCCTGGAGAACACAAAAAGAAAGATTGGCCAAAGAGTGCTGCATAACTTTTAGAAAGATGTAAAAGAAAGTTGTTTGAGAACTTTTTCCGTACCTATTGTAATTTAAGTTTAAACTGTTCAAAAGTGCTTAGTTATCATTTTCTTTCAGTTTCTGAGCTGCACACTCAATCCCGATGCTGTGCGGTCTTGTTCTTGGCGTCTCAGCATCTGCCGAGCTCTCCGGCTGCCGGCGGCGAAGAAGCGGCTTTTTCGCGCACAGAGCTTTCTGCCGGTCGCGGGGCGCTCCGGACCGCGGCTTCTGCCGAAAGACGCCCGGAGACCGGCACCTACCCTCGGAGAGCTGCATATGCCCGCCTTCTGCGTCTCTTGCCACCTACACCTTAGCGAAAAGCTTTTTCACGCTTTCTCTCAAAAAGAAACTGTGCCAGCACAGCAAGCGTCTCAGGACGATTTTCATGAAGGTACTCGAGTTCTTACCATCTCCTGGAGAACACAAAAAGAAAGATTGGCCAAAGAGTGCTGCATAAGTTTTACAAGGATGAAAAAGAATGTTGTTTGAAAACTTTTTCTCTACTTATGGTAATCTAAGTTTAAACTGTTGGAAAGTGGTTAGTTCTCATTTTCTCTCAGTTTGAGAGCTGCGCACTCAATCCCGATGCTGTGCGGTCTTGTTCTTGGCGTCTCAGCATCTGCCGAGCTCTCCGGCTGCCGGCGGCGAAGAAGCGGCTTTTTCGCGCACAGAGCTTTCTGCTGGTCGCGGTGCGCTCCGGACCGCGGCTTCTGCCGAAAGACGCCCGGAGACCGGCACCTACCCTCGGAGAGCTGCATATGCCCATCTTCAGCGTCTCTGGCCGCCTACACCTTAGCGAAAAGCTTTTTCACGCTTTCTCTCAAAAAGAAACTGTGCCAGCACAGCAAGCGTCTCAGGACGATTTTCATGAAGGTACTCGAGTTCTTACCATCTCCTGGAGAAAAGGAAAAGTAAGATTTCTCAGGGAGTGCTCTATAATTTTTACAAGGATGAAAAAGAATGTTGTTTGAAAACTTTTTCTCTACTTATGGTAATCTAAGTTTAAACTGTTGGAAAGTGGTTAGTTCTCATTTTCTCTCAGTTTGAGAGCTGCGCACTCAATCCCGATGCTGTGCGGTCTTGTTCTTGGCGTCTCAGCATCTGCCGAGCTCTCCGGCTGCTGGAGGCGAAGAAGCGGCTTTTTCGCGCACAGAGCTTTCTGCCGGTCGCGGGGCGCTCCGGACCGCGGCTTCTGCCGAAAGACGCCCGGAGACCGGCACCTACCCTCGGAGAGCTGCATATGCCCGCCTTGTGCGTCTCTTGCCGCCTACACCTTAGCGACAAGCTTTTTCACGCTTTCTCTCAAAAAGAAACTGTGCCAGCACAGCAAGCGTCTCAGGACGATTTTCATGAAGGTACTGGAGTTCTTACCATCTCCTGGAGAAAAGGAAAAGTAAGATTTCTCAGGGAGTGCTGCATAATTTTTACAAGGATGAAAAAGAATGTTGTTTGAAAACTTTTTCTCTACTTATGGTAATCTAAGTTTAAACTGTTGGAAAGTGGTTAGTTCTCATTTTCTCTCAGTTTGAGAGCTGCGCACTCAATCCCGATGCTGTGCGGTCTTGTTCTTGGCGTCTCAGCATCTGCCGAGCTCTCCGGCTGCCGGCGGCGAAGAAGCGGCTTTTTCGCGCACAGAGCTTTCTGCCGGTCGCGGGGCGCTCCGGACCGCGGCTTCTGCCAAAAGACGCCCGGAAACCGGCACCTACCCTCGGAGAGCTGCATATGCCCGTCTTCAGCGTCTCTTGCCGCCTACACCTTAGCGAAAAGCTTTTTCACGCTTTCTCTCAAAAAGAAACTGTGCCAGCACAGCAAGTGTCTCAGGACGATTTTCATGAAGGTACTCGAGTTCTTACCATCTCCTGGAGAACACAAAAAGAAAGATTGGCCAAAGAGTGCTGCATAAGTTTTAGAAGGATGTAAAAGAAAGTTGTTTGAGAACTTTTTCCCTACTTATGGTAATCTAAGTTTAAACTGTTGGAAAGTGGTTAGTTATCATTTTCTCTCACTTTGAGAGCTGCGCACTTAATCCCGATGCTGTGCGGTCTTGTTCTTGTCGTCTCAGCATCTGCCGAACTCTCCGGCTGCCGGCGGCGAAGAAGCGGCTTTTTCGCGCACAGAGCTTTCTGCCGGTCGCGGTGCGCTCCGGACCGCGGCTTCTGCTGAAAGACGCCCGGAGACCGGCACCTACCCTCGGAGAGCTGCATATGCCCGCCTTCTGCGTCTCTTGCCACCTACACCTTAGCGAAAAGCTTTTTCACGCTTTCTCTCAAAAAGAAACTGTGCCAGCACAGCAAGCGTCTCAGGACGATTTTCATGAAGGTACTGGAGTTCTTACCATCTCCTGGAGAAAAGGAAAAGTAAGATTTCTCAGGGAGTGCTGCATAATTTTTACAAGGATGAAAAAGAATGTTTTTTGAAAGCTTTTTCTCTACTTATGGTAATCTAAGTTTAAACTGTTGGAAAGTGGTTAGTTATCATTTTCTCTCAGTTTGAGAGCTGCGCACTCAATCCCGATGCTGTGCGGTCTTGTTCTTGGCGTCTCAGCATCTGCCGAGCTCTCCGGCTGCCGGCGGCGAAGAAGCGGCTTTTTCGCGCACAGAGCTTTCTGCCGGTCGCGGGGCGCTCCGGACCGCGGCTTCTGCCGAAAGACGCCCGGAGACCGGCACCTACCCTCGGAGAGCTGCATATGCCCGCCTTCAGCGTCTCTTGCAACCTACACCTTAGCGAAAAGCTTTTTCACGCTTTCTCTCAAAAAGAAACTGTGCCAGCACAGCAAGCGTCTCAGGACGATTTTCATGAAGGTACTCGAGTTCTTACGATCTCCTGGAGAAAAGGAAAAGTAAGATTTCTCAGGGAGTGCTGCATAATTTTTACAAGGATGAAAAAGAATGTTTTTTGAAAACTTTTTCTCTACTTATGGTAATCTAAGTTTAAACTGTTGGAAAGTGGTTAGTTCTCATTTTCTCTCACTTTGAGAGCTGCGCACTCAATCCCGATGCTGTGCGGTCTTGTTCTTGGCGTCTCAGCATCTGCCGAGCTCTCCGGCTGCCGGCGGCGAAGAAGCGGCTTTTTCGCGCACAGAGCTTTCTGCCGGTCGCGGTGCGCTCCGGACCGCGGCTTCTGCCGAAAGACGCCCGGAGACCGGCACCTACCCTCGGAGAGCTGCATATGCCCGTCTTCTGCGTCTCTTGATACCTACACATTAGCGAAAAGCCTTTTCACGCTTTCTCTCAAAAAGAAACTGTGCCAGCACAGCAAGCGTCTCAGGACGATTTTCATGAAGGTACTCGAGTTCTTACCATCTCCTGGAGAACACAAAAAGAAAGATTGGCCAAAGAGTGCTGCATAAGTTTTAGAAGGATGTAAAAGAAAGTTGTTTGAGAACTTTTTCTCTACTTATGGTAATCTAAGTTTAAACTGTTGGAAAGTGGTTAGTTATCATTTTCTCTCAGTTTGAGAGCTGCGCACTCAATCCCGATGCTGTGCGGTCTTGTTCTTGGCGTCTCAGCATCTGCCGAGCTCTCCGGCTGCCGGCGGCGAAGAAGCGGCTTTTTCGCGCACAGAGCTTTCTGCCGGTCGCGGTGCGCTCCGGACCGCGGCTTCTGCCGAAAGACGCCCGGAGACCGGCACCTACCCTCGGAGAGCTGCATATGCCCGTCTTCAGCGTCTCTTGCAGCCTACACCTTAGCGAAAAGCTTTTTCACGCTTTCTCTCAAAAAGAAACTGTGCCAGCACAGCAAGCGTCTCAGGACGATTTTCATGAAGGTACTCGAGTTCTTACCATCTCCTGGAGAACACAAAAAGAAAGATTGGCCAAAGAGTGCTGCATAACTTTTAGAAAGATGTAAAAGAAAGTTGTTTGAGAACTTTTTCCGTACCTATTGTAATTTAAGTTTAAACTGTTCAAAAGTGCTTAGTTATCATTTTCTTTCAGTTTCTGAGCTGCACACTCAATCCCGATGCTGTGCGGTCTTGTTCTTGGCGTCTCAGCATCTGCCGAGCTCTCCGGCTGCCGGCGGCGAAGAAGCGGCTTTTTCGCGCACAGAGCTTTCTGCCGGTCGCGGGGCGCTCCGGACCGCGGCTTCTGCCGAAAGACGCCCGGAGACCGGCACCTACCCTCGGAGAGCTGCATATGCCCGCCTTCTGCGTCTCTTGCCACCTACACCTTAGCGAAAAGCTTTTTCACGCTTTCTCTCAAAAAGAAACTGTGCCAGCACAGCAAGCGTCTCAGGACGATTTTCATGAAGGTACTCGAGTTCTTACCATCTCCTGGAGAACACAAAAAGAAAGATTGGCCAAAGAGTGCTGCATAAGTTTTACAAGGATGAAAAAGAATGTTGTTTGAAAACTTTTTCTCTACTTATGGTAATCTAAGTTTAAACTGTTGGAAAGTGGTTAGTTCTCATTTTCTCTCAGTTTGAGAGCTGCGCACTCAATCCCGATGCTGTGCGGTCTTGTTCTTGGCGTCTCAGCATCTGCCGAGCTCTCCGGCTGCCGGCGGCGAAGAAGCGGCTTTTTCGCGCACAGAGCTTTCTGCCGGTCGCGGGGCGCTCCGGATGGCGGCTTCTGCCGAAAGACGCCCGGAGACCGGCACCTACTCTCGGAGAGCTGCATATGCCCGCCTTGTGCGTCTCTTGCCGCCTACACCTTAGCGAAAAGCTTTTTCACGCTTTCTCTCAAAAAGAATCTGTGCCAGCACAGCAAGTGTCTCAGGACGATTTTCATGAAGGTACTCGAGTTCTTACCATCTCCTGGAGAAAAGGAAAAGTAAGATTTCTCAGGGAGTGATGCATAATTTTTACAAGGATGAAAAAGAATGTTGTTTGAAAACTTTTTCTCTACTTATGGTAATCTAAGTTTAAACTGTTGGAAAGTGGTTAGTTCTCATTTTCTCTCAGTTTGAGAGCTGCGCACTCAATCCCGATGCTGTGCGGTCTTGTTCTTGGCGTCTCAGCATCTGCCGAGCTCTCCGGCTGCCGGCGGCGAAGAAGCGGCTTTTTCGCGCACAGAGCTTTCTGCCGGTCGCGGTGCGCTCCGGACCGCGGCTTCTGCCGAAAGACGCCCGGAGACCGGCACCTACCCTCGGAGAGCTGCATATGCCCGTCTTCTGCGTCTCTTGATACCTACACATTAGCGAAAAGCCTTTTCACGCTTTCTCTCAAAAAGAAACTGTGCCAGCACAGCAAGCGTCTCAGGACGATTTTCATGAAGGTACTCGAGTTCTTACCATCTCCTGGAGAACACAAAAAGAAAGATTGGCCAAAGAGTGCTGCATAAGTTTTAGAAGGATGTAAAAGAAAGTTGTTTGAGAACTTTTTCTCTACTTATGGTAATCTAAGTTTAAACTGTTGGAAAGTGGTTAGTTATCATATTCTCTCAGTTTGAGAGCTGCGCACTCAATCCCGATGCTGTGCGGTCTTGTTCTTGGCGTCTCAGCATCTGCCGAGCTCTCCGGCTGCCGGCGGCGAAGAAGCGGCTTTTTCGCGCACAGAGCTTTCTGCCGGTCGCGGTGCGCTCCGGACCGCGGCTTCTGCCGAAAGACGCCCGGAGACCGGCACCTACCCTCGGAGAGCTGCATATGCCCGTCTTCAGCGTCTCTTGCAGCCTACACCTTAGCGAAAAGCTTTTTCACGCTTTCTCTCAAAAAGAAACTGTGCCAGCACAGCAAGCGTCTCAGGACGATTTTCATGAAGGTACTCGAGTTCTTACCATCTCCTGGAGAACACAAAAAGAAAGATTGGCCAAAGAGTGCTGCATAAGTTTTAGAAGGATGTAAAAGAAAGTTGTTTGAGAACTTTTTCCCTACTTATGGTAATCTAAGTTTAAACTGTTGGAAAGTGGTTAGTTATCATTTTCTCTCAGTTTGAGAGCTGCGCACTCAATCCCGATGCTGTGCGGTCTTGTTCTTGGCGTCTCAGCATCTGCCGAGCTCTCCGGCTGCCGGCGGCGAAGAAGCGGCTTTTTCGCGCACAGAGCTTTCTGCCGGTCGCGGTGCGCTCCGGACCGCGGCTTCTGCCGAAAGACGCCCGGAGACCGGCACCTACCCTCGGAGAGCTGCATATGCCCGTCTTCAGCGTCTCTTGCAGCCTACACCTTAGCGAAAAGCTTTTTCACGCTTTCTCTCAAAAAGAAACTGTGCCAGCACAGCAAGCGTCTCAGGACGATTTTCATGAAGGTACTCGAGTTCTTACCATCTCCTGGAGAACACAAAAAGAAAGATTGGCCAAAGAGTGCTGCATAAGTTTTACAAGGATGAAAAAGAATGTTGTTTGAAAACTTTTTCTCTACTTATGGTAATCTAAGTTTAAACTGTTGGAAAGTGGTTAGTTCTCATTTTCTCTCACTTTGAGAGCTGCGCACTCAATCCCGATGCTGTGCGGTCTTGTTCTTGGCGTCTCAGCATCTGCCGAGCTCTCCGGCTGCTGGAGGCGAAGAAGCGGCTTTTTCGCGCACAGAGCTTTCTGCCGGTCGCGGGACGCTCCGGACCGCAGCTTCTGCCGAAAGACGCCCGGAGACCGGCACCTACCCTCGGAGAGCTGCATATGCCCGCCTTCTGCGTCTCTTGCCGCCTACACCTTAGCGACAAGCTTTTTCACGCTTTCTCCCAAAAAGAAACTGTGCCAGCACAGCAAACGTCTCAGGACGATTTTCATGAAGGTACTCGAGTTCTTACCATCTCCTGGAGAACACAAAAGGAAGATTGGCCAAAGAGTGCTGCATAAGTTTTAGAAGGATGTAAAAGAAAGTTGTTTGAGAACTTTTTCCCTACTTATGGTAATCTAAGTTTAAACTGTTGGAAAGTGGTTAGTTATCATTTTCTCTCACTTTGAGAGCTGCGCACTCAATCCCGATGCTGTGCGGTCTTGTTCTTGGCGTCTCAGCATCTGCCGAGCTCTCCGGCTGCTGGAGGCGAAGAAGCGGCTTTTTCGCGCACAGAGCTTTCTGCCGGTCGCGGGGCGCTCCGGACCGCGGCTTCTGCCGAAAGACGCCCGGAGACCGGCACCTACCCTCGGAGAGCTGCATATGCCCGCCTTCTGCGTCTCTTGCCGCCTACACCTTAGCGACAAGCTTTTTCACGCTTTCTCCCAAAAAGAAACTGTGCCAGCACAGCAAGCGTCTCAGGACGATTTTCATGAAGGTACTCGAGTTCTTACGATCTCCTGGAGAAAAGGAAAAGTAAGATTTCTCAGGGAGTGCTGCATAATTTTTACAAGGATGAAAAAGAATGTTGTTTGAAAACTTTTTCTCTACTTATGGTAATCTAAGTTTAAACTGTTGGAAAGTGGTTAGTTATCATTTTCTCTCAGTTTGAGAGCTGCACACTCAATCCCGATGCTGTGCGGTCTTGTTCTTGGCGTCTCAGCATGTGCCCAGCTCTCCGGCTGCCGGCGGCAAAGATGCGGCTTTTTCGCGCACAGAGCTTTCTGCCGGTCGCGGTGCGCTCCGGACCGCGGCTTCTGCCGAAAGACGCCCGGAGACCGGCACTTACCCTCGGAGAGCTGCATATGCCCGCCTTCTGCGTCTCTTGCCACCTACACCTTAGCGAAAAGCTTTTCCACGCTTTCTCTCAAAAAGAAACTGTGCCAGCACAGCAAGCGTCTCAGGACGATTTTCATGAAGGTACTCGAGTTCTTACCATCTCCTGGAGAAAAGGAAACGTAAGATTTCTCAGGGAGTGCTGCATAATTTTTACAAGGATGAAAAAGAATGTTGTTTGAGAACTTTTTTTCTACTTATGGTAATCTAAGTTTAAACTGTTGGAAAGTGGTTAGTTCTCATTTTCTCTCAGTTTGAGAGCTGCGCACTCAATCCCGATGCTGTGCGGTCTTGTTCTTGGCGTCTCAGCATCTGCCGAGCTCTCCGGCTGCCGGCGGCGAAGAAGCGGCTTTTTCGCGCACAGAGCTTTCTGCCGGTCGCGGTGCACTCCGGACCGCGGCTTCTGCCGAAAGACGCCCGGAGACCGGCACCTACCCTCGGAGAGCTGCATATGCCCGTCTTCAGCGTCTCTTGCAGCCTACACCTTAGCGAAAAGCTTTTTCACGCTTTCTCTCAAAAAGAAACTGTGCCAGCACAGCAAGCGTCTCAGGACGATTTTCATGAAGGTACTGGAGTTCTTACCATCTCCTGGAGAAAAGGAAAAGTAAGATTTCTCAGGGAGTGCTGCATAATTTTTACAAGGATGAAAAAGAATGTTTTTTGAAAACTTTTTCTCTACTTATGGTAATCTAAGTTTAAACTGTTGGAAAGTGGTTAGTTCTCATTTTCTCTCAGTTTGAGAGCTGCGCACTCAATCCTGATGCTGTGCGGTCTTGTTCTTGGCGTCTCAGCATCTGCCGAGCTCTCCGGCTGCCGGCGGCGAAGAAGCGGCTTTTTCGCGCACAGAGCTTTCTGCCGGTCGCGGTGCGCTCCGGACCGCGGCTTCTGCCGAAAGACGCCCGGAGACCGGCACCTACCCTCGGAGAGCTGCATATGCCCGCCTTCTATGTCTCTGGCCGCCTACACCTTAGCGAAAAGCTTTTTCACGCTTTCTCTCAAAAAGAAACTGTGCCAGCACAGCAAGCGTCTCAGGACGATTTTCATGAAGGTACTCGAGTTCTTACCATCTCCTGGAGAACACAAAAAGAAAGATTGGCCAAAGAGTGCTGCATAAGTTTTAGAAGGATGTAAAAGAAAGTTGCTTGAGAACTTTTTAGTACTTATGGTAATCTAAGTTTAAACTGTTGGAAAGTGGTTAGTTATCATTTTCTCTCAGTTTGAGAGCTGCGCACTCAATCCCGATGCTGTGCGGTCTTGTTCTTGGCGTCTCAGCATCTGCCGAGCTCTCAGGCTGCCGGCGGCGAAGAAGCGGCTTTTTCGCGCACAGAGCTTTCTGCCGGTCGCGGTGCGCTCCGGACCGCGGCTTCTGCCGAAAGACGCCCGGAGACCGGCACCTACCCTCGGAGAGCTGCATATGCCCGTCTTCAGCGTCTCTTGCCGCCTACACCTTAGCGAAAAGCTTTTTCACGCTTTCTCTCAAAAAGAAACTGTGCCAGCACAGCAAGCGTCTCAGGACGATTTTCATGAAGGTACTCGAGTTCTTACCATCTCCTGGAGAAAAGGAAAAGTAAGATTTCTCAGGGAGTGCTGCATAATTTTTACAAGGATGAAAAAGAATGTTTTTTGAAAACTTTTTCTCTACTTATGGTAATCTAAGTTTAAACTGTTGGAAAGTGGTTAGTTCTCATTTTCTCTCAGTTTGAGAGCTGCGCACTCAATCCCGATGCTGTGCGGTCTTGTTCTTGGCGTCTCAGCATCTGCCGAGCTCTCCGGCTGCCGGCGGCGAAGAAGCGGCTTTTTCGCGCACAGAGCTTTCTGCCGGTCGCGGTGCGCTCCGGACCGCGGCTTCTGCCGAAAGACGCCCGGAGACCGGCACCTACCCTCGGAGAGATGCATATGCCCGCCTTCTGCGTCTCTTGCAACCTACACCTTAGCGAAAAGCTTTTTCACGCTTTCTCCCAAAAAGAAACTGTGCCAGCACAGCAAGCGTCTCAGGACGATTTTCATGAAGGTACTCGAGTTCTTACCATCTCCTGGAGAAAAGGAAAAGTAAGATTTCTCAGGGAGTGCTGCATAAGTTTTAGAAGGATGTAAAAAAAAGTTGTTTGAGAACATTTTCCCTACTTATGGTAATCTAAGTTTAAACTGTTGGAAAGTGGTTAGTTATCATTTTCTCTCAGTTTGAGAGCTGCGCACTCAATCCCGATGCTGTGCGGTCTTGTTCTTGGCGTCTCAGCATCTGCCGAGCTCTCCGGCTGCCGGCGGCGAAGAAGCGGCTTTTTCGCGCACAGAGCTTTCTGCTGGTCGCGGTGCGCTCCGGACCGCGGCTTCTGCCGAAAGACGCCCGGAGACCGGCACCTACCCTCGGAGAGCTGCATATGCCCATCTTCAGCGTCTCTGGCCGCCTACACCTTAGCGAAAAGCTTTTTCACGCTTTCTCTCAAAAAGAAACTGTGCCAGCACAGCAAGCGTCTCAGGACGATTTTCATGAAGGTACTCGAGTTCTTACCATCTCCTGGAGAAAAGGAAAAGTAAGATTTCTCAGGGAGTGCTGCATAATTTTTACAAGGATGAAAAAGAATGTTGTTTGAAAACTTTTTCTCTACTTATGGTAATCTAAGTTTAAACTGTTGGAAAGTGGTTAGTTCTCATTTTCTCTCAGTTTGAGAGCTGCGCACTCAATCCCGATGCTGTGCGGTCTTGTTCTTGGCGTCTCAGCATCTGCCGAGCTCTCCGGCTGCTGGAGGCGAAGAAGCGGCTTTTTCGCGCACAGAGCTTTCTGCCGGTGGCGGTGCGCTCCGGACCGCGGCTTCTGCCGAAAGACGCCCGGAGACCGGCACCTACCCTCGGAGAGCTGCATATGCCCGCCTTCTGCGTCTCTTGCCGCCTACACCTTAGCGACAAGCTTTTTCACGCTTTCTCTCAAAAAGAAACTGTGCCAGCACAGCAAGCGTCTCAGGACGATTTTCATGAAGGTACTCGAGTTCTTACCATCTCCTGGAGAAAAGGAAAAGTAAGATTTCTCAGGGAGTGCTGCATAATTTTTACAAGGATGAAAAAGAATGTTGTTTGAAAACTTTTTCTCTACTTATGGTAATCTAAGTTTAAACTGTTGGAAAGTGGTTAGTTCTCATTTTCTCTCAGTTTGAGAGCTGCGCACTCAATCCCGATGCTGTGCGGTCTTGTTCTTGGCGTCTCAGCATCTGCCGAGCTCTCCGGCTGCCGGCGGCGAAGAAGCGGCTTTTTCGCGCACAGAGCTTTCTGCCGGTCGCGGGGCGCTCCGGACCGCGGCTTCTGCCAAAAGACGCCCGGAAACCGGCACCTACCCTCGGAGAGCTGCATATGCCCGTCTTCAGCGTCTCTTGCCGCCTACACCTTAGCGAAAAGCTTTTTCACGCTTTCTCTCAAAAAGAAACTGTGCCAGCACAGCAAGTGTCTCAGGACGATTTTCATGAAGGTACTCGAGTTCTTACCATCTCCTGGAGAACACAAAAAGAAAGATTGGCCAAAGAGTGCTGCATAAGTTTTAGAAGGATGTAAAAGAATGTTGTTTGAGAACTTTTTCCCTACTTATGGTAATCTAAGTTTAAACTGTTGGAAAGTGGTTAGTTATCATTTTCTCTCACTTTGAGAGCTGCGCACTTAATCCCGATGCTGTGCGGTCTTGTTCTTGTCGTCTCAGCATCTGCCGAACTCTCCGGCTGCCGGCGGCGAAGAAGCGGCTTTTTCGCGCACAGAGCTTTCTGCCGGTCGCGGTGCGCTCCGGACCGCGGCTTCTGCCGAAAGACGCCCGGAGACCGGCACCTACCCTCGGAGAGCTGCATATGCCCGCCTTCTGCGTCTCTTGTCACCTACACCTTAGCGACAAGCTTTTTCACGCTTTCTCCCAAAAAGAAACTGTGCCAGCACAGCAAACGTCTCAGGACGATTTTCATGAAGGTACTCGAGTTCTTACCATCTCCTGGAGAACACAAAAGGAAGATTGGCCAAAGAGTGCTGCATAAGTTTTAGAAGGATGTAAAAGAATGTTGTTTGAAAACTTTTTCCCTACTTATGGTAATCTAAGTTTAAACTGTTGGAAAGTGGTTAGTTATCATTTTCTCTCACTTTGAGAGCTGCGCACTCAATCCCGATGCTGTGCGGTCTTGTTCTTGGCGTCTCAGCATCTGCCGAGCTCTCCGGCTGCCGGCGGCGAAGAAGCGGCTTTTTCGCGCACAGAGCTTTCTGCTGGTCGCGGTGCGCTCCGGACCGCGGCTTCTGCCGAAAGACGCCCGGAGACCGGCACCTACCCTCGGAGAGCTGCATATGCCCGTCTTCAGTGTCTCTGGCCGCCTACACCTTAGCGAAAAGCTTTTTCACGCTTTCTCTCAAAAAGAAACTGTGCCAGCACAGCAAGCGTCTCAGGACGATTTTCATGAAGGTACTCGAGTTCTTACCATCTCCTGGAGAAAAGGAAAAGTAAGATTTCTCAGGGAGTGCTGCATAATTTTTACAAGGATGAAAAAGAATGTTGTTTGAAAACTTTTTCTCTACTTATGGTAATCTAAGTTTAAACTGTTGGAAAGTGGTTAGTTCTCATTTTCTCTCAGTTTGGGAGCTGCGCACTCAATCCCGATGCTGTGCGGTCTTGTTCTTGGCGTCTCAGCATCTGCCGAGCTCTCCGGCTGCTGGAGGCGAAGAAGCGGCTTTTTCGCGCACAGAGCTTTCTGCCGGTCGCGGGGCGCTCCGGACCGCGGCTTCTGCCGAAAGACGCCCGGAGACCGGCACCTACCCTCGGAGAGCTGCATATGCCCGCCTTCTGCGTCTCTTGCCGCCTACACCTTAGCGACAAGCTTTTTCACGCTTTCTCCCAAAAAGAAACTGTGCCAGCACAGCAAGCGTCTCAGGACGATTTTCATGAAGGTACTCGAGTTCTTACGATCTCCTGGAGAAAAGGAAAAGTAAGATTTCTCAGGGAGTGCTGCATAATTTTTACAAGGATGAAAAAGAATGTTGTTTGAAAACTTTTTCTCTACTTATGGTAATCTAAGTTTAAACTGTTGGAAAGTGGTTAGTTATAATTTTCTCTCACTTTGAGAGCTGCGCACTCAATCCCGATGCTGTGCGGTCTTGTTCTTGGCGTCTCAGCATCTGCCGAGCTCTCCGGCTGCCGGCGGCGAAGAAGCGGCTTTTTCGCGCACAGAGCTTTCTGCCGGTCGCGGTGCGCTCCGGACCGCGGCTTCTGCCGAAAGACGCCCGGAGACCGGCACCTACCCTCGGAGAGCTGCATATGCCCGTCTTCAGCGTCTCTTGCCGCCTACACCTTAGCGAAAAGCTTTTTCACGCTTTCTCTCAAAAAGAAACTGTGCCAGCACAGCAAGCGTCTCAGGACGATTTTCATGAAGGTACGCGAGTTCTTACCATCTCCTGGAGAACACAAAAAGAAAGATTGGCCAAAGAGTGCTGCATAAGTTTTAGAAGGATGTAAAAGAATGTTGTTTGAGAACTTTTTCCCTACTTATGGTAATCTAAGTTTAAACTGTTGGAAAGTGGTTAGTTATCATTTTCTCTCAGTTTCTGAGCTGCACACTCAATCCCGATGCTGTGCGGTCTTGTTCTTGGCGTCTCAGCATCTGCCGAGCTCTCCGGCTGCTGGCGGCAAAGAAGCGGCTTTTTCGCGCACAGAGCTTTCTGCCGGTCGCGGTGCGCTCCGGACCGCGGCTTCTGCCGAAAGACGCCCGGAGACCGGCACCTACCCTCGGAGAGCTGCATATGCCCGCCTTCTGCGTCTCTTGCCACCTACACCTTAGCGACAAGCTTTTTCACGCTTTCTCTCAAAAAGAAACTGTGCCAGCACAGCAAGCGTCTCAGGACGATTTTCATGAAGGTACTCGAGTTCTTACCATCTCCTGGAGAAAAGGAAAAGTAAGATTTCTCAGGGAGTGCTGCATAATTTTTACAAGGATGAAAAAGAATGTTGTTTGAAAACTTTTTCTCTACTTATGGTAATCTAAGTTTAAACTGTTGGAAAGTGGTTAGTTCTCATTTTCTCTCAGTTTGAGAGCTGCGCACTCAATCCCGATGCTGTGCGGTCTTGTTCTTGGCGTCTCAGCATCTGCCGAGCTCTCCGGCTGCCGGCGGCGAAGAAGCGGCTTTTTCGCGCACAGAGCTTTCTGCCGGTCGCGGTGCGCTCCGGACCGCGGCTTCTGCCGAAAGACGCCCGGAAACCGGCACCTACCCTCGGAGAGCTGCATATGCCCGCCTTCTGCGTCTCTTGCCGCCTACACCTTAGCGAAAAGCTTTTTCACGCTTTCTCTCAAAAAGAAACTGTGCCAGCACAGCAAGTGTCTCAGGACGATTTTCATGAAGGTACTGGAGTTCTTACCATCTCCTGGAGAACACAAAAAGAAAGATTGGCCAAAGAGTGCTGCATAGTTTTAGAAGGATGTAAAAGAATGTTGTTTGAGAACTTTTTCTCTACTTATGGTAATCTAAGTTTAAACTGTTGGAAAGTGGTTAGTTATCATTTTCTTTCAGTTTGAGAGCTGCGCACTCAATCCCGATGCTGTGCGGTCTTGTTCTTGGCGTCTCAGCATCTGCCGAGCTCTCCGGCTGCCGGCGGCGAAGAAGCGGCTTTTTCGCGCACAGAGCTTTCTGCCGGTCGCGGTGCGCTCCGGACCGCGGCTTCTGCCGAAAGACGCCCGGAGACCGGCACCTACCCTCGGAGAGCTGCATATGCCCGCCTTGTGCGTCTCTTGTCACCTACACCTTAGCGAAAAGCTTTTTCACGCTTTCTCTCAAAAAGAAACTGTGCCAGCACAGCAAGCGTCTCAGGACGATTTTCATGAAGGTACTCGAGTCCTTACCATCTCCTGGAGAAAAGGAAAAGTAAGATTTCTCAGGGAGTGCTGCCTAATTTTTACAAGGATGAAAAAGAATGTTGTTTGAAAACTTTTTCTCTACTTATCGTAATCTAAGTTTAAACTGTTGGAAAGTGGTTAGTTATCATTTTCTCTCACTTTGAGAGCTGCGCACTCAATCCCGATGCTGTGCGGTCTTGTTCTTGGCGTCTCAGCATCTGCCGAGCTCTCCGGCTGCCGGCGGCGAAGAAGCGGCTTTTTCGCGCACAGAGCTTTCTGCCGGTCGCGGTGCCCTCCAGACCGGGGCTTCTGCCGAAAGACGCCCGGAGACCGGCACCTACCCTCGGAGAGCTGCATATGCCCGTCTTCAGCGTCTCTTGCCGCCTACACCTTAGCGAAAAGCTTTTTCACGCTTTCTCTCAAAAAGAAACTGTGCCAGCACAGCAAGCGTCTCAGGACGATTTTCATGAAGGTACTCGAGTTCTTACCATCTCCTGGAGAAAAGGAAAAGTAAGATTTCTCAGGGAGTGCTGCATAATTTTTACAAGGATGAAAAAGAATGTTGTTTGAAAACTTTTTCTCTACTTATGGTAATCTAAGTTTAAACTGTTGGAAAGTGGTTAGTTATCATTTTCTCTCAGTTTGAGAGCTGCGCACTGAATCCCGATGCTGTGCGGTCTTGTTCTTGTCGTCTCAGCATCTGCCGAGCTCTCCGGCTGCCGGCGGCGAAGAAGCGGCTTTTTCGCGCACAGAGCTTTCTGCCGGTGGCGGTGCGCTCCGGACCGCGGCTTCTGCCGAAAGACGCCCGGAGACCGGCACCTACCCTCGGAGAGCTGCATATGCCCGCCTTCTGCGTCTCTTGTCACCTACACCTTAGCGAAAAGCTTTTTCACGCTTTCTCTCAAAAAGAAACTGTGCCAGCACAGCAAGCGTCTCAGGACGATTTTCATGAAGGTACTCGAGTTCTTACGATCTCCTGGAGAAAAGGAAAAGTAAGATTTCTCAGGGAGTGCTGCATAATTTTTACAAGGATGAAAAAGAATGTTTTTTGAAAACTTTTTCTCTACTTATGGTAATCTAAGTTTAAACTGTTGGAAAGTGGTTAGTTCTCATTTTCTCTCAGTTTGAGAGCTGCGCACTCAATCCCGATGCTGTGCGGTCTTGTTCTTGGCGTCTCAGCATCTGCCGAGCTCTCCGGCTGCTGGAGGCGAAGAAGCGGCTTTTTCGCGCACAGAGCTTTCTGCCGGTCGCGGGACGCTCCGGACCGCAGCTTCTGCCGAAAGACGCCCGGAGACCGGCACCTACCCTCGGAGAGCTGCATATGCCCGCCTTCTGCGTCTCTTGCAACCTACACCTTAGCGAAAAGCTTTTTCACGCTTTCTCCCAAAAAGAAACTGTGCCAGCACAGCAAGCGTCTCAGGACGATTTTCATGAAGGTACTCGAGTTCTTACCATCTCCTGGAGAACACAAAAGGAAGATTGGCCAGGGAGTGCTGCATAAGTTTTAGAAGGATGTAAAAGAAAGTTGTTTGAGAACTTTTTCCCTACTTATGGTAATCTAAGTTTAAACTGTTGGAAAGTGGTTAGTTATCATTTTCTTTCAGTTTGAGAGCTGCGCACTCAATCCCGATGCTGTGCGGTCTTGTTCTTGGCGTCTCAGCATCTGCCGAGCTCTCCGGCTGCCGGCGGCGAAGAAGCGGCTTTTTCGCGCACAGAGCTTTCTGCTGGTCGCGGTGCGCTCCGGACCGCGGCTTCTGCCGAAAGACGCCCGGAGACCGGCACCTACCCTCGGAGAGCTGCATATGCCCGCCTTCTGCGTCTCTTGTCACCTACACCTTAGCGAAAAGCTTTTTCACGCTTTCTCTCAAAAAGAAACTGTGCCAGCACAGCAAGCGTCTCAGGACGATTTTCATGAAGGTACTCGAGTCCTTACCATCTCCTGGAGAAAAGGAAAAGTAAGATTTCTCAGGGAGTGCTGCCTAATTTTTACAAGGATGAAAAAGAATGTTGTTTGAAAACTTTTTCTCTACTTATCGTAATCTAAGTTTAAACTGTTGGAAAGTGGTTAGTTCTCATTTTCTCTCAGTTTGAGAGCTGCGCACTCAATCCCGATGCTGTGCGGTCTTGTTCTTGGCGTCTCAGCATCTGCCGAGCTCTCCGGCTGCCGGCGGCGAAGAAGCGGCTTTTTCGCGCACAGAGCTTTCTGCCGGTCACGGTGCGCTCCAGACCGGGGCTTCTGCCGAAAGACGCCCAGAGACCGGCACCTACCCTCGGAGAGCTGCATATGCCCGTCTTCAGCGTCTCTTGCTGCCTACACCTTAGCGAAAAGCTTTTTCACGCTTTCTCTCAAAAAGAAACTGTGCCAGCACAGCAAGCGTCTCAGGACGATTTTCATGAAGGTACTCGAGTTCTTACCATCTCCTGGAGAAAAGGAAAAGTAAGATTTCTCAGGGAGTGCTGCATAATTTTTACAAGGATGAAAAAGAATGTTTTTTGAAAACTTTTTCTCTACTTATGGTAATCTAAGTTTAAACTGTTGGAAAGTGGTTAGTTCTCATTTTCTCTCAGTTTGAGAGCTGCGCACTCAATCCCGATGCTGTGCGGTCTTGTTCTTGGCGTCTCAGCATCTGCCGAGCTCTCCGGCTGCTGGAGGCGAAGAAGCGGCTTTTTCGCGCACAGAGCTTTCTGCCGGTCGCGGGACGCTCCGGACCGCAGCTTCTGCCGAAAGACGCCCGGAGACCGGCACCTACCCTCGGAGAGCTGCATATGCCCGCCTTCTGCGTCTCTTGCAACCTACACCTTAGCGAAAAGCTTTTTCACGCTTTCTCCCAAAAAGAAACTGTGCCAGCACAGCAAGCGTCTCAGGACGATTTTCATGAAGGTACTCGAGTTCTTACCATCTCCTGGAGAACACAAAAGGAAGATTGGCCAGGGAGTGCTGCATAAGTTTTAGAAGGATGTAAAAGAAAGTTGTTTGAGAACTTTTTCCCTACTTATGGTAATCTAAGTTTAAACTGTTGGAAAGTGGTTAGTTATCATTTTCTTTCAGTTTGAGAGCTGCGCACTCAATCCCGATGCTGTGCGGTCTTGTTCTTGGCGTCTCAGCATCTGCCGAGCTCTCCGGCTGCCGGCGGCGAAGAAGCGGCTTTTTCGCGGACAGAGCTTTCTGCTGGTCGCGGTGCGCTCCGGACCGCGGCTTCTGCCGAAAGACGCCCGGAGACCGGCACCTACCCTCGGAGAGCTGCATATGCCCGCCTTCTGCGTCTCTTGTCACCTACACCTTAGCGAAAAGCTTTTTCACGCTTTCTCTCAAAAAGAAACTGTGCCAGCACAGCAAGCGTCTCAGGACGATTTTCATGAAGGTACTCGAGTCCTTACCATCTCCTGGAGAAACGGAAAAGTAAGATTTCTCAGGGAGTGCTGCCTAATTTTTACAAGGATGAAAAAGAATGTTGTTTGAAAACTTTTTCTCTACTTATCGTAATCTAAGTTTAAACTGTTGGAAAGTGGTTAGTTCTCATTTTCTCTCACTTTGAGAGCTGCGCACTCAATCCCGATGCTGTGCGGTCTTGTTCTTGGCGTCTCAGCATCTGCCGAGCTCTCCGGCTGCCGGCGGCGAAGAAGCGGCTTTTTCGCGCACAGAGCTTTCTGCCGGTCACGGTGCGCTCCAGACCGGGGCTTCTGCCGAAAGACGCCCAGAGACCGGCACCTACCCTCGGAGAGCTGCATATGCCCGTCTTCAGCGTCTCTTGCTGCCTACACCTTAGCGAAAAGCTTTTTCACGCTTTCTCTCAAAAAGAAACTGTGCCAGCACAGCAAGCGTCTCAGGACGATTTTCATGAAGGTACTCGAGTTCTTACCATCTCCTGGAGAAAAGGAAAAGTAAGATTTCTCAGGGAGTGCTGCATAATTTTTACAAGGATGAAAAAGAATGTTGTTTGAAAACTTTTTCTCTACTTATGGTAATCTAAGTTTAAACTGTTGGAAAGTGGTTAGTTCTCATTTTCTCTCAGTTTGAGAGCTGCGCACTCAATCCCGATGCTGTGCGGTCTTGTTCTTGGCGTCTCTGCATCTGCCGAGCTCTCCGGCTGCCGGCGGCGAAGAAGCGGCTTTTTCGCGCACAGAGCTTTCTGCCGGTCGCGGGGCGCTCCGGACCGCGGCTTCTGCCGAAAGACGCCCGGAGACCGGCACCTACCCTCGGAGAGCTGCATATGCCCGCCTTCTGCGTCTCTTGCTGCCTACACCTTAGCGAAAAGCTTTTTCACGCTTTCTCTCAAAAAGAAACTGTGCCAGCACAGCAAGTGTCTCAGGACGATTTTCATGTTTGTACTCGAGTTCTTACCTACTCCTGGAGAACACAAAAAGAAAGATTGGCCAAAGAGTGTTGCATAACTTTTAGAAAGATATAAAAGAAAGTTGTTTGAGAACTTTTTCCGTACCTATTGTAATTTAAGTTTAAACTGTTCAAAAGTGCTTAGTTATCATTTTCTTTCAGTTTCTGAGCTGCACACTCAATCCCGATGCTGTGCGGTCTTGTTCTTGGCGTCTCAGCATCTGCCGAGCTCTCCAGCTGCCGGCGGCGAAGAAGCGGCTTTTTCGCGCACAGAGCTTTCTGCCGGTCGCGGGGCGCTCCGGACCGCGGCTTCTGCCGAAAGACGCCCGGAGACCGGCACCTACCCTCGGAGAGCTGCATATGCCCGTCTTCTGCGTCTCTTGATATCTACACATTAGCGAAAAGCCTTTTCACGCTTTCTCTCAAAAAGAAACTTTGCCAGCACAGCAAGCGTCTCAGGACGATTTTCATGAAGGTACTCGAGTTCTTACCATCTCCTGGAGAACACAAAAAGAAAGATTGGCCAGGGAGTGCTGCATAATTTTTACAAGGATGAAAAAGAAAGATTTTGAAAACTTTTTCTCTACTTATGGTAATCTAAGTTTAAACTGTTGGAAAGTGGTTAGTTATCATTTTCTCTCAGTTTGAGAGCTGCGCACTCAAACCCGATGCTGTGCGGTCTTGTTCTTGGCGTCTCTGCATCTGCCGAGCTCTCAGGCTGCTGGAGGCGAAGAAGCGGCTTTTTCGCGCACAGAGCTTTCTGCCGGTCGCGGGCGCTCCGGACCGCGGCTTCTGCCGAAAGACGCCCGGAGACCGGCACCTACCCTCGGAGAGCTGCATATGCCCGCCTTCTGCGTCTCTTGTCACCTACACCTTAGCGAAAAGCTTTTTCACGCTTTCTCTCAAAAAGAAACTGTGCCAGCACAGCAAGCGTCTCAGGACGATTTTCATGAAGGTACTCGAGTTCTTACCATCTCCTGGAGAAAAGGAAAAGTAAGATTTCTCAGGGAGTGCTGCATAATTTTTACAAGGATGAAAAAGAATGTTGTTTGAAAACTTTTGCTCTACTTATGGTAATCTAAGTTTAAACTGTTGGAAAGTGGTTAGTTCTCATTTTCTCTCACTTTGAGAGCTGCGCACTCAATCCCAATGCTGTGCGGTCTTGTTCTTGGCGTCTCAGCATCTGCCGAGCTCTCCGGCTGCTGGAGGCGAAGAAGCGGCTTTTTCGCGCACAGAGCTTTCTGCCGGTCGCGGGGCGCTCCGGACCGCGGCTTCTGCCGAAAGACGCCCGGAGACCGGCACCTACCCTCGGAGAGCTGCATATGCCCGCCTTCTGCGTCTCTTGCCGCCTACACCTTAGCGAAAAGCTTTTTCACGCTTTCTCTCAAAAAGAAACTGTGCCAGCACAGCAAGCGTCTCAGGACGATTTTCATGAAGGTACTCGAGTTCTTACCATCTCCTGGAGAAAAGGAAAAGTAAGATTTCTCAGGGAGTGCTGCATAAGTTTAAGAAAGATGTAAAAGAAAGTTAAGAACTTTTTCCCTACTTATGGTAATCTAAGTTTAAACTGTTGGAAAGTGGTTAGTTATCATTTTCTTTCAGTTTCTGAGCTGCACACTCAATCCCGATGCTGTGCGGTCTTGTTCTTGGCGTCTCAGCATCTGCCGAGCTCTCCAGCTGCCGGCGGCGAAGAAGCGGCTTTTTCGCGCACAGAGCTTTCTGCCTGTCGCGGGACGCTCCGGACCGCGGCTTCTGCCGAAAGACGCCCGGAGACCGGCACCTACCCTCGGAGAGCTGCATATGCCCGTCTTCAGCGTCTCTTGATACCTACACATTAGCGAAAAGCCTTTTCACGCTTTCCCTCAAAAAGAAACTGTGCCAGCACAGCAAGCGTCTCAGGACAATTTTCATGAAGGTACTCGAGTTCTTACCATCTCCTGGAGAACACAAAAAGAAAGATTGGCCGAAGAGTGCTGCATAAGTTTTAGAAGGATGTAAAAGAATGTTGTTTGAGAACTTTTTCCCTACTTATGGTAATCTAAGTTTAAACTGTTCAAAAGTGGTTAGTTATCATTTTCTCTCAGTTTCTGAGCTGCACACTCAATCCCGATGCTGTGCGGTCTTGTTCTTGGCGTCTCAGCATCTGCCGAGCTCTCCGGCTGCCGGTGGCGAAGAAGCGGCTTTTTCGCGCACAGAGCTTTCTGCCTGTCGCGGTGCGCTCCGGACCGCGGCTTCTGCCGAAAGACGCCCGGAGACCGGCACCTACCCTCGGAGAGCTGCATATGCCCGTCTGCAGCGTCTCTTGCCGCCTACACCTTAGCGAAAAGCTTTTTCACGCTTTCTCTCAAAAACAAACTGTGCCAGCACAGCAAGCGTCTCAGGACGATTTTCATGAAGGTACTCGAGTCCTTACCATCTCCTGGAGAAAACAAAAAGAAAGATTGGCCAAAGAGTGCTGCATAAGTTTTAGAAGGATGTAAAAGAAAGTTGTTTGAGAACTTTTTCTCTACTTATGGTAATCTAAGTTTAAACTGTTGGAAAGTGGTTAGTTCTCATTTTCTCTCAGTTTCTGAGCTGCACACTCAATCCCGATGCTGTGCGGTCTTGTTCTTGGCGTCTCAGCATCTGCCGAGCTCTCCGGCTGCTGGCGGCGAAGAAGCGGCTTTTTCACGCACAGAGCTTTCTGCCGGTCGCGGTGCGCTCCGGACCGCGGCTTCTGCCGAAAGACGCCCGGAGACCGGCACCTACCCTCGGAGAGCTGCATATGCCCGTCTTCAGCGTCTCTTGCCGCCTACACCTTAGCGAAAAGCTTTTTCACGCTTTCTCTCAAAAAGAAACTGTGCCAGCACAGCAAGCGTCTCAGGACGATTTTCATGAAGGTACTGGAGTTCTTACCATCTCCTGGAGAACACAAAAAGAAAGATTGGCCAAAGAGTGCTGCATAAGATTTAGAAGGATGTAAAAGAATGTTGTTTGAGAACTTTTACCCTACTTATGGTAATCTAAGTTTAAACTGTTGGAAAGTGGTTAGTTATCATTTTCTCTCAGTTTCTGAGCTGCACACTCAATCCCGATGCTGTGCGGTCTTGTTCTTGGCGTCTCAGCATCTGCCGAGCTCTCCGGCTGCCGGCGGCGAAGAAGCGGCTTTTTCGCGCACAGAGCTTTCTGCCGGTCGCGGGGCGCTCCGGACCGCGGCTTCTGCCGAAAGACGCCCGGAGACCGGCACCTACCCTCGGAGAGCTGCATATGCCCGTCTTCTGCGTCTCTTGATACCTACACATTAGCGAAAAGCCTTTTCACGCTTTCTCTCAAAAAGAAACTGTGCCAGCACAGCAAGCGTCTCAGGACGATTTTCATGAAGGTACTCGAGTTCTTACCATCTCCTGGAGAAAAGGAAAAGTAAGATTTCGCAGGTAGTGCTGCATAATTTTTACAAGGATGAAAAAGAATGTTTTTTGAAAACTTTTTCTCTACTTATGGTAATCTAAGTTTAAACTGTTGGAAAGTGGTTAGTTCTCATTTTCTCTCAGTTTGAGAGCTGCGCACTAAATCCCGATGCTGTGCGGTCTTGTTCTTGGTGTCTCAGCATCTGCCGAGCTCTCCGGCTGCCGGCGGCGAAGAAGCGGCTTTTTCGCGCACAGAGCTTTCTGCCGGTCGCGGGGCGCTCCGGACCGCGGCTTCTGCCGAAAGACGCCCGGAGACCGGCACCTACCCTCGGAGAGCTGCATATGCCCGCCTTCTGCGTCTCTTGCCGCCTACACCTTAGCGAAAAGCTTTTTCACGCTTTCTCTCAAAAAGAAACTGTGCCAGCACAGCAAGTGTCTCAGGACGATTTTCATGAAGGTACTCGAGTTCTTACCATCTCCTGGAGAAAAGGAAAAGTAAGATTTCTCAGGGAGTGCTGCATAATTTTTACAAGGATGAAAAAGAATGTTTTTTGAAAACTTTTTCTCTACTTATGGTAATCTAAGTTTAAACTGTTGGAAAGTGGTTAGTTCTCATTTTCTCTCACTTTGAGAGATGCGCACTCAATCCCAATGCTGTGCGGTCTTGTTCTTGGCGTCTCAGCATCTGCCGAGCTCTCCGGCTGCTGGAGGCGAAGAAGCGGCTTTTTCGCGCACAGAGCTTTCTGCCTGTCGCGGGACGCTCCGGACCGCGGCTTCTGCCGAAAGACGCCCGGAGACCGGCACCTACCCTCGGAGAGCTGCATATGCCCGCCTTCTGCGTCTCTTGCCGCCTACACCTTAGAGAAAAGCTTTTTCACGCTTTCTCCCAAAAAGAAACTGTGCCAGCACAGCAAGCGTCTCAGGACGATTTTCATGAAGGTACTCGAGTTCTTACCATCTCCTGGAGAACACAAAAAGAAAGATTGGCCGAAGAGTGCTGCATAAGTTTTAGAAGGATGTAAAAGAATGTTGTTTGAGAACTTTTTCCCTACTTATGGTAATCTAAGTTTAAACTGTTCAAAAGTGGTTAGTTATCATTTTCTCTCAGTTTCTGAGCTGCACACTCAATCCCGATGCTGTGCGGTCTTGTTCTTGGCGTCTCAGCATCTGCCGAGCTCTCCGGCTGCCGGTGGCGAAGAAGCGGCTTTTTCGCGCACAGAGCTTTCTGCCTGTCGCGGTGCGCTCCGGACCGCGGCTTCTGCCGAAAGACGCCCGGAGACCGGCACCTACCCTCGGAGAGCTGCATATGCCCGTCTGCAGCGTCTCTTGCCGCCTACACCTTAGCGAAAAGCTTTTTCACGCTTTCTCTCAAAAACAAACTGTGCCAGCACAGCAAGCGTCTCAGGACGATTTTCATGAAGGTACTCGAGTCCTTACCATCTCCTGGAGAAAACAAAAAGAAAGATTGGCCAAAGAGTGCTGCATAAGTTTTAGAAGGATGTAAAAGAAAGTTGTTTGAGAACTTTTTCTCTACTTATGGTAATCTAAGTTTAAACTGTTGGAAAGTGGTTAGTTCTCATTTTCTCTCAGTTTCTGAGCTGCACACTCAATCCCGATGCTGTGCGGTCTTGTTCTTGGCGTCTCAGCATCTGCCGAGCTCTCCGGCTGCTGGCGGCGAAGAAGCGGCTTTTTCACGCACAGAGCTTTCTGCCGGTCGCGGTGCGCTCCGGACCGCGGCTTCTGCCGAAAGACGCCCGGAGACCGGCACCTACCCTCGGAGAGCTGCATATGCCCGTCTTCAGCGTCTCTTGCCGCCTACACCTTAGCGAAAAGCTTTTTCACGCTTTCTCTCAAAAAGAAACTGTGCCAGCACAGCAAGCGTCTCAGGACGATTTTCATGAAGGTACTGGAGTTCTTACCATCTCCTGGAGAACACAAAAAGAAAGATTGGCCAAAGAGTGCTGCATAAGATTTAGAAGGATGTAAAAGAATGTTGTTTGAGAACTTTTACCCTACTTATGGTAATCTAAGTTTAAACTGTTGGAAAGTGGTTAGTTATCATTTTCTCTCAGTTTCTGAGCTGCACACTCAATCCCGATGCTGTGCGGTCTTGTTCTTGGCGTCTCAGCATCTGCCGAGCTCTCCGGCTGCCGGCGGCGAAGAAGCGGCTTTTTCGCGCACAGAGCTTTCTGCCTGTCGCGGTGCGCTCCGGCCTGCGGCTTCTGCTGAAAGACGCCCGGAGACCGGCACCTACCCTCGGAGAGCTGCATATGCCCGCCTTCTGCGTCTCTTGCAACCTACACCTTAGCGAAAAGCTTTTTCACGCTTTCTCTCAAAAAGAAACTGTGCCAGCACAGCAAGCGTCTCAGGACGATTTTCATGAAGGTACTCGAGTTCTTACCATCTCCTGGAGAAAAGGAAAAGTAAGATTTCTCAGGGAGTGCTGCATAATTTTTACAAGGATGAAAAAGAATGTTGTTTGAAAACTTTTTCTCTACTTATGGTAATCTAAGTTTAAACTGTTGGAAAGTGGTTAGTTCTCATTTTCTCTCAGTTTCTGACCTGCGCACTCAATCCCGATGCTGTGCGGTCTTGTTCTTGGCGTCTCAGCATCTGCCGAGCTCTCCGGCTGCCGGCGGCGAAGAAGCGGCTTTTTCGCGCACAGAGCTTTCTGCCGGTCGCGGGGCGCTCCGGACCGCGGCTTCTGCCGAAAGACGCCCGGAGACCGGCACCTACCCTCGGAGAGCTGCATATGCCCGTCTTCTGCGTCTCTTGATACCTACACATTAGCGAAAAGCCTTTTCACGCTTTCTCTCAAAAAGAAACTGTGCCAGCACAGCAAGCGTCTCAGGACGATTTTCATGAAGGTACTCGAGTTCTTACCATCTCCTGGAGAAAAGGAAAAGTAAGATTTCGCAGGTAGTGCTGCATAATTTTTACAAGGATGAAAAAGAATGTTTTTTGAAAACTTTTTCTCTACTTATGGTAATCTAAGTTTAAACTGTTGGAAAGTGGTTAGTTCTCATTTTCTCTCAGTTTGAGAGCTGCGCACTAAATCCCGATGCTGTGCGGTCTTGTTCTTGGTGTCTCAGCATCTGCCGAGCTCTCCGGCTGCCGGCGGCGAAGAAGCGGCTTTTTCGCGCACAGAGCTTTCTGCCGGTCGCGGGGCGCTCCGGACCGCGGCTTCTGCCGAAAGACGCCCGGAGACCGGCACCTACCCTCGGAGAGCTGCATATGCCCGCCTTCAGCGTCTCTTGCAACCTACACCTTAGCGAAAAGCTTTTTCACGCTTTCTCTCAAAAAGAAACTGTGCCAGCACAGCAAGCGTCTCAGGACGATTTTCATGAAGGTCCTCGAGTTCTTACCATCTCCTGGAGAAAAGGAAAAGTAAGATTTCTCAGGGAGTGCTGCATAATTTTTACAAGGATGAAAAAGAATGTTTTTTGAAAACTTTTTCTCTACTTATGGTAATCTAAGTTTAAACTGTTGGAAAGTGGTTAGTTCTCATTTTCTCTCACTTTGAGAGATGCGCACTCAATCCCAATGCTGTGCGGTCTTGTTCTTGGCGTCTCAGCATCTGCCGAGCTCTCCGGCTGCTGGAGGCGAAGAAGCGGCTTTTTCGCGCACAGAGCTTTCTGCCGGTCGCGGGGCGCTCCGGACCGCGGCTTCTGCCGAAAGACGCCCGGAGACCGGCACCTACCCTCGGAGAGCTGCATATGCCCGCCTTCTGCGTCTCTTGCCGCCTACACCTTAGAGAAAAGCTTTTTCACGCTTTCTCCCAAAAAGAAACTGTGCCAGCACAGCAAGCGTCTCAGGACGATTTTCATGAAGGTACTCGAGTTCTTACCATCTCCTGGAGAACACAAAAAGAAAGATCGGCCAGGGAATGCTGCATAAGTTTTAGAAAGATGTAAAAGAAAGTTGTTTAAGAACTTTTTCCCTACTTATGGTAATCTAAGTTTAAACTGTTGGAAAGTGGTTAGTTATCATTTTCTTTCAGTTTCTGAGCTGCACACTCAATCCCGATGCTGTGCGGTCTTGTTCTTGGCGTCTCAGCATCTGCCGAGCTCTCCAGCTGCCGGCGGCGAAGAAGCGGCTTTTTCGCGCACAGAGCTTTCTGCCTGTCGCGGGACGCTCCGGACCGCGGCTTCTGCCGAAAGACGCCCGGAGACCGGCACCTACCCTCGGAGAGCTGCATATGCCCGTCTTCAGCGTCTCTTGATACCTACACATTAGCGAAAAGCCTTTTCACGCTTTCCCTCAAAAAGAAACTGTGCCAGCACAGCAAGCGTCTCAGGACGATTTTCATGAAGGTACTCGAGTTCTTACCATCTCCTGGAGAACACAAAAAGAAAGATTGGCCAAAGAGTGCTGCATAAGTTTTAGAAGGATGTAAAAGAAAGTTGTTTGAGAACTTTTTCTCTACTTATGGTAATCTAAGTTTAAACTGTTCAAAAGTGTTTAGTTATCATTTTCTCTCAGTTTCTGAGCTGCACACTCAATCCCGATGCTGTGCGGTCTTGTTCTTGGCGTCTCAGCATCTGCCGAGCTCTCCGGCTGCCGGTGGCGAAGAAGCGGCTTTTTCGCGCACAGAGCTTTCTGCCTGTCGCGGTGCGCTCCGGACCGCGGCTTCTGCCGAAAGACGCCCGGAGACCGGCACCTACCCTCGGAGAGCTGCATATGCCCGTCTGCAGCGTCTCTTGCCGCCTACACCTTAGAGAAAAGCTTTTTCACGCTTTCTCTCAAAAAGAAACTGTGCCAGCACAGCAAGCGTCTCAGGACGATTTTCATGAAGGTACTCGAGTTCTTACCATCTCCTGGAGAAAACAAAAAGAAAGATTGGCCAAAGAGTGCTGCATAAGTTTTAGAAGGATGTAAAAGAAAGTTGTTTGAGAACTTTTTCTCTACTTATGGTAATCTAAGTTTAAACTGTTGGAAAGTGGATAGTTATCATTTTCTCTCAGTTTCTGAGCTGCACACTCAATCCCGATGCTGTGTGGTCTTGTTCTTGGCGTCTCAGCATCTGCCGAGCTCTCCGGCTGCCGGCGGCGAAGAAGCGGCTTTTTCGCGCACAGAGCTTTCTGCCGGTCGCGGGGCGCTCCGGACCGCGGCTTCTGCCGAAAGACGCCCGGAGACCGGCACCTACCCTCGGAGAGCTGCATATGCCCGCCTTCTGCGTCTCTTGCCGCCTACACCTTAGCGAAAAGCTTTTTCACGCTTTCTCTCAAAAAGAAACTGTGCCAGCACAGCAAGCGTCTCAGGACGATTTTCATGAAGGTCCTCGAGTTCTTACCATCTCCTGGAGAACACAAAAAGAAAGATTGGCCAAAGAGTGCTGCATAAGATTTAGAAGGATGTAAAAGAATGTTGTTTGAGAACTTTTACCCTACTTATGGTAATCTAAGTTTAAACTGTTGGAAAGTGGTTAGTTATCATTTTCTCTCAGTTTCTGAGCTGCACACTCAATCCCGATGCTGTGCGGTCTTGTTCTTGGCGTCTCAGCATCTGCCGAGCTCTCCGGCTGCCGGCGGCGAAGAAGCGGCTTTTTCGCGCACAGAGCTTTCTGCCTGTCGCGGTGCGCTCCGGCCTGCGTCTTCTGCTGAAAGACGCCCGGAGACCGGCACCTACCCTCGGAGAGCTGCATATGCCCGCCTTCTGCGTCTCTTGCAACCTACACCTTAGCGAAAAGCTTTTTCACGCTTTCTCTCAAAAAGAAACTGTGCCAGCACAGCAAGCGTCTCAGGACGATTTTCATGAAGGTACTCGAGTTCTTACCATCTCCTGGAGAAAAGGAAAAGTAAGATTTCTCAGGGAGTGCTGCATAATTTTTACAAGGATGAAAAAGAATGTTGTTTGAAAACTTTTTCTCTACTTATGGTAATCTAAGTTTAAACTGTTGGAAAGTGGTTAGTTCTCATTTTCTCTCAGTTTCTGAGCTGCGCACTCAATCCCGATGCTGTGCGGTCTTGTTCTTGGCGTCTCAGCATCTGCCGAGCTCTCCGGCTGCCGGCGGCGAAGAAGCGGCTTTTTCGCGCACAGAGCTTTCTGCCGGTCGCGGTGCGCTCCGGACCGCGGCTTCTGCCGAAAGACGCCCGGAGACCAGCACCTACCCTCGGAGAGCTGCATATGCCCGTCTTCTGCGTCTCTTGATACCTACACATTAGCGAAAAGCCTTTTCACGCTTTCTCTCAAAAAGAAACTGTGCCAGCACAGCAAGCGTCTCAGGACGATTTTCATGAAGGTACTCGAGTTCTTACCATCTCCTGGAGAAAAGGAAAAGTAAGATTTCGCAGGTAGTGCTGCATAATTTTTACAAGGATGAAAAAGAATGTTTTTTGAAAACTTTTTCTCTACTTATGGTAATCTAAGTTTAAACTGTTGGAAAGTGGTTAGTTCTCATTTTCTCTCAGTTTGAGAGCTGCGCACTCAATCCCGATGCTGTGCGGTCTTGTTCTTGGTGTCTCAGCATCTGCCGAGCTCTCCGGCTGCCGGCGGCGAAGAAGCGGCTTTTTCGCGCACAGAGCTTTCTGCCGGTCGCGGGGCGCTCCGGACCGCGGCTTCTGCCGAAAGACGCCCGGAGACCGGCACCTACCCTCGAAGAGCTGCATATGCCCGTCTTCTGCGTCTCTTGATACCTACACCTTAGCGAAAAGCTTTTTCACGCTTTCTCTCAAAAAGAAACTGTGCCAGCACAGCAAGCGTCTCAGGACGATTTTCATGAAGGTACTCGAGTTCTTACCATCTCCTGGAGAACACAAAAAGAAAGATTGGCCAAAGAGTGCTGCATAAGTTTTAGAAGGATGTAAAAGAAAGTTGTTTGAGACCTTTTTCTCTACTTATGGTAATCTAAGTTTAAACTGTTGGAAAGTGGTTAGTTATCATTTTCTTTCAGTTTGAGAGCTGCGCACTCAATCCCGATGCTGTGCGGTCTTGTTCTTGTCGTCTCAGCATCTGCCGAGCTCTCCGGCTGCCGGCGGCGAAGAAGCGGCTTTTTCGCGCACAGAGCTTTCTGCCGGTCGCGGTGCGCTCCGGACCGCGGCTTCTGCCGAAAGACGCCCGGAGACCGGCACCTACCCTCGGAGAGCTGCATATGCCCGCCTTCTGCGTCTCTTGCCGCCTACACCTTAGCGAAAAGCTTTGTCACGCTTTCTCTCAGAAAGAAACTGTGCCAGCACAGCAAGTGTCTCAGGACGATTTTCATGAATGTACTCGAGTTCTTACCATCTCCTGGAGAACACAAAAAGAAAGATTGGCCAGGGAGTGCTGCATAAGTCTTAGGAGGATGTAAAAGAAAGTTGTTTGAGAACTTTTTCCGTACCTATTGTAATTTAAGTTTAAACTGTTCAAAAGTGCTTAGTTATCATTTTCTTTCAGTTTGAGAGCTGCACACTCAATCCCGATGCTGTGCGGTCTTGTTCTTGGCGTCTCAGCATCTGCCGAGCTCTCCAGCTGCCGGCGGCGAAGAAGCGGCTTTTTCGCGCACAGAGCTTTCTGCCGGTCGCGGGGCGCTCCGGACCGCGGCTTCTGCCGAAAGACGCCCGGAGACCGGCACCTACCCTCGGAGAGCTGCATATGCCCGTCTTCTGCGTCTCTTGATACCTACACATTAGCGAAAAGCCTTTTCACGCTTTCTCTCAAAAAGAAACTGTGCCAGCACAGCAAGCGTCTCAGGACGATTTTCATGAAGGTACTCGAGTTCTTACCATCTCCTGGAGAAAAGGAAAAGTAAGATTTCTCAGGGAGTGCTGCATAATTTTTACAAGGATGAAAAAGAATGTTGTTTGAAAACTTTTGCTCTACTTATGGTAATCTAAGTTTAAACTGTTGGAAAGTGGTTAGTTCTCATTTTCTCTCACTTTGAGAGCTGCGCACTCAATCCCAATGCTGTGCGGTCTTGTTCTTGGCGTCTCAGCATCTGCCGAGCTCTCCGGCTGCTGGAGGCGAAGAAGCGGCTTTTTCGCGCACAGAGCTTTCTGCCGGTCGCGGGGCGCTCCGGACCGCGGCTTCTGCCGAAAGACGCCCGGAGACCGGCACCTACCCTCGGAGAGCTGCATATGCCCGCCTTCTGCGTCTCTTGCCGCCTACACCTTAGCGAAAAGCTTTTTCACGCTTTCTCTCAAAAAGAAACTGTGCCAGCACAGCAAGCGTCTCAGGACGATTTTCATGAAGGTACTCGAGTTCTTACCATCTCCTGGAGAAAAGGAAAAGTAAGATTTCTCAGGGAGTGCTGCATAATTTTTACAAGGATGAAAAAGAATGTTTTTTGAAAACTTTTTCTCTACTTATGGTAATCTAAGTTTAAACTGTTGGAAAGTGGTTAGTTCTCATTTTCTCTCACTTTGAGAGAGGCGCACTCAATCCCAATGCTGTGCGGTCTTGTTCTTGGCGTCTCAGCATCTGCCGAGCTCTCCGGCTGCTGGAGGCGAAGAAGCGGCTTTTTCGCGCACAGAGCTTTCTGCCGGTCGCGGGGCGCTCCGGACCGCGGCTTCTGCCGAAAGACGCCCGGAGACCGGCACCTACCCTCGAAGAGCTGCATATGCCCGTCTTCTGCGTCTCTTGATACCTACACCTTAGCGAAAAGCTTTTTCACGCTTTCTCTCAAAAAGAAACTGTGCCAGCACAGCAAGCGTCTCAGGACGATTTTCATGAAGGTACTCGAGTTCTTACCATCTCCTGGAGAAAACAAAAAGAAAGATTGGCCAAAGAGTGCTGCATAAGTTTTAGAAGGATGTAAAAGAAAGTTGTTTGAGACCTTTTTCTCTACTTATGGTAATCTAAGTTTAAACTGTTGGAAAGTGGTTAGTTATCATTTTCTTTCAGTTTGAGAGCTGCGCACTCAATCCCGATGCTGTGCGGTCTTGTTCTTGTCGTCTCAGCATCTGCCGAGCTCTCCGGCTGCCGGCGGCGAAGAAGCGGCTTTTTCGCGCACAGAGCTTTCTGCCGGTCGCGGTGCGCTCCGGACCGCGGCTTCTGCCGAAAGACGCCCGGAGACCGGCACCTACCCTCGGAGAGCTGCATATGCCCGCCTTCTGCGTCTCTTGCCGCCTACACCTTAGCGAAAAGCTTTGTCACGCTTTCTCTCAGAAAGAAACTGTGCCAGCACAGCAAGTGTCTCAGGACGATTTTCATGAATGTACTCGAGTTCTTACCATCTCCTGGAGAACACAAAAAGAAAGATTGGCCAGGGAGTGCTGCATAAGTCTTAGGAGGATGTAAAAGAAAGTTGTTTGAGAACTTTTTCCGTACCTATTGTAATTTAAGTTTAAACTGTTCAAAAGTGCTTAGTTATCATTTTCTTTCAGTTTGAGAGCTGCACACTCAATCCCGATGCTGTGCGGTCTTGTTCTTGGCGTCTCAGCATCTGCCGAGCTCTCCAGCTGCCGGCGGCGAAGAAGCGGCTTTTTCGCGCACAGAGCTTTCTGCCGGTCGCGGGGCGCTCCGGACCGCGGCTTCTGCCGAAAGACGCCCGGAGACCGGCACCTACCCTCGGAGAGCTGCATATGCCCGTCTTCTGCGTCTCTTGATACCTACACATTAGCGAAAAGCCTTTTCACGCTTTCTCTCAAAAAGAAACTGTGCCAGCACAGCAAGCGTCTCAGGACGATTTTCATGAAGGTACTCGAGTTCTTACCATCTCCTGGAGAAAAGGAAAAGTAAGATTTCTCAGGGAGTGCTGCATAATTTTTACAAGGATGAAAAAGAATGTTGTTTGAAAACTTTTGCTCTACTTATGGTAATCTAAGTTTAAACTGTTGGAAAGTGGTTAGTTCTCATTTTCTCTCACTTTGAGAGCTGCGCACTCAATCCCAATGCTGTGCGGTCTTGTTCTTGGCGTCTCAGCATCTGCCGAGCTCTCCGGCTGCTGGAGGCGAAGAAGCGGCTTTTTCGCGCACAGAGCTTTCTGCCGGTCGCGGGGCGCTCCGGACCGCGGCTTCTGCCGAAAGACGCCCGGAGACCGGCACCTACCCTCGGAGAGCTGCATATGCCCGCCTTCTGCGTCTCTTGCCGCCTACACCTTAGCGAAAAGCTTTTTCACGCTTTCTCTCAAAAAGAAACTGTGCCAGCACAGCAAGCGTCTCAGGACGATTTTCATGAAGGTACTCGAGTTCTTACCATCTCCTGGAGAAAAGGAAAAGTAAGATTTCTCAGGGAGTGCTGCATAATTTTTACAAGGATGAAAAAGAATGTTTTTTGAAAACTTTTTCTCTACTTATGGTAATCTAAGTTTAAACTGTTGGAAAGTGGTTAGTTCTCATTTTCTCTCACTTTGAGAGAGGCGCACTCAATCCCAATGCTGTGCGGTCTTGTTCTTGGCGTCTCAGCATCTGCCGAGCTCTCCGGCTGCTGGAGGCGAAGAAGCGGCTTTTTCGCGCACAGAGCTTTCTGCCGGTCGCGGGGCGCTCCGGACCGCGGCTTCTGCCGAAAGACGCCCGGAGACCGGCACCTACCCTCGGAGAGCTGCATATGCCCGCCTTCTGCGTCTCTTGCCGCCTACACCTTAGAGAAAAGCTTTTTCACGCTTTCTCCCAAAAAGAAACTGTGCCAGCACAGCAAGCGTCTCAGGACGATTTTCATGAAGGTACTCGAGTTCTTACCATCTCCTGGAGAACACAAAAAGAAAGATCGGCCAGGGAATGCTGCATAAGTTTTAGAAAGATGTAAAAGAAAGTTGTTTAAGAACTTTTTCCCTACTTATGGTAATCTAAGTTTAAACTGTTGGAAAGTGGTTAGTTATCATTTTCTTTCAGTTTCTGAGCTGCACACTCAATCCCGATGCTGTGCGGTCTTGTTCTTGGCGTCTCAGCATCTGCCGAGCTCTCCAGCTGCCGGCGGCGAAGAAGCGGCTTTTTCGCGCACAGAGCTTTCTGCCGGTCGCGGTGCGCTCCGGACCGCGGCTTCTGCCGAAAGACGCCCGGAGACCGGCACCTACCCTCGGAGAGCTGCATATGCCCGTCTTCAGCGTCTCTTGATACCTACACATTAGCGAAAAGCCTTTTCACGCTTTCCCTCAAAAAGAAACTGTGCCAGCACAGCAAGCGTCTCAGGACGATTTTCATGAAGGTACTGGAGTTCTTACCATCTCCTGGAGAACACAAAAAGAAAGATTGGCCGAAGAGTGCTGCATAAGTTTTAGAAGGATGTAAAAGAATGTTGTTTGAAAACTTTTTCCCTACTTATCGTAATCTAAGTTTAAACTGTTGGAAAGTGGTTAGTTCTCATTTTCTCTCAGTTTGAGAGCTGCGCACTCAATCCCGATGCTGTGCGGTCTTGTTCTTGGCGTCTCAGCATCTGCCGAGCTCTCCGGCTGCCGGCGGCGAAGAAGCGGCTTTTTCGCGCACAGAGCTTTCTGCCGGTCGCGGTGCGCTCCGGACCGCGGCTTCTGCCGAAAGACGCCCGGAGACCGGCACCTACCCTCGGAGAGCTGCATATGCCCGTCTTCTGCGTCTCTTGATACCTACACTTTAGCGAAAAGCTTTTTCACGCTTTCTCTCAAAAAGAAACTGTGCCAGCACAGCAAGCGTCTCAGGACGATTTTCATGAAGGTACTGGAGTTCTTACCATCTCCTGGAGAACACAAAAAGAAAGATTGGCCAAAGAGTGCTGCATAAGTTTTAGAAGGATGTAAAAGAAAGTTGTTTGAGAACATTTTCTCTACTTATGGTAATCTAAGTTTAAACTGTTGGAAAGTGGTTAGTTATCATTTTCTTTCAGTTTGAGAGCTGCGCACTCAATCCCGATGCTGTGCGGTCTTGTTCTTGGCGTCTCAGCATCTGCCGAGCTCTCCGGCTGCCGGCGGCGAAGAAGCGGCTTTTTCGCGGACAGAGCTTTCTGCCGGTCGCGGTGCGCTCCGGACCGCGGCTTCTGCCGAAAGACGCCCGGAGACCGGCACCTACCCTCGGAGAGCTGCATATGCCCGTCTTCTGCGTCTCTTGCCGCCTACACCTTAGCGAAAAGCTTTTTCACGCTTTCTCTCAAAAAGAAACTGTGCCAGCACAGCAAGCGTCTCAGGACGATTTTCATGAAGGTACTCGAGTTCTTACCATCTCCTGGAGAAAAGGAAAAGTAAGATTTCTCAGGGAGTGCTGCATAATTTTTACAAGGATGAAAAAGAATGTTGTTTGAAAACTTTTTCTCTACTTATGGTAATCTAAGTTTAAACTGTTGGAAAGTGGTTAGTTATCATTTTCTCTCAGTTTGAGAGCTGCGCACTCAATCCCGATGCTGTGCGGTCTTGTTCTTGGCGTCTCAGCATCTGCCGAGCTCTCCAGCTGCCGGCGGCGAAGAAGCGGCTTTTTCGCGCACAGAGCTTTCTGCCGGTCGCGGTGCGCTCCGGACCGCGGCTTCTGCCGAAAGACGCCCGGAGACCGGCACCTACCCTCGGAGAGCTGCATATGCCCGTCTTCTGCGTCTCTTGATACCTACACCTTAGCGAAAAGCCTTTTCACGCTTTCTCTCAAAAAGAAACTGTGCCAGCACAGCAAGCGTCTCAGGACGATTTTCATGAAGGTACTCGAGTTCTTACCATCTCCTGAAGAAAAGGAAAAGTAAGATTTCTCAGGGAGTGCTGCATAATTTTTACAAGGATGAAAAAGAATGTTTTTTGAAAACTTTTTCTCTACTTATGGTAATCTAAGTTTAAACTGTTGGAAAGTGGTTAGTTCTCATTTTCTCTCAGTTTGAGAGCTGCGCACTCAATCCCGATGCTGTGCGGTCTTGTTCTTGGCGTCTCAGCATCTGCCGAGCTCTCCGGCTGCCGGCGGCGAAGAAGCGGCTTTTTCGCGCACAGAGCTTTCTGCCGGTCGCGGTGCGCTCCGGACCGCGGCTTCTGCCGAAAGACGCCCGGAGACCGGCACCTACCCTCGGAGAGCTGCATATGCCCGCCTTCTGCGTCTCTTGCTGCCTACACCTTAGCGAGAAGCTTTTTCACGCTTTCTCTCAAAAAGAAACTGTGCCAGCACAGCAAGCGTCTCAGGACGATTTTCATGAATCTACTCGAGTTCTTACCATCTCCTGGAGAACACAAAAAGAAAGATTGGCCAAAGAGTGCTGCATAAGTTTTAGAAGGATGTAAAAGAATGTTGTTTGAGAACTTTTTCTCTACTTATGGTAATCTAAGTTTAAACTGTTGGAAAGTGGTTAGTTATCATTTTCTTTCAGTTTGAGAGCTGCGCACTCAATCCCGATGCTGTGCGGTCTTGTTCTTGGCGTCTCAGCATCTGCCGAGCTCTCCGGCTGCCGGCGGCGAAGAAGCGGCTTTTTCGCGCACAGAGCTTTCTGCCGGTCGCGGTGCCCTCCAGACCGGGGCTTCTGCCGAAAGACGCCCGGAGACCGGCACCTACCCTCGGAGAGCTGCATATGCCCGTCTTCAGCGTCTCTTGCCGCCTACACCTTAGCGAAAAGCTTTTTCACGCTTTCTCTCAAAAAGAAACTGTGCCAGCACAGCAAGCGTCGCAGGACGATTTTCATGAAGGTACTGGAGTTCTTACCATCTCCTGGAGAACACAAAAAGAAAGATTGGCCAAAGAGTGCTGCATAACTTTTAGAAAGATGTAAAAGAAAGTTGTTTGAGAACTTTTTCCGTACCTATTGTAATTTAAGTTTAAACTGTTCAAAAGTGCTTAGTTATCATTTTCTTTCAGTTTCTGAGCTGCACACTCAATCCCGATGCTGTGCGGTCTTGTTCTTGGCGTCTCAGCATCTGCCGAGCTCTCCAGCTGCCGGCGGCGAAGAAGCGGCTTTTTCGCACATAGAGCTTTCTGCCGGTCGCGGTGCGCTCCGGACCGCGGCTTCTGCCGAAAGACGCCCGGAGACCGGCACCTACCCTCGGAGAGCTGCATATGCCCGCCTTCTGCATCTCTTGCCGCCTACACCTTAGCGAAAAGCTTTTTCACGCTTTCTCTCAAAAAGAAACTGTGCCAGCACAGCAAGCGTCTCAGGACGATTTTCATGAAGGTACTGGAGTTCTTACCATCTCCTGGAGAACACAAAAAGAAAGATTGGCCAAAGAGTGCTGCATAAGTTTTAGAAGGATGTAAAAGAAAGTTGTTTGAGAACTTTTTCTCTACTTATGGTAATCTAAGTTTAAACTGTTGGAAAGTGGTTAGTTATCATTTTCTTTCAGTTTGAGAGCTGCGCACTCAATCCCGATGCTGTGCGGTCTTGTTCTTGGCGTCTCAGCATCTGCCGAGCTCTCCGGCTGCCGGCGGCGAAGAAGCGGCTTTTTCGCGCACAGAGCTTTCTGCCGGTCGCGGTGCGCTCCGGACCGCGGCTTCTGCCGAAAGACGCCCGGAGACCGGCACCTACCCTCGGAGAGCTGCATATGCCCGTCTTCAGCGTCTCTTGCCGCCTACACCTTAGCGAAAAGCTTTTTCACGCTTTCTCTCAAAAAGAAACTGTGCCAGCACAGCAAGCGTCTCAGGACGATTTTCATGAAGGTACTCGAGTTCTTACCATCTCCTGGAGAAAAGGAAAAGTAAGATTTCTCAGGGAGTGCTTCATAATTTTTACAAGGATGAAAAAGAATGTTGTTTGAAAACTTTTTCTCTACTTATGGTAATCTAAGTTTAAACTGTTGGAAAGTGGATAGTTATCATTTTCTTTCAGTTTGAGAGCTGCGCACTCAATCCCGATGCTGTGCGGTCTTGTTCTTGGCGTCTCAGCATCTGCCGAGCTCTCCGGCTGCCGGCGGCGAAGAAGCGGCTTTTTCGCGCACAGAGCTTTCTGCCGGTCGCGGTGCGCTCCGGACCGCGGCTTCTGCCGAAAGACGCCCGGAGACCGGCACCTACCCTCGGAGAGCTGCATATGCCCGTCTTCAGCGTCTCTTGCCGCCTACACCTTAGCGAAAAGCTTTTTCACGCTTTCTCTCAAAAAGAAACTGTGCCAGCACAGCAAGCGTCTCAGGACGATTTTCATGAAGGTACTCGAGTTCTTACCATCTCCTGGAGAACACAAAAAGAAAGATTGGCCAGGGAGTGCTGCATAAGTTTTAGAAGGATGTAAAAGAATGTTGTTTGAGAACTTTTTCCCTACTTATGGTAATCTAAGTTTAAACTGTTGGAAAGTGGTTAGTTATCATTTTCTGTCAGTTTCTGAGCTGCACACTCAATCCCGATGCTGTGCGGTCTTGTTCTTGGCGTCTCAGCATCTGCCGAGCTCTCCGGCTGCCGGCGGCGAAGAAGCGGCTTTTTCGCGCACAGAGCTTTCTGCCGGTCGCGGTGCGCTCCGGACAGCGGCTTCTGCCGAAAGACGCCCGGAGACCGGCACCTACCCTCGGAGAGCTGCATATGCCCGCCTTCTGCGTCTCTTGCCACCTACACCTTAGCGAAAAGCCTTTTCACGCTTTCTCTCAAAAAGAAACTGTGCCAGCACAGCAAGCGTCTCAGGACGATTTTCATGAAGGTACTCGAGTTCTTACCATCTCCTGGAGAAAAGGAAAAGTAAGATTTCTCAGGGAGTGCTGCATAATTTTTACAAGGATGAAAAAGAATGTTGTTTGAAAACTTTTTCTCTACTTATGGTAATCTAAGTTTAAACTGTTGGAAAGTGGTTAGTTCTCATTTTCTCTCAGTTTGAGAGCTGCGCACTCAATCCCGATGCTGTGCGGTCTTGTTCTTGGCGTCTCAGCATCTGCCGAGCTCTCCAGCTGCCGGCGGCGAAGAAGCGGCTTTTTCGCGCACAGAGCTTTCTGCCGGTCGCGGGGCGCTCCGGACCGCGGCTTCTGCCGAAAGACGCCCGGAGACCGGCACCTACCCTCGGAGAGCTGCATATGCCCGTCTTCTGCGTCTCTTGATACCTACACATTAGCGAAAAGCCTTTTCACGCTTTCTCTCAAAAAGAAACTGTGCCAGCACAGCAAGCGTCTCAGGACGATTTTCATGAAGGTACTCGAGTTCTTACCATCTCCTGGAGAAAAGGAAAAGTAAGATTTCTCAGGGAGTGCTGCATAATTTTTACAAGGATGAAAAAGAATGTTGTTTGAAAACTTTTGCTCTACTTATGGTAATCTAAGTTTAAACTGTTGGAAAGTGGTTAGTTCTCATTTTCTCTCACTTTGAGAGCTGCGCACTCAATCCCAATGCTGTGCGGTCTTGTTCTTGGCGTCTCAGCATCTGCCGAGCTCTCCGGCTGCTGGAGGCGAAGAAGCGGCTTTTTCGCGCACAGAGCTTTCTGCCGGTCGCGGGGCGCTCCGGACCGCGGCTTCTGCCGAAAGACGCCCGGAGACCGGCACCTACCCTCGGAGAGCTGCATATGCCCGCCTTCTGCGTCTCTTGCCGCCTACACCTTAGCGAAAAGCTTTTTCACGCTTTCTCTCAAAAAGAAACTGTGCCAGCACAGCAAGCGTCTCAGGACGATTTTCATGAAGGTACTCGAGTTCTTACCATCTCCTGGAGAAAAGGAAAAGTAAGATTTCTCAGGGAGTGCTGCATAATTTTTACAAGGATGAAAAAGAATGTTTTTTGAAAACTTTTTCTCTACTTATGGTAATCTAAGTTTAAACTGTTGGAAAGTGGTTAGTTCTCATTTTCTCTCACTTTGAGAGAGGCGCACTCAATCCCAATGCTGTGCGGTCTTGTTCTTGGCGTCTCAGCATCTGCCGAGCTCTCCGGCTGCTGGAGGCGAAGAAGCGGCTTTTTCGCGCACAGAGCTTTCTGCCGGTCGCGGGGCGCTCCGGACCGCGGCTTCTGCCGAAAGACGCCCGGAGACCGGCACCTACCCTCGGAGAGCTGCATATGCCCGCCTTCTGCGTCTCTTGCCGCCTACACCTTAGAGAAAAGCTTTTTCACGCTTTCTCCCAAAAAGAAACTGTGCCAGCACAGCAAGCGTCTCAGGACGATTTTCATGAAGGTACTCGAGTTCTTACCATCTCCTGGAGAACACAAAAAGAAAGATCGGCCAGGGAATGCTGCATAAGTTTTAGAAAGATGTAAAAGAAAGTTGTTTAAGAACTTTTTCCCTACTTATGGTAATCTAAGTTTAAACTGTTGGAAAGTGGTTAGTTATCATTTTCTTTCAGTTTCTGAGCTGCACACTCAATCCCGATGCTGTGCGGTCTTGTTCTTGGCGTCTCAGCATCTGCCGAGCTCTCCAGCTGCCGGCGGCGAAGAAGCGGCTTTTTCGCGCACAGAGCTTTCTGCCGGTCGCGGTGCGCTCCGGACCGCGGCTTCTGCCGAAAGACGCCCGGAGACCGGCACCTACCCTCGGAGAGCTGCATATGCCCGTCTTCAGCGTCTCTTGATACCTACACATTAGCGAAAAGCCTTTTCACGCTTTCCCTCAAAAAGAAACTGTGCCAGCACAGCAAGCGTCTCAGGACGATTTTCATGAAGGTACTGGAGTTCTTACCATCTCCTGGAGAACACAAAAAGAAAGATTGGCCGAAGAGTGCTGCATAAGTTTTAGAAGGATGTAAAAGAATGTTGTTTGAAAACTTTTTCCCTACTTATCGTAATCTAAGTTTAAACTGTTGGAAAGTGGTTAGTTCTCATTTTCTCTCAGTTTGAGAGCTGCGCACTCAATCCCGATGCTGTGCGGTCTTGTTCTTGGCGTCTCAGCATCTGCCGAGCTCTCCGGCTGCCGGCGGCGAAGAAGCGGCTTTTTCGCGCACAGAGCTTTCTGCCGGTCGCGGTGCGCTCCGGACCGCGGCTTCTGCCGAAAGACGCCCGGAGACCGGCACCTACCCTCGGAGAGCTGCATATGCCCGTCTTCTGCGTCTCTTGATACCTACACTTTAGCGAAAAGCTTTTTCACGCTTTCTCTCAAAAAGAAACTGTGCCAGCACAGCAAGCGTCTCAGGACGATTTTCATGAAGGTACTGGAGTTCTTACCATCTCCTGGAGAACACAAAAAGAAAGATTGGCCAAAGAGTGCTGCATAAGTTTTAGAAGGATGTAAAAGAAAGTTGTTTGAGAACATTTTCTCTACTTATGGTAATCTAAGTTTAAACTGTTGGAAAGTGGTTAGTTATCATTTTCTTTCAGTTTGAGAGCTGCGCACTCAATCCCGATGCTGTGCGGTCTTGTTCTTGGCGTCTCAGCATCTGCCGAGCTCTCCGGCTGCCGGCGGCGAAGAAGCGGCTTTTTCGCGGACAGAGCTTTCTGCCGGTCGCGGTGCGCTCCGGACCGCGGCTTCTGCCGAAAGACGCCCGGAGACCGGCACCTACCCTCGGAGAGCTGCATATGCCCGTCTTCTGCGTCTCTTGCCGCCTACACCTTAGCGAAAAGCTTTTTCACGCTTTCTCTCAAAAAGAAACTGTGCCAGCACAGCAAGCGTCTCAGGACGATTTTCATGAAGGTACTCGAGTTCTTACCATCTCCTGGAGAAAAGGAAAAGTAAGATTTCTCAGGGAGTGCTGCATAATTTTTACAAGGATGAAAAAGAATGTTGTTTGAAAACTTTTTCTCTACTTATGGTAATCTAAGTTTAAACTGTTGGAAAGTGGTTAGTTATCATTTTCTTTCAGTTTGAGAGCTGCGCACTCAATCCCGATGCTGTGCGGCTTCGTTCTTGGCGTCTCAGCATCTGCCGAGCTCTCCAGCTGCCGGCGGCGAAGAAGCGGCTTTTTCGCGCACAGAGCTTTCTGCCGGTCGCGGTGCGCTCCGGACCGCGGCTTCTGCCGAAAGACGCCCGGAGACCGGCACCTACCCTCGGAGAGCTGCATATGCCCGTCTTCTGCGTCTCTTGATACCTACACCTTAGCGAAAAGCCTTTTCACGCTTTCTCTCAAAAAGAAACTGTGCCAGCACAGCAAGCGTCTCAGGACGATTTTCATGAAGGTACTCGAGTTCTTACCATCTCCTGAAGAAAAGGAAAAGTAAGATTTCTCAGGGAGTGCTGCATAATTTTTACAAGGATGAAAAAGAATGTTTTTTGAAAACTTTTTCTCTACTTATGGTAATCTAAGTTTAAACTGTTGGAAAGTGGTTAGTTCTCATTTTCTCTCAGTTTGAGAGCTGCGCACTCAATCCCGATGCTGTGCGGTCTTGTTCTTGGCGTCTCAGCATCTGCCGAGCTCTCCGGCTGCCGGCGGCGAAGAAGCGGCTTTTTCGCGCACAGAGCTTTCTGCCGGTCGCGGTGCGCTCCGGACCGCGGCTTCTGCCGAAAGACGCCCGGAGACCGGCACCTACCCTCGGAGAGCTGCATATGCCCGCCTTCTGCGTCTCTTGCTGCCTACACCTTAGCGAGAAGCTTTTTCACGCTTTCTCTCAAAAAGAAACTGTGCCAGCACAGCAAGCGTCTCAGGACGATTTTCATGAATCTACTCGAGTTCTTACCATCTCCTGGAGAACACAAAAAGAAAGATTGGCCAAAGAGTGCTGCATAAGTTTTAGAAGGATGTAAAAGAATGTTGTTTGAGAACTTTTTCTCTACTTATGGTAATCTAAGTTTAAACTGTTGGAAAGTGGTTAGTTATCATTTTCTTTCAGTTTGAGAGCTGCGCACTCAATCCCGATGCTGTGCGGTCTTGTTCTTGGCGTCTCAGCATCTGCCGAGCTCTCCGGCTGCCGGCGGCGAAGAAGCGGCTTTTTCGCGCACAGAGCTTTCTGCCGGTCGCGGTGCCCTCCAGACCGGGGCTTCTGCCGAAAGACGCCCGGAGACCGGCACCTACCCTCGGAGAGCTGCATATGCCCGTCTTCAGCGTCTCTTGCCGCCTACACCTTAGCGAAAAGCTTTTTCACGCTTTCTCTCAAAAAGAAACTGTGCCAGCACAGCAAGCGTCGCAGGACGATTTTCATGAAGGTACTGGAGTTCTTACCATCTCCTGGAGAACACAAAAAGAAAGATTGGCCAAAGAGTGCTGCATAACTTTTAGAAAGATGTAAAAGAAAGTTGTTTGAGAACTTTTTCCGTACCTATTGTAATTTAAGTTTAAACTGTTCAAAAGTGCTTAGTTATCATTTTCTTTCAGTTTCTGAGCTGCACACTCAATCCCGATGCTGTGCGGTCTTGTTCTTGGCGTCTCAGCATCTGCCGAGCTCTCCAGCTGCCGGCGGCGAAGAAGCGGCTTTTTCGCACATAGAGCTTTCTGCCGGTCGCGGTGCGCTCCGGACCGCGGCTTCTGCCGAAAGACGCCCGGAGACCGGCACCTACCCTCGGAGAGCTGCATATGCCCGCCTTCTGCATCTCTTGCCGCCTACACCTTAGCGAAAAGCTTTTTCACGCTTTCTCTCAAAAAGAAACTGTGCCAGCACAGCAAGCGTCTCAGGACGATTTTCATGAAGGTACTGGAGTTCTTACCATCTCCTGGAGAACACAAAAAGAAAGATTGGCCAAAGAGTGCTGCATAAGTTTTAGAAGGATGTAAAAGAAAGTTGTTTGAGAACTTTTTCTCTACTTATGGTAATCTAAGTTTAAACTGTTGGAAAGTGGTTAGTTATCATTTTCTTTCAGTTTGAGAGCTGCGCACTCAATCCCGATGCTGTGCGGTCTTGTTCTTGGCGTCTCAGCATCTGCCGAGCTCTCCGGCTGCCGGCGGCGAAGAAGCGGCTTTTTCGCGCACAGAGCTTTCTGCCGGTCGCGGTGCGCTCCGGACCGCGGCTTCTGCCGAAAGACGCCCGGAGACCGGCACCTACCCTCGGAGAGCTGCATATGCCCGTCTTCAGCGTCTCTTGCCGCCTACACCTTAGCGAAAAGCTTTTTCACGCTTTCTCTCAAAAAGAAACTGTGCCAGCACAGCAAGCGTCTCAGGACGATTTTCATGAAGGTACTCGAGTTCTTACCATCTCCTGGAGAAAAGGAAAAGTAAGATTTCTCAGGGAGTGCTTCATAATTTTTACAAGGATGAAAAAGAATGTTGTTTGAAAACTTTTTCTCTACTTATGGTAATCTAAGTTTAAACTGTTGGAAAGTGGATAGTTATCATTTTCTTTCAGTTTGAGAGCTGCGCACTCAATCCCGATGCTGTGCGGTCTTGTTCTTGGCGTCTCAGCATCTGCCGAGCTCTCCGGCTGCCGGCGGCGAAGAAGCGGCTTTTTCGCGCACAGAGCTTTCTGCCGGTCGCGGTGCGCTCCGGACCGCGGCTTCTGCCGAAAGACGCCCGGAGACCGGCACCTACCCTCGGAGAGCTGCATATGCCCGTCTTCAGCGTCTCTTGCCGCCTACACCTTAGCGAAAAGCTTTTTCACGCTTTCTCTCAAAAAGAAACTGTGCCAGCACAGCAAGCGTCTCAGGACGATTTTCATGAAGGTACTCGAGTTCTTACCATCTCCTGGAGAACACAAAAAGAAAGATTGGCCAGGGAGTGCTGCATAAGTTTTAGAAGGATGTAAAAGAATGTTGTTTGAGAACTTTTTCCCTACTTATGGTAATCTAAGTTTAAACTGTTGGAAAGTGGTTAGTTATCATTTTCTGTCAGTTTCTGAGCTGCACACTCAATCCCGATGCTGTGCGGTCTTGTTCTTGGCGTCTCAGCATCTGCCGAGCTCTCCGGCTGCCGGCGGCGAAGAAGCGGCTTTTTCGCGCACAGAGCTTTCTGCCGGTCGCGGTGCGCTCCGGACAGCGGCTTCTGCCGAAAGACGCCCGGAGACCGGCACCTACCCTCGGAGAGCTGCATATGCCCGCCTTCTGCGTCTCTTGCCACCTACACCTTAGCGAAAAGCCTTTTCACGCTTTCTCCCAAAAAGAAACTGTGCCAGCACAGCAAGCGTCTCAGGACGATTTTCATGAAGGTACTCGAGTTCTTACCATCTCCTGGAGAAAAGGAAAAGTAAGATTTCTCAGGGAGTGCTGCATAATTTTTACAAGGATGAAAAAGAATGTTGTTTGAAAACTTTTTCTCTACTTATGGTAATCTAAGTTTAAACTGTTGGAAAGTGGTTAGTTCTCATTTTCTCTCAGTTTGAGAGCTGCGCACTCAATCCCGATGCTGTGCGGTCTTGTTCTTGGCGTCTCAGCATCTGCCGAGCTCTCTGGCTGCCGGCGGCGAAGAAGCGGCTTTTTCGCGCACAGAGCTTTCTGCCGGTCGCGGTGCCCTCCAGACCGGGGCTTCTGCCGAAAGACGCCCGGAGACCGGCACCTACCCTCGGAGAGCTGCATATGCCCGTCTTCAGCGTCTCTTGCCGCCTACACCTTAGCGAAAAGCATTTTCACGCTTTCTCTCAAAAAGAAACTGTGCCAGCACAGCAAGCGTCTCAGGACGATTTTCATGAAGGTACTGGAGTTTTTACCATCTCCTGGAGAACACAAAAAGAAAGATTGGCCAAAGAGTGCTGCATAACTTTTAGAATGATGTAAAAGAAAGTTGTTTGAGAACTTTTTCCGTACCTATTGTAATTTAAGTTTAAACTGTTCAAAAGTGCTTAGTTATCATTTTCTTTCAGTTTCTGAGCTGCACACTCAATCCCGATGCTGTGCGGTCTTGTTCTTGGCGTCTCAGCATCTGCCGAGCTCTCCGGCTGCCGGCGGCGAAGAAGCGGCTTTTTCGCGCACAGAGCTTTCTGCCGGTCGCGGGGCGCTCCGGACCGTGGCTTCTGCCGAAAGACGCCCGGAGACCGGCACCTACCCTCGGAGAGCTGCATATGCCCGTCTTCAGCGTCTCTTGCCGCCTACACCTTAGCGAAAAGCTTTTTCACGCCTTCTCTCAAAAAGAAACTGTGCCAGCACAGCAAGCGTCTCAGGACGATTTTCATGAAGGTACTCGAGTTCTTACCATCTCCTGGAGAAAAGGAAAAGTAAGATTTCTCAGGGAGTGCTGCATAATTTTTACAAGGATGAAAAAGAATGTTTTTTGAAAACTTTTTCTCTACTTATGGTAATCTAAGTTTAAACTGTTGGAAAGTGGTTAGTTCGCATTTTCTCTCACTTTGAGAGCTGCGCACTCAATCCCGATGCTGTGCGGTCTAGTTCTTGGCGTCTCAGCATCTGCCGAGCTCTCCGGCTGCCGGCGGCGAAGAAGCGGCTTTTTCGCGCACAGAGCTTTCTGCCGGTCGCGGGGCGCTCCGGACCGCGGCTTCTGCCGAAAGACGCCCGGAGACCGGCACCTACCCTCGGAGAGCTGCATATGCCCGCCTTCTGCGTCTCTTGCCGCCTACACCTTAGCGAAAAGCTTTTTCACGCTTTCTCTCAAAAAGAAACTGTGCCAGCACAGCAAGCGTCTCAGGACGATTTTCATGAAGGTACTCGAGTTCTTACCATCTCCTGGAGAACACAAAAAGAAAGATTGGCCAAAGAGTGCTGCATAAGTTTTAGAAGGATGTAAAAGAATGTTGTTTGAGAACTTTTTCCCTACTTATGGTAATCTAAGTTTAAACTGTTGGAAAGTGGTTAGTTATCATTTTCTCTCAGTTTCTGAGCTGCACACTCAATCCCGATGCTGTGCGGTCTTGTTCTTGGCGTCTCAGCATCTGCCGAGCTCTCCGGCTGCCGGCGGCGAAGAAGCGGCTTTTTCGCGCACAGAGCTTTCTGCCGGTCGCGGTGCGCTCCGGACCGCGGCTTCTGCCGAAAGACGCCCGGAGACCGGCACCTACCCTCGGAGAGCTGCATATGCCCGCCTTCTGCGTCTCTTGCCACCTACACCTTAGCGAAAAGCTTTTTCACGCTTTCTCTCAAAAAGAAACTGTGCCAGCACAGCAAGCGTCTCAGGACGATTTTCATGAAGGTACTCGAGTTCTTACCATCTCCTGGAGAAAAGGAAAAGTAAGATTTCTCAGGGAGTGCTGCATAATTTTTACAAGGATGAAAAAGAATGTTGTTTGAAAACTTTTTCTCTACTTATGGTAATCTAAGTTTAAACTGTTGGAAAGTGGTTAGTTCTCATTTTCTCTCAGTTTGAGAGCTGCGCACTCAATCCCGATGCTGTGCGGTCTTGTTCTTGGCGTCTCAGCATCTGCCGAGCTCTCCAGCGGCCGGCGGCGAAGAAGCGGCTTTTTCGCGCACAGAGCTTTCTTCCGGTCGCGGGGCGCTCCGGACCGCGGCTTCTGCCGAAAGACGCCCGGAGACCAGCACCTAGCCTCGGAGAGCTGCATATGCCCGTCTTCTGCGTCTCTTGATACCTACACCTTAGCGAAAAGCCTTTTCACGCTTTCTCTCAAAAAGAAACTGTGCCAGCACAGCAAGCATCTCAGGACGATTTTCATGAAGGTACTCGAGTTCTTACCATCTCCTGGAGAAAAGGAAAAGTAAGATTTCTCAGGGAGTGCTGCATAATTTTTACAAGGATGAAAAAGAATGTTTTTTGAAAACTTTTTCTCTACTTATGGTAATCTAAGTTTAAACTGTTGGAAAGTGGTTAGTTATCATTTTCTCTCAGTTTCTGAGCTGCACACTCAATCCCGATGCTGTGCGGTCTTGTTCTTGGCGTCTCAGCATCTGCCGAGCTCTCCGGCTGCCGGCGGCGAAGAAGCGGCTTTTTCGCGCACAGAGCTTTCTGCCTGTCGCGGTGCGCTCCGGCCTGCGGCTTCTGCCGAAAGACGCCCGGAGACCGGCACCTACCCTCGGAGAGCTGCATATGCCCGCCTTCTGCGTCTCTTGCCACCTACACCTTAGCGAAAAGCTTTTTCACGCTTTCTCTCAAAAAGAAACTGTGCCAGCACAGCAAGCGTCTCAGGACGATTTTCATGAAGGTACTCGAGTTCTTACCATCTCCTGGAGAAAAGGAAAAGTAAGATTTCTCAGGGAGTGCTGCATAATTTTTACAAGGATGAAAAAGAATGTTGTTTGAAAACTTTTTCTCTACTTATGGTAATCTAAGTTTAAACTGTTGGAAAGTGGTTAGTTCTCATTTTCTCTCAGTTTGAGAGCTGCGCACTCAATCCCGATGCTGTGCGGTCTTGTTCTTGGCGTCTCAGCATCTGCCGAGCTCTCCAGCGGCCGGCGGCGAAGAAGCGGCTTTTTCGCGCACAGAGCTTTCTTCCGGTCGCGGGGCGCTCCGGACCGCGGCTTCTGCCGAAAGACGCCCGGAGACCAGCACCTAGCCTCGGAGAGCTGCATATGCCCGTCTTCTGCGTCTCTTGATACCTACACCTTAGCGAAAAGCCTTTTCACGCTTTCTCTCAAAAAGAAACTGTGCCAGCACAGCAAGCGTCTCAGGACGATTTTCATGAAGGTACTCGAGTTCTTACCATCTCCTGGAGAAAAGGAAAAGTAAGATTTCTCAGGGAGTGCTGCATAATTTTTACAAGGATGAAAAAGAATGTTGTTTGAAAACTTTTTCTCTACTTATGGTAATCTAAGTTTAAACTGTTGGAAAGTGGTTAGTTATCATTTTCTCTCAGTTTGAGAGCTGCGCACTCAATCCCGATGCTGTGCGGTCTTGTTCTTGGCGTCTCAGCATCTGCCGAGCTCTCCGGCTGCCGGCGGCGAAGAAGCGGCTTTTTCGCGCACAGAGCTTTCTGCCGGTCGCGGTGCGCTCCGGACCGCGGCTTCTGCCGAAAGACGCCCGGAGACCGGCACCTACCCTCGGAGAGCTGCATATGCCCGCCTTCTGCGTCTCTTGCCGCCTACACCTTTGCAAAAAGCTTTTTCACGCTTTCTCTCAAAAAGAAACTGTGCCAGCACAGCAAGTGTCTCAGGACGATTTTCATGAATCTACTCGAGTTCTTACCATCTCCTGGAGAACACAAAAAGAAAGATTGGCCAAAGAGTGCTGCATAACTTTTAGAAAGATGTAAAAGAAAGTTGTTTGAGAACTTTTTCCGTACCTATTGTAATTTAAGTTTAAACTGTTCAAAAGTGCTTAGTTATCATTTTCTTTCAGTTTCTGAGCTGCACACTCAATCCCGATGCTGTGCGGTCTTGTTCTTGGCGTCTCAGCATCTGCCGAGCTCTCCGGCTGCCGGCGGCGAAGAAGCGGCTTTTTCGCGCACAGAGCTTTCTGCCGGTCGCGGGGCGCTCCGGACCGTGGCTTCTGCCGAAAGACGCCCGGAGACCGGCACCTACCCTCGGAGAGCTGCATATGCCCGTCTTCAGCGTCTCTTGCCGCCTACACCTTAGCGAAAAGCTTTTTCACGCCTTCTCTCAAAAAGAAACTGTGCCAGCACAGCAAGCGTCTCAGGACGATTTTCATGAAGGTACTCGAGTTCTTACCATCTCCTGGAGAAAAGGAAAAGTAAGATTTCTCAGGGAGTGCTGCATAATTTTTACAAGGATGAAAAAGAATGTTTTTTGAAAACTTTTTCTCTACTTATGGTAATCTAAGTTTAAACTGTTGGAAAGTGGTTAGTTCTCATTTTCTCTCACTTTGAGAGCTGCGCACTCAATCCCGATGCTGTGCGGTCTAGTTCTTGGCGTCTCAGCATCTGCCGAGCTCTCCGGCTGCCGGCGGCGAAGAAGCGGCTTTTTCGCGCACAGAGCTTTCTGCCGGTCGCGGGGCGCTCCGGACCGCGGCTTCTGCCGAAAGACGCCCGGAGACCGGCACCTACCCTCGGAGAGCTGCATATGCCCGCCTTCTGCGTCTCTTGCCGCCTACACCTTAGCGAAAAGCTTTTTCACGCTTTCTCTCAAAAAGAAACTGTGCCAGCACAGCAAGCGTCTCAGGACGATTTTCATGAAGGTACTCGAGTTCTTACCATCTCCTGGAGAACACAAAAAGAAAGATTGGCCAAAGAGTGCTGCATAAGTTTTAGAAGGATGTAAAAGAATGTTGTTTGAGAACTTTTTCCCTACTTATGGTAATCTAAGTTTAAACTGTTGGAAAGTGGTTAGTTATCATTTTCTCTCAGTTTCTGAGCTGCACACTCAATCCCGATGCTGTGCGGTCTTGTTCTTGGCGTCTCAGCATCTGCCGAGCTCTCCGGCTGCCGGCGGCGAAGAAGCGGCTTTTTCGCGCACAGAGCTTTCTGCCGGTCGCGGTGCGCTCCGGACCGCGGCTTCTGCCGAAAGACGCCCGGAGACCGGCACCTACCCTCGGAGAGCTGCATATGCCCGCCTTCTGCGTCTCTTGCCACCTACACCTTAGCGAAAAGCTTTTTCACGCTTTCTCTCAAAAAGAAACTGTGCCAGCACAGCAAGCATCTCAGGACGATTTTCATGAAGGTACTCGAGTTCTTACCATCTCCTGGAGAAAAGGAAAAGTAAGATTTCTCAGGGAGTGCTGCATAATTTTTACAAGGATGAAAAAGAATGTTTTTTGAAAACTTTTTCTCTACTTATGGTAATCTAAGTTTAAACTGTTGGAAAGTGGTTAGTTATCATTTTCTCTCAGTTTCTGAGCTGCACACTCAATCCCGATGCTGTGCGGTCTTGTTCTTGGCGTCTCAGCATCTGCCGAGCTCTCCGGCTGCCGGCGGCGAAGAAGCGGCTTTTTCGCGCACAGAGCTTTCTGCCTGTCGCGGTGCGCTCCGGCCTGCGGCTTCTGCCGAAAGACGCCCGGAGACCGGCACCTACCCTCGGAGAGCTGCATATGCCCGCCTTCTGCGTCTCTTGCCACCTACACCTTAGCGAAAAGCTTTTTCACGCTTTCTCTCAAAAAGAAACTGTGCCAGCACAGCAAGCGTCTCAGGACGATTTTCATGAAGGTACTCGAGTTCTTACCATCTCCTGGAGAAAAGGAAAAGTAAGATTTCTCAGGGAGTGCTGCATAATTTTTACAAGGATGAAAAAGAATGTTGTTTGAAAACTTTTTCTCTACTTATGGTAATCTAAGTTTAAACTGTTGGAAAGTGGTTAGTTCTCATTTTCTCTCAGTTTGAGAGCTGCGCACTCAATCCCGATGCTGTGCGGTCTTGTTCTTGGCGTCTCAGCATCTGCCGAGCTCTCCAGCGGCCGGCGGCGAAGAAGCGGCTTTTTCGCGCACAGAGCTTTCTTCCGGTCGCGGGGCGCTCCGGACCGCGGCTTCTGCCGAAAGACGCCCGGAGACCAGCACCTAGCCTCGGAGAGCTGCATATGCCCGTCTTCTGCGTCTCTTGATACCTACACCTTAGCGAAAAGCCTTTTCACGCTTTCTCTCAAAAAGAAACTGTGCCAGCACAGCAAGCGTCTCAGGACGATTTTCATGAAGGTACTCGAGTTCTTACCATCTCCTGGAGAAAAGGAAAAGTAAGATTTCTCAGGGAGTGCTGCATAATTTTTACAAGGATGAAAAAGAATGTTGTTTGAAAACTTTTTCTCTACTTATGGTAATCTAAGTTTAAACTGTTGGAAAGTGGTTAGTTATCATTTTCTCTCAGTTTGAGAGCTGCGCACTCAATCCCGATGCTGTGCGGTCTTGTTCTTGGCGTCTCAGCATCTGCCGAGCTCTCCGGCTGCCGGCGGCGAAGAAGCGGCTTTTTCGCGCACAGAGCTTTCTGCCGGTCGCGGTGCGCTCCGGACCGCGGCTTCTGCCGAAAGACGCCCGGAGACCGGCACCTACCCTCGGAGAGCTGCATATGCCCGCCTTCTGCGTCTCTTGCCGCCTACACCTTTGCAAAAAGCTTTTTCACGCTTTCTCTCAAAAAGAAACTGTGCCAGCACAGCAAGTGTCTCAGGACGATTTTCATGAATCTACTCGAGTTCTTACCATCTCCTGGAGAACACAAAAAGAAAGATTGGCCAAAGAGTGCTGCATAACTTTTAGAAAGATGTAAAAGAAAGTTGTTTGAGAACTTTTTCCGTACCTATTGTAATTTAAGTTTAAACTGTTCAAAAGTGCTTAGTTATCATTTTCTTTCAGTTTCTGAGCTGCACACTCAATCCCGATGCTGTGCGGTCTTGTTCTTGGCGTCTCAGCATCTGCCGAGCTCTCCGGCTGCCGGCGGCGAAGAAGCGGCTTTTTCGCGCACAGAGCTTTCTGCCGGTCGCGGGGCGCTCCGGACCGTGGCTTCTGCCGAAAGACGCCCGGAGACCGGCACCTACCCTCGGAGAGCTGCATATGCCCGTCTTCAGCGTCTCTTGCCGCCTACACCTTAGCGAAAAGCTTTTTCACGCCTTCTCTCAAAAAGAAACTGTGCCAGCACAGCAAGCGTCTCAGGACGATTTTCATGAAGGTACTCGAGTTCTTACCATCTCCTGGAGAAAAGGAAAAGTAAGATTTCTCAGGGAGTGCTGCATAATTTTTACAAGGATGAAAAAGAATGTTTTTTGAAAACTTTTTCTCTACTTATGGTAATCTAAGTTTAAACTGTTGGAAAGTGGTTAGTTCTCATTTTCTCTCACTTTGAGAGCTGCGCACTCAATCCCGATGCTGTGCGGTCTAGTTCTTGGCGTCTCAGCATCTGCCGAGCTCTCCGGCTGCCGGCGGCGAAGAAGCGGCTTTTTCGCGCACAGAGCTTTCTGCCGGTCGCGGGGCGCTCCGGACCGCGGCTTCTGCCGAAAGACGCCCGGAGACCGGCACCTACCCTCGGAGAGCTGCATATGCCCGCCTTCTGCGTCTCTTGCCGCCTACACCTTAGCGAAAAGCTTTTTCACGCTTTCTCTCAAAAAGAAACTGTGCCAGCACAGCAAGCGTCTCAGGACGATTTTCATGAAGGTACTCGAGTTCTTACCATCTCCTGGAGAACACAAAAAGAAAGATTGGCCAAAGAGTGCTGCATAAGTTTTAGAAGGATGTAAAAGAATGTTGTTTGAGAACTTTTTCCCTACTTATGGTAATCTAAGTTTAAACTGTTGGAAAGTGGTTAGTTATCATTTTCTCTCAGTTTCTGAGCTGCACACTCAATCCCGATGCTGTGCGGTCTTGTTCTTGGCGTCTCAGCATCTGCCGAGCTCTCCGGCTGCCGGCGGCGAAGAAGCGGCTTTTTCGCGCACAGAGCTTTCTGCCGGTCGCGGTGCGCTCCGGACCGCGGCTTCTGCCGAAAGACGCCCGGAGACCGGCACCTACCCTCGGAGAGCTGCATATGCCCGCCTTCTGCGTCTCTTGCCACCTACACCTTAGCGAAAAGCTTTTTCACGCTTTCTCTCAAAAAGAAACTGTGCCAGCACAGCAAGCGTCTCAGGACGATTTTCATGAAGGTACTCGAGTTCTTACCATCTCCTGGAGAAAAGGAAAAGTAAGATTTCTCAGGGAGTGCTGCATAATTTTTACAAGGATGAAAAAGAATGTTTTTTGAAAACTTTTTCTCTACTTATGGTAATCTAAGTTTAAACTGTTGGAAAGTGGTTAGTTCTCATTTTCTCTCAGTTTGAGAGCTGCGCACTCAATCCCGATGCTGTGCGGTCTTGTTCTTGGCGTCTCAGCATCTGCCGAGCTCTCCAGCGGCCGGCGGCGAAGAAGCGGCTTTTTCGCGCACAGAGCTTTCTTCCGGTCGCGGGGCGCTCCGGACCGCGGCTTCTGCCGAAAGACGCCCGGAGACCAGCACCTAGCCTCGGAGAGCTGCATATGCCCGTCTTCTGCGTCTCTTGATACCTACACCTTAGCGAAAAGCCTTTTCACGCTTTCTCTCAAAAAGAAACTGTGCCAGCACAGCAAGCATCTCAGGACGATTTTCATGAAGGTACTCGAGTTCTTACCATCTCCTGGAGAAAAGGAAAAGTAAGATTTCTCAGGGAGTGCTGCATAATTTTTACAAGGATGAAAAAGAATGTTTTTTGAAAACTTTTTCTCTACTTATGGTAATCTAAGTTTAAACTGTTGGAAAGTGGTTAGTTCTCATTTTCTCTCAGTTTCTGAGCTGCACACTCAATCCCGATGCTGTGCGGTCTTGTTCTTGGCGTCTCAGCATCTGCCGAGCTCTCCGGCTGCCGGCGGCGAAGAAGCGGCTTTTTCGCGCACAGAGCTTTCTGCCTGTCGCGGTGCGCTCCGGCCTGCGGCTTCTGCCGAAAGACGCCCGGAGACCGGCACCTACCCTCGGAGAGCTGCATATGCCCGCCTTCTGCGTCTCTTGCCACCTACACCTTAGCGAAAAGCTTTTTCACGCTTTCTCTCAAAAAGAAACTGTGCCAGCACAGCAAGCGTCTCAGGACGATTTTCATGAAGGTACTCGAGTTCTTACCATCTCCTGGAGAAAAGGAAAAGTAAGATTTCTCAGGGAGTGCTGCATAATTTTTACAAGGATGAAAAAGAATGTTGTTTGAAAACTTTTTCTCTACTTATGGTAATCTAAGTTTAAACTGTTGGAAAGTGGTTAGTTCTCATTTTCTCTCAGTTTGAGAGCTGCGCACTCAATCCCGATGCTGTGCGGTCTTGTTCTTGGCGTCTCAGCATCTGCCGAGCTCTCCAGCGGCCGGCGGCGAAGAAGCGGCTTTTTCGCGCACAGAGCTTTCTGCCGGTCGCGGGGCGCTCCGGACCGCGGCTTCTGCCGAAAGACGCCCGGAGACCGGCACCTACCCTCGGAGAGCTGCATATGCCCGCCTTCTGCGTCTCTTGCCGCCTACACCTTTGCAAAAAGCTTTTTCACGCTTTCTCTCAAAAAGAAACTGTGCCAGCACAGCAAGTGTCTCAGGACGATTTTCATGAATCTACTCGAGTTCTTACCATCTCCTGGAGAACACAAAAAGAAAGATTGGCCAAAGAGTGCTGCATAACTTTTAGAAAGATGTAAAAGAAAGTTGTTTGAGAACTTTTTCCGTACCTATTGTAATTTAAGTTTAAACTGTTCAAAAGTGCTTAGTTATCATTTTCTTTCAGTTTCTGAGCTGCACACTCAATCCCGATGCTGTGCGGTCTTGTTCTTGGCGTCTCAGCATCTGCCGAGCTCTCCGGCTGCCGGCGGCGAAGAAGCGGCTTTTTCGAGCACAGAGCTTTCTGCCGGTCGCGGGGCGCTCCGGACCGCGGCTTCTGCCGAAAGACGCCCGGAGACCGGCACCTACCCTCGGAGAGCTGCATATGCCAGTCTTCTGCGTCTCTTGATACCTACACCTTAGCGAAAAGCCTTTTCACGCTTTCTCTCAAAAAGAAACTGTGCCAGCACAGCAAGCGTCTCAGGACGATTTTCATGAAGGTACTCGAGTTCTTACCATCTCCTGGAGAAAAGAAAAAGTAAGATTTCTCAGGGAGTGCTGCATAATTTTTACAAGGATGAAAAAGAATGTTGTTTGAAAACTTTTTCTCTACTTATGGTAATCTAAGTTTAAACTGTTGGAAAGTGGTTAGTTATCATTTTCTCTCACTTTGAGAGCTGCGCACTCAATCCCGATGCTGTGCGGTCTTGTTCTTGGCGTCTCAGCATCTGCCGAGCTCTCCGGCTGCTGGAGGCGAAGAAGCGGCTTTTTCGCGCACAGAGCTTTCTGCCGGTCGCGGTGCGCTCCGGACCGCGGCTTCTGCCGAAAGACGCCCGGAGACCGGCACCTAGCCTCGGAGAGCTGCATATGCCCGTCTTCAGCGTCTCTTGCCGCCTACACCTTAGCGAAAAGCTTTTTCACGCTTTCTCTCAAAAAGAAACTGTGCCAGCACAGCAAGCGTCTCAGGACGATTTTCATGAAGGTACTCGAGTTCTTACCATCTCCTGGAGAAAAGGAAAAGTAAGATTTCTCAGGGAGTGCTGCATAATTTTTACAAGGATGAAAAAGAATGTTGTTTGAAAACTTTTTTTCTACTTATGGTAATCTAAGTTTAAACTGTTGGAAAGTGGTTAGTTATCATTTTCTCTCAGTTTGAGAGCTGCGCACTCAATCCCGATGCTGTGCGGTCTTGTTCTTGGCGTCTCAGCATCTGCCGAGCTCTCCGGCTGCCGGCGGCGAAGAAGCGGCTTTTTCGCGCACAGAGCTTTCTGCCGGTCGCGGGGCGCTCCGAACCGCGGCTTCTGCCGAAAGACGCCCGGAGACCGGCACCTACCCTCGGAGAGCTGCATATGCCCGTCTTCTGCGTCTCTTGATACCTACACCTTAGAGAAAAGCTTTTTCACGCTTTCTCTCAAAAAGAAACTGTGCCAGCACAGCAAGCGTCTCAGGACGATTTTCATGAAGGTACTCGAGTTCTTACCATCTCCTGGAGAACACAAAAAGAAAGATTGGCCAAAGAGTGCTGCATAATTTTTACAAGGATGTAAAAGAATGTTGTTTGAGAACTTTTTCCCTACTTATGGTAATCTAAGTTTAAACAGTTCAAAAGTGGTTAGTTATCATTTTCTCTCAGTTTTTGAGCTGCACACTCAATCCCGATGCTGTGCGGTCTTGTTCTTGGCGTCTCAGCATCTGCCGAGCTCTCCGGCTGCCGGCGGCGAAGAAGCGGCTTTCTCGCGCACAGAGCTTTCTGCCGGTCGCGGTGCGCTCCGGACCGCGGCTTCTGCCGAAAGACGCCCGGAGACCGGCACCTACCCTCGGAGAGCTGCATATGCCCGCCTTCTGCGTCTCTTGCCACCTACACCTTAGCGAGAAGCTTTTTCACGCTTTCTCTCAAAAAGAAACTGTGCCAGCACAGCAAGCGTCTCAGGACGATTTTCATGAAGGTACTGGAGTTCTTACCATCTCCTGGAGAACACAAAAAGAAAGATTGGCCAAAGAGTGCTGCATAAGTTTTAGAAGGATGTAAAAGAAAGTTGTTTGAGAACTTTTTCTCTACTTATGGTAATCTAAGTTTAAACTGTTGGAAAGTGGTTAGTTATCATTTTCTTTCAGTTTGAGAGCTGCGCACTCAATCCCGATGCTGTGCGGTCTTGTTCTTGGCGTCTCAGCATCTGCCGAGCTCTCCGGCTGCCGGCGGCGAAGAAGCGGCTTTTTCGCGCACAGAGCTTTCTGCCGGTCGCGGGGCGCTCCGAACCGCGGCTTCTGCCGAAAGACGCCCGGAGACCGGCACCTACCCTCGGAGAGCTGCATATGCCCGTCTTCAGCGTCTCTTGCCGCCTACACCTTAGCGAAAAGCTTTTTCACGCTTTCTCTCAAAAAGAAACTGTGCCAGCACAGCAAGCGTCTCAGGACGATTTTCATGAAGGTACTCGAGTTCTTACCATCTCCTGGAGAAAAGGAAAAGTAAGATTTCTCAGGGAGTGCTGCATAATTTTTACAAGGATGAAAAAGAATGTTTTTTGAAAACTTTTTCTCTACTTATGGTAATCTAAGTTTAAACTGTTGGAAAGTGGTTAGTTCTCATTTTCTCTCAGTTTGAGAGCTTCGCACTCAATCCCGATGCTGTGCGGTCTTGTTCTTGGCGTCTCAGCATCTGCCGAGCTCTCCGGCTGCCGACGGCGAAGAAGCGGCTTTTTCGCGCACAGAGCTTTCTGCTGGTCGCGGGGCGCTCCGGACCGCGGCTTCTGCCGAAAGACGCCCGGAGACCGGCATCTACCCTCGGAGAGCTGCATATGCCCGCCTTCTGCGTCTCTTGCCGCCTACACCTTAGCGAAAAGCTTTTTCACGCTTTCTCTCAAAAAGAAACTGTGCCAGCACAGCAAGTGTCTCAGGACGATTTTCATGAAGGTACTCGAGTTCTTACCATCTCCTGGAGAACACAAAAAGAAAGATTGGCCAAAGAGTGCTGCATAAGTTTTAGAAGGATGTAAAAGAAAGTTGTTTGAGAACTTTTTCTCTACTTATGGTAATCTAAGTTTAAACTGTTGGAAAGTGGTTAGTTATCATTTTCTTTCAGTTTGAGAGCTGCGCACTCAATCCCGATGCTGTGCGGTCTTGTTCTTGGCGTCTCAGCATCTGCCGAGCTCTCCGGCTGCCGGCGGCGAAGAAGCGGCTTTTTCGCGCACAGAGCTTTCTGCCGGTCGCGGTGCGCTCCGGACCGCGGCTTCTGCCGAAAGACGCCCGGAGACCGGCACCTACCCTCGGAGAGCTGCATATGCCCGTCTTCAGCGTCTCTTGCCGCCTACACCTTAGCGAAAAGCTTTTTCACGCTTTCTCTCAAAAAGAAACTGTGCCAGCACAGCAAGCGTCTCAGGACGATTTTCATGAAGGTACTCGAGTTCTTACCATCTCCTGGAGAAAGGGAAAAGTAAGATTTCTCAGGGAGTGCTGCATAATTTTTACAAGGATGAAAAAGAATGTTGTTTGAAAACTTTTTCTCTACTTATGGTAATCTAAGTTTAAACTGTTGGAAAGTGGTTAGTTATCATTTTCTCTCAGTTTGAGAGCTGCGCACTCAATCCCGATGCTGTGCGGTCTTGTTCTTGGCGTCTCAGCATCTGCCGAGCTCTCCGGCTGCTGGAGGCGAAGAAGCGGCTTTTTCGCGCACAGAGCTTTCTGCCGGTCGCGGGGCGCTCCGAACCGCGGCTTCTGCCGAAAGACGCCCGGAGACCGGCACCTACCCTCGGAGAGCTGCATATGCCCGTCTTCTGCGTCTCTTGATACCTACACCTTAGAGAAAAGCTTTTTCACGCTTTCTCTCAAAAAGAAACTGTGCCAGCACAGCAAGCGTCTCAGGACGATTTTCATGAAGGTACTCGAGTTCTTACCATCTCCTGGAGAACACAAAAAGAAAGATTGGCCAAAGAGTGCTGCATAAGTTTTAGAAGGATGTAAAAGAATGTTGTTTGAGAACTTTTTCCCTACTTATGGTAATCTAAGTTTAAACTGTTCAAAAGTGGTTAGTTATCATTTTCTCTCAGTTTTTGAGCTGCACACTCAATCCCGATGCTGTGCGGTCTTGTTCTTGGCGTCTCAGCATCTGCCGAGCTCTCCGGCTGCCGGCGGCGAAGAAGCGGCTTTCTCGCGCACAGAGCTTTCTGCCGGTCGCGGTGCGCTCCGGACCGCGGCTTCTGCCGAAAGACGCCCGGAGACCGGCACCTACCCTCGGAGAGCTGCATATGCCCGTCTTCTGCGTCTCTTGCCACCTACACCTTAGCGAGAAGCTTTTTCACGCTTTCTCTCAAAAAGAAACTGTGCCAGCACAGCAAGCGTCTCAGGACGATTTTCATGAAGGTACTGGAGTTCTTACCATCTCCTGGAGAACACAAAAAGAAAGATTGGCCAAAGAGTGCTGCATAAGTTTTAGAAGGATGTAAAAGAAAGTTGTTTGAGAACTTTTTCTCTACTTATGGTAATCTAAGTTTAAACTGTTGGAAAGTGGTTAGTTATCATTTTCTTTCAGTTTGAGAGCTGCGCACTCAATCCCGATGCTGTGCGGTCTTGTTCTTGGCGTCTCAGCATCTGCCGAGCTCTCCGGCTGCCGGCGGCGAAGAAGCGGCTTTTTCGCGCACAGAGCTTTCTGCCGGTCGCGGTGCGCTCCGGACCGCGGCTTCTGCCGAAAGACGCCCGGAGACCGGCACCTACCCTCGGAGAGCTGCATATGCCCGTCTTCAGCGTCTCTTGCCGCCTACACCTTAGCGAAAAGCTTTTTCACGCTTTCTCTCAAAAAGAAACTGTGCCAGCACAGCAAGCGTCTCAGGACGATTTTCATGAAGGTACTCGAGTTCTTACCATCTCCTGGAGAAAAGGAAAAGTAAGATTTCTCAGGGAGTGCTGCATAATTTTTACAAGGATGAAAAAGAATGTTTTTTGAAAACTTTTTCTCTACTTATGGTAATCTAAGTTTAAACTGTTGGAAAGTGGTTAGTTCTCATTTTCTCTCAGTTTGAGAGCTTCGCACTCAATCCCGATGCTGTGCGGTCTTGTTCTTGGCGTCTCAGCATCTGCCGAGCTCTCCGGCTGCCGGCGGCGAAGAAGCGGCTTTTTCGCGCACAGAGCTTTCTGCTGGTCGCGGGGCGCTCCGGACCGCGGCTTCTGCCGAAAGACGCCCGGAGACCGGCACCTACCCTCGGAGAGCTGCATATGCCCGCCTTCTGCGTCTCTTGCCGCCTACACCTTAGCGAAAAGCTTTTTCACGCTTTCTCTCAAAAAGAAACTGTGCCAGCACAGCAAGCGTCTCAGGACGATTTTCATGAAGGTACTCGAGTTCTTACCATCTCCTGGAGAACACAAAAAGAAAGATTGGCCAAAGAGTGCTGCATAAGTTTTAGAAGGATGTAAAAGAAAGTTGTTTGAGAACTTTTTCTCTACTTATGGTAATCTAAGTTTAAACTGTTGGAAAGTGGTTAGTTATCATTTTCTTTCAGTTTGAGAGCTGCGCACTCAATCCCGATGCTGTGCGGTCTTGTTCTTGGCGTCTCAGCATCTGCCGAGCTCTCCGGCTGCTGGAGGCGAAGAAGCGGCTTTTTCGCGCACAGAGCTTTCTGCCGGTCGCGGGGCGCTCCGGACCGCGGCTTCTGCCGAAAGACGCCCGGAGACCGGCACCTACCATCGGAGAGCTGCATATGCCCGTCTTCAGCGTCTCTTGCCGCCTACACCTTAGCGAAAAGCTTTTTCACGCTTTCTCTCAAAAAGAAACTGTGCCAGCACAGCAAGCGTCTCAGGACGATTTTCATGAAGGTACTCGAGTTCTTACCATCTCCTGGAGAACACAAAAAGAAAGATTGGCCAAAGAGTGCTGCATAAGTTTTAGAAGGATGTAAAAGAATGTTGTTTGAGAACTTTTTCCCTACTTATGGTAATCTAAGTTTAAACTGTTCAAAAGTGGTTAGTTATCATTTTCTCTCAGTTTTTGAGCTGCACACTCAATCCCGATGCTGTGCGGTCTTGTTCTTGGCGTCTCAGCATCTGCCGAGCTCTCCGGCTGCCGGCGGCGAAGAAGCGGCTTTCTCGCGCACAGAGCTTTCTGCCGGTCGCGGGGCGCTCCGGACCGCGGCTTCTGCCGAAAGACGCCCGGAGACCGGCACCTACCCTCGGAGAGCTGCATATGCCCGTCTTCTGCGTCTCTTGCCACCTACACCTTAGCGAGAAGCTTTTTCACGCTTTCTCTCAAAAAGAAACTGTGCCAGCACAGCAAGCGTCTCAGGACGATTTTCATGAAGGTACTGGAGTTCTTACCATCTCCTGGAGAACACAAAAAGAAAGATTGGCCAAAGAGTGCTGCATAAGTTTTAGAAGGATGTAAAAGAAAGTTGTTTGAGAACTTTTTCTCTACTTATGGTAATCTAAGTTTAAACTGTTGGAAAGTGGTTAGTTATCATTTTCTTTCAGTTTGAGAGCTGCGCACTCAATCCCGATGCTGTGCGGTCTTGTTCTTGGCGTCTCAGCATCTGCCGAGCTCTCCGGCTGCCGGCGGCGAAGAAGCGGCTTTTTCGCGCACAGAGCTTTCTGCCGGTCGCGGTGCGCTCCGGACCGCGGCTTCTGCCGAAAGACGCCCGGAGACCGGCACCTACCCTCGGAGAGCTGCATATGCCCGTCTTCAGCGTCTCTTGCCGCCTACACCTTAGCGAAAAGCTTTTTCACGCTTTCTCTCAAAAAGAAACTGTGCCAGCACAGCAAGCGTCTCAGGACGATTTTCATGAAGGTACTCGAGTTCTTACCATCTCCTGGAGAAAAGGAAAAGTAAGATTTCTCAGGGAGTGCTGCATAATTTTTACAAGGATGAAAAAGAATGTTTTTTGAAAACTTTTTCTCTACTTATGGTAATCTAAGTTTAAACTGTTGGAAAGTGGTTAGTTCTCATTTTCTCTCAGTTTGAGAGCTTCGCACTCAATCCCGATGCTGTGCGGTCTTGTTCTTGGCGTCTCAGCATCTGCCGAGCTCTCCGGCTGCCGGCGGCGAAGAAGCGGCTTTTTCGCGCACAGAGCTTTCTGCTGGTCGCGGGGCGCTCCGGACCGCGGCTTCTGCCGAAAGACGCCCGGAGACCGGCACCTACCCTCGGAGAGCTGCATATGCCCGCCTTCTGCGTCTCTTGCCGCCTACACCTTAGCGAAAAGCTTTTTCACGCTTTCTCTCAAAAAGAAACTGTGCCAGCACAGCAAGTGTCTCAGGACGATTTTCATGAAGGTACTCGAGTTCTTACCATCTCCTGGAGAACACAAAAAGAAAGATTGGCCAAAGAGTGCTGCATAAGTTTTAGAAGGATGTAAAAGAAAGTTGTTTGAGAACTTTTTCTCTACTTATGGTAATCTAAGTTTAAACTGTTGGAAAGTGGTTAGTTCTCATTTTCTCTCAGTTTGAGAGCTGCGCACTCAATCCCGATGCTGTGCGGTCTTGTTCTTGGCGTCTCAGCATCTGCCGAGCTCTCCGGCTGCCGGCGGCGAAGAAGCGGCTTTTTCGCGCACAGAGCTTTCTGCCGGTCGCGGTGCGCTCCGGACCGCGGCTTCTGCCGAAAGACGCCCGGAGACCGGCACCTACCCTCGGAGAGCTGCATATGCCCGTCTTCAGCGTCTCTTGCCGCCTACACCTTAGCGAAAAGCTTTTTCACGCTTTCTCTCAAAAAGAAACTGTGCCAGAACAGCAAGCGTTTCAGGACGATTTTCATGAAGGTACTGGAGTTCTTACCATCTCCTGGAGAAAACAAAAAGTGAGATTGGCCAAAGAGTGCTGCATAAGTTTTAGAAGGATGTAAAAGAATGTTGTTTGAGAACTTTTTCTCTACTTATGGTAATCTAAGTTTAAACTGTTGGTAAGTGGTTAGTTATCATTTTCTTTCAGTTTGAGAGCTGCGCACTCAATCCCGATGCTGTGCGGTCTTGTTCTTGGCGTCTCAGCATCTGCCGAGCTCTCCGGCTGCTGGAGGCGAAGAAGCGGCTTTTTCGCGCACAGAGCTTTCTGCCGGTCGCGGGACGCTCCGGACCGCGGCTTCTGCCGAAAGACGCCCGGAGACCGGCACCTACCCTCGGACAGCTGCATATGCCCGCCTTCTGCGTCTCTTGCAACCTACACCTTAGCGAAAAGCTTTTTCACGCTTTCTCTCAAAAAGAAACTGTGCCAGCACAGCAAGCGTCTCAGGACGATTTTCATGAAGGTACTCGAGTTCTTACCATCTCCTGGAGAAAAGGAAAAGTAAGATTTCTCAGGGAGTGCTGCATAATTTTTACAAGGATGAAAAAGAATGTTTTTTGAAAACTTTTTCTCTACTTATGGTAATCTAAGTTTAAACTGTTGGAAAGTGGTTAGTTCTCATTTTCTCTCAGTTTGAGAGCTTCGCACTCAATCCCGATGCTGTGCGGTCTTGTTCTTGGCGTCTCAGCATCTGCCGAGCTCTCCGGCTGCCGGCGGCGAAGAAGCGGCTTTTTCGCGCACAGAGCTTTCTGCCGGTCGCGGTGCGCTCCGGACCGCGGCTTCTGCCGAAAGACGCCCGGAGACCGGCACCTACCCTCGGAGAGCTGCATATGCCCGCCTTCTGCGTCTCTTGCCGCCTACACCTTAGCGAAAAGCTTTTTCACGCTTTCTCTCAAAAAGAAACTGTGCCAGCACAGCAAGTGTCTCAGGACGATTTTCATGAAGGTACTCGAGTTCTTATCATCTCCTGGAGAACACAAAAAGAAAGATTGGCCAAAGAGTGCTGCATAAGTTTTAGAAGGATGTAAAAGTAAGTTGTTTGAGAACTTTTTCTCTACTTATGGTAATCTAAGTTTAAACTGTTGGTAAGTGGTTAGTTATCATTTTCTTTCAGTTTGAGAGCTGCGCACTCAATCCCGATGCTGTGCGGTCTTGTTCTTGGCGTCTCAGCATCTGCCGAGCTCTCCGGCTGCCGGCGGCGAAGAAACGGCTTTTTCGCGCACAGAGCTTTCTGCCGGTCGCGGTGCGCTCCGGACCGCGGCTTCTGCCGAAAGACGCCCGGAGACCGGCACCTACCCTCGGAGAGCTGCATATGCCCGCCTTCTGCGTCTCTTGCCGCCTACACCTTAGCGAAAAGCTTTTTCACGCTTTCTCTCAAAAAGAAACTGTGCCAGAACAGCAAGTGTTTCAGGACGATTTTCATGAAGGTACTGGAGTTCTTACCATCTCCTGGAGAAAACAAAAAGTGAGATTGGCCAAAGAGTGCTGCATAAGTTTTAGAAGGATGTAAAAGAATGTTGTTTGAGAACTTTTTCTCTACTTATGGTAATCTAAGTTTAAACTGTTGGTAAGTGGTTAGTTATCATTTTCTTTCAGTTTGAGAGCTGCGCACTCAATCCCGATGCTGTGCGGTCTTGTTCTTGGCGTCTCAGCATCTGCCGAGCTCTCCGGCTGCCGGCGGCGAAGAAACGGCTTTTTCGCGCACAGAGCTTTCTGCCGGTCGCGGTGCGCTCCGGACCGCGGCTTCTGCCGAAAGACGCCCGGAGACCGGCACCTACCCTCGGAGAGCTGCATATGCCCGCCTTCTGCGTCTCTTGCAACCTACACCTTAGCGAAAAGCTTTTTCACGCTTTCTCCCAAAAAGAAACTGTGCCAGCACAGCAAGCGTCTCAGGACGATTTTCATGAAGGTACTCGAGTTCTTACCATCTCCTGGAGAACACAAAAAGAAAGATTGGCCAGGGAGTGCTGCATAAGTTTTAGAAGGATGTAAAAGAAAGTTGTTTGAGAACTTTTTCCCTACTTATGGTAATCTAAGTTTAAACTGTTGGAAAGTGGTTAGTTATCATTTTCTCTCAGTTTGAGAGCTGCGCACTCAATCCCGATGCTGTGCGGTCTTGTTCTTGGCGTCTCAGCATCTGCCGAGCTCTCCGGCTGCCGGCGGCGAAGAAGCGGCTTTTTCGCGCACAGAGCTTTCTGCCGGTCGCGGGACGCTCCGGACCGCGGCTTCTGCCGAAAGACGCCCGGAGACCGGCACCTACCCTCGGAGAGCTGCATATGCCCGCCTTCTGCGTCTCTTGCAACCTACACCTTAGCGAAAAGCTTTTTCACGCTTTCTCCCAAAAAGAAACTGTGCCAGCACAGCAAGCGTCTCAGGACGATTTTCATGAAGGTACTCGAGTTCTTACCATCTCCTGGAGAAAAGGAAAAGTAAGATTTCTCAGGGAGTGCTGCATAATTTTTACAAGGATGAAAAAGAATGTTTTTTGAAAACTTTTTCTCTACTTATGGTAATCTAAGTTTAAACTGTTGGAAAGTGGTTAGTTATCATTTTCTCTCAGTTTGAGAGCTGCGCACTCAATCCCGATGCTGTGCGGTCTTGTTCTTGGCGTCTCAGCATCTGCCGAGCTCTCCGGCTGCCGGCGGCGAAGAAGCGGCTTTTTCGCGCACAGAGCTTTCTGCTGGTCGCGGGGCGCTCCGGACCGCGGCTTCTGCCGAAAGACGCCCGGAGACCGGCACCTACACTCGGAGAGCTGCATATGCCCGCCTTCTGCGTCTCTTGCAACCTACACCTTAGCGAAAAGCTTTTTCACGCTTTCTCTCAAAAAGAAACTGTGCCAGCACAGCAAGCGTCTCAGGACGATTTTCATGAAGGTACTCGAGTTCTTACGATCTCCTGGAGAACACAAAAAGAAAGATTGGCCAAAGAGTGCTGCATAAGTTTTAGAAGGATGTAAAAGAAAGTTGTTTGAGAACTTTTTCCCTACTTATGGTAATCTAAGTTTAAACTGTTGGAAAGTGGTTAGTTATCATTTTCTCTCAGTTTGAGAGCTGCGCACTCAATCCCGATGCTGTGCGGTCTTGTTCTTGGCGTCTCAGCATCTGCCGAGCTCTCCGGCTGCCGGCGTCGAAGAAGCGGCTTTTTCGCACACAGAGCTTTCTGCCGGTCGCAGTGCGCTCCGGACCGCGGCTTCTGCCGAAAGACGCCCGGAGACCGGCACCTACCCTCGGAGAGCTGCATATGCCCGCCTTCTGCGTCTCTTGCCGCCTACACCTTAGCGAAAAGCTTTTTCACGCTTTCTCCCAAAAAGAAACTGTGCCAGAACAGCAAGCGTCTCAGGACGATTTTCATGAAGGTACTCGAGTTCTTACCATCTCCTGGAGAACACAAAAAGAAAGATTGGCCAGGGAGTGCTGCATAATTTTTACAAGGATGAAAAAGAATGTTGTTTGAAAACTTTTTCTCTACTTATGGTAATCTAAGTTTAAACTGTTGGAAAGTGGTTAGTTCTCATTTTCTCTCACTTTGAGAGCTGCGCACTCAATCCCGATGCTGTGCGGTCTTGTTCTTGGCGTCTCTGCATCTGCCGAGCTCTCCGGCTGCTGGAGGCGAAGAAGCGGCTTTTTCGCGCACAGAGCTTTCTGCCGGTCGCGGTGCGCTCCGGACAGCGGCTTCTGCCGGAAGACGCCCGGAGACCGGCACCTACCCTCGGAGAGCTGCATATGCCCGCCTTCAGCGTCTCTTGCCGCCTACACCTTAGCGAAAAGCTTTTTCACGCTTTCTCTCAAAAAGAAACTGTGCCAGCACAGCAAGCGTCTCAGGACGATTTTCATGAAGGTACTAGAGTTCTTACCATCTCCTGGAGAAAAGGAAAAGTAAGATTTCGCAGGGAGTGCTGCATAATTTTTACAAGGATGAAAAAGAATGTTTTTTGAAACTTTTTCTCTACTTATGGTAATCTAAGTTTAAACTGTTGGAAAGTGGTTAGTTATCATTTTCTCTCACTTTGAGAGCTGCGCACTCAATCCCAATGCTGTGCGGTCTTGTTCTTGGCGTCTCAGCATCTGCCGAGCTCTCCGGCTGCCGGCGGCGAAGAAGCGGCTTTTTCGCGCACAGAGCTTTCTGCTGATCGCGGTGCGCTCCGGACCGCGGCTTCTGCCGAAAGACGCCCGGAGACCGGCACCTACCCTCGGAGAGCTGCATATGCCCGCCTTCTGCGTCTCTTGCCGCCTACACCTTAGCGAAAAGCTTTTTCACGCTTTCTCCCAAAAAGAAACTGTGCCCGCACAGCAAGCGTCTCAGGACGATTTTCATGAAGGTACTCGAGTTCTTACCATCTCCTGGAGAACACAAAAAGAAAGATCGGCCAGGGAATGCTGCATAAGTTTTAGAAAGATGTAAAAGAAAGTTGTTTAAGAACTTTTTCTCTACTTATGGTAATCTAAGTTTAAACTGTTGGAAAGTGGTTAGTTATCATTTTCTCTCGCTTTGAGAGCTGCGCACTCAATCCCGATGCTGTGCGGTCTTGTTCTTGGCGTCTCAGCATCTGCCGAGCTCTCCGGCTGCTGGAGGCGAAGAAGCGGCTTTTTCGCGCACAGAGCTTTCTGCCGGTCGCGGGGCGCTTCGAACCGCGGCTTCTGCCGAAAGACGCCCGGAGACCGGCACCTACCCTCGGAGAGCTGCATATGCCCGTCTTCTGCGTCTCTTGATACCTACACCTTAGAGAAAAGCTTTTTCACGCTTTCTCTCAAAAAGAAACTGTGCCAGCACAGCAAGCGTCTCAGGACGATTTTCATGAAGGTACTCGAGTTCTTACCATCTCCTGGAGAACACAAAAAGAAAGATTGGCCAAAGAGTGCTGCATAAGTTTTAGAAGGATGTAAAAGAATGTTGTTTGAGAACTTTTTCCCTACTTATGGTAATCTAAGTTTAAACTGTTGGAAAGTGGTTAGTTATCATTTTCTCTCAGTTTTTGAGCTGCACACTCAATCCCGATGCTGTGCGGTCTTGTTCTTGGCGTCTCAGCATCTGCCGAGCTCTCCGGCTGCCGGCGGCGAAGAAGCGGCTTTTTCGCGCACAGAGCTTTCTGCTGATCGCGGTGCGCTCCGGACCGCGGCTTCTGCCGAAAGACGCCCGGAGACCGGCACCTACCCTCGGAGAGCTGCATATGCCCGCCTTCTGCGTCTCTTGCCGCCTACACCTTAGCGAAAAGCTTTTTCACGCTTTCTCTCAAAAAGAAACTGTGCCAGCACAGCAAGTGTCTCAGGACGATTTTCATGAAGGTACTCGAGTTCTTACCATCTCCTGGAGAACACAAAAAGAAAGATTGGCCAGGGAATGCTGCATAAGTTTTAGAAGGATGTAAAAGAAAGTTTTTTGAAAACTTTTTCTCTACTTATGGTAATCTAAGTTTAAACTGTTGGAAAGTGGTTAGTTATCATTTTCTTTCAGTTTGAGAGCTGGGCACTTACTCCCGTTGCTGTGCGGCTTCGTTCTTGGCGTCTCAGCATCTGCCGAGCTCTCCGGCTGCTGGAGGCGAAGAAGCGGCTTTTTCGCGCACAGAGCTTTCTGCCGGTCGCGGTGCCCTCCAGACCGCGGCTTCTGCCGAAAGACGCCCGGAGACCGGCACCTACCCTCGGAGAGCTGCATATGCCCGTCTTCAGCGTCTCTTGACGCCTACACCTTAGCGAAAAGCTTTTTCACGCTTTCTCTCAAAAAGAAACTGTGCCAGCACAGCAAGCGTCTCAGGACGATTTTCATGAAGGTACTCGAGTTCTTACCATCTCCTGGAGAAAAGAAAAAGAAAGAATGGCCAGGGAGTGCTGCATAAGTTTTAGAAGGATGTAAAAGAAAGTTGTTTGAGAACTTTTTCCCTACTTATGGTAATCTAAGTTTAAACTGTTGGAAAGTGGTTAGTTATCATTTTCTCTCACTTTGAGAGCTGCGCACTCAATCCCGATGCTGTGCGGTCTTGTTCTTGGCGTCTCAGCATCTGCCGAGCTCTCCGGCTGCCGGAGGCGAAGAAGCGGCTTTTTCGCGCACAGAGCTTTCTGCCGGTCGCGGTGCCCTCCAGACCGCGGCTTCTGCCGAAAGACGCCCGGAGACCGGCACCTACCCTCGGAGAGCTGCATATGCCCGCCTTCTGCGTCTCTTGCCGCCTACACCTTAGCGAAAAGCTTAATCACGCTTTCTCTCAAAAAGAAACTGTGCCAGCACAGCAAGCGTCTCAGGACGATTTTCATGAAGGTACTCGAGTTCTTACCATCTCCTGGAGAACACAAAAAGAAAGATCGGCCAGGGAATGCTGCATAAGTTTTAGCAAGATGTAAAAGAAAGTTGTTTGAGAACTTTTTCCCTACTTATGGTAATCTAAGTTTAAACTGTTGGAAAGTGGTTAGTTATCATTTTCTTTCAGTTTGAGAGCTGGGCACTTACTCCCGTTGCTGTGCGGCTTCGTTCTTGGCGTCTCAGCATCTGCCGAGCTCTCCGGCTGACGGAGGCGAAGAAGCGGCTTTTTCGCGCACAGAGCTTTCTGCCGGTCGCGGTGCGCTCCGGACCGCGGCTTCTGCCGAAAGACGCCCGGAGACCGGCACCTACCCTCGGAGAGCTGCATATGCCCGCCTTCTGCGTCTCTTGCCGCCTACACCTTAGCGAAAAGCTTTTTCACGCTTTCTCTCAAAAAGAAACTGTGCCAGCACAGCAAGCGTCTCAGGACGATTTTCATGAAGGTACTCGAGTTCTTACCATCTCCTGGAGAAAAGGAAAAGTGAGATTTCTCAGGGAGTGCTACATAATTTTTACAAGGATGAAAAAGAATGTTGTTTGAGAACTTTTTCTCTACTTATGGTAATCTAAGTTTAAACTGTTGGAAAGTGGTTAGTTATCATTTTCTCTCACTTTGAGAGCTGCGCACTCAATCCCGATGCTGTGCGGTCTTGTTCTTGGCGTCTCAGCATCTGCCGAGCTCTCCGGCTGCTGGAGGCGAAGAAGCGGCTTTTTCGCGCACAGAGCTTTCTGCCGGTCGCGGTGCCCTCCAGACCGCGGCTTCTGCCGAAAGACGCCCGGAGACCGGCACCTACCCTCGGAGAGCTGCATATGCCCGTCTTCAGCGTCTCTTGCCGCCTACACCTTAGCGAAAAGCTTTTTCACGCTTTCTCTCAAAAAGAAACTGTGCCAGCACAGCAAGCGTCTCAGGACGATTTTCATGAAGGTACTAGAGTTCTTACCATCTCCTGGAGAAAAGGAAAAGTAAGATTTCGCAGGGAGTGCTGCATAATTTTTACAAGGATGAAACAGAATGTTTTTTGAAACTTTTTCTCTACTTATGGTAATCTAAGTTTAAACTGTTGGAAAGTGGTTAGTTATCATTTTCTCTCACTTTGAGAGCTGCGCACTCAATCCCAATGCTGTGCGGTCTTGTTCTTGGCGTCTCAGCATCTGCCGAGCTCTCCGGCTGCCGGCGGCGAAGAAGCGGCTTTTTCGCGCACAGAGCTTTCTGCCGGTCGCGGTGCGCTCCGGACCGCGGCTTCTGCCGAAAGACGCCCGGAGACCGGCACCTACCCTCGGAGAGCTGCATATGCCCGCCTTCTGCGTCTCTTGCCGCCTACACCTTAGCGAAAAGCTTTTTCACGCTTTCTCCCAAAAAGAAACTGTGCCCGCACAGCAAGCGTCTCAGGACGATTTTCATGAAGGTACTCGAGTTCTTACCATCTCCTGGAGAACACAAAAAGAAAGATCGGCCAGGGAATGCTGCATAAGTTTTAGAAAGATGTAAAAGAAAGTTGTTTAAGAACTTTTTCCCTACTTATGGTAATCTAAGTTTAAACAGTTGGAAAGTGGTTAGTTATCATTTTCTTTCAGTTTCTGAGCTGCACACTCAATCCCGATGCTGTGCGGTCTTGTTCTTGGCGTCTCAGCATCTGCCGAGCTCTCCGGCTCCCGGAGGCGAAGAAGCGGCTTTTTCGCGCACAGAGCTTTCTGCCGGTCGCGGTGCGCTCCGGACCGCGGCTTCTGCCGGAAGACGCCCGGAGACCGGCACCTACCCTCGGAGAGCTGCATATGCCCGTCTTCAGCGTCTCTTGCCGCCTACACCTTAGCGAAAAGCTTTTTCACGCTTTCTCCCAAAAAGAAACTGTGCCAGCACAGCAAGCGTCTCAGGACGATTTTCATGAAGGTACCCGAGTTCTTACCATCTCCTGGAGAACACAAAAAGAAAGATTGGCCAAAGCGTGCTGCATAAGTTTTAGATAGATGTAAAAGAATGTTTTTTGATAACTTTTTCTCTAATTATGGTAATCTAAGTTTAAACAGTTGGAAAGTGGTTAGTTATCATTTTCTCTCACTTTGAGAGCTGCGCACTCAATCCCGATGCTGTGCGGTCTTGTTCTTGGCGTCTCAGCATCTGCCGAGCTCTCCGGCTGCCGGAGGCGAAGAAGCGGCTTTTTCGCGCACAGAGCTTTCTGCCGGTCGCGGTGCCCTCCAGACCGCGGCTTCTGCCGAAAGACGCCCGGAGACCGGCACCTACCCTCGGAGAGCTGCATATGCCCGCCTTCAGCGTCTCTTTCCACCTACACCTTAGCGAAAAGCTTTTTCACGCTTTCTCTCAAAAAGAAACTGTGCCAGCACAGCAAGCGTCTCAAGGCGATTTTCATGAAGGTACTCGAGTTCTTACCATCTCCTGGAGAAAAGAAAAAGAAAGAATGGCCAGGGAGTGCTGCATAAGTTTTAGAAGGATGTAAAAGAAAGTTGTTTGAGAACTTTTTCCCTACTTATGGTAATCTAAGTTTAAACTGTTGGAAAGTGGTTAGTTATCATTTTCTCTCAGTTTGAGAGCTGCGCACTCAATCCCGATGCTGTGCGGCTTCGTTCTTGGCGTCTAAGCATCTGCCGAGCTCTCCGGCTTCTGGAGGCGAAGAAGCGGCTTTTTCACGCACAGAGCTTTCTGCCGGTCGCGGGGAGCTCCGGACCGCGGCTTCTGCCAAGAGACGCCCGGAGACCGGCACCTACCCTCGGAGAGCTGCATATGCCCGTCTTCAGCGTCTCTTGCCGCCTACACCTTAGCGAAAAGCTTTTTCACGCTTTCTCTCAAAAAGAAACTGTGCCAGCACAACAAGCGTCTCAGGACGATTTTCATGAAGGTACTCGAGTTCTTACCATCTCCTGGAGAAAAGGAAAAGTAAGATTTCACAGGTAGTGCTGCATAATTTTTACAAGGATGTAAAAGAATGTTGTTTGAGAACTTTTTCCCTACTTATGTTAATATAAGTTTAAACAGTTGGAAAGTGGTTAGTTATCATTTTCTCTCACTTTGAGAGCTGCGCACTCAATCCCGATGCTGTGCGGTCTTGTTCTTGGCGTCTCAGCATCTGCCGAGCTCTCCGGCTGCCGGAGGCGAAGAAGCGGCTTTTTCGCGCACAGAGCTTTCTGCCGGTCGCGGTGCCCTCCAGACCGCGGCTTCTGCCGAAAGACGCCCGGAGACCGGCACCTACCCTCGGAGAGCTGCATATGCCCGTCTTCAGCGTCTCTTGCCGCCTACACCTTAGCGAAAAGCTTTTTCACGCTTTCTCTCAAAAAGAAACTGTGCCAGCACAGCAAGCGTCTCAGGACGATTTTCATGAAGGTACTCGAGTTCTTACCATCTCCTGGAGAGAAGGAAAAGTAAGATTTCTCAGGGAGTGCTGCATAATTTTTACAAGGATGAAAAAGAAAGTTTTTTGAAAACTTTTTCTCTACTTATGGTAATCTAAGTTTAAACTGTTGGAAAGTGGTTAGTTATCATTTTCTCTCACTTTGAGAGCTGCGCACTCAATCCCGATGCTGTGCGGTCTTGTTCTTGGCGTCTCAGCATCTGCCAATCTTTCCGGCTGCCGGAGGCGAAGAAGCGGCTTTTTCGCGCACAGAGCTTTCTGCCGGTCGCGGGGCGCTCCGGACCGCGGCTTCTGCCGAAAGACGCCCGGAGACCGGCACCTACCCTCGGAGAGCTGCATATGCCCGCCTTCTGCGTCTCTTGCCACCTACACCTTAGCGAAAAGCTTTTTCACGCTTTCTCTCAAAAAGAAACTGTGCCAGCACAGCAAGCGTCTCAGGACGATTTTCATGAAGGTACCCGAGTTCTTACCATCTCCTGGAGAACACAAAAAGAAAGATTGGCCAAAGCGTGCTGCATAAGTTTTAGAAAGATGTAAAAGAATGTTTTTTGAAAACTTTTTCTCTAATTATGGTAATCTAAGTTTAAACAGTTGGAAAGTGGTTAGTTATCATTTTCTCTCAGTTTGAGAGCTGCGCACTCAATCCCGATGCTGTGCGGTCTTGTTCTTGGCGTCTCAGCATCTGCCGAGCTCTCCGGCTGCCGGAGGCGAAGAAGCGGCTTTTTCGCGCACAGAGCTTTCTGCCGGTCGCGGTGCCCTCCAGACCGCGGCTTCTGCCGAAAGACGCCCGGAGACCGGCACCTACCCTCGGAGAGCTGCATATGCCCGCCTTCTGCGTCTCTTGCAACCTACACCTTAGCGAAAAGCTTTTTCACGCTTTCTCTCAAAAAGAAACTGTGCCAGCACAGCAAGCGTCTCAAGGCGATTTTCATGAAGGTACTCGAGTTCTTACCATCTCCTGGAGAAAAGAAAAAGAAAGAATGGCCAGGGAGTGCTGCATAAGTTTTAGAAGGATGTAAAAGAAAGTTGTTTGAGAACTTTTTCCCTACTTATGGTAATCTAAGTTTAAACTGTTGGAAAGTGGTTAGTTATCATTTTCTCTCACTTTGAGAGCTGCGCACTCAATCCCGATGCTGTGCGGTCTTGTTCTTGGCGTCTCAGCATCTGCCGAGCTCTCCGGCTGCCGGAGGCGAAGAAGCGGCTTTTTCGCGCACAGAGCTTTCTGCCGGTCGCGGTGCCCTCCAGACCGCGGCTTCTGCCGAAAGACGCCCGGAGACCGGCACCTACCCTCGGAGAGCTGCATATGCCCGCCTTCTGCGTCTCTTGCCGCCTACACCTTAGCGAAAAGCTTAATCACGCTTTCTCCCAAAAAGAAACTGTGCCCGCACAGCAAGCGTCTCAGGACGATTTTCATGAAGGTACTCGAGTTCTTACCATCTCCTGGAGAACACAAAAAGAAAGATCGGCCAGGGAATGCTGCATAAGTTTTAGAAAGATGTAAAAGAAAGTTGTTTAAGAACTTTTTCCCTACTTATGGTAATCTAAGTTTAAACAGTTGGAAAGTGGTTAGTTATCATTTTCTTTCAGTTTCTGAGCTGCACACTCAATCCCGATGCTGTGCGGTCTTGTTCTTGGCGTCTCAGCATCTGCCGAGCTCTCCGGCTCCCGGAGGCGAAGAAGCGGCTTTTTCGCGCACAGAGCTTTCTGCCGGTCGCGGTGCGCTCCGGACAGCGGCTTCTGCCGGAAGACGCCCGGAGACCGGCACCTACCCTCGGAGAGCTGCATATGCCCGTCTTCAGCGTCTCTTGCCGCCTACACCTTAGCGAAAAGCTTTTTCACGCTTTCTCCCAAAAAGAAACTGTGCCAGCACAGCAAGCGTCTCAGGACGATTTTCATGAAGGTACCCGAGTTCTTACCATCTCCTGGAGAACACAAAAAGAAAGATTGGCCAAAGCGTGCTGCATAAGTTTTAGATAGATGTAAAAGAATGTTTTTTGATAACTTTTTCTCTAATTATGGTAATCTAAGTTTAAACAGTTGGAAAGTGGTTAGTTATCATTTTCTCTCACTTTGAGAGCTGCGCACTCAATCCCGATGCTGTGCGGTCTTGTTCTTGGCGTCTCAGCATCTGCCGAGCTCTCCGGCTGCCGGAGGCGAAGAAGCGGCTTTTTCGCGCACAGAGCTTTCTGCCGGTCGCGGTGCCCTCCAGACCGCGGCTTCTGCCGAAAGACGCCCGGAGACCGGCACCTACCCTCGGAGAGCTGCATATGCCCGCCTTCTGCGTCTCTTGCAACCTACACCTTAGCGAAAAGCTTTTTCACGCTTTCTCTCAAAAAGAAACTGTGCCAGCACAGCAAGCGTCTCAAGGCGATTTTCATGAAGGTACTCGAGTTCTTACCATCTCCTGGAGAAAAGAAAAAGAAAGAATGGCCAGGGAGTGCTGCATAAGTTTTAGCAAGATGTAAAAGAAAGTTGTTTGAGAACTTTTTCCCTACTTATGGTAATCTAAGTTTAAACTGTTGGAAAGTGGTTAGTTATCATTTTCTTTCAGTTTGAGAGCTGGGCACTTACTCCCGTTGCTGTGCGGTCTTGTTCTTGGCGTCTCAGCATCTGCCGAGCTCTCCGGCTGCCGGAGGCGAAGAAGCGGCTTTTTCGCGCACAGAGCTTTCTGCCGGTCGCGGTGCCCTCCAGACCGCGGCTTCTGCCGAAAGACGCCCGGAGACCGGCACCTACCCTCGGAGAGCTGCATATGCCCGCCTTCTGCGTCTCTTGCCGCCTACACCTTAGCGAAAAGCTTTTTCACGCTTTCTCCCAAAAAGAAACTGTGCCCGCACAGCAAGCGTCTCAGGACGATTTTCATGAAGGTACTCGAGTTCTTACCATCTCCTGGAGAACACAAAAAGGAAGATCGGCCAGGGAATGCTGCATAAGTTTTAGAAAGATGTAAAAGAAAGTTGTTTAAGAACTTTTTCCCTACTTATGGTAATCTAAGTTTAAACAGTTGGAAAGTGGTTAGTTATCATTTTCTTTCAGTTTCTGAGCTGCACACTCAATCCCGATGCTGTGCGGTCTTGTTCTTGGCGTCTCAGCATCTGCCGAGCTCTCCGGCTCCCGGAGGCGAAGAAGCGGCTTTTTCGCGCACAGAGCTTTCTGCCGGTCGCGGTGCGCTCCGGACAGCGGCTTCTGCCGGAAGACGCCCGGAGACCGGCACCTACCCTCGGAGAGCTGCATATGCCCGTCTTCAGCGTCTCTTGCCGCCTACACCTTAGCGAAAAGCTTTTTCACGCTTTCTCTCAAAAAGAAACTGTGCCAGCACAGCAAGCGTCTCAGGACGATTTTCATGAAGGTACTCGAGTTCTTACCATCTCCTGGAGAAAAGGAAAAGTAAGATTTCGCAGGGAGTGCTGCATAATTTTTACAAGGATGAAAAAGAATGTTTTTTGAAATCTTTTTCTCTACTTATGGTAATCTAAGTTTAAACTGTTGGAAAGTGGTTAGTTATCATTTTCTCTCACTTTGAGAGCTGCGCACTCAATCCCAATGCTGTGCGGTCTTGTTCTTGGCGTCTCAGCATCTGCCGAGCTCTCCAGCTGCCGGCGGCGAAGAAGCGGCTTTTTCGTGCACAGAGCTTTCTGCCGGTCGCGGTGCGCTCCGGACCGCGGCTTCTGCCGAAAGACGCCCGGAGACCGGCACCTACCCTCGGAGAGCTGCATATGCCCGCCTTCTGCGTCTCTTGCCGCCTACACCTTAGCGAAAAGCTTTTTCACGCTTTCTCCCAAAAAGAAACTGTGCCAGCACAGCAAGCGTCTCAGGACGATTTTCATGAAGGTACCCGAGTTCTTACCATCTCCTGGAGAACACAAAAAGAAAGATTGGCCAAAGCGTGCTGCATAAGTTTTAGATAGATGTAAAAGAATGTTTTTTGAAAACTTTTTCTCTAATTATGGTAATCTAAGTTTAAACAGTTGGAAAGTGGTTAGTTATCATTTTCTCTCACTTTGAGAGCTGCGCACTCAATCCCGATGCTGTGCGGTCTTGTTCTTGGCGTCTCAGCATCTGCCGAGCTCTCCGGCTGCCGGAGGCGAAGAAGCGGCTTTTTCGCGCACAGAGCTTTCTGCCGGTCGCGGTGCCCTCCAGACCGCGGCTTCTGCCGAAAGACGCCCGGAGACCGGCACCTACCCTCGGAGAGCTGCATATGCCCGCCTTCAGCGTCTCTTTCCACCTACACCTTAGCGAAAAGCTTTTTCACGCTTTCTCTCAAAAAGAAACTGTGCCAGCACAGCAAGCGTCTCAAGGCGATTTTCATGAAGGTACTCGAGTTCTTACCATCTCCTGGAGAAAAGAAAAAGAAAGAATGGCCAGGGAGTGCTGCATAAGTTTTAGAAGGATGTAAAAGAAAGTTGTTTGAGAACTTTTTCCCTACTTATGGTAATCTAAGTTTAAACTGTTGGAAAGTGGTTAGTTATCATTTTCTCTCAGTTTGAGAGCTGCGCACTCAATCCCGATGCTGTGCGGCTTCGTTCTTGGCGTCTAAGCATCTGCCGAGCTCTCCGGCTTCTGGAGGCGAAGAAGCGGCTTTTTCACGCACAGAGCTTTCTGCCGGTCGCGGGGAGCTCCGGACCGCGGCTTCTGCCGAGAGACGCCCGGAGACCGGCACCTACCCTCGGAGAGCTGCATATGCCCGTCTTCAGCGTCTCTTGCCGCCTACACCTTAGCGAAAAGCTTTTTCACGCTTTCTCTCAAAAAGAAACTGTGCCAGCACAACAAGCGTCTCAGGACGATTTTCATGAAGGTACTCGAGTTCTTACCATCTCCTGGAGAAAAGGAAAAGTAAGATTTCACAGGTAGTGCTGCATAATTTTTACAAGGATGTAAAAGAATGTTGTTTGAGAACTTTTTCCCTACTTATGTTAATATAAGTTTAAACTGTTGGAAAGTGGTTAGTTCTCATTTTCTCTCAGTTTGAGAGCTGCGCACTCAATCCCGATGCTGTGCGGTCTTGTTCTTGGCGTCTCAGCATCTGCCGAGCTCTCCGGCTGCCGGAGGCGAAGAAGCGGCTTTTTCGCGCACAGAGCTTTCTGCCGGTCGCGGTGCCCTCCAGACCGCGGCTTCTGCCGAAAGACGCCCGGAGACCGGCACCTACCCTCGGAGAGCTGCATATGCCCGTCTTCAGCGTCTCCTGCCGCCTACACCTTAGCGAAAAGCTTTTTCACGCTTTCTCTCAAAAAGAAACTGTGCCAGCACAGCAAGCGTCTCAGGACGATTTTCATGAAGGTACTCGAGTTCTTACCATCTCCTGGAGAGAAGGAAAAGTAAGATTTCTCAGGGAGTGCTGCATAATTTTTACAAGGATGAAAAAGAAAGTTTTTTGAAAACTTTTTCTCTACTTATGGTAATCTAAGTTTAAACTGTTGGAAAGTGGTTAGTTATCATTTTCTCTCACTTTGAGAGCTGCGCACTCAATCCCGATGCTTTGCGGTCTTGTTCTTGGCGTCTCAGCATCTGCCAATCTTTCCGGCTGCCGGAGGCGAAGAAGCGGCTTTTTCGCGCACAGAGCTTTCTGCCGGTCGCGGGGCGCTCCGGACCGCGGCTTCTGCCGAAAGACGCCCGGAGACCGGCACCTACCCTCGGAGAGCTGCATATGCCCGCCTTCTGCGTCTCTTGCCACCTACACCTTAGCGAAAAGCTTTTTCACGCTTTCTCTCAAAAAGAAACTGTGCCAGCACAGCAAGCGTCTCAGGACGATTTTCATGAAGGTACCCGAGTTCTTACCATCTCCTGGAGAACACAAAAAGAAAGATTGGCCAAAGCGTGCTGCATAAGTTTTAGAAAGATGTAAAAGAATGTTTTTTGAAAACTTTTTCTCTAATTATGGTAATCTAAGTTTAAACAGTTGGAAAGTGGTTAGTTATCATTTTCTCTCAGTTTGAGAGCTGCGCACTCAATCCCGATGCTGTGCGGTCTTGTTCTTGGCGTCTCAGCATCTGCCGAGCTCTCCGGCTGCCGGAGGCGAAGAAGCGGCTTTTTCGCGCACAGAGCTTTCTGCCGGTCGCGGTGCCCTCCAGACCGCGGCTTCTGCCGAAAGACGCCCGGAGACCGGCACCTACCCTCGGAGAGCTGCATATGCCCGCCTTCTGCGTCTCTTGCAACCTACACCTTAGCGAAAAGCTTTTTCACGCTTTCTCTCAAAAAGAAACTGTGCCAGCACAGCAAGCGTCTCAAGGCGATTTTCATGAAGGTACTCGAGTTCTTACCATCTCCTGGAGAAAAGAAAAAGAAAGAATGGCCAGGGAGTGCTGCATAAGTTTTAGAAGGATGTAAAAGAAAGTTGTTTGAGAACTTTTTCCCTACTTATGGTAATCTAAGTTTAAACTGTTGGAAAGTGGTTAGTTATCATTTTCTCTCACTTTGAGAGCTGCGCACTCAATCCCGATGCTGTGCGGTCTTGTTCTTGGCGTCTCAGCATCTGCCGAGCTCTCCGGCTGCCGGAGGCGAAGAAGCGGCTTTTTCGCGCACAGAGCTTTCTGCCGGTCGCGGTGCCCTCCAGACCGCGGCTTCTGCCGAAAGACGCCCGGAGACCGGCACCTACCCTCGGAGAGCTGCATATGCCCGCCTTCTGCGTCTCTTGCCGCCTACACCTTAGCGAAAAGCTTAATCACGCTTTCTCTCAAAAAGAAACTGTGCCAGCACAGCAAGCGTCTCAGGACGATTTTCATGAAGGTACTCGAGTTCTTACCATCTCCTGGAGAACACAAAAAGAAAGATCGGCCAGGGAATGCTGCATAAGTTTTAGCAAGATGTAAAAGAAAGTTGTTTGAGAACTTTTTCCCTACTTATGGTAATCTAAGTTTAAACTGTTGGAAAGTGGTTAGTTATCATTTTCTTTCAGTTTGAGAGCTGGGCACTTACTCCCGTTGCTGTGCGGCTTCGTTCTTGGCGTCTCAGCATCTGCCGAGCTCTCCGGCTGACGGAGGCGAAGAAGCGGCTTTTTCGCGCACAGAGCTTTCTGCCGGTCGCGGTGCGCTCCGGACCGCGGCTTCTGCCGAAAGACGCCCGGAGACCGGCACCTACCCTCGGAGAGCTGCATATGCCCGCCTTCTGTGTCTCTTGCCGCCTACACCTTAGCGAAAAGCTTTTTCACGCTTTCTCTCAAAAAGAAACTGTGCCAGCACAGCAAGCGTCTCAGGACGATTTTCATGAAGGTACTCGAGTTCTTACCATCTCCTGGAGAAAAGGAAAAGTGAGATTTCTCAGGGAGTGCTGCATAATTTTTACAAGGATGAAAAAGAATGTTGTTTGAAAACTTTTTCTCTACTTATGGTAATCTAAGTTTAAACTGTTGGAAAGTGGTTAGTTATCATTTTCTCTCAGTTTGAGAGCTGCGCACTCAATCCCGATGCTGTGCGGTCTTGTTCTTGGCGTCTCAGCATCTGCCGAGCTCTCCGGCTGCTGGAGGCGAAGAAGCGGCTTTTTCGCGCACAGAGCTTTCTGCCGGTCGCGGTGCCCTCCAGACCGCGGCTTCTGCCGAAAGACGCCCGGAGACCGGCACCTACCCTCGGAGAGCTGCATATGCCCGTCTTCAGCGTCTCTTGCCGCCTACACCTTAGCGAAAAGCTTTTTCACGCTTTCTCCCAAAAAGAAACTGTGCCAGCACAGCAAGCGTCTCAGGACGATTTTCATGAAGGTACTCGAGTTCTTACCATCTCCTGGAGAACACAAAAAGAAAGATTGGCCAAAGCGTGCTGCATAAGTTTTAGAAAGATGTAAAAGAATGTTTTTTGAAAACTTTTTCTCTAATTATGGTAATCTAAGTTTAAACAGTTGGAAAGTGGTTAGTTATCATTTTCTCTCAGTTTGAGAGCTGCGCACTCAATCCCGATGCTGTGCGGTCTTGTTCTTGGCGTCTCAGCATCTGCCGAGCTCTCCGGCTGCCGGAGGCGAAGAAGCGGCTTTTTCGCGCACAGAGCTTTCTGCCGGTCGCGGTGCCCTCCAGACCGCGGCTTCTGCCGAAAGACGCCCGGAGACCGGCACCTACCCTCGGAGAGCTGCATATGCCCGCCTTCTGCGTCTCTTGCCGCCTACACCTTAGCGAAAAGCTTAATCACGCTTTCTCTCAAAAAGAAACTGTGCCAGCACAGCAAGCGTCTCAGGACGATTTTCATGAAGGTACTCGAGTTCTTACCATCTCCTGGAGAACACAAAAAGAAAGATCGGCCAGGGAATGCTGCATAAGTTTTAGCAAGATGTAAAAGAAAGTTGTTTGAGAACTTTTTCCCTACTTATGGTAATCTAAGTTTAAACTGTTGGAAAGTGGTTAGTTATCATTTTCTTTCAGTTTGAGAGCTGGGCACTTACTCCCGTTGCTGTGCGGCTTCGTTCTTGGCGTCTCAGCATCTGCCGACCTCTCCGGCTGACGGAGGCGAAGAAGCGGCTTTCTCGCGCACAGAGCTTTCTGCCGGTCGCGGTGCGCTCCGGACCGCGGCTTCTGCCGAAAGACGCCCGGAGACCGGCACCTACCCTCGGAGAGCTGCATATGCCCGCCTTCTGTGTCTCTTGCCGCCTACACCTTAGCGAAAAGCTTTTTCACGCTTTCTCTCAAAAAGAAACTGTGCCAGCACAGCAAGCGTCTCAGGACGATTTTCATGAAGGTACTCGAGTTCTTACCATCTCCTGGAGAAAAGGAAAAGTGAGATTTCTCAGGGAGTGCTGCATAATTTTTACAAGGATGAAAAAGAATGTTGTTTGAAAACTTTTTCTCTACTTATGGTAATCTAAGTTTAAACTGTTGGAAAGTGGTTAGTTATCATTTTCTCTCAGTTTGAGAGCTGCGCACTCAATCCCGATGCTGTGCGGTCTTGTTCTTGGCGTCTCAGCATCTGCCGAGCTCTCCGGTTGACGGAGGCGAAGAAGCGGCTTTTTCGCGCACAGAGCTTTCTGCCGGTCGCGGTGCCCTCCAGACCGCGGCTTCTGCCGAAAGACGCCCGGAGACCGGCACCTACCCTCGGAGAGCTGCATATGCCCGTCTTCAGCGTCTCTTGCCGCCTACACCTTAGCGAAAAGCTTTTTCACGCTTTCTCCCAAAAAGAAACTGTGCCAGCACAGCAAGCGTCTCAGGACGATTTTCATGAAGGTACTCGAGTTCTTACCATCTCCTGGAGAACACAAAAAGAAAGATCGGCCAGGGAATGCTGCATAAGTTTTAGCAAGATGTAAAAGAATGTTGTTTGAGAACTTTTTCTCTACTTATGGTAATCTAAGTTTAAACTGTTGGAAAGTGGTTAGTTATCACTTTCTTTCAGTTTGAGAGCTGGGCACTTACTCCCGTTGCTGTGCGGCTTCGTTCTTGGCGTCTCAGCATCTGCCGAGCTCTCCGGCTGACGGAGGCGAAGAAGCGGCTTTTTCGCGCACAGAGCTTTCTGCCGGTCGCGGTGCGCTCCGGACCGCGGCTTCTGCCGAAAGACGCCCGGAGACCGGCACCTACCCTCGGAGAGCTGCATATGCCCGCCTTCAGCGTCTCTTGCCGCCTACACCTTAGAGAAAAGCTTTTTCACGCTTTCTCTCAAAAAGAAACTGTGCCAGCACAGCAAGCGTCTCAGGACGATTTTCATGAAGGTACTCGAGTTCTTACCATCTCCTGGAGAAAGGGAAAAGTAAGATTTCTCAGGGAGTGCTGCATAATTTTTACAAGGATGAAAAAGAATGTTGTTTGAAAACTTTTTCTCTACTTATGGTAATCTAAGTTTAAACTGTTGGAAAGTGGTTAGTTATCACTTTCTTTCAGTTTGAGAGCTGGGCACTTACTCCCGTTGCTGTGCGGCTTCGTTCTTGGCGTCTCAGCATCTGCCGAGCTCTCCGGCTGCTGGAGGCGAAGAAGCGGCTTTTTCGCGCACAGAGCTTTCTGCCGGTCGCGGTGCCCTCCAGACCGCGGCTTCTGCCGAAAGACGCCCGGAGACCGGCACCTACCCTCGGAGAGCTGCATATGCCCGTCTTCAGCGTCTCTTGCCGCCTACACCTTAGCGAAAAGCTTTTTCACGCTTTCTCTCAAAAAGAAACTGTGCCAGCACAGCAAGCGTCTCAGGACGATTTTCATGAAGGTACTCGAGTTCTTACCATCTCCTGGAGAAAAGGAAAAGTAAGATTTCTCAGGGAGTGCTGCATAATTTTTACAAGGATGAAAAAGAAAGTTTTTTGAAAACTTTTTCTCTACTTATGGTAATCTAAGTTTAAACTGTTGGAAAGTGGTTAGTTATCATTTTCTCTCAGTTTGAGAGCTGCGCACTCAATCCCGATGCTGTGCGGTCTTGTTCTTGGCGTCTCAGCATCTGCCGAGCTCTCCGGCTGCCGGCGGCGAAGAAGCGGCTTTTTCGCGCACAGAGCTTTCTGCCGGTCGCGGTGCCCTCCAGACCGCGGCTTCTGCCGAAAGACGCCCGGAGACCGGCACCTACCCTCGGAGAGCTGCATATGCCCGCCTTCTGCGTCTCTTGCCGCCTACACCTTAGCGAAAAGCTTTTTCACGCTTTCTCTCAAAAAGAAACTGTGCCAGCACAGCAAGCGTCTCAGGACGATTTTCATGAAGGTACTCGAGTTCTTACCATCTCCTGGAGAAAAGGAAAAGTAAGATTTCTCAGGGAGTGCTGCATAATTTTTACAAGGATGAAAAAGAAAGTTTTTTGAAAACTTTTTCTCTACTTATGGTAATCTAAGTTTAAACTGTTGGAAAGTGGTTAGTTCTCATTTTCTCTCACTTTGAGAGCTGCGCACTCAATCCCGATGCTGTGCGGTCTTGTTCTTGGCGTCTCAGCATCTGCCGAGCTCTCCGGCTGCCGGCGGCGAAGAAGCGGCTTTTTCGCGCACAGAGCTTTCTGCCGGTCGCGGTGCGCTCCGGACCGCGGCTTCTGCCGAAAGACGCCCGGAGACCGGCACCTACCCTCGGAGAGCTGCATATGCCCGCCTTCTGCGTCTCTTGCCGCCTACACCTTAGCGAAAAGCTTTTTCACGCTTTCTCTCAAAAAGAAACTGTGCCAGCACAGCAAGCGTCTCAGGACGATTTTCATGAAGGTACTCGAGTTCTTACCATCTCCTGGAGAACACAAAAAGAAAGATCGGCCAGGGAATGCTGCATAAGTTTTAGCAAGATGTAAAAGAAAGTTGTTTGAGAACTTTTTCCCTACTTATGGTAATCTAAGTTTAAACTGTTGGAAAGTGGTTAGTTATCATTTTCTTTCAGTTTGAGAGCTGGGCACTTACTCCCGTTGCTGTGCGGCTTCGTTCTTGGCGTCTCAGCATCTGCCGAGCTCTCCGGCTGACGGAGGCGAAGAAGCGGCTTTTTCGCGCACAGAGCTTTCTGCCGGTCGCGGTGCGCTCCGGACCGCGGCTTCTGCCGAAAGACGCCCGGAGACCGGCACCTACCCTCGGAGAGCTGCATATGCCCGCCTTCTGCGTCTCTTGCCGCCTACACCTTAGCGAAAAGCTTTTTCACGCTTTCTCTCAAAAAGAAACTGTGCCAGCACAGCAAGCGTCTCAGGACGATTTTCATGAAGGTACTCGAGTTCTTACCATCTCCTGGAGAAAAGGAAAAGTAAGATTTCTCAGGGAGTGCTGCATAATTTTTACAAGGATGAAAAAGAATGTTGTTTGAAAACTTTTTCTCTACTTATGGTAATCTAAGTTTAAACTGTTGGAAAGTGGTTAGTTATCATTTTCTCTCACTTTGAGAGCTGCGCACTCAATCCCGATGCTGTGCGGTCTTGTTCTTGGCGTCTCAGCATCTGCCGAGCTCTCCGGCTGCTGGAGGCGAAGAAGCGGCTTTTTCGCGCACAGAGCTTTCTGCCGGTCGCGGTGCCCTCCAGACCGCGGCTTCTGCCGAAAGACGCCCGGAGACCGGCACCTACCCTCGGAGAGCTGCATATGGCCGTCTTCAGCGTCTCTTGCCGCCTACACCTTAGCGAAAAGCTTTTTCACGCTTTCTCCCAAAAAGAAACTGTGCCAGCACAGCAAGCGTCTCAGGACGATTTTCATGAAGGTACTCGAGTTCTTACCATCTCCTGGAGAACACAAAAAGAAAGATCGGCCAGGGAATGCTGCATAAGTTTTAGCAAGATGTAAAAGAAAGTTGTTTGAGAACTTTTTCCCTACTTATGGTAATCTAAGTTTAAACTGTTGGAAAGTGGTTAGTTATCATTTTCTTTCAGTTTGAGAGCTGGGCACTTACTCCCGATGCTGTGCGGCGTCGTTCTTGGCGTCTCAGCATCTGCCGAGCTCTCCGGCTGACGGAGGCGAAGAAGCGGCTTTTTCGCGCACAGAGCTTTCTGCCGGTCGCGGTGCGCTCCGGACCGCGGCTTCTGCCGAAAGACGCCCGGAGACCGGCACCTACCCTCGGAGAGCTGCATATGCCCGCCTTCAGCGTCTCTTGCCGCCTACACCTTAGAGAAAAGCTTTTTCACGCTTTCTCTCAAAAAGAAACTGTGCCAGCACAGCAAGCGTCTCAGGACGATTTTCATGAAGGTACTCGAGTTCTTACCATCTCCTGGAGAAAACAAAAAGAAAGATTGGCCAAAGAGTGCTGCATAAGTTTTACAAGGATGAAAAAGAAAGATTTTGAAAACTTTTTCTCTACTTATTGTAATCTAAGTTTAAACTGTTGGAAAGTGGTTAGTTATCATTTTCTCTCAGTTTGAGAGCTGCGCACTCAATCCCGATGCTGTGCGGTCTTGTTCTTGGCGTCTCAGCATCTGCCGAGCTCTCTGGCTGCCGGCGGCGAAGAAGCGGCTTTTTCGCGCACAGAGCTTTCTGCCGGTCGCGGTGCGCTCCGGACCGCGGCTTCTGCCGAAAGATGCCCGGAGACCGGCACCTACCCTCGGAGAGCTGCATATGCCCGCCTTCTGCGTCTCTTGCCGCCTACACCTTAGCGAAAAGCTTTTTCACGCTTTCTCTCAAAAAGAAACTGTGCCAGCACAGCAAGCGTCTCAGGACGATTTTCATGAAGGTACTCGAGTTCTTACCATCTCCTGGAGAAAGGGAAAAGTAAGATTTCTCAGGGAGTGCTGCATAATTTTTACAAGGATGAAAAAGAATGTTGTTTGAAAACTTTTTCTCTACTTATGGTGATCTAAGTTTAAACTGTTGGAAAGTGGTTAGTTATCATTTTCTCTCACTTTGAGAGCTGCGCACTCAATCCCGATGCTGTGCGGTCTTGTTCTTGGCGTCTCAGCATCTGCCGAGCTCTCCGGCTGCTGGAGGCGAAGAAGCGGCTTTTTCGCGCACAGAGCTTTCTGCCGGTCGCGGTGCCCTCCGGACCGCGGCTTCTGCCGAAAGACGCCCGGAGACCGGCACCTACCCGCGGAGAGCTGCATATGCCCGCCTTCTGCGTCTCTTGCCGCCTACACCTTAGCGAAAAGCTTTTTCACGCTTTCTCTCAAAAAGAAACTGTGCCAGCACAGCAAGCGTCTCAGGACGATTTTCATGAAGGTACTCGAGTTCTTACCATCTCCTGGAGAAAAGGAAAAGTAAGATTTCTCAGGGAGTTCTGCATAATTTTTACAAGGATGAAAAAGAAAGTTTTTTGAAAACTTTTTCTCTACTTATGGTAATCTAAGTTTAAACTGTTGGAAAGTGGTTAGTTATCATTTTCTCTCACTTTGAGAGCTGCGCACTCAATCCCGATGCTGTGCGGTCTTGTTCTTGGCGTCTCAGCATCTGCCGAGCTCTCCGGCTGACGGAGGCGAAGAAGCGGCATTTTCGCGCACAGAGCTTTCTGCCGGTCGCGGTGCCCTCCAGACCGCGGCTTCTGCCGAAAGACGCCCGGAGACCGGCACCTACCCTCGGAGAGCTGCATATGCCCGCCTTCTGCGTCTCTTGCCGCCTACACCTTAGCGAAAAGCTTTTTCACGCTTTCTCTCAAAAAGAAACTGTGCCAGCACAGCAAGCGTCTCAGGACGATTTTCATGAAGGTACTCGAGTTCTTACCATCTCCTGGAGAAAAGGAAAAGTAAGATTTCTCAGGGAGTGCTGCATAATTTTTACAAGGATGAAAAAGAAAGTTTTTTGAAAACTTTTTCTCTACTTATGGTAATCTAAGTTTAAACTGTTGGAAAGTGGTTAGTTATCATTTTCTCTCACTTTGAGAGCTGCGCACTCAATCCCGATGCTGTGCGGTCTTGTTCTTGGCGTCTCAGCATCTGCCGAGCTCTCCGGCTGCTGGAGGCGAAGAAGCGGCTTTTTCGCGCACAGAGCTTTCTGCCGGTCGCGGTGCCCTCCAGACCGCGGCTTCTGCCGAAAGACGCCCGGAGACCGGCACCTACCCTCGGAGAGCTGCATATGCCCGCCTTAAGCGTCTCTTGCCGCCTACACCTTAGCGAAAAGCTTTTTCACGCTTTCTCTCAAAAAGAAACTGTGCCAGCACAGCAAGCGTCTCAGGACGATTTTCATGAAGGTACTCGAGTTCTTACCATCTCCTGGAGAAAAGAAAAAGAAAGATTGGCCAGGGAATGCTGCATAAGTTTTAGAAAGATGTAAAAGAATGTTTTTTGAAAACTTTTTCTCTAATTATGGTAATCTAAGTTTAAACTGTTGGAAAGTGGTTAGTTCTCATTTTCTCTCAGTTTGAGAGCTGCGCACTCAATCCCGATGCTGTGCGGTCTTGTTCTTGGCGTCTCAGCATCTGCCGTGCTCTCCGGCTGCTGGAGGCGAAGAAGCGGCTTTTTCGCGCACAGAGCTTTCTGCCGGTCGCGGTGCCCTCCAGACCGCGGCTTCTGCCGAAAGACGCCCGGAGACCGGCACCTACCCTCGGAGAGCTGCATATGCCCGCCTTCTGCGTCTCTTGCCGCCTACACCTTAGCGAAAAGCTTTTTCACGCTTTCTCTCAAAAAGAAACTGTGCCAGCACAGCAAGCGTCTCAGGACGATTTTCATGAAGGTACTCGAGTTCTTACCATCTCCTGGAGAAAAGGAAAAGTAAGATTTCTCAGGGAGTGCTGCATAATTTTTACAAGGATGAAAAAGAAAGTTTTTTGAAAACTTTTTCTCTACTTATGGTAATCTAAGTTTAAACTGTTGGAAAGTGGTTAGTTATCATTTTCTCTCAGTTTGAGAGCTGCGCACTCAATCCCGATGCTGTGCGGTCTTGTTCTTGGCGTCTCAGCATCTGCCGAGCTCTCCGGCTGCTGGAGGCGAAGAAGCGGCTTTTTCGCGCACAGAGCTTTCTGCCGGTCGCGGTGCCCTCCAGACCGCGGCTTCTGCCGAAAGACGCCCGGAGACCGGCACCTACCCTCGGAGAGCTGCATATGCCCGCCTTCAGTGTCTCTTGCCGCCTACACCTTAGCGAAAAGCTTTTTCACGCTTTCTCTCAAAAAGAAACTGTGCCAGCACAGCAAGCGTCTCAGGACGATTTTCATGAAGGTACTCGAGTTCTTACCATCTCCTGGAGAAAAGGAAAAGAAAGATTGGCCAGGGAATGCTGCATAAGTTTTAGAAAGATGTAAAAGAATGTTTTTTGAAAACTTTTTCTCTAATTATGGTAATCTAAGTTTAAACTGTTGGAAAGTGGTTAGTTCTCATTTTCTCTCAGTTTGAGAGCTGCGCACTCAATCCCGATGCTGTGCGGTCTTGTTCTTGGCGTCTCAGCATCTGCCGAGCTCTCCGGCTGCTGGAGGCGAAGAAGCGGCTTTTTCGCGCACAGAGCTTTCTGCCGGTCGCGGTGCCCTCCAGACCGCGGCTTCTGCCGAAAGACGCCCGGAGACCGGCACCTACCCTCGGAGAGCTGCATATGCCCGCCTTCTGCGTCTCTTGCCGCCTACACCTTAGCGAAAAGCTTTTTCACGCTTTCTCTCAAAAAGAAACTGTGCCAGCACAGCAAGCGTCTCAGGACGATTTTCATGAAGGTACTCGAGTTCTTACCATCTCCTGGAGAAAAGGAAAAGTAAGATTTCTCAGGGAGTGCTGCATAATTTTTACAAGGATGAAAAAGAAAGTTTTTTGAAAACTTTTTCTCTACTTATGGTAATCTAAGTTTAAACTGTTGGAAAGTGGTTAGTTATCATTTTCTCTCACTTTGAGAGCTGCGCACTCAATCCCGATGCTGTGCGGTCTTGTTCTTGGCGTCTCAGCATCTGCCGAGCTCTCCGGCTGCTGGAGGCGAAGAAGCGGCTTTTTCGCGCACAGAGCTTTCTGCCGGTCGCGGTGCCCTCCAGACCGCGGCTTCTGCCGAAAGACGCCCGGAGACCGGCACCTACCCTCGGAGAGCTGCATATGCCCGCCTTCAGTGTCTCTTGCCGCCTACACCTTAGCGAAAAGCTTTTTCACGCTTTCTCTCAAAAAGAAACTGTGCCAGCACAGCAAGCGTCTCAGGACGATTTTCATGAAGGTACTCGAGTTCTTACCATCTCCTGGAGAAAAGAAAAAGAAAGATTGGCCAGGGAATGCTGCATAAGTTTTAGAAAGATGTAAAAGAATGTTTTTTGAAAACTTTTTCTCTAATTATGGTAATCTAAGTTTAAACTGTTGGAAAGTGGTTAGTTCTCATTTTCTCTCAGTTTGAGAGCTGCGCACTCAATCCCGATGCTGTGCGGTCTTGTTCTTGGCGTCTCAGCATCTGCCGAGCTCTCCGGCTGCCGGCGGCGAAGAAGCGGCTTTTTCGCGCACAGAGAGAGCTTTCTGCCGGTCGCGGTGCGCTCCGGACCGCGGCTTCTGCCGAAAGACGCCCGGAGACCGGCACCTACCCTCGGAGAGCTGCATATGCCCGCCTTCTGCGTCTCTTGCCGCCTACATCTTAGCGAAAAGCTTTTTCACGCTTTCTCTCAAAAAGAAACTGTGCCAGCACAGCAAGCGTCTCAGGACGATTTTCATGAAGGTACTCGAGTTCTTACCATCTCCTGGAGAACACAAAAAGAAAGATCGGCCAGGGAATGCTGCATAAGTTTTAGCAAGATGTAAAAGAAAGTTGTTTGAGAACTTTTTCCCTACTTATGGTAATCTAAGTTTAAACTGTTGGAAAGTGGTTAGTTATCATTTTCTTTCAGTTTGAGAGCTGGGCACTTACTCCCGTTGCTGTGCGGCTTCGTTCTTGGCGTCTCAGCATCTGCCGAGCTCTCCGGCTGACGGAGGCGAAGAAGCGGCTTTTTCGCGCACAGAGCTTTCTGCCGGTCGCGGTGCACTCCGGACCGCGGCTTCTGCCGAAAGACGCCCGGAGACCGGCACCTACCCTCGGAGAGCTGCATATGCCCGCCTTCTGCGTCTCTTGCCGCCTACACCTTAGCGAAAAGCTTTTTCACGCTTTCTCTCAAAAAGAAACTGTGCCAGCACAGCAAGCGTCTCAGGACGATTTTCATGAAGGTACTCGAGTTCTTACCATCTCCTGGAGAAAAGGAAAAGTAAGATTTCGCAGGGAGTGCTGCATAATTTTTACAAGGATGAAAAAGAAAGTTTTTTGAAAACTTTTTCTCTACTTATGGTAATCTAAGTTTAAACTGTTGGAAAGTGGTTAGTTATCATTTTCTCTCACTTTGAGAGCTGCGCACTCAATCCCGATGCTGTGCGGCTTCGTTCTTGGCGTCTCAGCATCTGCCGAGCTCTCCGGCTGACGGAGGCGAAGAAGCGGCTTTTTCGCGCACAGAGCTTTCTGCCGGTCGCGGTGCGCTCCGGACCGCGGCTTCTGCCGAAAGACGCCCGGAGACCGGCACCTACCCTCGGAGAGCTGCATATGCCCGCCTTCTGCGTCTCTTGCCGCCTACACCTTAGCGAAAAGCTTTTTCACGCTTTCTCTCAAAAAGAAACTGTGCCAGCACAGCAAGCGTCTCAGGACGATTTTCATGAAGGTACTCGAGTTCTTACCATCTCCTGGAGAAAAGGAAAAGTAAGATTTCTCAGGGAGTGCTGCATAATTTTTACAAGGATGAAAAAGAATGTTGTTTGAAAACTTTTTCTCTACTTATGGTAATCTAAGTTTAAACTGTTGGAAAGTGGTTAGTTATCATTTTCTCTCAGTTTGAGAGCTGCGCACTCAATCCCGATGCTGTGCGGTCTTGTTCTTGGCGTCTCAGCATCTGCCGAGCTCTCCGGCTGCTGGAGGCGAAGAAGCGGCTTTTTCGCGCACAGAGCTTTCTGCCGGTCGCGGTGCCCTCCAGACCGCGGCTTCTGCCGAAAGACGCCCGGAGACCGGCACCTACCCTCGGAGAGCTGCATATGCCCGTCTTCAGCGTCTCTTGCCGCCTACACCTTAGCGAAAAGCTTTTTCACGCTTTCTCCCAAAAAGAAACTGTGCCAGCACAGCAAGCGTCTCAGGACGATTTTCATGAAGGTACTCGAGTTCTTACCATCTCCTGGAGAACACAAAAAGAAAGATCGGCCAGGGAATGCTGCATAAGTTTTAGCAAGATGTAAAAGAAAGTTGTTTGAGAACTTTTTCCCTACTTATGGTAATCTAAGTTTAAACTGTTGGAAAGTGGTTAGTTATCATTTTCTTTCAGTTTGAGAGCTGGGCACTTACTCCCGATGCTGTGCGGCTTCGTTCTTGGCGTCTCAGCATCTGCCGAGCTCTCCAGCTGACGGAGGCGAAGAAGCGGCTTTTTCGCGCACAGAGCTTTCTGCCGGTCGCGGTGCGCTCCGGACCGCGGCTTCTGCCGAAAGACGCCCGGAGACCGGCACCTACCCTCGGAGAGCTGCATATGCCCGCCTTCTGCGTCTCTTGCCGCCTACACCTTAGCGAAAAGCTTTTTCACGCTTTCTCTCAAAAAGAAACTGTGCCAGCACAGCAAGCGTCTCAGGACGATTTTCATGAAGGTACTCGAGTTCTTACCATCTCCTGGAGAAAAGGAAAAGTAAGATTTCTCAGGGAGTGCTGCATAATTTTTACAAGGATGAAAAAGAAAGTTTTTTGAAAACTTTTTCTCTACTTATGGTAATCTAAGTTTAAACTGTTGGAAAGTGGTTAGTTATCATTTTCTCTCACTTTGAGAGCTGCGCACTCAATCCCGATGCTGTGCGGTCTTGTTCTTGGCGTCTCAGCATCTGCCGAGCTCTCCGGCTGCCGGCGGCGAAGAAGCGGCTTTTTCGCGCACAGAGCTTTCTGCCGGTCGCGGTGCCCTCCAGACCGCGGCTTCTGCCGAAAGACGCCCGGAGACCGGCACCTACCCTCGGAGAGCTGCATATGCCCGTCTTCAGCGTCTCTTGCCGCCTACACCTTAGCGAAAAGCTTTTTCACGCTTTCTCCCAAAAAGAAACTGTGCCAGCACAGCAAGCGTCTCAGGACGATTTTCATGAAGGTACTCGAGTTCTTACCATCTCCTGGAGAAAGGGAAAAGTAAGATTTCTCAGGGAGTGCTGCATAATTTTTACAAGGATGAAAAAGAATGTTGTTTGAAAACTTTTTCTCTACTTATGGTAATCTAAGTTTAAACTGTTGGAAAGTGGTTAGTTATCATTTTCTCTCACTTTGAGAGCTGCGCACTCAATCCCGATGCTGTGCGGTCTTGTTCTTGGCGTCTCAGCATCTGCCGAGCTCTCCGGCTGCTGGAGGCGAAGAAGCGGCTTTTTCGCGCACAGAGCTTTCTGCCGGTCGCGGTGCCCTCCGGACCGCGGCTTCTGCCGAAAGACGCCCGGAGACCGGCACCTACCCGCGGAGAGCTGCATATGCCCGCCTTCTGCGTCTCTTGCCGCCTACACCTTAGCGAAAAGCTTTTTCACGCTTTCTCTCAAAAAGAAACTGTGCCAGCACAGCAAGCGTCTCAGGACGATTTTCATGAAGGTACTCGAGTTCTTACCATCTCCTGGAGAACACAAAAAGAAAGATCGGCCAGGGAATGCTGCATAAGTTTTAGCAAGATGTAAAAGAAAGTTGTTTGAGAACTTTTTCCCTACTTATGGTAATCTAAGTTTAAACTGTTGGAAAGTGGTTAGTTATCATTTTCTTTCAGTTTGAGAGCTGGGCACTTACTCCCGATGCTGTGCGGCTTCGTTCTTGGCGTCTCAGCATCTGCCGAGCTCTCCAGCTGACGGAGGCGAAGAAGCGGCTTTTTCGCGCACAGAGCTTTCTGCCGGTCGCGGTGCGCTCCGGACCGCGGCTTCTGCCGAAAGACGCCCGGAGACCGGCACCTACCCTCGGAGAGCTGCATATGCCCGCCTTCTGCGTCTCTTGCCGCCTACACCTTAGCGAAAAGCTTTTTCACGCTTTCTCTCAAAAAGAAACTGTGCCAGCACAGCAAGCGTCTCAGGACGATTTTCATGAAGGTACTCGAGTTCTTACCATCTCCTGGAGAAAAGGAAAAGTAAGATTTCTCAGGGAGTGCTGCATAATTTTTACAAGGATGAAAAAGAAAGTTTTTTGAAAACTTTTTCTCTACTTATGGTAATCTAAGTTTAAACTGTTGGAAAGTGGTTAGTTATCATTTTCTCTCACTTTGAGAGCTGCGCACTCAATCCCGATGCTGTGCGGTCTTGTTCTTGGCGTCTCAGCATCTGCCGAGCTCTCCGGCTGACGGCGGCGAAGAAGCGGCTTTTTCGCGCACAGAGCTTTCTGCCGGTCGCGGTGCCCTCCAGACCGCGGCTTCTGCCGAAAGACGCCCGGAGACCGGCACCTACCCTCGGAGAGCTGCATATGCCCGTCTTCAGCGTCTCTTGCCGCCTACACCTTAGCGAAAAGCTTTTTCACGCTTTCTCCCAAAAAGAAACTGTGCCAGCACAGCAAGCGTCTCAGGACGATTTTCATGAAGGTACTCGAGTTCTTACCATCTCCTGGAGAAAGGGAAAAGTAAGATTTCTCAGGGAGTGCTGCATAATTTTTACAAGGATGAAAAAGAATGTTGTTTGAAAACTTTTTCTCTACTTATGGTAATCTAAGTTTAAACTGTTGGAAAGTGGTTAGTTATCATTTTCTCTCACTTTGAGAGCTGCGCACTCAATCCCGATGCTGTGCGGTCTTGTTCTTGGCGTCTCAGCATCTGCCGAGCTCTCCGGCTGCTGGAGGCGAAGAAGCGGCTTTTTCGCGCACAGAGCTTTCTGCCGGTCGCGGTGCCCTCCGGACCGCGGCTTCTGCCGAAAGACGCCCGGAGACCGGCACCTACCCGCGGAGAGCTGCATATGCCCGCCTTCTGCGTCTCTTGCCGCCTACACCTTAGCGAAAAGCTTTTTCACGCTTTCTCTCAAAAAGAAACTGTGCCAGCACAGCAAGCGTCTCAGGACGATTTTCATGAAGGTACTCGAGTTCTTACCATCTCCTGGAGAAAAGGAAAAGTAAGATTTCTCAGGGAGTTCTGCATAATTTTTACAAGGATGAAAAAGAAAGTTTTTTGAAAACTTTTTCTCTACTTATGGTAATCTAAGTTTAAACTGTTGGAAAGTGGTTAGTTATCATTTTCTCTCACTTTGAGAGCTGCGCACTCAATCCCGATGCTGTGCGGTCTTGTTCTTGGCGTCTCAGCATCTGCCGAGCTCTCCGGCTGCCGGCGGCGAAGAAGCGGCTTTTTCGCGCACAGAGCTTTCTGCCGGTCGCGGTGCCCTCCAGACCGCGGCTTCTGCCGAAAGACGCCCGGAGACCGGCACCTACCCTCGGAGAGCTGCATATGCCCGCCTTCTGCGTCTCTTGCCGCCTACACCTTAGCGAAAAGCTTTTTCACGCTTTCTCTCAAAAAGAAACTGTGCCAGCACAGCAAGCGTCTCAGGACGATTTTCATGAAGGTACTCGAGTTCTTACCATCTCCTGGAGAAAAGGAAAAGTAAGATTTCTCAGGGAGTGCTGCATAATTTTTACAAGGATGAAAAAGAAAGTTTTTTGAAAACTTTTTCTCTACTTATGGTAATCTAAGTTTAAACTGTTGGAAAGTGGTTAGTTATCATTTTCTCTCACTTTGAGAGCTGCGCACTCAATCCCGATGCTGTGCGGTCTTGTTCTTGGCGTCTCAGCATCTGCCGAGCTCTCCGGCTGCTGGAGGCGAAGAAGCGGCTTTTTCGCGCACAGAGCTTTCTGCCGGTCGCGGTGCCCTCCAGACCGCGGCTTCTGCCGAAAGACGCCCGGAGACCGGCACCTACCCTCGGAGAGCTGCATATGCCCGCCTTCAGCGTCTCTTGCCGCCTACACCTTAGCGAAAAGCTTTTTCACGCTTTCTCTCAAAAAGAAACTGTGCCAGCACAGCAAGCGTCTCAGGACGATTTTCATGAAGGTACTCGAGTTCTTACCATCTCCTGGAGAAAAGAAAAAGAAAGATTGGCCAGGGAATGCTGCATAAGTTTTAGAAAGATGTAAAAGAATGTTTTTTGAAAACTTTTTCTCTAATTATGGTAATCTAAGTTTAAACTGTTGGAAAGTGGTTAGTTCTCATTTTCTCTCAGTTTGAGAGCTGCGCACTCAATCCCGATGCTGTGCGGTCTTGTTCTTGGCGTCTCAGCATCTGCCGTGCTCTCCGGCTGCTGGAGGCGAAGAAGCGGCTTTTTCGCGCACAGAGCTTTCTGCCGGTCGCGGTGCCCTCCAGACCGCGGCTTCTGCCGAAAGACGCCCGGAGACCGGCACCTACCCTCGGAGAGCTGCATATGCCCGCCTTCTGCGTCTCTTGCCGCCTACACCTTAGCGAAAAGCTTTTTCACGCTTTCTCTCAAAAAGAAACTGTGCCAGCACAGCAAGCGTCTCAGGACGATTTTCATGAAGGTACTCGAGTTCTTACCATCTCCTGGAGAAAAGGAAAAGTAAGATTTCTCAGGGAGTGCTGCATAATTTTTACAAGGATGAAAAAGAAAGTTTTTTGAAAACTTTTTCTCTACTTATGGTAATCTAAGTTTAAACTGTTGGAAAGTGGTTAGTTATCATTTTCTCTCACTTTGAGAGCTGCGCACTCAATCCCGATGCTGTGCGGTCTTGTTCTTGGCGTCTCAGCATCTGCCGAGCTCTCCGGCTGCTGGAGGCGAAGAAGCGGCTTTTTCGCGCACAGAGCTTTCTGCCGGTCGCGGTGCCCTCCAGACCGCGGCTTCTGCCGAAAGACGCCCGGAGACCCGGCACCTACCCTCGGAGAGCTGCATATGCCCGCCTTCAGCGTCTCTTGCCGCCTACACCTTAGCGAAAAGCTTTTTCACGCTTTCTCTCAAAAAGAAACTGTGCAGCACAGCAAGCGTCTCAGGACGATTTTCATGAAGGTACTCGAGTTCTTACCATCTCCTGGAGAAAAGAAAAAGAAAGATTGGCCAGGGAATGCTGCATAAGTTTTAGAAAGATGTAAAAGAATGTTTTTGAAAACTTTTTCTCTAATTATGGTAATCTAAGTTTAAACTGTTGGAAAGTGGTTAGTTCTCATTTTCTCTCAGTTTGAGAGCTGCGCACTCAATCCCGATGCTGTGGCGGTCTTGTTCTTGGCGTCTCAGCATCTGCCGAGCTCTCCGGCTGCTGGAGGCGAAGAAGCGGCTTTTTCGCGCACAGAGCTTTCTGCCGGTCGCGGTGCCCTCCAGACCGCGGCTTCTGCCGAAAGACGCCCGGAGACCGGCACCTACCCTCGGAGAGCTGCATATGCCCGCCTTCTGCGTCTCTTGCCGCCTACACCTTAGCGAAAAGCTTTTTCACGCTTTCTCTCAAAAAGAAACTGTGCCAGCACAGCAAGCGTCTCAGGACGATTTTCATGAAGGTACTCGAGTTCTTACCATCTCCTGGAGAAAAGGAAAAGTAAGATTTCTCAGGGAGTGCTGCATAATTTTTACAAGGATGAAAAAGAAAGTTTTTTGAAAACTTTTTCTCTACTTATGGTAATCTAAGTTTAAACTGTTGGAAAGTGGTTAGTTATCATTTTCTCTCACTTTGAGAGCTGCGCACTCAATCCCGATGCTGTGCGGTCTTGTTCTTGGCGTCTCAGCATCTGCCGAGCTCTCCGGCTGCTGGAGGCGAAGAAGCGGCTTTTTCGCGCACAGAGCTTTCTGCCGGTCGCGGTGCCCTCCAGACCGCGGCTTCTGCCGAAAGACGCCCGGAGACCGGCACCTACCCTCGGAGAGCTGCATATGCCCGCCTTCAGCGTCTCTTGCCGCCTACACCTTAGCGAAAAGCTTTTTCACGCTTTCTCTCAAAAAGAAACTGTGCCAGCACAGCAAGCGTCTCAGGACGATTTTCATGAAGGTACTCGAGTTCTTACCATCTCCTGGAGAAAAGAAAAAGAAAGATTGGCCAGGGAATGCTGCATAAGTTTTAGAAAGATGTAAAAGAATGTTTTTTGAAAACTTTTTCTCTAATTATGGTAATCTAAGTTTAAACTGTTGGAAAGTGGTTAGTTCTCATTTTCTCTCAGTTTGAGAGCTGCGCACTCAATCCCGATGCTGTGCGGTCTTGTTCTTGGCGTCTCAGCATCTGCCGAGCTCTCCGGCTGCCGGCGGCGAAGAAGCGGCTTTTTCGCGCACAGAGAGAGCTTTCTGCCGGTCGCGGTGCGCTCCGGACCGCGGCTTCTGCCGAAAGACGCCCGGAGACCGGCACCTACCCTCGGAGAGCTGCATATGCCCGCCTTCTGCGTCTCTTGCCGCCTACATCTTAGCGAAAAGCTTTTTCACGCTTTCTCTCAAAAAGAAACTGTGCCAGCACAGCAAGCGTCTCAGGACGATTTTCATGAAGGTACTCGAGTTCTTACCATCTCCTGGAGAACACAAAAAGAAAGATCGGCCAGGGAATGCTGCATAAGTTTTAGCAAGATGTAAAAGAAAGTTGTTTGAGAACTTTTTCCCTACTTATGGTAATCTAAGTTTAAACTGTTGGAAAGTGGTTAGTTATCATTTTCTTTCAGTTTGAGAGCTGGGCACTTACTCCCGTTGCTGTGCGGCTTCGTTCTTGGCGTCTCAGCATCTGCCGAGCTCTCCGGCTGACGGAGGCGAAGAAGCGGCTTTTTCGCGCACAGAGCTTTCTGCCGGTCGCGGTGCGCTCCGGACCGCGGCTTCTGCCGAAAGACGCCCGGAGACCGGCACCTACCCTCGGAGAGCTGCATATGCCCGCCTTCTGCGTCTCTTGCCGCCTACACCTTAGCGAAAAGCTTTTTCACGCTTTCTCTCAAAAAGAAACTGTGCCAGCACAGCAAGCGTCTCAGGACGATTTTCATGAAGGTACTCGAGTTCTTACCATCTCCTGGAGAAAAGGAAAAGTAAGATTTCTCAGGGAGTGCTGCATAATTTTTACAAGGATGAAAAAGAAAGTTTTTTGAAAACTTTTTCTCTACTTATGGTAATCTAAGTTTAAACTGTTGGAAAGTGGTTAGTTATCATTTTCTCTCACTTTGAGAGCTGCGCACTCAATCCCGATGCTGTGCGGCTTCGTTCTTGGCGTCTCAGCATCTGCCGAGCTCTCCGGCTGACGGAGGCGAAGAAGCGGCTTTTTCGCGCACAGAGCTTTCTGCCGGTCGCGGTGCGCTCCGGACCGCGGCTTCTGCCGAAAGACGCCCGGAGACCGGCACCTACCCTCGGAGAGCTGCATATGCCCGCCTTCTGCGTCTCTTGCCGCCTACACCTTAGCGAAAAGCTTTTTCACGCTTTCTCTCAAAAAGAAACTGTGCCAGCACAGCAAGCGTCTCAGGACGATTTTCATGAAGGTACTCGAGTTCTTACCATCTCCTGGAGAAAAGGAAAAGTAAGATTTCTCAGGGAGTGCTGCATAATTTTTACAAGGATGAAAAAGAATGTTGTTTGAAAACTTTTTCTCTACTTATGGTAATCTAAGTTTAAACTGTTGGAAAGTGGTTAGTTATCATTTTCTCTCAGTTTGAGAGCTGCGCACTCAATCCCGATGCTGTGCGGTCTTGTTCTTGGCGTCTCAGCATCTGCCGAGCTCTCCGGCTGCTGGAGGCGAAGAAGCGGCTTTTTCGCGCACAGAGCTTTCTGCCGGTCGCGGTGCCCTCCAGACCGCGGCTTCTGCCGAAAGACGCCCGGAGACCGGCACCTACCCTCGGAGAGCTGCATATGCCCGTCTTCAGCGTCTCTTGCCGCCTACACCTTAGCGAAAAGCTTTTTCACGCTTTCTCCCAAAAAGAAACTGTGCCAGCACAGCAAGCGTCTCAGGACGATTTTCATGAAGGTACTCGAGTTCTTACCATCTCCTGGAGAACACAAAAAGAAAGATCGGCCAGGGAATGCTGCATAAGTTTTAGCAAGATGTAAAAGAAAGTTGTTTGAGAACTTTTTCCCTACTTATGGTAATCTAAGTTTAAACTGTTGGAAAGTGGTTAGTTATCATTTTCTTTCAGTTTGAGAGCTGGGCACTTACTCCCGATGCTGTGCGGCTTCGTTCTTGGCGTCTCAGCATCTGCCGAGCTCTCCAGCTGACGGAGGCGAAGAAGCGGCTTTTTCGCGCACAGAGCTTTCTGCCGGTCGCGGTGCGCTCCGGACCGCGGCTTCTGCCGAAAGACGCCCGGAGACCGGCACCTACCCTCGGAGAGCTGCATATGCCCGCCTTCTGCGTCTCTTGCCGCCTACACCTTAGCGAAAAGCTTTTTCACGCTTTCTCTCAAAAAGAAACTGTGCCAGCACAGCAAGCGTCTCAGGACGATTTTCATGAAGGTACTCGAGTTCTTACCATCTCCTGGAGAAAAGGAAAAGTAAGATTTCTCAGGGAGTGCTGCATAATTTTTACAAGGATGGAAAAGAATGTTGTTTGAAAACTTTTTCTCTACTTATGGTAATCTAAGTTTAAACTGTTGGAAAGTGGTTAGTTATCATTTTCTCTCACTTTGAGAGCTGCGCACTCAATCCCGATGCTGTGCGGTCTTGTTCTTGGCGTCTCAGCATCTGCCGAGCTCTCCGGCTGCTGGAGGCGAAGAAGCGGCTTTTTCGCGCACAGAGCTTTCTGCCGGTCGCGGTGCCCTCCAGACCGCGGCTTCTGCCGAAAGACGCCCGGAGACCGGCACCTACCCTCGGAGAGCTGCATATGCCCGTCTTCAGCGTCTCTTGCCGCCTACACCTTAGCGAAAAGCTTTTTCACGCTTTCTCCCAAAAAGAAACTGTGCCAGCACAGCAAGCGTCTCAGGACGATTTTCATGAAGGTACTCGAGTTCTTACCATCTCCTGGAGAAAGGGAAAAGTAAGATTTCTCAGGGAGTGCTGCATAATTTTTACAAGGATGAAAAAGAATGTTGTTTGAAAACTTTTTCTCTACTTATGGTAATCTAAGTTTAAACTGTTGGAAAGTGGTTAGTTATCATTTTCTTTCACTTTGAGAGCTGCGCACTCAATCCCGATGCTGTGCGGTCTTGTTCTTGGCGTCTCAGCATCTGCCGAGCTCTCCGGCTGCTGGAGGCGAAGAAGCGGCTTTTTCGCGCACAGAGCTTTCTGCCGGTCGCGGTGCCCTCCGGACCGCGGCTTCTGCCGAAAGACGCCCGGAGACCGGCACCTACCCTCGGAGAGCTGCATATGCCCGCCTTCTGCGTCTCTTGCCGCCTACACCTTAGCGAAAAGCTTTTTCACGCTTTCTCTCAAAAAGAAACTGTGCCAGCACAGCAAGCGTCTCAGGACGATTTTCATGAAGGTACTCGAGTTCTTACCATCTCCTGGAGAAAGGGAAAAGTAAGATTTCTCAGGGAGTGCTGCATAATTTTTACAAGGATGAAAAAGAAAGTTTTTTGAAAACTTTTTCTCTACTTATGGTAATCTAAGTTTAAACTGTTGGAAAGTGGTTAGTTCTCATTTTCTCTCAGTTTGAGAGCTGCGCACTCAATCCCGATGCTGTGCGGTCTTGTTCTTGGCGTCTCAGCATCTGCCGAGCTCTCCGGCTGCTGGAGGCGAAGAAGCGGCTTTTTCGCGCACAGAGCTTTCTGCCGGTCGCGGTGCCCTCCAGACCGCGGCTTCTGCCGAAAGACGCCCGGAGACCGGCACCTACCCTCGGAGAGCTGCATATGCCCGTCTTCAGCGTCTCTTGCCGCCTACACCTTAGCGAAAAGCTTTTTCACGCTTTCTCCCAAAAAGAAACTGTGCCAGCACAGCAAGCGTCTCAGGACGATTTTCATGAAGGTACTCGAGTTCTTACCATCTCCTGGAGAACACAAAAAGAAAGATCGGCCAGGGAATGCTGCATAAGTTTTAGCAAGATGTAAAAGAAAGTTGTTTGAGAACTTTTTTCCTTACTTATGGTAATCTAAGTTTAAACTGTTGGAAAGTGGTTAGTTATCATTTTCTTTCAGTTTGAGAGCTGGGCACTTACTCCCGATGCTGTGCGGCTTCGTTCTTTGCGTCTCAGCATCTGCCGAGCTCTCCGGCTGACGGAGGCGAAGAAGCGGCTTTTTCGCGCACAGAGCTTTCTGCCGGTCGCGGTGCCCTCCAGACCGCGGCTTCTGCCGAAAGACGCCCGGAGACCGGCACCTACCCTTGGAGAGCTGCATATGCCCGCCTTCAGCGTCTCTTGCCGCCTACACCTTAGAGAAAAGCTTTTTCACGCTTTCTCTCAAAAAGAAACTGTGCCAGCACAGCAAGCGTCTCAGGACGATTTTCATGAAGGTACTCGAGTTCTTACCATCTCCTGGAGAAAACAAAAAGAAAGATTGGCCAAAGAGTGCTGCATAATTTTTACAAGGATGAAAAAGAAAGATTTTGAAAAGTTTTTCTCTACTTATGGTAATCTAAGTTTAAACTGTTGGAAAGTGGTTAGTTATCATTTTCTCTCAGTTTGAGAGCTGCGCACTCAATCCCGATGCTGTGCGGTCTTGTTCTTGGCGTCTCAGCATCTGCCGAGCTCTCCGGCTGCTGGAGGCGAAGAAGCGGCTTTTTCGCGCACAGAGCTTTCTGCCGGTCGCGGTGCCCTCCAGACCGCGGCTTCTGCCGAAAGACGCCCGGAGACCGGCACCTACCCTCGGAGAGCTGCATATGCCCGTCTTCAGCGTCTCTTGCCGCCTACACCTTAGCGAAAAGCTTTTTCACGCTTTCTCTCAAAAAGAAACTGTGCCAGCACAGCAAGCGTCTCAGGACGATTTTCATGAAGGTACTCGAGTTCTTACCATCTCCTGGAGAAAGGGAAAAGTATGATTTCTCAGGGAGTGCTGCATAATTTTTACAAGGATGAAAAATAATGTTGTTTGAAAACTTTTTCTCTACTTATGGTAATCTAAGTTTAAACTGTTGGAAAGTGGTTAGTTCTCATTTTCTCTCACTTTGAGAGCTGCGCACTCAATCCCGATGCTGTGCGGTCTTGTTCTTGGCGTCTCAGCATCTGCCGAGCTCTCCGGCTGCCGGCGGCGAAGAAGCGGCTTTTTCGCGCACAGAGCTTTCTGCCGGTCGCGGTGCCCTCCAGACCGCGGCTTCTGCCGAAAGACGCCCGGAGACCGGCACCTACCCTCGGAGAGCTGCATATGCCCGCCTTCTGCGTCTCTTGCCGCCTACACCTTAGCGAAAAGCTTTTTCACGCTTTCTCTCAAAAAGAAACTGTGCCAGCACAGCAAGCGTCTCAGGACGATTTTCATGAAGGTACTCGAGTTCTTACCATCTCCTGGAGAAAAGGAAAAGTAAGATTTCTCAGGGAGTGCTGCATAATTTTTACAAGGATGAAAAAGAAAGTTGTTTGAGAACTTTTTCCCTACTTATGGTAATCTAAGTTTAAACTGTTGGAAAGTGGTTAGTTATCATTTTCTCTCAGTTTGAGAGCTGCGCACTCAATCCCGATGCTGTGCGGTCTTGTTCTTGGCGTCTCAGCATCTGCCGAGCTCTCCGGCTGCTGGAGGCGAAGAAGCGGCTTTTTCGCGCACAGAGCTTTCTGCCGGTCGCGGTGCCCTCCAGACCGCGGCTTCTGCCGAAAGACGCCCGGAGACCGGCACCTACCCTCGGAGAGCTGCATATGCCCGTCTTCTGCGTCTCTTGCCGCCTACACCTTAGCGAAAAGCTTTTTCACGCTTTCTCTCAAAAAGAAACTGTGCCAGCACAGCAAGCGTCTCAGGACGATTTTCATGAAGGTACTCGAGTTCTTACCATCTCCTGGAGAAAGGGAAAAGTAAGATTTCTCAGGGAGTGCTGCATAATTTTTACAAGGATGAAAAAGAAAGTTTTTTGAAAACTTTTTCTCTACTTATGGTAATCTAAGTTTAAACTGTTGGAAAGTGGTTAGTTATCATTTTCTCTCAGTTTGAGAGCTGCGCACTCAATCCCGATGCTGTGCGGTCTTGTTCTTGGCATCTCAGCATCTGCCGAGCTCTCCGGCTGCCGGCGGCGAAGAAGCGGCTTTTTCGCGCACAGAGCTTTCTGCCGGTCGCGGTGCCCTCCAGACCGCGGCTTCTGCCGAAAGACGCCCGGAGACCGGCACCTACCCTCGGAGAGCTGCATATGCCCGCCTTCTGCGTCTCTTGCCGCCTACACCTTAGCGAAAAGCTTTTTCACGCTTTCTCTCAAAAAGAAACTGTGCCAGCACAGCAAGCGTCTCAGGACGATTTTCATGAAGGTACTCGAGTTCTTACCATCTCCTGGAGAAAAGGAAAAGTAAGATTTCTCAGGGAGTGCTGCATAATTTTTACAAGGATGAAAAAGAAAGTTTTTTGAAAACTTTTTCTCTACTTATGGTAATCTAAGTTTAAACTGTTGGAAAGTGGTTAGTTATCATTTTCTCTCACTTTGAGAGCTGCGCACTCAATCCCGATGCTGTGCGGTCTTGTTCTTGGCGTCTCAGCATCTGCCGAGCTCTCCGGCTGCTGGAGGCGAAGAAGCGGCTTTTTCGCGCACAGAGCTTTCTGCCGGTCGCGGTGCCCTCCAGACCGCGGCTTCTGCCGAAAGACGCCCGGAGACCGGCACCTACCCTCGGAGAGCTGCATATGCCCGTCTTCAGCGTCTCTTGCCGCCTACACCTTAGCGAAAAGCTTTTTCACGCTTTCTCTCAAAAAGAAACTGTGCCAGCACAGCAAGCGTCTCAGGACGATTTTCATGAAGGTACTCGAGTTCTTACCATCTCCTGGAGAACACAAAAAGAAAGATCGGCCAGGGAATGCTGCATAAGTTTTAGCAAGATGTAAAAGAAAGTTGTTTGAGAACTTTTTCCCTACTTATGGTAATCTAAGTTTAAACTGTTGGAAAGTGGTTAGTTATCATTTTCTTTCAGTTTGAGAGCTGGGCACTTACTCCCGTTGCTGTGCGGCTTCGTTCTTGGCGTCTCAGCATCTGCCGAGCTCTCCGGCTGACGGAGGCGAAGAAGCGGCTTTTTCGCGCACAGAGCTTTCTGCCGGTCGCGGTGCGCTCCGGACCGCGGCTTCTGCCGAAAGACGCCCGGAGACCGGCACCTACCCTCGGAGAGCTGCATATGCCCGCCTTCTGCGTCTCTTGCCGCCTACACCTTAGCGAAAAGCTTTTTCACGCTTTCTCTCAAAAAGAAACTGTGCCAGCACAGCAAGCGTCTCAGGACGATTTTCATGAAGGTACTCGAGTTCTTACCATCTCCTGGAGAAAAGGAAAAGTAAGATTTCTCAGGGAGTGCTGCATAATTTTTACAAGGATGAAAAAGAAAGTTTTTTGAAAACTTTTTCTCTACTTATGGTAATCTAAGTTTAAACTGTTGGAAAGTGGTTAGTTATCATTTTCTCTCACTTTGAGAGCTGCGCACTCAATCCCGATGCTGTGCGGCTTCGTTCTTGGCGTCTCAGCATCTGCCGAGCTCTCCGGCTGACGGAGGCGAAGAAGCGGCTTTTTCGCGCACAGAGCTTTCTGCCGGTCGCGGTGCGCTCCGGACCGCGGCTTCTGCCGAAAGACGCCCGGAGACCGGCACCTACCCTCGGAGAGCTGCATATGCCCGCCTTCTGCGTCTCTTGCCGCCTACACCTTAGCGAAAAGCTTTTTCACGCTTTCTCTCAAAAAGAAACTGTGCCAGCACAGCAAGCGTCTCAGGACGATTTTCATGAAGGTACTCGAGTTCTTACCATCTCCTGGAGAAAAGGAAAAGTAAGATTTCTCAGGGAGTGCTGCATAATTTTTACAAGGATGAAAAAGAATGTTGTTTGAAAACTTTTTCTCTACTTATGGTAATCTAAGTTTAAACTGTTGGAAAGTGGTTAGTTATCATTTTCTCTCAGTTTGAGAGCTGCGCACTCAATCCCGATGCTGTGCGGTCTTGTTCTTGGCGTCTCAGCATCTGCCGAGCTCTCCGGCTGCTGGAGGCGAAGAAGCGGCTTTTTCGCGCACAGAGCTTTCTGCCGGTCGCGGTGCCCTCCAGACCGCGGCTTCTGCCGAAAGACGCCCGGAGACCGGCACCTACCCTCGGAGAGCTGCATATGCCCGTCTTCAGCGTCTCTTGCCGCCTACACCTTAGCGAAAAGCTTTTTCACGCTTTCTCCCAAAAAGAAACTGTGCCAGCACAGCAAGCGTCTCAGGACGATTTTCATGAAGGTACTCGAGTTCTTACCATCTCCTGGAGAACACAAAAAGAAAGATCGGCCAGGGAATGCTGCATAAGTTTTAGCAAGATGTAAAAGAAAGTTGTTTGAGAACTTTTTCCCTACTTATGGTAATCTAAGTTTAAACTGTTGGAAAGTGGTTAGTTATCATTTTCTTTCAGTTTGAGAGCTGGGCACTTACTCCCGATGCTGTGCGGCTTCGTTCTTGGCGTCTCAGCATCTGCCGAGCTCTCCAGCTGACGGAGGCGAAGAAGCGGCTTTTTCGCGCACAGAGCTTTCTGCCGGTCGCGGTGCGCTCCGGACCGCGGCTTCTGCCGAAAGACGCCCGGAGACCGGCACCTACCCTCGGAGAGCTGCATATGCCCGCCTTCTGCGTCTCTTGCCGCCTACACCTTAGCGAAAAGCTTTTTCACGCTTTCTCTCAAAAAGAAACTGTGCCAGCACAGCAAGCGTCTCAGGACGATTTTCATGAAGGTACTCGAGTTCTTACCATCTCCTGGAGAAAAGGAAAAGTAAGATTTCTCAGGGAGTGCTGCATAATTTTTACAAGGATGGAAAAGAATGTTGTTTGAAAACTTTTTCTCTACTTATGGTAATCTAAGTTTAAACTGTTGGAAAGTGGTTAGTTATCATTTTCTCTCACTTTGAGAGCTGCGCACTCAATCCCGATGCTGTGCGGTCTTGTTCTTGGCGTCTCAGCATCTGCCGAGCTCTCCGGCTGCTGGAGGCGAAGAAGCGGCTTTTTCGCGCACAGAGCTTTCTGCCGGTCGCGGTGCCCTCCAGACCGCGGCTTCTGCCGAAAGACGCCCGGAGACCGGCACCTACCCTCGGAGAGCTGCATATGCCCGTCTTCAGCGTCTCTTGCCGCCTACACCTTAGCGAAAAGCTTTTTCACGCTTTCTCCCAAAAAGAAACTGTGCCAGCACAGCAAGCGTCTCAGGACGATTTTCATGAAGGTACTCGAGTTCTTACCATCTCCTGGAGAAAGGGAAAAGTAAGATTTCTCAGGGAGTGCTGCATAATTTTTACAAGGATGAAAAAGAATGTTGTTTGAAAACTTTTTCTCTACTTATGGTAATCTAAGTTTAAACTGTTGGAAAGTGGTTAGTTATCATTTTCTTTCACTTTGAGAGCTGCGCACTCAATCCCGATGCTGTGCGGTCTTGTTCTTGGCGTCTCAGCATCTGCCGAGCTCTCCGGCTGCTGGAGGCGAAGAAGCGGCTTTTTCGCGCACAGAGCTTTCTGCCGGTCGCGGTGCCCTCCGGACCGCGGCTTCTGCCGAAAGACGCCCGGAGACCGGCACCTACCCTCGGAGAGCTGCATATGCCCGCCTTCTGCGTCTCTTGCCGCCTACACCTTAGCGAAAAGCTTTTTCACGCTTTCTCTCAAAAAGAAACTGTGCCAGCACAGCAAGCGTCTCAGGACGATTTTCATGAAGGTACTCGAGTTCTTACCATCTCCTGGAGAAAGGGAAAAGTAAGATTTCTCAGGGAGTGCTGCATAATTTTTACAAGGATGAAAAAGAAAGTTTTTTGAAAACTTTTTCTCTACTTATGGTAATCTAAGTTTAAACTGTTGGAAAGTGGTTAGTTCTCATTTTCTCTCAGTTTGAGAGCTGCGCACTCAATCCCGATGCTGTGCGGTCTTGTTCTTGGCGTCTCAGCATCTGCCGAGCTCTCCGGCTGCTGGAGGCGAAGAAGCGGCTTTTTCGCGCACAGAGCTTTCTGCCGGTCGCGGTGCCCTCCAGACCGCGGCTTCTGCCGAAAGACGCCCGGAGACCGGCACCTACCCTCGGAGAGCTGCATATGCCCGTCTTCAGCGTCTCTTGCCGCCTACACCTTAGCGAAAAGCTTTTTCACGCTTTCTCCCAAAAAGAAACTGTGCCAGCACAGCAAGCGTCTCAGGACGATTTTCATGAAGGTACTCGAGTTCTTACCATCTCCTGGAGAACACAAAAAGAAAGATCGGCCAGGGAATGCTGCATAAGTTTTAGCAAGATGTAAAAGAAAGTTGTTTGAGAACTTTTTTCCTTACTTATGGTAATCTAAGTTTAAACTGTTGGAAAGTGGTTAGTTATCATTTTCTTTCAGTTTGAGAGCTGGGCACTTACTCCCGATGCTGTGCGGCTTCGTTCTTTGCGTCTCAGCATCTGCCGAGCTCTCCGGCTGACGGAGGCGAAGAAGCGGCTTTTTCGCGCACAGAGCTTTCTGCCGGTCGCGGTGCCCTCCAGACCGCGGCTTCTGCCGAAAGACGCCCGGAGACCGGCACCTACCCTTGGAGAGCTGCATATGCCCGCCTTCAGCGTCTCTTGCCGCCTACACCTTAGAGAAAAGCTTTTTCACGCTTTCTCTCAAAAAGAAACTGTGCCAGCACAGCAAGCGTCTCAGGACGATTTTCATGAAGGTACTCGAGTTCTTACCATCTCCTGGAGAAAACAAAAAGAAAGATTGGCCAAAGAGTGCTGCATAATTTTTACAAGGATGAAAAAGAAAGATTTTGAAAAGTTTTTCTCTACTTATGGTAATCTAAGTTTAAACTGTTGGAAAGTGGTTAGTTATCATTTTCTCTCAGTTTGAGAGCTGCGCACTCAATCCCGATGCTGTGCGGTCTTGTTCTTGGCGTCTCAGCATCTGCCGAGCTCTCCGGCTGCTGGAGGCGAAGAAGCGGCTTTTTCGCGCACAGAGCTTTCTGCCGGTCGCGGTGCCCTCCAGACCGCGGCTTCTGCCGAAAGACGCCCGGAGACCGGCACCTACCCTCGGAGAGCTGCATATGCCCGTCTTCAGCGTCTCTTGCCGCCTACACCTTAGCGAAAAGCTTTTTCACGCTTTCTCTCAAAAAGAAACTGTGCCAGCACAGCAAGCGTCTCAGGACGATTTTCATGAAGGTACTCGAGTTCTTACCATCTCCTGGAGAAAGGGAAAAGTATGATTTCTCAGGGAGTGCTGCATAATTTTTACAAGGATGAAAAATAATGTTGTTTGAAAACTTTTTCTCTACTTATGGTAATCTAAGTTTAAACTGTTGGAAAGTGGTTAGTTCTCATTTTCTCTCACTTTGAGAGCTGCGCACTCAATCCCGATGCTGTGCGGTCTTGTTCTTGGCGTCTCAGCATCTGCCGAGCTCTCCGGCTGCCGGCGGCGAAGAAGCGGCTTTTTCGCGCACAGAGCTTTCTGCCGGTCGCGGTGCCCTCCAGACCGCGGCTTCTGCCGAAAGACGCCCGGAGACCGGCACCTACCCTCGGAGAGCTGCATATGCCCGCCTTCTGCGTCTCTTGCCGCCTACACCTTAGCGAAAAGCTTTTTCACGCTTTCTCTCAAAAAGAAACTGTGCCAGCACAGCAAGCGTCTCAGGACGATTTTCATGAAGGTACTCGAGTTCTTACCATCTCCTGGAGAAAAGGAAAAGTAAGATTTCTCAGGGAGTGCTGCATAATTTTTACAAGGATGAAAAAGAAAGTTGTTTGAGAACTTTTTCCCTACTTATGGTAATCTAAGTTTAAACTGTTGGAAAGTGGTTAGTTATCATTTTCTCTCAGTTTGAGAGCTGCGCACTCAATCCCGATGCTGTGCGGTCTTGTTCTTGGCGTCTCAGCATCTGCCGAGCTCTCCGGCTGCTGGAGGCGAAGAAGCGGCTTTTTCGCGCACAGAGCTTTCTGCCGGTCGCGGTGCCCTCCAGACCGCGGCTTCTGCCGAAAGACGCCCGGAGACCGGCACCTACCCTCGGAGAGCTGCATATGCCCGTCTTCTGCGTCTCTTGCCGCCTACACCTTAGCGAAAAGCTTTTTCACGCTTTCTCTCAAAAAGAAACTGTGCCAGCACAGCAAGCGTCTCAGGACGATTTTCATGAAGGTACTCGAGTTCTTACCATCTCCTGGAGAAAGGGAAAAGTAAGATTTCTCAGGGAGTGCTGCATAATTTTTACAAGGATGAAAAAGAAAGTTTTTTGAAAACTTTTTCTCTACTTATGGTAATCTAAGTTTAAACTGTTGGAAAGTGGTTAGTTATCATTTTCTCTCAGTTTGAGAGCTGCGCACTCAATCCCGATGCTGTGCGGTCTTGTTCTTGGCATCTCAGCATCTGCCGAGCTCTCCGGCTGCCGGCGGCGAAGAAGCGGCTTTTTCGCGCACAGAGCTTTCTGCCGGTCGCGGTGCCCTCCAGACCGCGGCTTCTGCCGAAAGACGCCCGGAGACCGGCACCTACCCTCGGAGAGCTGCATATGCCCGCCTTCTGCGTCTCTTGCCGCCTACACCTTAGCGAAAAGCTTTTTCACGCTTTCTCTCAAAAAGAAACTGTGCCAGCACAGCAAGCGTCTCAGGACGATTTTCATGAAGGTACTCGAGTTCTTACCATCTCCTGGAGAAAAGGAAAAGTAAGATTTCTCAGGGAGTGCTGCATAATTTTTACAAGGATGAAAAAGAAAGTTTTTTGAAAACTTTTTCTCTACTTATGGTAATCTAAGTTTAAACTGTTGGAAAGTGGTTAGTTATCATTTTCTCTCACTTTGAGAGCTGCGCACTCAATCCCGATGCTGTGCGGTCTTGTTCTTGGCGTCTCAGCATCTGCCGAGCTCTCCGGCTGCTGGAGGCGAAGAAGCGGCTTTTTCGCGCACAGAGCTTTCTGCCGGTCGCGGTGCCCTCCAGACCGCGGCTTCTGCCGAAAGACGCCCGGAGACCGGCACCTACCCTCGGAGAGCTGCATATGCCCGTCTTCAGCGTCTCTTGCCGCCTACACCTTAGCGAAAAGCTTTTTCACGCTTTCTCTCAAAAAGAAACTGTGCCAGCACAGCAAGCGTCTCAGGACGATTTTCATGAAGGTACTCGAGTTCTTACCATCTCCTGGAGAAAAGGAAAAGTAAGATTTCTCAGGGAGTGCTGCATAATTTTTACAAGGATGAAAAAGAAAGTTTTTTGAAAACTTTTTCTCTACTTATGGTAATCTAAGTTTAAACTGTTGGAAAGTGGTTAGTTATCATTTTCTCTCAGTTTGAGAGCTGCGCACTCAATCCCGATGCTGTGCGGTCTTGTTCTTGTCGTCTCAGCATCTGCCGAGCTCTCCGGCTGCCGGCGGCGAAGAAGCGGCTTTTTCGCGCACAGAGCTTTCTGCCGGTCGCGGTGCCCTCCAGACCGCGGCTTCTGCCGAAAGACGCCCGGAGACCGGCACCTACCCTCGGAGAGCTGCATATGCCCGCCTTCTGCGTCTCTTGCCGCCTACACCTTAGAGAAAAGCTTTTTCACGCTTTCTCCCAAAAAGAAACTGTGCCAGCACAGCAAGCGTCTCAGGACGATTTTCATGAAGGTACTCGAGTTCTTACCATCTCCTGGAGAACACAAAAAGAAAGATCGGCCAGGGAATGCTGCATAAGTTTTAGCAAGATATAATAGAAAGTTGTTTGAGAACTTTTTCCCTACTTATGGTAATCTAAGTTTAAACTGTTGGAAAGTGGTTAGTTCTCATTTTCTCTCAGTTTGAGAGCTGCACACTCAATCCCGATGCTGTGCGGTCTTGTTCTTGGCGTCTCAGCATCTGCCGAGCTCTCCGGCTGACGGCGGCGAAGAAGCGGCTTTTTCGCGCACAGAGCTTTCTGCCGGTCGCGGTGCCCTCCAGACCGCGGCTTCTGCCGAAAGACGCCCGGAGACCGGCACCTACCCTCGGAGAGCTGCATATGCCCGCCTTCAGCGTCTCTTGATACCTACACATTAGCGAAAATCCTTTTCACGCTTTCTCCCAAAAAGAAACTGTGACAGCACAGCAAGCGTCTCAGGACGATTTTCATGAAGGTACTCGAGTTCTTACCATCTCCTGGAGAACACAAAAAGAAAGATTGGCCAAAGAGTGCAGCATAAGTTTTAGAAGGATGTAAAAGAAAGTTTTTTGAAAACTTTTTCTCTACTTATGGTAATCTAAGTTTAAACTGTTGGAAAGTGGTTAGTTATCATTTTCTTTCAGTTTGAGAGCTGGGCACTTACTCCCGTTGCTGTGCGGCTTCGTTCTTGGCGTCTCAGCATCTGCCGAGCTCTCCGGCTGACGGAGGCGAAGAAGCGGCTTTTTCGCGCACAGAGCTTTCTGCCGGTCGCGGTGCGCTCCGGACCGCGGCTTCTGCCGAAAGACGCCCGGAGACCGGCACCTACCCTCGGAGAGCTGCATATGCCCGTCTTCAGCGTCTCTTGCCGCCTACACCTTAGCGAAAAGCTTTTTCACGCTTTCTCTCAAAAAGAAACTGTGCCAGCACAGCAAGCGTCTCAGGACGATTTTCATGAAGGTACTCGAGTTCTTACCATCTCCTGGAGAAAGGGAAAAGTAAGATTTCTCAGGGAGTGCTGCATAATTTTTACAAGGATGAAAAAGAATGTTGTTTGAAAACTTTTTCTCTACTTATGGTAATCTAAGTTTAAACTGTTGGAAAGTGGTTAGTTATCATTTTCTCTCACTTTGAGAGCTGCGCACTCAATCCCGATGCTGTGCGGTCTTGTTCTTGGCGTCTCAGCATCTGCCGAGCTCTCCGGCTGCTGGAGGCGAAGAAGCGGCTTTTTCGCGCACAGAGCTTTCTGCCGGTCGCGGTGCCCTCCAGACCGCGGCTTCTGCCGAAAGACGCCCGGAGACCGGCACCTACCCTCGGAGAGCTGCATATGCCCGTCTTCAGCGTCTCTTGCCGCCTACACCTTAGCGAAAAGCTTTTTCACGCTTTCTCCCAAAAAGAAACTGTGCCAGCACAGCAAGCGTCTCAGGACGATTTTCATGAAGGTACTCGAGTTCTTACCATCTCCTGGAGAACACAAAAAGAAAGATCGGCCAGGGAATGCTGCATAAGTTTTAGCAAGATGTAAAAGAAAGTTGTTTGAGAACTTTTTCTCTACTTATGGTAATCTAAGTTTAAACTGTTGGAAAGTGGTTAGTTATCATTTTCTTTCAGTTTGAGAGCTGGGCACTTACTCCCGTTGCTGTGCGGCTTCGTTCTTGGCGTCTCAGCATCTGCCGAGCTCTCCGGCTGACGGAGGCGAAGAAGCGGCTTTTTCGCGCACAGAGCTTTCTGCCGGTCGCGGTGCGCTCCGGACGTCGGCTTCTGCCGAAAGACGCCCGGAGACCGGCACCTACCCTCGGAGAGCTGCATATGCCCGCCTTCTGCGTCTCTTGCCGCCTACACCTTAGCGAAAAGCTTTTTCACGCTTTCTCTCAAAAAGAAACTGTGCCAGCACAGCAAGCGTCTCAGGACGATTTTCATGAAGGTACTCGAGTTCTTACCATCTCCTGGAGAAAGGGAAAAGTAAGATTTCTCAGGGAGTGCTGCATAATTTTTACAAGGATGAAAAAGAATGTTGTTTGAAAACTTTTTCTCTACTTATGGTAATCTAAGTTTAAACTGTTGGAAAGTGGTTAGTTATCATTTTCTCTCACTTTGAGAGCTGCGCACTCAATCCCGATGCTGTGCGGTCTTGTTCTTGGCGTCTCAGCATCTGCCGAGCTCTCCGGCTGCTGGAGGCGAAGAAGCGGCTTTTTCGCGCACAGAGCTTTCTGCCGGTCGCGGTGCCCTCCAGACCGCGGCTTCTGCCGAAAGACGCCCGGAGACCGGCACCTACCCTCGGAGAGCTGCATATGCCCGTCTTCAGCGTCTCTTGCCGCCTACACCTTAGCGAAAAGCTTTTTCACGCTTTCTCTCAAAAAGAAACTGTGCCAGCACAGCAAGCGTCTCAGGACGATTTTCATGAAGGTACTCGAGTTCTTACCATCTCCTGGAGAAAAGGAAAAGTAAGATTTCTCAGGGAGTGCTGCATAATTTTTACAAGGATGAAAAAGAAAGTTTTTTGAAAACTTTTTCTCTACTTATGGTAATCTAAGTTTAAACTGTTGGAAAGTGGTTAGTTATCATTTTCTCTCAGTTTGAGAGCTGCGCACTCAATCCCGATGCTGTGCGGTCTTGTTCTTGGCGTCTCAGCATCTGCCGAGCTCTCCGGCTGCCGGCGGCGAAGAAGCGGCTTTTTCGCGCACAGAGCTTTCTGCCGGTCGCGGTGCCCTCCAGACCGCGGCTTCTGCCGAAAGACGCCCGGAGACCGGCACCTACCCTCGGAGAGCTGCATATGCCCGCCTTCTGCGTCTCTTGCCGACTACACCTTAGCGAAAAGCTTTTTCACGCTTTCTCTCAAAAAGAAACTGTGCCAGCACAGCAAGCGTCTCAGGACGATTTTCATGAAGGTACTCGAGTTCTTACCATCTCCTGGAGAACACAAAAAGAAAGATCGGCCAGGGAATGCTGCATAAGTTTTAGCAAGATGTAAAAGAAAGTTGTTTGAGAACTTTTTCCCTACTTATGGTAATCTAAGTTTAAACTGTTGGAAAGTGGTTAGTTATCATTTTCTTTCAGTTTGAGAGCTGGGCACTTACTCCCGTTGCTGTGCGGCTTCGTTCTTGGCGTCTCAGCATCTGCCGAGCTCTCCGGCTGACGGAGGCGAAGAAGCGGCTTTTTCGCGCACAGAGCTTTCTGCCGGTCGCGGTGCGCTCCGGACCGCGGCTTCTGCCGAAAGACGCCCGGAGACCGGCACCTACCCTCGGAGAGCTGCATATGCCCGCCTTCTGCGTCTCTTGCCGCCTACACCTTAGCGAAAAGCTTTTTCACGCTTTCTCTCAAAAAGAAACTGTGCCAGCACAGCAAGCGTCTCAGGACGATTTTCATGAAGGTACTCGAGTTCTTACCATCTCCTGGAGAAAAGGAAAAGTAAGATTTCTCAGAGAGTGCTGCATAATTTTTACAAGGATGAAAAAGAATGTTGTTTGAAAACTTTTTCTCTACTTATGGTAATCTAAGTTTAAACTGTTGGAAAGTGGTTAGTTCTCATTTTCTCTCACTTTGAGAGCTGCGCACTCAATCCCGATGCTGTGCGGTCTTGTTCTTGGCGTCTCAGCATCTGCCGAGCTCTCCGGCTGCTGGAGGCGAAGAAGCGGCTTTTTCGCGCACAGAGCTTTCTGCCGGTCGCGGTGCGCTCCAGACCGCGGCTTCTGCCGAAAGACGCCCGGAGACCGGCACCTACCCTCGGAGAGCTGCATATGCCCGTCTTCAGCGTCTCTTGCCGCCTACACCTTAGCGAAAAGCTTTTTCACGCTTTCTCTCAAAAAGAAACTGTGCCAGCACAGCAAGCGTCTCAGGACGATTTTCATGAAGGTACTCGAGTTCTTACCATCTCCTGGAGAAAAGGAAAAGTAAGATTTCTCAGGGAGTGCTGCATAATTTTTACAAGGATGAAAAAGAAAGTTTTTTGAAAACTTTTTCTCTACTTATGGTAATCTAAGTTTAAACTGTTGGAAAGTGGTTAGTTATCATTTTCTCTCACTTTGAGAGCTGCGCACTCAATCCCGATGCTGTGCGGTCTTGTTCTTGGCGTCTCAGCATCTGCCGAGCTCTCCGGCTGCTGGAGGCGAAGAAGCGGCTTTTTCGCGCACAGAGCTTTCTGCCGGTCGCGGTGCCCTCCAGACCGCGGCTTCTGCCGAAAGACGCCCGGAGACCGGCACCTACCCTCGGAGAGCTGCATATGCCCGCCTTCTGCGTCTCTTGCCGCCTACACCTTAGCGAAAAGCTTTTTCACGCTTTCTCTCAAAAAGAAACTGTGCCAGCACAGCAAGCGTCTCAGGACGATTTTCATGAAGGTACTCGAGTTCTTACCATCTCCTGGAGAAAAGGAAAAGTAAGATTTCTCAGGGAGTGCTGCATAATTTTTACAAGGATGAAAAAGAAAGTTTTTTGAAAACTTTTTCTCTACTTATGGTAATCTAAGTTTAAACTGTTGGAAAGTGGTTAGTTCTCATTTTCTCTCACTTTGAGAGCTGCGCACTCAATCCCGATGCTGTGCGGTCTTGTTCTTGGCGTCTCAGCATCTGCCGAGCTCTCCGGCTGCTGGAGGCGAAGAAGCGGCTTTTTCGCGCACAGAGCTTTCTGCCGGTCGCGGTGCCCTCCAGACCGCGGCTTCTGCCGAAAGACGCCCGGAGACCGGCACCTACCCTCGGAGAGCTGCATATGCCCGTCTTCAGCGTCTCTTGCCGCCTACACCTTAGCGAAAAGCTTTTTCACGCTTTCTCTCAAAAAGAAACTGTGCCAGCACAGCAAGCGTCTCAGGACGATTTTCATGAAGGTACTCGAGTTCTTACCATCTCCTGGAGAACACAAAAAGAAAGATCGGCCAGGGAATGCTGCATAAGTTTTAGCAAGATGTAAAAGAAAGTTGTTTGAGAACTTTTTCCCTACTTATGGTAATCTAAGTTTAAACTGTTGGAAAGTGGTTAGTTATCATTTTCTTTCAGTTTGAGAGCTGGGCACTTACTCCCGTTGCTGTGCGGCTTCGTTCTTGGCGTCTCAGCATCTGCCGAGCTCTCCGGCTGACGGAGGCGAAGAAGCGGCTTTTTCGCGCACAGAGCTTTCTGCCGGTCGCGGTGCGCTCCGGACCGCGGCTTCTGCCGAAAGACGCCCGGAGACCGGCACCTACCCTCGGAGAGCTGCATATGCCCGCCTTCTGCGTCTCTTGCCGCCTACACCTTAGCGAAAAGCTTTTTCACGCTTTCTCTCAAAAAGAAACTGTGCCAGCACAGCAAGCGTCTCAGGACGATTTTCATGAAGGTACTCGAGTTCTTACCATCTCCTGGAGAAAAGGAAAAGTAAGATTTCTCAGAGAGTGCTGCATAATTTTTACAAGGATGAAAAAGAATGTTGTTTGAAAACTTTTTCTCTACTTATGGTAATCTAAGTTTAAACTGTTGGAAAGTGGTTAGTTCTCATTTTCTCTCACTTTGAGAGCTGCGCACTCAATCCCGATGCTGTGCGGTCTTGTTCTTGGCGTCTCAGCATCTGCCGAGCTCTCCGGCTGCTGGAGGCGAAGAAGCGGCTTCTTCGCGCACAGAGCTTTCTGCCGGTCGCGGTGCGCTCCGGACCGCGGCTTCTGCCGAAAGACGCCCGGAGACCGGCACCTACCCTCGGAGAGCTGCATATGCCCGCCTTCTGCGTCTCTTGCCGCCTACACCTTAGCGAAAAGCTTTTTCACGCTTTCTCTCAAAAAGAAACTGTGCCAGCACAGCAAGCGTCTCAGGACGATTTTCATGAAGGTACTCGAGTTCTTACCATCTCCTGGAGAAAAGGAAAAGTAAGATTTCTCAGGGAGTGCTGCATAATTTTTACAAGGATGAAAAAGAAAGTTTTTTGAAAACTTTTTCTCTACTTATGGTAATCTAAGTTTAAACTGTTGGAAAGTGGTTAGTTCTCATTTTCTCTCACTTTGAGAGCTGCGCACTCAATCCCGATGCTGTGCGGTCTTGTTCTTGGCGTCTCAGCATCTGCCGAGCTCTCCGGCTGCTGGAGGCGAAGAAGCGGCTTTTTCGCGCACAGAGCTTTCTGCCGGTCGCGGTGCCCTCCAGACCGCGGCTTCTGCCGAAAGACGCCCGGAGACCGGCACCTACCCTCGGAGAGCTGCATATGCCCGTCTTCAGCGTCTCTTGCCGCCTACACCTTAGCGAAAAGCTTTTTCACGCTTTCTCTCAAAAAGAAACTGTGCCAGCACAGCAAGCGTCTCAGGACGATTTTCATGAAGGTACTCGAGTTCTTACCATCTCCTGGAGAAAAGGAAAAGTAAGATTTCTCAGGGAGTGCTGCATAATTTTTACAAGGATGAAAAAGAAAGTTTTTTGAAAACTTTTTCTCTACTTATGGTAATCTAAGTTTAAACTGTTGGAAAGTGGTTAGTTATCATTTTCTCTCAGTTTGAGAGCTGCGCACTCAATCCCGATGCTGTGCGGTCTTGTTCTTGGCGTCTCAGCATCTGCCGAGCTCTCCGGCTGACGGAGGCGAAGAAGCGGCTTTTTCGCGCACAGAGCTTTCTGCCGGTCGCGGTGCGCTCCGGACCGCGGCTTCTGCCGAAAGACGCCCGGAGACCGGCACCTACCCTCGGAGAGCTGCATATGCCCGCCTTCTGCGTCTCTTGCCGCCTACACCTTAGCGAAAAGCTTTTTCACGCTTTCTCTCAAAAAGAAACTGTGCCAGCACAGCAAGCGTCTCAGGACGATTTTCATGAAGGTACTCGAGTTCTTACCATCTCCTGGAGAAAAGGAAAAGTAAGATTTCTCAGGGAGTGCTGCATAATTTTTACAAGGATGAAAAAGAATGTTGTTTGAAAACTTTTTCTCTACTTATGGTAATCTAAGTTTAAACTGTTGGAAAGTGGTTAGTTATCATTTTCTCTCACTTTGAGAGCTGCGCACTCAATCCCGATGCTGTGCGGTCTTGTTCTTGGCTTCTCAGCATCTGCCGAGCTCTCCGGCTGCCGGAGGCGAAGAAGCGGCTTTTTCGCGCACAGAGCTTTCTGCCGGTCGCGGGGCGCTCCGGACCGCGGCTTCTGCCGAAAGACGCCCGGAGACCGGCACCTACCCTCGGAGAGCTGCATATGCCCGTCTTCAGCGTCTCTTGCCGCCTACACCTTAGCGAAAAGCTTTTTCACGCTTTCTCTCAAAAAGAAACTGTGCCAGCACAGCAAGCGTCTCAGGACGATTTTCATGAAGGTACTCGAGTTCTTACCATCTCCTGGAGAAAAGGAAAAGTAAGATTTCTCAGGGAGTGCTGCATAATTTTTACAAGGATGAAAAAGAAAGTTTTTTGAAAACTTTTTCTCTACTTATGGTAATCTAAGTTTAAACTGTTGGAAAGTGGTTAGTTATCATTTTCTCTCACTTTGAGAGCTGCGCACTCAATCCCGATGCTGTGCGGTCTTGTTCTTGGCGTCTCAGCATCTGCCGAGCTCTCCGGCTGCCGGCGGCGAAGAAGCGGCTTTTTCGCGCACAGAGCTTTCTGCCGGTCGCGGTGCCCTCCAGACCGCGGCTTCTGCCGAAAGACGCCCGGAGACCGGCACCTACCCTCGGAGAGCTGCATATGCCCGCCTTCTGCGTCTCTTGCCGCCTACACCTTAGCGAAAAGCTTTTTCACGCTTTCTCTCATAAAGAAACTGTGCCAGCACAGCAAGCGTCTCAGGACGATTTTCATGAAGGTACTCGAGTTCTTACCATCTCCTGGAGAAAAGGAAAAGTAAGATTTCTCAGGGAGTGCTGCATAATTTTTACAAGGATGAAAAAGAAAGTTTTTTGAAAACTTTTTCTCTACTTATGGTAATCTAAGTTTAAACTGTTGGAAAGTGGTTAGTTATCATTTTCTCTCACTTTGAGAGCTGCGCACTCAATCCCGATGCTGTGCGGTCTTGTTCTTGGCGTCTCAGCATCTGCCGAGCTCTCCGGCTGCTGGAGGCGAAGAAGCGGCTTTTTCGCGCACAGAGCTTTCTGCCGGTCGCGGTGCCCTCCAGACCGCGGCTTCTGCCGAAAGACGCCCGGAGACCGGCACCTACCCTCGGAGAGCTGCATATGCCCGCCTTCTGCGTCTCTTGCCGCCTACACCTTAGCGAAAAGCTTTTTCACGCTTTCTCTCAAAAAGAAACTGTGCCAGCACAGCAAGCGTCTCAGGACGATTTTCATGAAGGTACTCGAGTTCTTACCATCTCCTGGAGAACACAAAAAGAAAGATCGGCCAGGGAATGCTGCATAAGTTTTAGCAAGATGTAAAAGAAAGTTGTTTGAGAACTTTTTCCCTACTTATGGTAATCTAAGTTTAAACTGTTGGAAAGTGGTTAGTTATCATTTTCTTTCAGTTTGAGAGCTGGGCACTTACTCCCGTTGCTGTGCGGCTTCGTTCTTGGCGTCTCAGCATCTGCCGAGCTCTCCGGCTGACGGAGGCGAAGAAGCGGCTTTTTCGCGCACAGAGCTTTCTGCCGGTCGCGGTGCGCTCCGGACCGCGGCTTCTGCCGAAAGACGCCCGGAGACCGGCACCTACCCTCGGAGAGCTGCATATGCCCGCCTTCTGCGTCTCTTGCCGCCTACACCTTAGCGAAAAGCTTTTTCACGCTTTCTCTCAAAAAGAAACTGTGCCAGCACAGCAAGCGTCTCAGGACGATTTTCATGAAGGTACTCGAGTTCTTACCATCTCCTGGAGAAAAGGAAAAGTAAGATTTCTCAGGGAGTGCTGCATAATTTTTACAAGGATGAAAAAGAAAGTTTTTTGAAAACTTTTTCTCTACTTATGGTAATCTAAGTTTAAACTGTTGGAAAGTGGTTAGTTATCATTTTCTCTCACTTTGAGAGCTGCGCACTCAATCCCGATGCTGTGCGGTCTTGTTCTTGGCGTCTCAGCATCTGCCGAGCTCTCCGGCTGCCGGCGGCGAAGAAGCGGCTTTTTCGCGCACAGAGATTTCTGCCGGTCGCGGTGCCCTCCAGACCGCGGCTTCTGCCGAAAGACGCCCGGAGACCGGCACCTACCCTCGGAGAGCTGCATATGCCCGCCTTCTGCGTCTCTTGCCGCCTACACCTTAGCGAAAAGCTTTTTCACGCTTTCTCTCAAAAAGAAACTGTGCCAGCACAGCAAGCGTCTCAGGACGATTTTCATGAAGGTACTCGAGTTCTTACCATCTCCTGGAGAAAAGGAAAAGTAAGATTTCTCAGGGAGTGCTGCATAATTTTTACAAGGATGAAAAAGAAAGTTTTTTGAAAACTTTTTCTCTACTTATGGTAATCTAAGTTTAAACTGTTGGAAAGTGGTTAGTTATCATTTTCTCTCACTTTGAGAGCTGCGCACTCAATCCCGATGCTGTGCGGTCTTGTTCTTGGCGTCTCAGCATCTGCCGAGCTCTCCGGCTGCTGGAGGCGAAGAAGCGGCTTTTTCGCGCACAGAGCTTTCTGCCGGTCGCGGTGCCCTCCAGACCGCGGCTTCTGCCGAAAGACGCCCGGAGACCGGCACCTACCCTCGGAGAGCTGCATATGCCCGCCTTCTGCGTCTCTTGCCGCCTACACCTTAGCGAAAAGCTTTTTCACGCTTTCTCTCAAAAAGAAACTGTGCCAGCACAGCAAGCGTCTCAGGACGATTTTCATGAAGGTACTCGAGTTCTTACCATCTCCTGGAGAACACAAAAAGAAAGATCGGCCAGGGAATGCTGCATAAGTTTTAGCAAGATGTAAAAGAAAGTTGTTTGAGAACTTTTTCCCTACTTATGGTAATCTAAGTTTAAACTGTTGGAAAGTGGTTAGTTATCATTTTCTTTCAGTTTGAGAGCTGGGCACTTACTCCCGTTGCTGTGCGGCTTCGTTCTTGGCGTCTCAGCATCTGCCGAGCTCTCCGGCTGACGGAGGCGAAGAAGCGGCTTTTTCGCGCACAGAGCTTTCTGCCGGTCGCGGTGCGCTCCGGACCGCGGCTTCTGCCGAAAGACGCCCGGAGACCGGCACCTACCCTCGGAGAGCTGCATATGCCCGCCTTCTGCGTCTCTTGCCGCCTACACCTTAGCGAAAAGCTTTTTCACGCTTTCTCTCAAAAAGAAACTGTGCCAGCACAGCAAGCGTCTCAGGACGATTTTCATGAAGGTACTCGAGTTCTTACCATCTCCTGGAGAAAAGGAAAAGTAAGATTTCTCAGGGAGTGCTGCATAATTTTTACAAGGATGAAAAAGAAAGTTTTTTGAAAACTTTTTCTCTACTTATGGTAATCTAAGTTTAAACTGTTGGAAAGTGGTTAGTTATCATTTTCTCTCACTTTGAGAGCTGCGCACTCAATCCCGATGCTGTGCGGTCTTGTTCTTGGCGTCTCAGCATCTGCCGAGCTCTCCGGCTGCCGGCGGCGAAGAAGCGGCTTTTTCGCGCACAGAGCTTTCTGCCGGTCGCGGTGCCCTCCAGACCGCGGCTTCTGCCGAAAGACGCCCGGAGACCGGCACCTACCCTCGGAGAGCTGCATATGCCCGCCTTCTGCGTCTCTTGCCGCCTACACCTTAGCGAAAAGCTTTTTCACGCTTTCTCTCAAAAAGAAACTGTGCCAGCACAGCAAGCGTCTCAGGACGATTTTCATGAAGGTACTCGAGTTCTTACCATCTCCTGGAGAACACAAAAAGAAAGATCGGCCAGGGAATGCTGCATAAGTTTTAGCAAGATGTAAAAGAAAGTTGTTTGAGAACTTTTTCCCTACTTATGGTAATCTAAGTTTAAACTGTTGGAAAGTGGTTAGTTATCATTTTCTTTCAGTTTGAGAGCTGGGCACTTACTCCCGTTGCTGTGCGGCTTCGTTCTTGGCGTCTCAGCATCTGCCGAGCTCTCCGGCTGCCGGCGGCGAAGAAGCGGCTTTTTCGCGCACAGAGCTTTCTGCCGGTCGCGGTGCGCTCCGGACCGCGGCTTCTGCCGAAAGACGCCCGGAGACCGGCACCTACCCTCGGAGAGCTGCATATGCCCGCCTTCTGCGTCTCTTGCCGCCTACACCTTAGCGAAAAGCTTTTTCACGCTTTCTCTCAAAAAGAAACTGTGCCAGCACAGCAAGCGTCTCAGGACGATTTTCATGAAGGTACTCGAGTTCTTACCATCTCCTGGAGAACACAAAAAGAAAGATTGGCCAAAGAGTGCAGCATAAGTTTTAGAAGGATGTAAAAGAAAGTTTTTTGAAAACTTTTTCTCTACTTATGGTAATCTAAGTTTAAACTGTTGGAAAGTGGTTAGTTATCATTTTCTTTCAGTTTGAGAGCTGGGCACTTACTCCCGTTGCTGTGCGGCTTCGTTCTTGGCGTCTCAGCATCTGCCGAGCTCTCCGGCTGACGGAGGCGAAGAAGCGGCTTTTTCGCGCACAGAGCTTTCTGCCGGTCGCGGTGCGCTCCGGACCGCGGCTTCTGCCGAAAGACGCCCGGAGACCGGCACCTACCCTCGGAGAGCTGCATATGCCCGTCTTCAGCGTCTCTTGCCGCCTACACCTTAGCGAAAAGCTTTTTCACGCTTTCTCTCAAAAAGAAACTGTGCCAGCACAGCAAGCGTCTCAGGACGATTTTCATGAAGGTACTCGAGTTCTTACCATCTCCTGGAGAAAAGGAAAAGTAAGATTTCTCAGGGAGTGCTGCATAATTTTTACAAGGATGAAAAAGAATGTTGTTTGAAAACTTTTTCTCTACTTATGGTAATCTAAGTTTAAACTGTTGGAAAGTGGTTAGTTATCATTTTCTCTCACTTTGAGAGCTGCGCACTCAATCCCGATGCTGTGCGGTCTTGTTCTTGGCGTCTCAGCATCTGCCGAGCTCTCCGGCTGCTGGAGGCGAAGAAGCGGCTTTTTCGCGCACAGAGCTTTCTGCCGGTCGCGGTGCCCTCCAGACCGCGGCTTCTGCCGAAAGACGCCCGGAGACCGGCACCTACCCTCGGAGAGCTGCATATGCCCGTCTTCAGCGTCTCTTGCCGCCTACACCTTAGCGAAAAGCTTTTTCACGCTTTCTCTCAAAAAGAAACTGTGCCAGCACAGCAAGCGTCTCAGGACGATTTTCATGAAGGTACTCGAGTTCTTACTATCTCCTGGAGAACACAAAAAGAAAGATCGGCCAGGGAATGCTGCATAAGTTTTAGAAAGATGTAAAAGAAAGTTGTTTGAGAACTTTTTCCCTACTTATGGTAATCTAAGTTTAAACTGTTGGAAAGTGGTTAGTTATCATTTTCTTTCAGTTTGAGAGCTGCACACTCAATCCCGATGCTGTGCGGTCTTGTTCTTGGCGTCTCAGCATCTGCCGAGCTCTCCGGCTGCCGGAGGCGAAGAAGCGGCTTTTTCGCGCACAGAGCTTTCTGCCGGTCGCGGTGCGCTCCGGACCGCGGCTTCTGCCGAAAGACGCCCGGAGACCGGCACCTACCCTCGGAGAGCTGCATATGCCCGCCTTCTGCGTCTCTTGCCGCCTACACCTTAGCGAAAAGCTTTTTCACGCTTTCTCTCAAAAAGAAACTGTGCCAGCACAGCAAGCGTCTCAGGACGATTTTCATGAAGGTACTCGAGTTCTTACCATCTCCTGGAGAAAAGGAAAAGTAAGATTTCTCAGGGAGTGCTGCATAATTTTTACAAGGATGAAAAAGAATGTTGTTTGAAAACTTTTTCTCTACTTATGGTAATCTAAGTTTAAACTGTTGGAAAGTGGTTAGTTATCATTTTCTCTCACTTTGAGAGCTGCGCACTCAATCCCGATGCTGTGCGGTCTTGTTCTTGGCGTCTCAGCATCTGCCGAGCTCTCCGGCTTCTGGAGGCGAAGAAGCGGCTTCTTCGCGCACAGAGCTTTCTGCCGGTCGCGGTGCGCTCCGGACCGCGGCTTCTGCCGAAAGACGCCCGGAGACCGGCACCTACCCTCGGAGAGCTGCATATGCCCGCCTTCTGCGTCTCTTGCCGCCTACACCTTAGCGAAAAGCTTTTTCACGCTTTCTCTCAAAAAGAAACTGTGCCAGCACAGCAAGCGTCTCAGGACGATTTTCATGAAGGTACTCGAGTTCTTACCATCTCCTGGAGAAAAGGAAAAGTAAGATTTCTCAGGGAGTGCTGCATAATTTTTACAAGGATGAAAAAGAAAGTTTTTTGAAAACTTTTTCTCTACTTATGGTAATCTAAGTTTAAACTGTTGGAAAGTGGTTAGTTATCATTTTCTCTCAGTTTGAGAGCTGCGCACTCAATCCCGATGCTGTGCGGTCTTGTTCTTGGCGTCTCAGCATCTGCCGAGCTCTCCGGCTGCCGGAGGCGAAGAAGCGGCTTTTTCGCGCACAGAGCTTTCTGCCGGTCGCGGTGCCCTCCAGACCGCGGCTTCTGCCGAAAGACGCCCGGAGACCGGCACCTACCCTCGGAGAGCTGCATATGCCCGCCTTCTGCGTCTCTTGCCGCCTACACCTTAGCGAAAAGCTTTTTCACGCTTTCTCTCAAAAAGAAACTGTGCCAGCACAGCAAGCGTCTCAGGACGATTTTCATGAAGGTACTCGAGTTCTTACCATCTCCTGGAGAAAAGGAAAAGTAAGATTTCTCAGGGAGTGCTGCATAATTTTTACAAGGATGAAAAAGAAAGTTTTTTGAAAACTTTTTCTCTACTTATGGTAATCTAAGTTTAAACTGTTGGAAAGTGGTTAGTTATCATTTTCTCTCACTTTGAGAGCTGCGCACTCAATCCCGATGCTGTGCGGTCTTGTTCTTGGCGTCTCAGCATCTGCCGAGCTCTCCGGCTGCTGGAGGCGAAGAAGCGGCTTTTTCGCGCACAGAGCTTTCTGCCGGTCGCGGTGCCCTCCAGACCGCGGCTTCTGCCGAAAGACGCCCGGAGACCGGCACCTACCCTCGGAGAGCTGCATATGCCCGCCTTCTGCGTCTCTTGCCGCCTACACCTTAGCGAAAAGCTTTTTCACGCTTTCTCTCAAAAAGAAACTGTGCCAGCACAGCAAGCGTCTCAGGACGATTTTCATGAAGGTACTCGAGTTCTTACCATCTCCTGGAGAACACAAAAAGAAAGATCGGCCAGGGAATGCTGCATAAGTTTTAGCAAGATGTAAAAGAAAGTTGTTTGAGAACTTTTTCCCTACTTATGGTAATCTAAGTTTAAACTGTTGGAAAGTGGTTAGTTATCATTTTCTTTCAGTTTGAGAGCTGGGCACTTACTCCCGTTGCTGTGCGGCTTCGTTCTTGGCGTCTCAGCATCTGCCGAGCTCTCCGGCTGACGGAGGCGAAGAAGCGGCTTTTTCGCGCACAGAGCTTTCTGCCGGTCGCGGTGCGCTCCGGACCGCGGCTTCTGCCGAAAGACGCCCGGAGACCGGCACCTACCCTCGGAGAGCTGCATATGCCCGCCTTCTGCGTCTCTTGCCGCCTACACCTTAGCGAAAAGCTTTTTCACGCTTTCTCTCAAAAAGAAACTGTGCCAGCACAGCAAGCGTCTCAGGACGATTTTCATGAAGGTACTCGAGTTCTTACCATCTCCTGGAGAAAAGGAAAAGTAAGATTTCTCAGGGAGTGCTGCATAATTTTTACAAGGATGAAAAAGAAAGTTTTTTGAAAACTTTTTCTCTACTTATGGTAATCTAAGTTTAAACTGTTGGAAAGTGGTTAGTTATCATTTTCTCTCACTTTGAGAGCTGCGCACTCAATCCCGATGCTGTGCGGTCTTGTTCTTGGCGTCTCAGCATCTGCCGAGCTCTCCGGCTGCCGGCGGCGAAGAAGCGGCTTTTTCGCGCACAGAGATTTCTGCCGGTCGCGGTGCCCTCCAGACCGCGGCTTCTGCCGAAAGACGCCCGGAGACCGGCACCTACCCTCGGAGAGCTGCATATGCCCGCCTTCTGCGTCTCTTGCCGCCTACACCTTAGCGAAAAGCTTTTTCACGCTTTCTCTCAAAAAGAAACTGTGCCAGCACAGCAAGCGTCTCAGGACGATTTTCATGAAGGTACTCGAGTTCTTACCATCTCCTGGAGAAAAGGAAAAGTAAGATTTCTCAGGGAGTGCTGCATAATTTTTACAAGGATGAAAAAGAAAGTTTTTTGAAAACTTTTTCTCTACTTATGGTAATCTAAGTTTAAACTGTTGGAAAGTGGTTAGTTATCATTTTCTCTCACTTTGAGAGCTGCGCACTCAATCCCGATGCTGTGCGGTCTTGTTCTTGGCGTCTCAGCATCTGCCGAGCTCTCCGGCTGCTGGAGGCGAAGAAGCGGCTTTTTCGCGCACAGAGCTTTCTGCCGGTCGCGGTGCCCTCCAGACCGCGGCTTCTGCCGAAAGACGCCCGGAGACCGGCACCTACCCTCGGAGAGCTGCATATGCCCGCCTTCTGCGTCTCTTGCCGCCTACACCTTAGCGAAAAGCTTTTTCACGCTTTCTCTCAAAAAGAAACTGTGCCAGCACAGCAAGCGTCTCAGGACGATTTTCATGAAGGTACTCGAGTTCTTACCATCTCCTGGAGAACACAAAAAGAAAGATCGGCCAGGGAATGCTGCATAAGTTTTAGCAAGATGTAAAAGAAAGTTGTTTGAGAACTTTTTCCCTACTTATGGTAATCTAAGTTTAAACTGTTGGAAAGTGGTTAGTTATCATTTTCTTTCAGTTTGAGAGCTGGGCACTTACTCCCGTTGCTGTGCGGCTTCGTTCTTGGCGTCTCAGCATCTGCCGAGCTCTCCGGCTGACGGAGGCGAAGAAGCGGCTTTTTCGCGCACAGAGCTTTCTGCCGGTCGCGGTGCGCTCCGGACCGCGGCTTCTGCCGAAAGACGCCCGGAGACCGGCACCTACCCTCGGAGAGCTGCATATGCCCGCCTTCTGCGTCTCTTGCCGCCTACACCTTAGCGAAAAGCTTTTTCACGCTTTCTCTCAAAAAGAAACTGTGCCAGCACAGCAAGCGTCTCAGGACGATTTTCATGAAGGTACTCGAGTTCTTACCATCTCCTGGAGAAAAGGAAAAGTAAGATTTCTCAGGGAGTGCTGCATAATTTTTACAAGGATGAAAAAGAAAGTTTTTTGAAAACTTTTTCTCTACTTATGGTAATCTAAGTTTAAACTGTTGGAAAGTGGTTAGTTATCATTTTCTCTCACTTTGAGAGCTGCGCACTCAATCCCGATGCTGTGCGGTCTTGTTCTTGGCGTCTCAGCATCTGCCGAGCTCTCCGGCTGCCGGCGGCGAAGAAGCGGCTTTTTCGCGCACAGAGCTTTCTGCCGGTCGCGGTGCCCTCCAGACCGCGGCTTCTGCCGAAAGACGCCCGGAGACCGGCACCTACCCTCGGAGAGCTGCATATGCCCGCCTTCTGCGTCTCTTGCCGCCTACACCTTAGCGAAAAGCTTTTTCACGCTTTCTCTCAAAAAGAAACTGTGCCAGCACAGCAAGCGTCTCAGGACGATTTTCATGAAGGTACTCGAGTTCTTACCATCTCCTGGAGAACACAAAAAGAAAGATCGGCCAGGGAATGCTGCATAAGTTTTAGCAAGATGTAAAAGAAAGTTGTTTGAGAACTTTTTCCCTACTTATGGTAATCTAAGTTTAAACTGTTGGAAAGTGGTTAGTTATCATTTTCTTTCAGTTTGAGAGCTGGGCACTTACTCCCGTTGCTGTGCGGCTTCGTTCTTGGCGTCTCAGCATCTGCCGAGCTCTCCGGCTGCCGGCGGCGAAGAAGCGGCTTTTTCGCGCACAGAGCTTTCTGCCGGTCGCGGTGCGCTCCGGACCGCGGCTTCTGCCGAAAGACGCCCGGAGACCGGCACCTACCCTCGGAGAGCTGCATATGCCCGCCTTCTGCGTCTCTTGCCGCCTACACCTTAGCGAAAAGCTTTTTCACGCTTTCTCTCAAAAAGAAACTGTGCCAGCACAGCAAGCGTCTCAGGACGATTTTCATGAAGGTACTCGAGTTCTTACCATCTCCTGGAGAACACAAAAAGAAAGATTGGCCAAAGAGTGCAGCATAAGTTTTAGAAGGATGTAAAAGAAAGTTTTTTGAAAACTTTTTCTCTACTTATGGTAATCTAAGTTTAAACTGTTGGAAAGTGGTTAGTTATCATTTTCTTTCAGTTTGAGAGCTGGGCACTTACTCCCGTTGCTGTGCGGCTTCGTTCTTGGCGTCTCAGCATCTGCCGAGCTCTCCGGCTGACGGAGGCGAAGAAGCGGCTTTTTCGCGCACAGAGCTTTCTGCCGGTCGCGGTGCGCTCCGGACCGCGGCTTCTGCCGAAAGACGCCCGGAGACCGGCACCTACCCTCGGAGAGCTGCATATGCCCGTCTTCAGCGTCTCTTGCCGCCTACACCTTAGCGAAAAGCTTTTTCACGCTTTCTCTCAAAAAGAAACTGTGCCAGCACAGCAAGCGTCTCAGGACGATTTTCATGAAGGTACTCGAGTTCTTACCATCTCCTGGAGAAAAGGAAAAGTAAGATTTCTCAGGGAGTGCTGCATAATTTTTACAAGGATGAAAAAGAATGTTGTTTGAAAACTTTTTCTCTACTTATGGTAATCTAAGTTTAAACTGTTGGAAAGTGGTTAGTTATCATTTTCTCTCACTTTGAGAGCTGCGCACTCAATCCCGATGCTGTGCGGTCTTGTTCTTGGCGTCTCAGCATCTGCCGAGCTCTCCGGCTGCTGGAGGCGAAGAAGCGGCTTTTTCGCGCACAGAGCTTTCTGCCGGTCGCGGTGCCCTCCAGACCGCGGCTTCTGCCGAAAGACGCCCGGAGACCGGCACCTACCCTCGGAGAGCTGCATATGCCCGTCTTCAGCGTCTCTTGCCGCCTACACCTTAGCGAAAAGCTTTTTCACGCTTTCTCTCAAAAAGAAACTGTGCCAGCACAGCAAGCGTCTCAGGACGATTTTCATGAAGGTACTCGAGTTCTTACTATCTCCTGGAGAACACAAAAAGAAAGATCGGCCAGGGAATGCTGCATAAGTTTTAGAAAGATGTAAAAGAAAGTTGTTTGAGAACTTTTTCCCTACTTATGGTAATCTAAGTTTAAACTGTTGGAAAGTGGTTAGTTATCATTTTCTTTCAGTTTGAGAGCTGCACACTCAATCCCGATGCTGTGCGGTCTTGTTCTTGGCGTCTCAGCATCTGCCGAGCTCTCCGGCTGCCGGAGGCGAAGAAGCGGCTTTTTCGCGCACAGAGCTTTCTGCCGGTCGCGGTGCGCTCCGGACCGCGGCTTCTGCCGAAAGACGCCCGGAGACCGGCACCTACCCTCGGAGAGCTGCATATGCCCGCCTTCTGCGTCTCTTGCCGCCTACACCTTAGCGAAAAGCTTTTTCACGCTTTCTCTCAAAAAGAAACTGTGCCAGCACAGCAAGCGTCTCAGGACGATTTTCATGAAGGTACTCGAGTTCTTACCATCTCCTGGAGAAAAGGAAAAGTAAGATTTCTCAGGGAGTGCTGCATAATTTTTACAAGGATGAAAAAGAATGTTGTTTGAAAACTTTTTCTCTACTTATGGTAATCTAAGTTTAAACTGTTGGAAAGTGGTTAGTTATCATTTTCTCTCACTTTGAGAGCTGCGCACTCAATCCCGATGCTGTGCGGTCTTGTTCTTGGCGTCTCAGCATCTGCCGAGCTCTCCGGCTTCTGGAGGCGAAGAAGCGGCTTCTTCGCGCACAGAGCTTTCTGCCGGTCGCGGTGCGCTCCGGACCGCGGCTTCTGCCGAAAGACGCCCGGAGACCGGCACCTACCCTCGGAGAGCTGCATATGCCCGCCTTCTGCGTCTCTTGCCGCCTACACCTTAGCGAAAAGCTTTTTCACGCTTTCTCTCAAAAAGAAACTGTGCCAGCACAGCAAGCGTCTCAGGACGATTTTCATGAAGGTACTCGAGTTCTTACCATCTCCTGGAGAAAAGGAAAAGTAAGATTTCTCAGGGAGTGCTGCATAATTTTTACAAGGATGAAAAAGAAAGTTTTTTGAAAACTTTTTCTCTACTTATGGTAATCTAAGTTTAAACTGTTGGAAAGTGGTTAGTTATCATTTTCTCTCAGTTTGAGAGCTGCGCACTCAATCCCGATGCTGTGCGGTCTTGTTCTTGGCGTCTCAGCATCTGCCGAGCTCTCCGGCTGCCGGAGGCGAAGAAGCGGCTTTTTCGCGCACAGAGCTTTCTGCCGGTCGCGGTGCCCTCCAGACCGCGGCTTCTGCCGAAAGACGCCCGGAGACCGGCACCTACCCTCGGAGAGCTGCATATGCCCGCCTTCTGCGTCTCTTGCCGCCTACACCTTAGCGAAAAGCTTTTTCACGCTTTCTCTCAAAAAGAAACTGTGCCAGCACAGCAAGCGTCTCAGGACGATTTTCATGAAGGTACTCGAGTTCTTACCATCTCCTGGAGAAAAGGAAAAGTAAGATTTCTCAGGGAGTGCTGCATAATTTTTACAAGGATGAAAAAGAATGTTGTTTGAAAACTTTTTCTCTACTTATGGTAATCTAAGTTTAAACTGTTGGAAAGTGGTTAGTTATCATTTTCTCTCACTTTGAGAGCTGCGCACTCAATCCCGATGCTGTGCGGTCTTGTTCTTGGCGTCTCAGCATCTGCCGAGCTCTCCGGCTGCTGGAGGCGAAGAAGCGGCTTTTTCGCGCACAGAGCTTTCTGCCGGTCGCGGTGCCCTCCAGACCGCGGCTTCTGCCGAAAGACGCCCGGAGACCGGCACCTACCCTCGGAGAGCTGCATATGCCCGTCTTCAGCGTCTCTTGCCGCCTACACCTTAGCGAAAAGCTTTTTCACGCTTTCTCTCAAAAAGAAACTGTGCCAGCACAGCAAGCGTCTCAGGACGATTTTCATGAAGGTACTCGAGTTCTTACCATCTCCTGGAGAAAAGGAAAAGTAAGATTTCTCAGGGAGTGCTGCATAATTTTTACAAGGATGAAAAAGAATGTTGTTTGAAAACTTTTTCTCTACTTATGGTAATCTAAGTTTAAACTGTTGGAAAGTGGTTAGTTATCATTTTCTCTCAGTTTGAGAGCTGCGCACTCAATCCCGATGCTGTGCGGTCTTGTTCTTGGCGTCTCAGCATCTGCCGAGCTCTCCGGCTGCCGGCGGCGAAGAAGCGGCTTTTTCGCGCACAGAGCTTTCTGCCGGTCGCGGTGCACTCCAGACGGCGGCTTCTGCCGAAAGACGCCCGGAGACCGGCACCTACCCTCGGAGAGCTGCATATGCCCGCCTTCTGCGTCTCTTGCCGCCTACACCTTAGCGAAAAGCTTTTTCACGCTTTCTCTCAAAAAGAAACTGTGCCAGCACAGCAAGCGTCTCAGGACGATTTTCATGAAGGTACTCGAGTTCTTACCATCTCCTGGAGAAAAGGAAAAGTAAGATTTCTCAGGGAGTGCTGCATAATTTTTACAAGGATGAAAAAGAAAGTTTTTTGAAAACTTTTTCTCTACTTATGGTAATCTAAGTTTAAACTGTTGGAAAGTGGTTAGTTATCATTTTCTCTCACTTTGAGAGCTGCGCACTCAATCCCGATGCTGTGCGGTCTTGTTCTTGGCGTCTCAGCATCTGCCGAGCTCTCCGGCTGCTGGAGGCGAAGAAGCGGCTTTTTCGCGCACAGAGCTTTCTGCCGGTCGCGGTGCCCTCCAGACCGCGGCTTCTGCCGAAAGACGCCCGGAGACCGGCACCTACCCTCGGAGAGCTGCATATGCCCGTCTTCAGCGTCTCTTGCCGCCTACACCTTAGCGAAAAGCTTTTTCACGCTTTCTCTCAAAAAGAAACTGTGCCAGCACAGCAAGCGTCTCAGGACGATTTTCATGAAGGTACTCGAGTTCTTACCATCTCCTGGAGAAAAGGAAAAGTAAGATTTCTCAGGGAGTGCTGCATAATTTTTACAAGGATGAAAAAGAAAGTTTTTTGAAAACTTTTTCTCTACTTATGGTAATCTAAGTTTAAACTGTTGGAAAGTGGTTAGTTATCATTTTCTCTCAGTTTGAGAGCTGCGCACTCAATCCCGATGCTGTGCGGTCTTGTTCTTGTCGTCTCAGCATCTGCCGAGCTCTCCAGCTGCCGGCGGCGAAGAAGCGGCTTTTTCGCGCACAGAGCTTTCTGCCGGTCGCGGTGCCCTCCAGACCGCGGCTTCTGCCGAAAGACGCCCGGAGACCGGCACCTACCCTCGGAGAGCTGCATATGCCCGCCTTCTGCGTCTCTTGCCACCTACACCTTAGAGAAAAGCTTTTTCACGCTTTCTCCCAAAAAGAAACTGTGCCAGCACAGCAAGCGTCTCAGGACGATTTTCATGAAGGTACTCGAGTTCTTACCATCTCCTGGAGAACACAAAAAGAAAGATCGGCCAGGGAATGCTGCATAAGTTTTAGCAAGATATAATAGAAAGTTGTTTGAGAACTTTTTCCCTACTTATGGTAATCTAAGTTTAAACTGTTGGAAAGTGGTTAGTTCTCATTTTCTCTCAGTTTGAGAGCTGCACACTCAATCCCGATGCTGTGCGGTCTTGTTCTTGGCGTCTCAGCATCTGCCGAGCTCTCCGGCTGCCGGCGGCGAAGAAGCGGCTTTTTCGCGCACAGAGCTTTCTGCCGGTCGCGGTGCCCTCCAGACCGCGGCTTCTGCCGAAAGACGCCCGGAGACCGGCACCTACCCTCGGAGAGCTGCATATGCCCGTCTTCAGCGTCTCTTGCCGCCTACACCTTAGCGAAAAGCTTTTTCACGCTTTCTCTCAAAAAGAAACTGTGCCAGCACAGCAAGCGTCTCAGGACGATTTTCATGAAGGTACTCGAGTTCTTACCATCTCCTGGAGAAAGGGAAAAGTAAGATTTCTCAGGGAGTGCTGCATAATTTTTACAAGGATGAAAAAGAATGTTGTTTGAAAACTTTTTCTCTACTTATGGTAATCTAAGTTTAAACTGTTGGAAAGTGATTAGTTATCATTTTCTCTCAGTTTGAGAGCTGCGCACTCAATCCCGATGCTGTGCGGTCTTGTTCTTGGCGTCTCAGCATCTGCCGAGCTCTCCGGCTGCTGGAGGCGAAGAAGCGGCTTTTTCGCGCACAGAGCTTTCTGCCGGTCGCGGTGCCCTCCAGACCGCGGCTTCTGCCGAAAGACGCCCGGAGACCGGCACCTATCATTGGAGAGCTGCATATGCCCGTCTTCAGCGTCTCTTGCCGCCTACACCTTAGCGAAAAGCTTTTTCACGCTTTCTCTCAAAAAGAAACTGTGCCAGCACAGCAAGCGTCTCAGGACGATTTTCATGAAGGTACTCGAGTTCTTACCATCTCCTGGAGAAAAGGAAAAGTAAGATTTCTCAGGGAGTGCTGCATAATTTTTACAAGGATGAAAAAGAAAGTTTTTTGAAAACTTTTTCTCTACTTATGGTAATCTAAGTTTAAACTGTTGGAAAGTGGTTAGTTATCATTTTCTCTCAGTTTGAGAGCTGCGCACTCAATCCCGATGCTGTGCGGTCTTGTTCTTGGCGTCTCAGCATCTGCCGAGCTCTCCGGCTGCCGGCGGCGAAGAAGCGGCTTTTTCGCGCACAGAGCTTTCTGCCGGTCGCGGTGCGCTCCGGACCGCGGCTTCTGCCGAAAGACGCCCGGAGACCGGCACCTACCCTCGGAGAGCTGCATATGCCCGCCTTCTGCGTCTCTTGCCGCCTACACCTTAGCGAAAAGCTTTTTCACGCTTTCTCTCAAAAAGAAACTGTGCCAGCACAGCAAGCGTCTCAGGACGATTTTCATGAAGGTACTCGAGTTCTTACCATCTCCTGGAGAACACAAAAAGAAAGATTGGCCAGGGAATGCTGCATAAGTTTTAGCAAGATGTAAAAGAAAGTTGTTTGAGAACTTTTTCTCTACTTATGGTAATCTAAGTTTAAACTGTTGGAAAGTGGTTAGTTCTCATTTTCTTTCAGTTTGAGAGCTGGGCACTTACTCCCGTTGCTGTGCGGCTTCGTTCTTGGCGTCTCAGCATCTGCCGAGCTCTCCGGCTGACGGAGGCGAAGAAGCGGCTTTTTCGCGCACAGAGCTTTCTGCCGGTCGCGGTGCGCTCCGGACCGCGGCTTCTGCCGAAAGACGCCCGGAGACCGGCACCTACCCTCGGAGAGCTGCATATGCCCGTCTTCAGCGTCTCTTGCCGCCTACACCTTAGCGAAAAGCTTTTTCACGCTTTCTCTCAAAAAGAAACTGTGCCAGCACAGCAAGCGTCTCAGGACGATTTTCATGAAGGTACTCGAGTTCTTACCATCTCCTGGAGAAAGGGAAAAGTAAGATTTCTCAGGGAGTGCTGCATAATTTTTACAAGGATGAAAAAGAATGTTGTTTGAAAACTTTTTCTCTACTTATGGTAATCTAAGTTTAAACTGTTGGAAAGTGGTTAGTTATCATTTTCTCTCACTTTGAGAGCTGCGCACTCAATCCCGATGCTGTGCGGTCTTGTTCCTGGCGTCTCAGCATCTGCCGAGCTCTCCGGCTGCTGGAGGCGAAGAAGCGGCTTTTTCGCGCACAGAGCTTTCTGCCGGTCGCGGTGCCCTCCAGACCGCGGCTTCTGCCGAAAGACGCCCGGAGACCGGCACCTATCATTGGAGAGCTGCATATGCCCGTCTTCAGCGTCTCTTGCCGCCTACAGCTTAGCGAAAAGCTTTTTCACGCTTTCTCTCAAAAAGAAACTGTGCCAGCACAGCAAGCGTCTCAGGACGATTTTCATGAAGGTACTCGAGTTCTTACTATCTCCTGGAGAACACAAAAAGAAAGATCGGCCAGGGAATGCTGCATAAGTTTTAGAAAGATGTAAAAGAAAGTTGTTTGAGAACTTTTTCCCTACTTATGGTAATCTAAGTTTAAACTGTTGGAAAGTGGTTAGTTATCATTTTCTTTCAGTTTGAGAGCTGCACACTCAATCCCGATGCTGTGCGGTCTTGTTCTTGGCGTCTCAGCATCTGCCGAGCTCTCCGGCTTCTGGAGGCGAAGAAGCGGCTTCTTCGCGCACAGAGCTTTCTGCCGGTCGCGGTGCGCTCCGGACCGCGGCTTCTGCCGAAAGACGCCCGGAGACCGGCACCTACCCTCGGAGAGCTGCATATGCCCGCCTTCTGCGTCTCTTGCCGCCTACACCTTAGCGAAAAGCTTTTTCACGCTTTCTCTCAAAAAGAAACTGTGCCAGCACAGCAAGCGTCTCAGGACGATTTTCATGAAGGTACTCGAGTTCTTACCATCTCCTGGAGAAAAGGAAAAGTAAGATTTCTCAGGGAGTGCTGCATAATTTTTACAAGGATGAAAAAGAATGTTGTTTGAAAACTTTTTCTCTACTTATGGTAATCTAAGTTTAAACTGTTGGAAAGTGGTTAGTTATCATTTTCTCTCACTTTGAGAGCTGCGCACTCAATCCCGATGCTGTGCGGTCTTGTTCTTGGCGTCTCAGCATCTGCCGAGCTCTCCGGCTTCTGGAGGCGAAGAAGCGGCTTCTTCGCGCACAGAGCTTTCTGCCGGTCGCGGTGCGCTCCGGACCGCGGCTTCTGCCGAAAGACGCCCGGAGACCGGCACCTACCCTCGGAGAGCTGCATATGCCCGCCTTCTGCGTCTCTTGCCGCCTACACCTTAGCGAAAAGCTTTTTCACGCTTTCTCTCAAAAAGAAACTGTGCCAGCACAGCAAGCGTCTCAGGACGATTTTCATGAAGGTACTCGAGTTCTTACCATCTCCTGGAGAAAAGGAAAAGTAAGATTTCTCAGGGAGTGCTGCATAATTTTTACAAGGATGAAAAAGAATGTTGTTTGAAAACTTTTTCTCTACTTATGGTAATCTAAGTTTAAACTGTTGGAAAGTGGTTAGTTATCATTTTCTCTCACTTTGAGAGCTGCGCACTCAATCCCGATGCTGTGCGGTCTTGTTCTTGGCGTCTCAGCATCTGCCGAGCTCTCCGGCTGCTGGAGGCGAAGAAGCGGCTTTTTCGCGCACAGAGCTTTCTGCCGGTCGCGGTGCCCTCCGGACCGCGGCTTCTGCCGAAAGACGCCCGGAGACCGGCACCTACCCTCGGAGAGCTGCATATGCCCGTCTTCAGCGTCTCTTGCCGCCTACACCTTAGCGAAAAGCTTTTTCACGCTTTCTCTCAAAAAGAAACTGTGCCAGCACAGCAAGCGTCTCAGGACGATTTTCATGAAGGTACTCGAGTTCTTACCATCTCCTGGAGAAAAGGAAAAGTAAGATTTCTCAGGGAGTGCTGCATAATTTTTACAAGGATGAAAAAGAATGTTGTTTGAAAACTTTTTCTCTACTTATGGTAATCTAAGTTTAAACTGTTGGAAAGTGGTTAGTTATCATTTTCTCTCACTTTGAGAGCTGCGCACTCAATCCCGATGCTGTGCGGTCTTGTTCTTGGCGTCTCAGCATCTGCCGAGCTCTCCGGCTTCTGGAGGCGAAGAAGCGGCTTCTTCGCGCACAGAGCTTTCTGCCGGTCGCGGTGCGCTCCGGACCGCGGCTTCTGCCGAAAGACGCCCGGAGACCGGCACCTACCCTCGGAGAGCTGCATATGCCCGCCTTCTGCGTCTCTTGCCGCCTACACCTTAGCGAAAAGCTTTTTCACGCTTTCTCTCAAAAAGAAACTGTGCCAGCACAGCAAGCGTCTCAGGACGATTTTCATGAAGGTACTCGAGTTCTTACCATCTCCTGGAGAAAAGGAAAAGTAAGATTTCTCAGGGAGTGCTGCATAATTTTTACAAGGATGAAAAAGAATGTTGTTTGAAAACTTTTTCTCTACTTATGGTAATCTAAGTTTAAACTGTTGGAAAGTGGTTAGTTATCATTTTCTCTCACTTTGAGAGCTGCGCACTCAATCCCGATGCTGTGCGGTCTTGTTCTTGGCGTCTCAGCATCTGCCGAGCTCTCCGGCTGCTGGAGGCGAAGAAGCGGCTTTTTCGCGCACAGAGCTTTCTGCCGGTCGCGGTGCCCTCCGGACCGCGGCTTCTGCCGAAAGACGCCCGGAGACCGGCACCTACCCTCGGAGAGCTGCATATGCCCGTCTTCAGCGTCTCTTGCCGCCTACACCTTAGCGAAAAGCTTTTTCACGCTTTCTCTCAAAAAGAAACTGTGCCAGCACAGCAAGCGTCTCAGGACGATTTTCATGAAGGTACTCGAGTTCTTACCATCTCCTGGAGAAAAGGAAAAGTAAGATTTCTCAGGGAGTGCTGCATAATTTTTACAAGGATGAAAAAGAATGTTGTTTGAAAACTTTTTCTCTACTTATGGTAATCTAAGTTTAAACTGTTGGAAAGTGGTTAGTTATCATTTTCTCTCAGTTTGAGAGCTGCGCACTCAATCCCGATGCTGTGCGGTCTTGTTCTTGGCGTCTCAGCATCTGCCGAGCTCTCCGGCTGCCGGCGGCGAAGAAGCGGCTTCTTCGCGCACAGAGCTTTCTGCCGGTCGCGGTGCCCTCCAGACCGCGGCTTCTGCCGAAAGACGCCCGGAGACCGGCACCTACCCTCGGAGAGCTGCATATGCCCGCCTTCTGCGTCTCTTGCCGCCTACACCTTAGCGAAAAGCTTTTTCACGCTTTCTCTCAAAAAGAAACTGTGCCAGCACAGCAAGCGTCTCAGGACGATTTTCATGAAGGTACTCGAGTTCTTACCATCTCCTGGAGAAAAGGAAAAGTAAGATTTCTCAGGGAGTGCTGCATAATTTTTACAAGGATGAAAAAGAAAGTTTTTTGAAAACTTTTTCTCTACTTATGGTAATCTAAGTTTAAACTGTTGGAAAGTGGTTAGTTATCATTTTCTCTCACTTTGAGAGCTGCGCACTCAATCCCGATGCTGTGCGGTCTTGTTCTTGGCGTCTCAGCATCTGCCGAGCTCTCCGGCTGCTGGAGGCGAAGAAGCGGCTTTTTCGCGCACAGAGCTTTCTGCCGGTCGCGGTGCCCTCCAGACCGCGGCTTCTGCCGAAAGACGCCCGGAGACCGGCACCTACCCTCGGAGAGCTGCATATGCCCGTCTTCAGCGTCTCTTGCCGCCTACACCTTAGCGAAAAGCTTTTTCACGCTTTCTCTCAAAAAGAAACTGTGCCAGCACAGCAAGCGTCTCAGGACGATTTTCATGAAGGTACTCGAGTTCTTACCATCTCCTGGAGAAAAGGAAAAGTAAGATTTCTCAGGGAGTGCTGCATAATTTTTACAAGGATGAAAAAGAAAGTTTTTTGAAAACTTTTTCTCTACTTATGGTAATCTAAGTTTAAACTGTTGGAAAGTGGTTAGTTATCATTTTCTCTCACTTTGAGAGCTGCGCACTCAATCCCGATGCTGTGCGGTCTTGTTCTTGTCGTCTCAGCATCTGCCGAGCTCTCCGGCTGCCAGAGGCGAAGAAGCGGCTTTTTCGCGCACAGAGCTTTCTGCCGGTCGCGGTGCCCTCCAGACCGCGGCTTCTGCCGAAAGACGCCCGGAGACCGGCACCTACCCTCGGAGAGCTGCATATGCCCGCCTTCTGCGTCTCTTGCCGCCTACACCTTAGAGAAAAGCTTTTTCACGCTTTCTCCCAAAAAGAAACTGTGCCAGCACAGCAAGCGTCTCAGGACGATTTTCATGAAGGTACTCGAGTTCTTACCATCTCCTGGAGAACACAAAAAGAAAGATCGGCCAGGGAATGCTGCATAAGTTTTAGCAAGATATAATAGAAAGTTGTTTGAGAACTTTTTCCCTACTTATGGTAATCTAAGTTTAAACTGTTGGAAAGTGGTTAGTTCTCATTTTCTCTCAGTTTGAGAGCTGCACACTCAATCCCGATGCTGTGCGGTCTTGTTCTTGGCGTCTCAGCATCTGCCGAGCTCTCCGGCTGCCGGCGGCGAAGAAGCGGCTTTTTCGCGCACAGAGCTTTCTGCCGGTCGCGGTGCCCTCCAGACCGCGGCTTCTGCCGAAAGACGCCCGGAGACCGGCACCTACCCTCGGAGAGCTGCATATGCCCGCCTTCAGCGTCTCTTGATACCTACACATTAGCGAAAATCCTTTTCACGCTTTCTCCCAAAAAGAAACTGTGACAGCACAGCAAGCGTCTCAGGACGATTTTCATGAAGGTACTCGAGTTCTTACCATCTCCTGGAGAACACAAAAAGAAAGATTGGCCAAAGAGTGCAGCATAAGTTTTAGAAGGATGTAAAAGAAAGTTTTTTGAAAACTTTTTCTCTACTTATGGTAATCTAAGTTTAAACTGTTGGAAAGTGGTTAGTTATCATTTTCTTTCAGTTTGAGAGCTGGGCACTTACTCCCGTTGCTGTGCGGCTTCGTTCTTGGCGTCTCAGCATCTGCCGAGCTCTCCGGCTGACGGAGGCGAAGAAGCGGCTTTTTCGCGCACAGAGCTTTCTGCCGGTCGCGGTGCGCTCCGGACCGCGGCTTCTGCCGAAAGACGCCCGGAGACCGGCACCTACCCTCGGAGAGCTGCATATGCCCGTCTTCAGCGTCTCTTGCCGCCTACACCTTAGCGAAAAGCTTTTTCACGCTTTCTCTCAAAAAGAAACTGTGCCAGCACAGCAAGCGTCTCAGGACGATTTTCATGAAGGTACTCGAGTTCTTACCATCTCCTGGAGAAAGGGAAAAGTAAGATTTCTCAGGGAGTGCTGCATAATTTTTACAAGGATGAAAAAGAATGTTGTTTGAAAACTTTTTCTCTACTTATGGTAATCTAAGTTTAAACTGTTGGAAAGTGGTTAGTTATCATTTTCTCTCACTTTGAGAGCTGCGCACTCAATCCCGATGCTGTGCGGTCTTGTTCTTGGCGTCTCAGCATCTGCCGAGCTCTCCGGCTGCTGGAGGCGAAGAAGCGGCTTTTTCGCGCACAGAGCTTTCTGCCGGTCGCGGTGCCCTCCAGACCGCGGCTTCTGCCGAAAGACGCCCGGAGACCGGCACCTATCATTGGAGAGCTGCATATGCCCGTCTTCAGCGTCTCTTGCCGCCTACACCTTAGCGAAAAGCTTTTTCACGCTTTCTCTCAAAAAGAAACTGTGCCAGCACAGCAAGCGTCTCAGGACGATTTTCATGAAGGTACTCGAGTTCTTACCATCTCCTGGAGAAAAGGAAAAGTAAGATTTCTCAGGGAGTGCTGCATAATTTTTACAAGGATGAAAAAGAAAGTTTTTTGAAAACTTTTTCTCTACTTATGGTAATCTAAGTTTAAACTGTTGGAAAGTGGTTAGTTATCATTTTCTCTCACTTTGAGAGCTGCGCACTCAATCCCGATGCTGTGCGGTCTTGTTCTTGGCGTCTCAGCATCTGCCGAGCTCTCCGGCTGCCGGCGGCGAAGAAGCGGCTTCTTCGCGCACAGAGCTTTCTGCCGGTCGCGGTGCGCTCCGGACCGCGGCTTCTGCCGAAAGACGCCCGGAGACCGGCACCTACCCTCGGAGAGCTGCATATGCCCGCCTTCTGCGTCTCTTGCCGCCTACACCTTAGCGAAAAGCTTTTTCACGCTTTCTCTCAAAAAGAAACTGTGCCAGCACAGCAAGCGTCTCAGGACGATTTTCATGAAGGTACTCGAGTTCTTACCATCTCCTGGAGAAAAGGAAAAGTAAGATTTCTCAGGGAGTGCTGCATAATTTTTTCAAGGATGAAAAAGAAAGTTTTTTGAAAACTTTTTCTCTACTTATGGTAATCTAAGTTTAAACTGTTGGAAAGTGGTTAGTTATCATTTTCTCTCACTTTGAGAGCTGCGCACTCAATCCCGATGCTGTGCGGTCTTGTTCTTGTCGTCTCAGCATCTGCCGAGCTCTCCGGCTGCCGGCGGCGAAGAAGCGGCTTTTTCGCGCACAGAGCTTTCTGCCGGTCGCGGTGCGCTCCGGACCGCGGCTTCTGCCGAAAGACGCCCGGAGACCGGCACCTACCCTCGGAGAGCTGCATATGCCCGCCTTCTGCGTCTCTTGCCGCCTACACCTTAGCGAAAAGCTTTTTCACGCTTTCTCTCAAAAAGAAACTGTGCCAGCACAGCAAGCGTCTCAGGACGATTTTCATGAAGGTACTTGAGTTCTTACCATCTCCTGGAGAAAAGGAAAAGTAAGATTTATCAGGGAGTGCTGCATAATTTTTACAAGGATGAAAAAGAATGTTGTTTGAAAACTTTTTCTCTACTTATGGTAATCTAAGTTTAAACTGTTGGAAAGTGGTTAGTTATCATTTTCTCTCACTTTGAGAGCTGCGCACTCAATCCCGATGCTGTGCGGTCTTGTTCTTGGCGTCTCAGCATCTGCCGAGCTCTCCGGCTTCTGGAGGCGAAGAAGCGGCTTCTTCGCGCACAGAGCTTTCTGCCGGTCGCGGTGCGCTCCGGACCGCGGCTTCTGCCGAAAGACGCCCGGAGACCGGCACCTACCCTCGGAGAGCTGCATATGCCCGCCTTCTGCGTCTCTTGCCGCCTACACCTTAGCGAAAAGCTTTTTCACGCTTTCTCTCAAAAAGAAACTGTGCCAGCACAGCAAGCGTCTCAGGACGATTTTCATGAAGGTACTCGAGTTCTTACCATCTCCTGGAGAACACAAAAAGAAAGATCGGCCAGGGAATGCTGCATAAGTTTTAGCAAGATGTAAAAGAAAGTTGTTTGAGAACTTTTTCTCTACTTATGGTAATCTAAGTTTAAACTGTTGGAAAGTGGTTAGTTATCATTTTCTTTCAGTTTGAGAGCTGGGCACTTACTCCCGTTGCTGTGCGGCTTCGTTCTTGGCGTCTCAGCATCTGCCGAGCTCTCCGGCTGACGGAGGCGAAGAAGCGGCTTTTTTGCGCACAGAGCTTTCTGCCGGTCGCGGTGCGCTCCGGACCGCGGCTTCTGCCGAAAGACGCCCGGAGACCGGCACCTACCCTCGGAGAGCTGCATATGCCCGTCTTCAGCGTCTCTTGCCGCCTACACCTTAGCGAAAAGCTTTTTCACGCTTTCTCTCAAAAAGAAACTGTGCCAGCACAGCAAGCGTCTCAGGACGATTTTCATGAAGGTACTCGAGTTCTTACCATCTCCTGGAGAAAGGGAAAAGTAAGATTTCTCAGGGAGTGCTGCATAATTTTTACAAGGATGAAAAAGAATGTTGTTTGAAAACTTTTTCTCTACTTATGGTAATCTAAGTTTAAACTGTTGGAAAGTGGTTAGTTATCATTTTCTCTCACTTTGAGAGCTGCGCACTCAATCCCGATGCTGTGCGGTCTTGTTCCTGGCGTCTCAGCATCTGCCGAGCTCTCCGGCTGCTGGAGGCGAAGAAGCGGCTTTTTCGCGCACAGAGCTTTCTGCCGGTCGCGGTGCCCTCCAGACCGCGGCTTCTGCCGAAAGACGCCCGGAGACCGGCACCTATCATTGGAGAGCTGCATATGCCCGTCTTCAGCGTCTCTTGCCGCCTACAGCTTAGCGAAAAGCTTTTTCACGCTTTCTCTCAAAAAGAAACTGTGCCAGCACAGCAAGCGTCTCAGGACGATTTTCATGAAGGTACTCGAGTTCTTACTATCTCCTGGAGAACACAAAAAGAAAGATCGGCCAGGGAATGCTGCATAAGTTTTAGAAAGATGTAAAAGAAAGTTGTTTGAGAACTTTTTCCCTACTTATGGTAATCTAAGTTTAAACTGTTGGAAAGTGGTTAGTTATCATTTTCTTTCAGTTTGAGAGCTGCACACTCAATCCCGATGCTGTGCGGTCTTGTTCTTGGCGTCTCAGCATCTGCCGAGCTCTCCGGCTTCTGGAGGCGAAGAAGCGGCTTCTTCGCGCACAGAGCTTTCTGCCGGTCGCGGTGCGCTCCGGACCGCGGCTTCTGCCGAAAGACGCCCGGAGACCGGCACCTACCCTCGGAGAGCTGCATATGCCCGCCTTCTGCGTCTCTTGCCGCCTACACCTTAGCGAAAAGCTTTTTCACGCTTTCTCTCAAAAAGAAACTGTGCCAGCACAGCAAGCGTCTCAGGACGATTTTCATGAAGGTACTCGAGTTCTTACCATCTCCTGGAGAAAAGGAAAAGTAAGATTTCTCAGGGAGTGCTGCATAATTTTTACAAGGATGAAAAAGAAAGTTTTTTGAAAACTTTTTCTCTACTTATGGTAATCTAAGTTTAAACTGTTGGAAAGTGGTTAGTTATCATTTTCTCTCACTTTGAGAGCTGCGCACTCAATCCCGATGCTGTGCGGTCTTGTTCTTGGCGTCTCAGCATCTGCCGAGCTCTCCGGCTGCCGGCGGCGAAGAAGCGGCTTTTTCGCGCACAGAGCTTTCTGCCGGTCGCGGTGCGCTCCGGACCGCGGCTTCTGCCGAAAGACGCCCGGAGACCGGCACCTACCCTCGGAGAGCTGCATATGCCCGCCTTCTGCGTCTCTTGCCGCCTACACCTTAGCGAAAAGCTTTTTCACGCTTTCTCTCAAAAAGAAACTGTGCCAGCACAGCAAGCGTCTCAGGACGATTTTCATGAAGGTACTCGAGTTCTTACCATCTCCTGGAGAAAAGGAAAAGTAAGATTTCTCAGGGAGTGCTGCATAATTTTTACAAGGATGAAAAAGAAAGTTTTTTGAAAACTTTTTCTCTACTTATGGTAATCTAAGTTTAAACTGTTGGAAAGTGGTTAGTTATCATTTTCTCTCACTTTGAGAGCTGCGCACTCAATCCCGATGCTGTGCGGTCTTGTTCTTGGCGTCTCAGCATCTGCCGAGCTCTCCGGCTGCTGGAGGCGAAGAAGCGGCTTTTTCGCGCACAGAGCTTTCTGCCGGTCGCGGTGCCCTCCAGACCGCGGCTTCTGCTGAAAGACGCCCGGAGACCGGCACCTACCCTCGGAGAGCTGCATATGCCCGCCTTCTGCGTCTCTTGCCGCCTACACCTTAGAGAAAAGCTTTTTCACGCTTTCTCTCAAAAAGAAACTGTGCCAGCACAGCAAGCGTCTCAGGACGATTTTCATGAAGGTACTCGAGTTCTTACCATCTCCTGGAGAACACAAAAAGAAAGATCGGCCAGGGAATGCTGCATAAGTTTTAGCAAGATATAATAGAAAGTTGTTTGAGAACTTTTTCCCTACTTATGGTAATCTAAGTTTAAACTGTTGGAAAGTGGTTAGTTCTCATTTTCTCTCAGTTTGAGAGCTGCACACTCAATCCCGATGCTGTGCGGTCTTGTTCTTGTCGTCTCAGCATCTGCCGAGCTCTCCGGCTGCCGGCGGCGAAGAAGCGGCTTTTTCGCGCACAGAGCTTTCTGCCGGTCGCGGTGCCCTCCAGACCGCGGCTTCTGCCGAAAGACGCCCGGAGACCGGCACCTACCCTCGGAGAGCTGCATATGCCCGCCTTCAGCGTCTCTTGATACCTACACATTAGCGAAAATCCTTTTCACGCTTTCTCCCAAAAAGAAACTGTGACAGCACAGCAAGCGTCTCAGGACGATTTTCATGAAGGTACTCGAGTTCTTACCATCTCCTGGAGAACACAAAAAGAAAGATTGGCCAAAGAGTGCAGCATAAGTTTTAGAAGGATGTAAAAGAAAGTTTTTTGAAAACTTTTTCTCTACTTATGGTAATCTAAGTTTAAACTGTTGGAAAGTGGTTAGTTATCATTTTCTTTCAGTTTGAGAGCTGGGCACTTACTCCCGTTGCTGTGCGGCTTCGTTCTTGGCGTCTCAGCATCTGCCGAGCTCTCCGGCTGACGGAGGCGAAGAAGCGGCTTTTTCGCGCACAGAGCTTTCTGCCGGTCGCGGTGCGCTCCGGACCGCGGCTTCTGCCGAAAGACGCCCGGAGACCGGCACCTACCCTCGGAGAGCTGCATATGCCCGTCTTCAGCGTCTCTTGCCGCCTACACCTTAGCGAAAAGCTTTTTCACGCTTTCTCTCAAAAAGAAACTGTGCCAGCACAGCAAGCGTCTCAGGACGATTTTCATGAAGGTACTCGAGTTCTTACCATCTCCTGGAGAAAGGGAAAAGTAAGATTTCTCAGGGAGTGCTGCATAATTTTTACAAGGATGAAAAAGAATGTTGTTTGAAAACTTTTTCTCTACTTATGGTAATCTAAGTTTAAACTGTTGGAAAGTGGTTAGTTATCATTTTCTCTCACTTTGAGAGCTGCGCACTCAATCCCGATGCTGTGCGGTCTTGTTCTTGGCGTCTCAGCATCTGCCGAGCTCTCCGGCTGCCGGCGGCGAAGAAGCGGCTTTTTCGCGCACAGAGCTTTCTGCCGGTCGCGGTGCGCTCCGGACCGCGGCTTCTGCCGAAAGACGCCCGGAGACCGGCACCTACCCTCGGAGAGCTGCATATGCCCGTCTTCAGCGTCTCTTGCCGCCTACAGCTTAGCGAAAAGCTTTTTCACGCTTTCTCTCAAAAAGAAACTGTGCCAGCACAGCAAGCGTCTCAGGACGATTTTCATGAAGGTACTTGAGTTCTTACCATCTCCTGGAGAAAAGGAAAAGTAAGATTTATCAGGGAGTGCTGCATAATTTTTACAAGGATGAAAAAGAATGTTGTTTGAAAACTTTTTCTCTACTTATGGTAATCTAAGTTTAAACTGTTGGAAAGTGGTTAGTTATCATTTTCTCTCACTTTGAGAGCTGCGCACTCAATCCCGATGCTGTGCGGTCTTGTTCTTGGCGTCTCAGCATCTGCCGAGCTCTCCGGCTTCTGGAGGCGAAGAAGCGGCTTCTTCGCGCACAGAGCTTTCTGCCGGACGCGGTGCGCTCCGGACCGCGGCTTCTGCCGAAAGACGCCCGGAGACCGGCACCTACCCTCGGAGAGCTGCATATGCCCGCCTTCTGCGTCTCTTGCCGCCTACACCTTAGCGAAAAGCTTTTTCACGCTTTCTCTCAAAAAGAAACTGTGCCAGCACAGCAAGCGTCTCAGGACGATTTTCATGAAGGTACTCGAGTTCTTACCATCTCCTGGAGAACACAAAAAGAAAGATCGGCCAGGGAATGCTGCATAAGTTTTAGCAAGATGTAAAAGAAAGTTGTTTGAGAACTTTTTCTCTACTTATGGTAATCTAAGTTTAAACTGTTGGAAAGTGGTTAGTTATCATTTTCTTTCAGTTTGAGAGCTGCGCACTCAATCCCGATGCTGTGCGGTCTTGTTCCTGGCGTCTCAGCATCTGCCGAGCTCTCCGGCTGCCGGCGGCGAAGAAGCGGCTTTTTCGCGCACAGAGCTTTCTGCCGGTCGCGGTGCCCTCCAGACCGCGGCTTCTGCCGAAAGACGCCCGGAGACCGGCACCTACCCTCGGAGAGCTGCATATGCCCGTCTTCAGCGTCTCTTGCCGCCTACACCTTAGCGAAAAGCTTTTTCACGCTTTCTCTCAAAAAGAAACTGTGCCAGCACAGCAAGCGTCTCAGGACGATTTTCATGAAGGTACTCGAGTTCTTACCATCTCCTGGAGAAAAGGAAAAGTAAGATTTCTCAGGGAGTGCTGCATAATTTTTACAAGGATGAAAAAGAATGTTGTTTGAAAACTTTTTCTCTACTTATGGTAATCTAAGTTTAAACTGTTGGAAAGTGGTTAGTTATCATTTTCTCTCACTTTGAGAGCTGCGCACTCAATCCCGATGCTGTGCGGTCTTGTTCTTGGCGTCTCAGCATCTGCCGAGCTCTCCGGCTGCTGGAGGCGAAGAAGCGGCTTTTTCGCGCACAGAGCTTTCTGCCGGTCGCGGTGCCCTCCAGACCGCGGCTTCTGCCGAAAGATGCCCGGAGACCGGCACCTACCCTCGGAGAGCTGCATATGCCCGTCTTCAGCGTCTCTTGCCGCCTACACCTTAGCGAAAAGCTTTTTCACGCTTTCTCTCAAAAAGAAACTGTGCCAGCACAGCAAGCGTCTCAGGACGATTTTCATGAAGGTACTCGAGTTCTTACCATCTCCTGGAGAAAAGGAAAAGTAAGATTTCTCAGGGAGTGCTGCATAATTTTTACAAGGATGAAAAAGAAAGTTTTTTGAAAACTTTTTCTCTACTTATGGTAATCTAAGTTTAAACTGTTGGAAAGTGGTTAGTTATCATTTTCTCTCAGTTTGAGAGCTGCGCACTCAATCCCGATGCTGTGCGGTCTTGTTCTTGGCGTCTCAGCATCTGCCGAGCTCTCCGGCTGCCGGCGGCGAAGAAGCGGCTTTTTCGCGCACAGAGCTTTCTGCCGGTCGCGGTGCCCTCCAGACCGCGGCTTCTGCCGAAAGACGCCCGGAGACCGGCACCTACCCTCGGAGAGCTGCATATGCCCGCCTTCTGCGTCTCTTGCCGCCTACACCTTAGCGAAAAGCTTTTTCACGCTTTCTCTCAAAAAGAAACTGTGCCAGCACAGCAAGCGTCTCAGGACGATTTTCATGAAGGTACTCGAGTTCTTACCATCTCCTGGAGAAAAGGAAAAGTAAGATTTCTCAGGGAGTGCTGCATAATTTTTACAAGGATGAAAAAGAAAGTTTTTTGAAAACTTTTTCTCTACTTATGGTAATCTAAGTTTAAACTGTTGGAAAGTGGTTAGTTATCATTTTCTCTCACTTTGAGAGCTGCGCACTCAATCCCGATGCTGTGCGGTCTTGTTCTTGGCGTCTCAGCATCTGCCGAGCTCTCCGGCTGCCTGCGGCGAAGAAGCGGCTTTTTCGCGCACAGAGCTTTCTGCCGGTCGCGGTGCCCTCCAGACCGCGGCTTCTGCCGAAAGACGCCCGGAGACCGGCACCTATCATTGGAGAGCTGCATATGCCCGTCTTCAGCGTCTCTTGCCGCCTACACCTTAGCGAAAAGCTTTTTCACGCTTTCTCTCAAAAAGAAACTGTGCCAGCACAGCAAGCGTCTCAGGACGATTTTCATGAAGGTACTCGAGTTCTTACCATCTCCTGGAGAAAAGGAAAAGTAAGATTTCTCAGGGAGTGCTGCATAATTTTTACAAGGATGAAAAAGAAAGTTTTTTGAAAACTTGTTCTCTACTTATGGTAATCTAAGTTTAAACTGTTGGAAAGTGGTTAGTTATCATTTTCTCTCACTTTGAGAGCTGCGCACTCAATCCCGATGCTGTGCGGTCTTGTTCTTGGCGTCTCAGCATCTGCCGAGCTCTCCGGCTGCCGGCGGCGAAGAAGCGGCTTTTTCGCGCACAGAGCTTTCTGCCGGTCGCGGTGCGCTCCGGACCGCGGCTTCTGCCGAAAGACGCCCGGAGACCGGCACCTACCCTCGGAGAGCTGCATATGCCCGCCTTCTGCGTCTCTTGCCGCCTACACCTTAGCGAAAAGCTTTTTCACGCTTTCTCTCAAAAAGAAACTGTGCCAGCACAGCAAGCGTCTCAGGACGATTTTCATGAAGGTACTCGAGTTCTTACCATCTCCTGGAGAAAAGGAAAAGTAAGATTTCTCAGGGAGTGCTGCATAATTTTTACAAGGATGAAAAAGAAAGTTTTTTGAAAACTTTTTCTCTACTTATGGTAATCTAAGTTTAAACTGTTGGAAAGTGGTTAGTTATCATTTTCTCTCACTTTGAGAGCTGCGCACTCAATCCCGATGCTGTGCGGTCTTGTTCTTGGCGTCTCAGCATCTGCCGAGCTCTCCGGCTGCCGGCGGCGAAGAAGCGGCTTTTTCGCGCACAGAGCTTTCTGCCGGTCGCGGTGCGCTCCGGACCGCGGCTTCTGCCGAAAGACGCCCGGAGACCGGCACCTACCCTCGGAGAGCTGCATATGCCCGCCTTCTGCGTCTCTTGCCGCCTACACCTTAGCGAAAAGCTTTTTCACGCTTTCTCTCAAAAAGAAACTGTGCCAGCACAGCAAGCGTCTCAGGACGATTTTCATGAAGGTACTCGAGTTCTTACCATCTCCTGGAGAAAAGGAAAAGTAAGATTTCTCAGGGAGTGCTGCATAATTTTTACAAGGATGAAAAAGAATGTTGTTTGAAAACTTTTTCTCTACTTATGGTAATCTAAGTTTAAACTGTTGGAAAGTGGTTAGTTATCATTTTCTCTCACTTTGAGAGCTGCGCACTCAATCCCGATGCTGTGCGGTCTTGTTCTTGGCGTCTCAGCATCTGCCGAGCTCTCCGGCTTCTGGAGGCGAAGAAGCGGCTTCTTCGCGCACAGAGCTTTCTGCCGGTCGCGGTGCGCTCCGGACCGCGGCTTCTGCCGAAAGACGCCCGGAGACCGGCACCTACCCTCGGAGAGCTGCATATGCCCGCCTTCTGCGTCTCTTGCCGCCTACACCTTAGCGAAAAGCTTTTTCACGCTTTCTCTCAAAAAGAAACTGTGCCAGCACAGCAAGCGTCTCAGGACGATTTTCATGAAGGTACTCGAGTTCTTACCATCTCCTGGAGAACACAAAAAGAAAGATCGGCCAGGGAATGCTGCATAAGTTTTAGCAAGATGTAAAAGAAAGTTGTTTGAGAACTTTTTCCCTACTTATGGTAATCTAAGTTTAAACTGTTGGAAAGTGGTTAGTTATCATTTTCTTTCAGTTTGAGAGCTGGGCACTTACTCCCGTTGCTGTGCGGCTTCGTTCTTGGCGTCTCAGCATCTGCCGAGCTCTCCGGCTGACGGAGGCGAAGAAGCGGCTTTTTCGCGCACAGAGCTTTCTGCCGGTCGCGGTGCGCTCCGGACCGCGGCTTCTGCCGAAAGACGCCCGGAGACCGGCACCTACCCTCGGAGAGCTGCATATGCCCGCCTTCTGCGTCTCTTGCCGCCTACACCTTAGCGAAAAGCTTTTTCACGCTTTCTCTCAAAAAGAAACTGTGCCAGCACAGCAAGCGTCTCAGGACGATTTTCATGAAGGTACTCGAGTTCTTACCATCTCCTGGAGAAAAGGAAAAGTAAGATTTCTCAGGGAGTGCTGCATAATTTTTACAAGGATGAAAAAGAATGTTGTTTGAAAACTTTTTCTCTACTTATGGTAATCTAAGTTTAAACTGTTGGAAAGTGGTTAGTTATCATTTTCTCTCACTTTGAGAGCTGCGCACTCAATCCCGATGCTGTGCGGTCTTGTTCTTGGCTTCTCAGCATCTGCCGAGCTCTCCGGCTGCCGGAGGCGAAGAAGCGGCTTTTTCGCGCACAGAGCTTTCTGCCGGTCGCGGGGCGCTCCGGACCGCGGCTTCTGCCGAAAGACGCCCGGAGACCGGCACCTACCCTCGGAGAGCTGCATATGCCCGTCTTCAGCGTCTCTTGCCGCCTACACCTTAGCGAAAAGCTTTTTCACGCTTTCTCTCAAAAAGAAACTGTGCCAGCACAGCAAGCGTCTCAGGACGATTTTCATGAAGGTACTCGAGTTCTTACCATCTCCTGGAGAAAAGGAAAAGTAAGATTTCTCAGGGAGTGCTGCATAATTTTTACAAGGATGAAAAAGAAAGTTTTTTGAAAACTTTTTCTCTACTTATGGTAATCTAAGTTTAAACTGTTGGAAAGTGGTTAGTTATCATTTTCTCTCACTTTGAGAGCTGCGCACTCAATCCCGATGCTGTGCGGTCTTGTTCTTGGCGTCTCAGCATCTGCCGAGCTCTCCGGCTGCCGGAGGCGAAGAAGCGGCTTTTTCGCGCACAGAGCTTTCTGCCGGTCGCGGTGCCCTCCAGACCGCGGCTTCTGCCGAAAGACGCCCGGAGACCGGCACCTACCCTCGGAGAGCTGCATATGCCCGCCTTCTGCGTCTCTTGCCGCCTACACCTTAGCGAAAAGCTTTTTCACGCTTTCTCTCAAAAAGAAACTGTGCCAGCACAGCAAGCGTCTCAGGACGATTTTCATGAAGGTACTCGAGTTCTTACCATCTCCTGGAGAAAAGGAAAAGTAAGATTTCTCAGGGAGTGCTGCATAATTTTTACAAGGATGAAAAAGAAAGTTTTTTGAAAACTTTTTCTCTACTTATGGTAATCTAAGTTTAAACTGTTGGAAAGTGGTTAGTTCTCATTTTCTCTCAGTTTGAGAGCTGCACACTCAATCCCGATGCTGTGCGGTCTTGTTCTTGGCGTCTCAGCATCTGCCGAGCTCTCCGGCTGCCGGCGGCGAAGAAGCGGCTTTTTCGCGCACAGAGCTTTCTGCCGGTCGCGGTGCCCTCCAGACCGCGGCTTCTGCCGAAAGACGCCCGGAGACCGGCACCTACCCTCGGAGAGCTGCATATGCCCGCCTTCAGCGTCTCTTGATACCTACACATTAGCGAAAATCCTTTTCACGCTTTCTCCCAAAAAGAAACTGTGACAGCACAGCAAGCGTCTCAGGACGATTTTCATGAAGGTACTCGAGTTCTTACCATCTCCTGGAGAACACAAAAAGAAAGATTGGCCAAAGAGTGCAGCATAAGTTTTAGAAGGATGTAAAAGAAAGTTTTTTGAAAACTTTTTCTCTACTTATGGTAATCTAAGTTTAAACTGTTGGAAAGTGGTTAGTTATCATTTTCTTTCAGTTTGAGAGCTGGGCACTTACTCCCGTTGCTGTGCGGCTTCGTTCTTGGCGTCTCAGCATCTGCCGAGCTCTCCGGCTGACGGAGGCGAAGAAGCGGCTTTTTCGCGCACAGAGCTTTCTGCCGGTCGCGGTGCGCTCCGGACCGCGGCTTCTGCCGAAAGACGCCCGGAGACCGGCACCTACCCTCGGAGAGCTGCATATGCCCGTCTTCAGCGTCTCTTGCCGCCTACACCTTAGCGAAAAGCTTTTTCACGCTTTCTCTCAAAAAGAAACTGTGCCAGCACAGCAAGCGTCTCAGGACGATTTTCATGAAGGTACTCGAGTTCTTACCATCTCCTGGAGAAAGGGAAAAGTAAGATTTCTCAGGGAGTGCTGCATAATTTTTACAAGGATGAAAAAGAATGTTGTTTGAAAACTTTTTCTCTACTTATGGTAATCTAAGTTTAAACTGTTGGAAAGTGGTTAGTTATCATTTTCTCTCACTTTGAGAGCTGCGCACTCAATCCCGATGCTGTGCGGTCTTGTTCTTGTCGTCTCAGCATCTGCCGAGCTCTCCGGCTGCTGGAGGCGAAGAAGCGGCTTTTTCGCGCACAGAGCTTTCTGCCGGTCGCGGTGCCCTCCAGACCGCGGCTTCTGCCGAAAGACGCCCGGAGACCGGCACCTATCATTGGAGAGCTGCATATGCCCGTCTTCAGCGTCTCTTGCCGCCTACACCTTAGCGAAAAGCTTTTTCACGCTTTCTCTCAAAAAGAAACTGTGCCAGCACAGCAAGCGTCTCAGGACGATTTTCATGAAGGTACTCGAGTTCTTACTATCTCCTGGAGAACACAAAAAGAAAGATCGGCCAGGGAATGCTGCATAAGTTTTAGAAAGATGTAAAAGAAAGTTGTTTGAGAACTTTTTCCCTACTTATGGTAATCTAAGTTTAAACTGTTGGAAAGTGGTTAGTTATCATTTTCTTTCAGTTTGAGAGCTGCACACTCAATCCCGATGCTGTGCGGTCTTGTTCTTGGCGTCTCAGCATCTGCCGAGCTCTCCGGCTTCTGGAGGCGAAGAAGCGGCTTTTTCGCGCACAGAGCTTTCTGCCGGTCGCGGTGCGCTCCGGACCGCGGCTTCTGCCGAAAGACGCCCGGAGACCGGCACCTACCCTCGGAGAGCTGCATATGCCCGCCTTCTGCGTCTCTTGCCGCCTACACCTTAGCGAAAAGCTTTTTCACGCTTTCTCTCAAAAAGAAACTGTGCCAGCACAGCAAGCGTCTCAGGACGATTTTCATGAAGGTACTCGAGTTCTTACCATCTCCTGGAGAAAAGGAAAAGTAAGATTTCTCAGGGAGTGCTGCATAATTTTTACAAGGATGAAAAAGAATGTTGTTTGAAAACTTTTTCTCTACTTATGGTAATCTAAGTTTAAACTGTTGGAAAGTGGTTAGTTATCATTTTCTCTCACTTTGAGAGCTGCGCACTCAATCCCGATGCTGTGCGGTCTTGTTCTTGGCGTCTCAGCATCTGCCGAGCTCTCCGGCTTCTGGAGGCGAAGAAGCGGCTTCTTCGCGCACAGAGCTTTCTGCCGGTCGCGGTGCGCTCCGGACCGCGGCTTCTGCCGAAAGACGCCCGGAGACCGGCACCTACCCTCGGAGAGCTGCATATGCCCGCCTTCTGCGTCTCTTGCCGCCTACACCTTAGCGAAAAGCTTTTTCACGCTTTCTCTCAAAAAGAAACTGTGCCAGCACAGCAAGCGTCTCAGGACGATTTTCATGAAGGTACTCGAGTTCTTACCATCTCCTGGAGAACACAAAAAGAAAGATCGGCCAGGGAATGCTGCATAAGTTTTAGCAAGATGTAAAAGAAAGTTGTTTGAGAACTTTTTCCCTACTTATGGTAATCTAAGTTTAAACTGTTGGAAAGTGGTTAGTTATCATTTTCTTTCAGTTTGAGAGCTGGGCACTTACTCCCGTTGCTGTGCGGCTTCGTTCTTGGCGTCTCAGCATCTGCCGAGCTCTCCGGCTGACGGAGGCGAAGAAGCGGCTTTTTCGCGCACAGAGCTTTCTGCCGGTCGCGGTGCGCTCCGGACCGCGGCTTCTGCCGAAAGACGCCCGGAGACCGGCACCTACCCTCGGAGAGCTGCATATGCCCGCCTTCTGCGTCTCTTGCCGCCTACACCTTAGCGAAAAGCTTTTTCACGCTTTCTCTCAAAAAGAAACTGTGCCAGCACAGCAAGCGTCTCAGGACGATTTTCATGAAGGTACTCGAGTTCTTACCATCTCCTGGAGAAAAGGAAAAGTAAGATTTCTCAGGGAGTGCTGCATAATTTTTACAAGGATGAAAAAGAATGTTTTTTGAAAACTTTTTCTCTACTTATGGTAATCTAAGTTTAAACTGTTGGAAAGTGGTTAGTTATCATTTTCTCTCAGTTTGAGAGCTGCGCACTCAATCCCGATGCTGTGCGGTCTTGTTCTTGGCGTCTCAGCATCTGCCGAGCTCTCCGGCTGACGGAGGCGAAGAAGCGGCTTTTTCGCGCACAGAGCTTTCTGCCGGTCGCGGTGCCCTCCAGACCGCGGCTTCTGCCGAAAGACGCCCGGAGACCGGCACCTACCCTCGGAGAGCTGCATATGCCCGCCTTCTGCGTCTCTTGCCGCCTACACCTTAGCGAAAAGCTTTTTCACGCTTTCTCTCAAAAAGAAACTGTGCCAGCACAGCAAGCGTCTCAGGACGATTTTCATGAAGGTACTCGAGTTCTTACCATCTCCTGGAGAAAAGGAAAAGTAAGATTTCTCAGGGAGTGCTGCATAATTTTTACAAGGATGAAAAAGAAAGTTTTTTGAAAACTTTTTCTCTACTTATGGTAATCTAAGTTTAAACTGTTGGAAAGTGGTTAGTTCTCATTTTCTCTCACTTTGAGAGCTGCGCACTCAATCCCGATGCTGTGCGGTCTTGTTCTTGGCGTCTCAGCATCTGCCGAGCTCTCCGGCTGCCTGCGGCGAAGAAGCGGCTTTTTCGCGCACAGAGCTTTCTGCCGGTCGCGGTGCGCTCCGGACCGCGGCTTCTGCCGAAAGACGCCCGGAGACCGGCACCTACCCTCGGAGAGCTGCATATGCCCGCCTTCTGCGTCTCTTGCCGCCTACACCTTAGCGAAAAGCTTTTTCACGCTTTCTCTCAAAAAGAAACTGTGCCAGCACAGCAAGCGTCTCAGGACGATTTTCATGAAGGTACTCGAGTTCTTACCATCTCCTGGAGAAAAGGAAAAGTAAGATTTCTCAGGGAGTGCTGCATAATTTTTACAAGGATGAAAAAGAATGTTGTTTGAAAACTTTTTCTCTACTTATGGTAATCTAAGTTTAAACTGTTGGAAAGTGGTTAGTTATCATTTTCTCTCACTTTGAGAGCTGCGCACTCAATCCCGATGCTGTGCGGTCTTGTTCTTGGCGTCTCAGCATCTGCCGAGCTCTCCGGCTTCTGGAGGCGAAGAAGCGGCTTCTTCGCGCACAGAGCTTTCTGCCGGTCGCGGTGCGCTCCGGACCGCGGCTTCTGCCGAAAGACGCCCGGAGACCGGCACCTACCCTCGGAGAGCTGCATATGCCCGCCTTCTGCGTCTCTTGCCGCCTACACCTTAGCGAAAAGCTTTTTCACGCTTTCTCTCAAAAAGAAACTGTGCCAGCACAGCAAGCGTCTCAGGACGATTTTCATGAAGGTACTCGAGTTCTTACCATCTCCTGGAGAACACAAAAAGAAAGATCGGCCAGGGAATGCTGCATAAGTTTTAGCAAGATGTAAAAGAAAGTTGTTTGAGAACTTTTTCCCTACTTATGGTAATCTAAGTTTAAACTGTTGGAAAGTGGTTAGTTATCATTTTCTTTCAGTTTGAGAGCTGGGCACTTACTCCCGTTGCTGTGCGGCTTCGTTCTTGGCGTCTCAGCATCTGCCGAGCTCTCCGGCTGACGGAGGCGAAGAAGCGGCTTTTTCGCGCACAGAGCTTTCTGCCGGTCGCGGTGCGCTCCGGACCGCGGCTTCTGCCGAAAGACGCCCGGAGACCGGCACCTACCCTCGGAGAGCTGCATATGCCCGCCTTCTGCGTCTCTTGCCGCCTACACCTTAGCGAAAAGCTTTTTCACGCTTTCTCTCAAAAAGAAACTGTGCCAGCACAGCAAGCGTCTCAGGACGATTTTCATGAAGGTACTCGAGTTCTTACCATCTCCTGGAGAAAAGGAAAAGTAAGATTTCTCAGGGAGTGCTGCATAATTTTTACAAGGATGAAAAGGAAAGTTTTTTGAAAACTTTTTCTCTACTTATGGTAATCTAAGTTTAAACTGTTGGAAAGTGGTTAGTTATCATTTTCTCTCACTTTGAGAGCTGCGCACTCAATCCCGATGCTGTGCGGTCTTGTTCTTGGCGTCTCAGCATCTGCCGAGCTCTCCGGCTGCCGGCGGCGAAGAAGCGGCTTTTTCGCGCACAGAGCTTTCTGCCGGTCGCGGTGCGCTCCGGACCGCGGCTTCTGCCGAAAGACGCCCGGAGACCGGCACCTACCCTCGGAGAGCTGCATATGCCCGCCTTCTGCGTCTCTTGCCGCCTACACCTTAGCGAAAAGCTTTTTCACGCTTTCTCTCAAAAAGAAACTGTGCCAGCACAGCAAGCGTCTCAGGACGATTTTCATGAAGGTACTCGAGTTCTTACCATCTCCTGGAGAAAAGGAAAAGTAAGATTTCTCAGGGAGTGCTGCATAATTTTTACAAGGATGAAAAAGAAAGTTTTTTTGAAAACTTTTTCTCTACTTATGGTAATCTAAGTTTAAACTGTTGGAAAGTGGTTAGTTATCATTTTCTCTCAGTTTGAGAGCTGCGCACTCAATCCCGATGCTGTGCGGTCTTGTTCTTGGCGTCTCAGCATCTGCCGAGCTCTCCGGCTTCTGGAGGCGAAGAAGCGGCTTCTTCGCGCACAGAGCTTTCTGCCGGTCGCGGTGCGCTCCGGACCGCGGCTTCTGCCGAAAGACGCCCGGAGACCGGCACCTACCCTCGGAGAGCTGGCATATGCCCGCCTTCTGCGTCTCTTGCCGCCTACACCTTAGCGAAAAGCTTTTTCACGCTTTCTCTCAAAAAGAAACTGTGCCAGCACAGCAAGCGTCTCAGGACGATTTTCATGAAGGTACTCGAGTT